>NC_134694.1:85493427-86167927 GCF_050947455.1 Rhinoderma darwinii
CCATCTGCTTCCAGCTCCAACTACTGCATCCCGTTCTAAACATCCGGTGCACGGAGGGAGCCGGAGTGACGGATCGGTGTGCGTTCCGGGTGTCGGACACGCAGCAATCGTATACTGATGACTTACCCGGTGGATAGGTCATCGGTTGTCAGAAAGGGGAAAACCCCTTTAACATTTAATTTTTATTGCATGGTAAATGCCTTCAAAATAAAACCCAGAAAACAATGGAGGAATCACAGTTTTTTTCCCATTCCACCCGACAAATAATTTTTTTCTAGTTTCCGAGTACATTATATGGTACAATAGTTGGAGCCATGAAAAACTACAATTTGTCCCACAAAAATTAAGCCTTCATATGGCTATATCAACGGAAAAATAAAAAAGTTATGGCTTTTGGAAGGTGGGAAGGAAAAAGTGAAAAGGAATAACCGAAAAATACTGGAAATCCAGAAATAGACACTGGAAATCCACAATTAGCCAGTATTACATTGAGGTTGTACATTTACAGATGTTCCTGACACCTTGTGACAACAGCCACATTGTCCCTTACTACTGAAGTTATAGATACTTTTTAATTGCTTTATTGCCTCCAGTTTTCAATAAGACTGTAAGATTTAAAAAAAAGATCATTCTAATTGCCTCAAGATGTATTTGCGTTACATAAATCTGCTGCTTAATGGACACCGTAATAGACCACCTGTTTCTCTTGCCTGTTTCCTCATGGTCTATGAATGTGGTTTTCGAGGTATACAATATTACATTTTAAAATGTGATCTTTTATTCTATACTTTAATCAGTAGTTAATCTTAAATATTAAATTTTTATAATGCAATTTATTTTGGCAAGTCCCTTAACAATAATATATATTCAGTATTAGAGATACAAGGATATTACTTTTCCAATATCAGTTATTCTTCTCAGCATATTCTTTTTCTTCCAGGGGGAAAGCATCATCTTTGTAAAATATATTGCTACATCTGAGGTAGTACTTAATCGAAGCTTTACAATATGGCCTCCTTATTAGTATCATTATTTCTGGGTTGACAGACCGTATATGCTGTTTTAAAGGGTATTCTGTATCTTTGTTCATTCTATTAATAAGCAGTGCTCCAAATAATGAATGAATTATGTTTTTGGGTAAATTTGTTATTGCAATATTTGATAGATTTCATATTAGCAATACAAATATACTGAATACGCCAAATGCAGATGGTTTAAATGGGTACCTGTCATCATATCAGATTATTTGATGAGAACCTGGCATAATTCTCCACTAGTTAACATAGTGGGTTATGTAAGCTCTCTAAACCAGGAATTCCCAACCTTCTTACCATTAGGGAACCCCTGGAAAACATTTTTCCTATGCTGAGGAACTCTAACCTACTGTTATGGATCAGTAACTACCTCACTGAAAACATTCACACATACCTCATTGCACACGCTTCTCATACTCCGTTTTTTATACTGTGACTATCTGTGGAGTCGCTGCTGCTGCTCGAAGTCCTGCAGTCATGTGACCAGCAGGTTTCTAAGCAATAGTAAGAACTTCAGAGATAAGGTCATGTGACCTTATGTCTAAAGGTCCTTTTGCAGGATATACGCAAGGCAGTTTCATCGCGTTTTTTGCTGTGATTCGCGGAAAAATCGAGACAAAACTACAATGTACTTTGGTCGGCCATTATAGCATGATAATCCGCCATTGATGGCCGGGCACGGAACGTACCCGACCATTCATTGGTTTTAATTGTACCTGAGTCCTATAGTGCAGGAGGGGGTGGCGCTGCCGCCCCCTATAAGTTGCGCCCGGGGGACATGCCCCGCCTGCCCCCCTAGCTACGCCCCTGCATTATATAATTAGAAGGTCTTTCCATAATCTGTACTTCAGTTAACTTTGTATGGTTTAATGCTCCTTTAAATCCTTTTTTTTCCTTGCTCCTTTTCGGAAGGCAGCAACAACACTTTGTCCATTTTGCTCCTCTCCTTTCTAGCCTCTTTGTATATGGACATCTCCACAATGTCCATTCAAACACCTTGTCATCTCTTAGTTCTTTCCACATTACGTTGGCATTTTGAGCTTTTACTAATGAGAAAGCTGACTGACATAAAAATCAAACCGGTCATCGGATTCGAATCAGTCAGAATAAATGCGTTGCAAATTTAATGTGCCCCGATTGCCCTGAAAAGTTGTTTGACTCTCTGAGGTCTTCTAGCAGCGGCGTAACTACCGTGCCAGCACGGGCCCCCACCATAGCCGGAGGCTCCGCTAGCAGCCGCTATGGCTGCTACAGCGCGACGCCACTAAACACTACGGCAGAGCACTAACATCTGTTCTAAGGCAGCAACACCAGAAATCTCCATTTATTATTGAACCAAATTTACATTCTATAGTGATCTAAGTTTGGTTTGGTAGTTCAGTGGAGGACCATGTGAAACCTGCCTAAATTTTCAGATGTTCTACCCTAAGATTCTGCCTCAATCCTCACATACATTTACCTTACCCAGCAACATTCGAAGTATGAGAAATGGTTTCTAGGACCAGTAGGTAGAGCCTGTCAGCAAGGTGCTGACAAATAAAATGAACTAGAAAAACCATCTACAGTTATATATACAAAATCACAAAAGTCCTTTACTTAAGAAATCTCAGCTACCAAATGTATGATTCAAATCCTGATTAGAGATGAGCGATTCAATTCTACATAAATCTAATTTGTTACGAATTTCCCAAAAGTTTCGGATTTTTGTGAATCCAAAACTTTTAGGAATCATCCCGCGGGAATTGTTAAAAATTACAGATTACAAAAAAAGACAAGAAGACAGAGTATATGGATCACATGACCTCGGGCGGTGGCCGTCAGTCTCACTCCATAATACCTTGCAAGCAGCCCTCCCTTTAGCACAGCCAATCATGAAGGATGTAACAACTTGCAGGTATGTGGACCCACTGGATCACTCTGCCATAACGGAGCAGCTGCTGATCAACAGAGTCTGTGAGAGTCAGTAATGGTAAAGTAGCAGGCCTATGCCGGATAATGAAGTTTGGCTAAAGCACAAGACTGTATTAGTGCAGTCGTCTCGGAGACTAGACTGGACTGGACTTGGCTAGGACACCAGACTGGAGTAGTGCAGTCATCTCCGACACTGGACAGGACACCAGACATTTGGTTTGGAACGGCACCGGACACAGATGGTGAAGTCGTCTCAGACACTCCACTTAGGCACTAGAACAAAACACATTATACTGGATACGGGAAACAGGATTCAGGATACGGAATACAGCTAAGGAACCATTTGCAAGAGAAACGTAGGAAAGACACAACATTGCTCTGCAAGGTGGAAGTGGGCAGAGTCCTTTTTAAGGTCCCAAGGGACTAAGTTGCAGGTGCGCACTGGCCCTTTAAGACCGGGGCGAGCACACACACTCTAGGAGTAACAGCAGGAGGAGAGAGCAGTGTGTGCCGGCGTGTCTGGAGGAGATGCCGGCTAGTCCTGAGAGGCCTGCGGTCACAGCTGCCGGTAAGTGGGGTATGCCGATGGTCAGCGACCGCGGTTATTACAAGGGGTATAAGTGTAATGACACTGATGACTCAGTGGATGATAGTCATGTGAGTTATAGACACTATAAACAGCACAACCAAGAAATGCTGCTGCATTGTGCAGATACAGATAGGAGAGAGGATGACAGACAGAGAGTGAGAGGTAGTAAAACACAGATAGATAGATAGATAGCGCATTCGTTTCAGTGAGTGTGTTTCATATTGAGGAGAAGGTAATAGATAGCTAGATTTACAATAATGTGATCGAGAGATAGATTTTAGAGAGGGATAGGAGTCAATCAGTTTTAGTTTGTAAGGTATTGGGCAGGCATAGGCAGCCATTGCTGTGAGTGAGTGCTGCTGCAACTATACAATTAATTCCTTACATTAATTTGTGAATCACCAAATGCAGCCGTATTATGGCAGTGGGCCAAATTAAAATGTTGACAGATGAGAAAAGTTATTTTATTATGTATTAAAATTTTGAAGCTTTGGATTTGTAAGAAATAGGGAATTCCAAAGAACAATAGAGACTAAAGTGATTCTTGAGCGATAGGAGTAAGAAGAAAGTCATGAGCAAGGCAGATGGTGTGTATGGGGTACTATCAGGAGATCAGAGATCGCATGGAATTTTTTAGTATGTTTTTATGTCTGATATATTCAAAGTTTAGTATAAAACATAAGCAAAAGAAAAGTTAATCTAAATTATTTGTAGACATTTAAGTGTGAAATTAAGCAAATGATCACCCAATATAAGTCTGTGGCATAAAATATGTTGCTGGTGCTTTCTCCTACAAAATCCAGACATATGGTACTATACATGACTATGTTCTGTTTTTATTGCTTTTCATTTGACCCTTGGAGACATAAAGCGTAAGGCACTTTTATTCTGTCCTCTAATCCCTTGTGTACAATATTAAAATCATTCAAAGCTGCAGATATTTAGTTGCCTTTTATATGTACATTTTGCCTATTGCTACTGTTAGATTACTTACTTGCTTAGAAAGAGGATGTGACTTTGTATGTTCTCGTTGGGAGTCTAGAAAAGAATTAACCAATGAATTTGCATTATCAAACATCAAATATATTTTACATTAATGCAGGTGGTTCAGATAAGTATACACACAAAAAATAATTTGCATGTCATGAATAGAGAGACCGAACATTCCTCCTATTCATAACCGAGTAACATTGTTGGTGTCTTATTGGGAGCCTTTCAGAAACTGTGTTTTCAAAAGACATTTCTAAGATTATGAGAATGTATTCTTCCTTTGTGGGAGGGGATGTAGCCGTCAAAATGCCATTCAAGCATTCCTGTTCTCTCAAATCCAGGCAAATGTCTTACTTAATCTCCTGTCTGCTTCGTACTTGAACTTTTGGTGTCTTGAGAAAATATTCTTTATTGAGAAATATCATTCTTAAAAGAAATCCATCACCATACAGACTCTTTAAAGTCTGTATGTTCTCCGTCTGAAATAAAAAACAAAAACAATCTCATGATCTGTCACCTATTTTTCTCAGACCGCTGAATAACAAATCTACCTAGTTATGCAATGATACATCTCATTCTCTTTCATAACTTTATAGCCAGGCAAATTTTCTATTTAGGAGTTTGGAAAAGAACAGTCACTTGTAATGAATTTTTTTGGAACACAGCAGATTAAACTAGCATACAGCTAAATAAGTTCTAGCAATACGGCAGAAGATTACAACTTAGGCCTCATGCACACGAACGTATTTTTTTCCAACTGTAAATACGGGTCCTTGGTCACACGTATTCGACCCGTATTGCACCAGTATTTACGGACCCACTTTCGACATCCAGCCCGACCTCCCTGGATGATGTGTCAGTCTATGTGACCGCTGCAGCCTGTGATTGGCTATGAGCAGCCATGCGTTTGCGCCAGTGACAGGTTACCAGGCACTAATACTCTGGGGGCATAAAGGGGGCATTATTTTTGAATGGGGCATAAAAGAGGGCACTACTGTGGGGGCATAAAAGGGGGCATTCTTACAGTAGGCACATAAAAAGAGGCATTATTATTGAGTGGGGCATAAAATATTATTACTGAGTGCAGCAGAAAAAGGGGCATTAGTACTGAGTAGGGGAATAAAGGGGCATTACAACTGTGGTGCATAAAAGGGGGCATTATCACTGTGTAGGGCCTAAAGGGGATGGTATTTCTGTTTGGGGCCTATAGGGGGCACAAAAGTTTGTACTATTACTGTGTGGGGCACCAAGGGTAGCATTATTACCATCTGGGGAACTATGGATGGGCGGTTTGTGTTGATCTAGAGAACAGATGGGGAGTGTGCTAAAAAAGCAAGAAACCAAAGAGACCAGGGGTAGCTGGGAAAAGCCGACATGTAGGTCTTGGCCGGATGAAGAAGAAAAGGGAAAGTGAACAACTCCAGTTAGAGAAGATGTCACCTGTGAGTAACTTTTATGTAACTGTACTGTAATCACTTATATGGTCTGCAGAGCTCCTGTGTAGTACTGTTATCTACCACTATATGTTCACACTATGGTGGTAATATTGGTCTTTGTATAGTGAATTTGATTCAGTAACAATATGGTGATATTATTTAGTCACTATGTCGTGGTAATATGTGGTCTTAGTGTGGAGGTATTATTCAGTAACAGTATGGGTGGTATTATTTAGTCACTGTGTTGGTAATATATGGTCATGATGTGAGATATTATTTAGTAACTATATGGTGGTATGATTTAGTCAATATGTAGTGGTAATATGTGGTCTTGGTGTGGAGGTATTATGCAGTAACAGTATGGTGGTATTATTCAGTTACTATCTGGGAATATGTGGTCATAGTGTGACTATATTATTTGGCCCTTATATAGTGTTATTATTGGCCCATAGCTTATTTACAGTCTGCGGCCCAAGATCATATTGATCAACCACTGATTTGCGCCACTGACTTGCGCCTCCTTTATTATTTTCCTTTGAAGTATATAAGTATAATTACAGCTTGACCACACCCACTTTTCTATCCTATTAAATTTTTGGGAATCAAAAGTCAAGTGTTGCAAATTTGATGCAATTTTATATTCAACTTTTAACCTGTGCAATTTCCACGACACTTAGGCATAAACTGAATAATAAATGTGGGCTGATTTATATATATAATTTTGTATTTCTTTTTTTAAGGTGAAAATGATCTTTAAAATAATAAAGCTGAACTTTTGGGTATAGTATTCTTTTGCAATAAATTCAACCGAGCAGCCCAAATTAGATGGACAAAGTGGAAGTAGGTTGCTGCCCATATACTGTAACATACATTGAATCGAAAGACCCTATAGTTGTTTTTTTTATGTATTACTTTTATGACTTTAATACAGTTTAGAGTATAGACTATGCACAGAACCTAAAGTACTGAACTGGTACCCGTGTTGCTCACACAAGCACAAGGGGCACATGCCCTGAGTTTTTTTGCCCATTGCACCCGATCCCCCATTTAGCAGTTGCCACATTCAATTGGATGCAGTTACAATTGAATACTAACTACAATTTCACAAATCACTCAGGAAGAAGTGATATATTAGCAGCTTTAATAGTCCAACAAATCAGGCACAGTATTGGGGCACAGCAGACCATGGTCAGTATTAAGGCCATAATATTAGAGGACAGCACAGCATGCAAAGTATTAGGGCAACATAGAAGACACATGATTAGATGACCGTAGGCACAGTATTGGAGGAACCAGTGCCAACTGTAGCAAGCACAAATATGAGTGTAACAGCAAACATTGTATTGAGGATAGTAGCAGGCACTGTGTTGGGGGTAGGAGGAGGGTAGCAGCAGCCTAGCACTTATTATAGGGAGAGCAAGTTTGTGTTGTCAGAGAGACTGGGAATGGAGCCAAAGATGTCATGGCGGCAAACTCTGCAGAGGCCAGTTGTAGCTAGAAAAATTCTTTAGGCTACATGCACACGTTGCGTATTTTGATGCGGAAAATCTACATAAAAATCGCAGGTAAACATAGGTAATTCAACAGGTAAAATCCACACTTAATATTGCGTTTTTTTCAGGTGCATATTTTACATTCTGATGCAGAAATAAGTGCAGATTATCAACTACAGATTTTGTTGCATTTTTATTTTAATAAACTTGCCTGATACAATTCTGAGACTGAAGCGCATCAAAAATTGACATCCTACAAATGATAAATTATGCACCACAGGTAAATTTACGTGCGTAAAAATTCTGCACATAAATTTAGATCTTTGCTGGTACTGTATTATGCTGCACTTACCAATGTGTTGGTAATATTTAGCCATTGTGAGGAGGTATTTTGTTTATCACTATGTGATGGTAATAATTGATCATAGCGTGAAGGTATTCATGCTTATTATTCGCCGCTGCTTCATTTTCTCCTTGTATATTGCCATTATTTGGTCACTATATGTCTATTTATTAAATGTATGCTATTATTTTTTAGTATTTTTTTAAACCTTTTTATTACAGAAATACAGTAACAATACATAAAGTACAATTACAACACAGAAAACATACCATGCTATATTAAGCACATGTCCAATATCACGTCAGCCCAGCTAATTTTAAGAAGAAAAAGCAGAGGGAATTTTCTTTTATATAAATATATATATATAGATTTGTAGTATGACTTGAAAACATTGGAGCTTGATATAACCATACACCCAGGAAATATACTGTATAAAGTTTGGAGTAACAATTCCCATTAGGATCGAAGAGAATCGATCACAACAGGAGATTAATCTTCTCCACCCAGCAAGCCTATTAATCATTTATATTAAATACTTAGAGACCGCCAATTCATTCATTGTAACTCCGTAAGTAGCACGTTGTTGAAGGGATTTCCCCATCAAGGACGTTTATAACATATCTACAGGATATGCCATAAATGTCAGATAGATGCCACCTCTGGGACCTGCACCTATCTCTAGAACAGGGCTCCTTAAACCCTATTCTAGCTTTCTGTGATCCTGCAGACGCTTGTGATTTCCAACCACGTAAGAAGAAAACAGCGTAGCTCGCTGAGCTACGCTGTTTCCGTAAGTCCCATAGAAGTGAATAGCAGTTATGGAAACAGTGCAGCTCGCATGATACAGTTACAATACATAAAGTATAATTACAACACAGAAAACATACCATGCTATATTAAGCACATGTCCAATATCACGTCAGCCCAGCAAATTTTAAGAAGAAGAAAAAGCAGAGGGAAAAAAAAAAAATATATATATTTGTAGTATGACTCGAAAACATTGGAGCTTGATATAACCATGCACACAGGAAATATACTGTATAAATTTTGAAGTAACAATTCCAATTTCCGACCACGTAAGAAGAAAACAGCGTAGCTCGCTGAGCTACGCTGTTTCCGTAAGCCCTGTAGACGTGAATGGCAGTTATAGAAACAGCAAGCTAAGCTGTTTTCTTCTTATATGGTCAGAAATCACAAGCGTCTGCAGGAACACAGAAAACCAGAACAGGGTTTAGAGGGCCCATGCTAGAGATAGGTGCGGGTCCCAGAGGTGGGACCCGCATCTATCTGACATTTATGGCATATCCTGTGGATATGTCATAAATGTCCCTGATGGGAAAACCCCTTAAATTTTTGGTGTAATGTCCAATTTCCAATTAGAGGTCACTTCAGATCTAGCAGCTACACAAATTATATTAATCACCCATCTACATCCCAGAGGATCTTCACAGACTAAGCCTAACCAGGCAAGTGCTGGAGTCAGTTGACATATTTTAGAGATTAAGTTTGAAACTTCCTGCCAGAAACTGTTTTAGAGCACCCCCACCATAGGTGGATCAGGTCACCACTGGCATCGCAGTGGCGCCAACATCTATCGGAGTATTTCGGGAAAGACCTAGCGAGTCCTCCCGGAGTTATGATACTAGCGCATCTGAGGTTTTCTCCGAACTTCCATATGGATGATACAGCGCATAGTTTTGCTTGACCATCTCTAAGCCCTGTGCCAGGAATGGATCAAAAAGCTTTTCTTTAGATCCCTTTCCTATTTAAGCATATACCCCATTTTATTTTGACATTTCCTACTCATTCCTTCTTTATAGATAATAGCAATTCCCCATTCTAATGTACCCTTTCTAAAGAACTTACCCAGTTGAGATCTATTCAGTGATATCTCTTTTATCAGATTCAATCTATTAACAAAGGTATAAAAAATATGAAGTCTAGGGAAGATCAAGTTTATCAGGTAGCTCTGAAAAGGCCACAGGCTTAGATCCTTTGATAAACTCCCCCAGTGTTTTCAAATTCGAATTTCTCCATACTGAAAGATCTAAATCTAGAATCAGATCACTGAAATATTCCAAATAAAACTCCCCTGTGGTAACACCAATGCCTTCGAAGGACTGGACATATTTATCCCATACCCTAAGGGCATGATTAGTGGAGTCCAACAGGGATTTTGGGCTAGTAAATATTTCACTTTGGAGTTTCTTTACAAACCATTTCAGGAAGGATATTGGAAAACATCTAAAGAAACATAATATCACTGGAAGCGCATATGTCGTGACCGCGTTAATTCTGGCAATCCAGAAACGGGTATATTGTATATGTTAGTAAGTTCCTGTTTAACTCTTAAAAGTAAATATTTAACATTTAATTTTAGTGAATTTTCTATTGAATGTGATATCTGAATACCCAGGTACCTAAAACTTTTATTTACTATATTATAAAGGAGTAAAGGCTTAAATGTGGAAGTTAGCTTAGAATTGCAATTGATAAGATGTAGTTGGCATGTATTATCATTTAATTTATAATCTGAAACTGTTCAACACTCCGCCACAGTCTTTCTAAACGGGGTTATACACTGGGCGATTATCGGGCATCGAGCGTTTATAGAACACTTGTTATACATATGCTATTATATACTGTAATAAATTATTTTTGTGGTTAATAGGGGATACATGCCTATAGGTGTTTCTGCCCCATGAGAAATGCCCCAATGGGACCTAGGTGTATTTATGTTCTAGCAACACACCTCAAATTTAGCTATAGAGCCAGTGGTTGCATACAATTGCTTGGGTTATTTCTACTTAAGATCTCCTTTGTGGAGAGAATTAAATGGAAGGTGAATGAAGAGGGGATCTGTACACTTTGCTCCATCTAATATAATCCTCTACAAAAAAAAAAGGGATAAACATAAATGATGTGGTACTGAAAGAGCTGAATGCCTTTTCAAAGGCTTCCTACATAATCTGGGTATGGATTCCCGCTATGGGATTCTTATTATTTTGTTCCAAGTGAGCAGTGAAACACATTTTTGTAGATCTCTCTTTCCACGCCTTTTTATTTAAAGACTTACGAAGATTTTCTGCAGAGTTTTGATTGCCGTTCTGCTTTTGGATAACAAAACTCCAGATCATTCCTTTGTAGGGCTATCATAACGTTGATAAGATAATATGGCACTGAACCGAAATGTATTAGAAGGAATGAAGCATTATATTCTATCGGCCTGATCCCTTTTAAAATTTATTCTCAAAATTCTTAACTGCTTTGATCACATGATTGCCTAACTATGTTTATATTATTGATTGAAATAGGCTATGATTGTATTTTGTTTCTTGTTTATTAGCATGCTCAAATAAAATAGGTTTTATGTTTGCAAGTTGAAGAGTGTATTAAATGCAGTAAATATACTTACTATTCATCTATAGTACAGAGCATATTTTAAAAGCTAGTGTACATAGAAGATCAACAGAAATAAAATAACTGATTATGGGTCTAGGAAAAGTGTTTGATTTGTGTTTCAGATTATTTGAGAAATTCTTGTGTTTATATTGTCAAGAATGACCGTAGAGTTCATCCCAATGATGTTTAATTGGACTGACTGGGATGTCCCACTATAATTGACATATTTCACCATTGGTTCCTTAATGTCTTAATGGCCATAGGGTGACTAATGCTATAGATACTGTAGGATTTACAAAAATAAAAGGTAAAGATTAATATTTAATAATTAAAAAATTATTGATCATCTCCTGTTTGACTCCCACGCACCTGGAGAATCCTTTGAGTCAGAGGCTGTCAAAAGGCTCTCTGAGCGCCACTTCCTTCGCACCGTCACTGACACTGAGCATAAATAATACCCACAAAAGAGATGCCGGGTTTGCAGTAAACATGGAAGGAGGAGGGATACCCGGTTTTACTGTCCCATGTGCCCTATAAATCCAGGCCTGTGCAACTTTCCCTGTTTTGAGACCTATCACACCGTTTCTAATTATTCATTTTATATATAATTTAGGAAACACCAAAAAGTGTGGGGCGGGGGGATTCTTTTTAGGGAGTCAATTTCATTTATTCATATTTTTTGTTTAGCCTCCTGGCTTTCCAAGGGAGGTAGAGATTCTCATGGGGAGGTAGTAAAGTGTGTTTATTTCGGGCTGTAAAACAAATTTTACCCCTTTATGATTTTTAATTCTTGGACAATTAAATCCAGGACTTGATCACTCACAAATTAATATTTTTTTTGTATTAAAGTTTATTGTGCAGGAGCCCACATCTGTCTATTCAGAACATGGATTCCCACAAGTGTTCTTGAAATAAAAAATAAATGTGGGCATTTCATTTATTAGTAGATAAATCCAACATGTGTGGCCCATGCCATCCCTGAATTAGTGGAAGTTGGGCATTTTAGCAATGATTACACAAATAAATTGGGGATGTATTTCCTTTTTCTTATGACTATGTCCTGCCACATGCAGCTGTTATATTCCTATTTCTGTACCGTGATACAGGCATGATATTTTTTTTTTTGGAGGATCTTTAATAATCGAGCTGTTACTTATCAATACACCATGGGCTTTGTTACAGTTTTCAGGTTTTTACTGGACGTAGTACACCCGACAATTCTTCTGGAAATACTGATGTTATTTTGGGGATTAATGATCCTTTACTGTTGCTATAGATGGTTTTGGACACTGCCCCTTCATATATACTTTAACCGATTGGTTGTTTTGTACACATAGCGGTTTCTTCTTTAGCGGGCAGCCTGTTATAGTGTACCGCGTCACTTGGCACGTTTGTCCCTCATATAGGGATTGATGGAGCTAAAGAGACGTACAACCAGTCACTGGAAAAATAAAAGCTTGTCATGACCGCCCTGCAGGTGTTCTTCTAGCTTGTGAACAGACTCGAGTTTGCCACATAGTTGTATTCATTTTCCTCAATTTTTTTGAAAATATTGCCTGTCAATCCAGTACAGTTTATTTTTTCCTCTCTGACTGATTTTATATTAGAAAAGAATGCTGTCCACAATGACATCACAATGGCCCAGATACGGGACAACTGCTTCTTTAGCAAGACCTAGTCATAAGTACAGGCAAATACGTCTATAGCGACATGCATCCGTTAGGAATACACGGCTTCACTTCTCTTTTGTATGCTGCCAAAATGTAATTATGTGACATATTCCTAACAAAATAACCTTTTATCAAATGTTTCTTCTATTTCATGTGGAAATGTAATAAGAATTTGAAGAAAACATTATATACCCATACTGTCTGAAATAATACCCATTATTTTTTCCTTTAAAAATTTTTTAGTCAGCATGCTCACTACACCACTAGATGAATACATTTGCGGGTCTAGTTTTTAAAATGTGGTAATTTTTGGGTGGTTACTTTTGTTCAGGCAGCTCTAAATGCATAATATGGGGCATAGCATTTTTTTCAATTGTGCCCTAAAAGACAAAGGGTGCTTTCTCTCTTTTTGGCCCAGCCACACGTATAGTAAGCAGATTGAGGCCACAATGGGGTATTTTTGAATACAGGAGAAACAGGGTGATAGATTTTGGGGTGTGTTTCTTCATTCTCATGTTCGCTTTAAAATGATACATTTGTGAAAAAAGTGGAATTTTATTTTTTTCACCTGTTTGCATTAAATTCAGCAAAATAACTGTAGGGTGGTAAATAACTTAAGGGGTCTAGTTTTCTAAATGGGGTAATTTATGGGGAGTTTCTATCGTTCTGGCAGCTCAAAGCCTCTCCAAATGTGCAGTGGGGTCTAAAACATTTTCAAGCAAAATATATGTCCTGAAAGCTAGCGGCCGCTCCCTTCTTTTTAGGCTCTGCCATGTGAGAAACAGGGTGATAGATTTTGGGGTGTTTTTCTTCATTTTCATGTTTGCTTTACAAAGAAATCGGGCTTTAAAATGATACATTTGTGAAAAAAATGTAATTATATTTTTTCACACCTAAACTGTGGGTCAAAATAATTACAACACCCATTAATAAATACCTGAAGGGGTGTAGTTTTCAAAATTGGGTCATTTATGGAGGTTTCCATCATTCTGACACCTATGAGCTTCTGAAAACTTGGCTTGGTGCAGGAAAACAAAATGTACTTACAAATTTATAAAACTATTATTAAATTTGTAAGTCAAAGAGATGGAAATATATATTTCATAAAAAAAAGGTGTATAGTACGTATGTGACATATTGCAGTTCAAAATAGGGAAAGATTTTAATTTTGACAAAATTTCATCAATCTTTGTACTTATAAATTAACTTACGTCAGGGGCGTCGCTAGCAACGGGCCTTCGGAGCCAAAGCCCCGGATCCCCGGCGACTGCCACATTCGGGTTGCAATTGCGACCAGGCCGCAGCGGTCGCAAATGTGAGCAGGGCGCGGCTGATTTACGCAAATCGTATCGGTCTACTTTTACCACCTAAATAAAGTACAACATGTGACGAAAAAAACAATGTCAGAATTACTTGGATATGTTAAACTACTGCAGAGTTATTGTGTGATAAAGTCAGACATACCAGATTTGAAAAATCTGGCTTGGTCATTGAGGTCCAAACAAGCTTGGTCATTAAGGGGTTAAAGGGGTTATTTCATGAGGACAACTCCCGTCCAGATACCCTAATAGGACATATGAACGTCATAGAGGGGCTCCCCTGCTCAGGATCACCTCTATGAACTATAGTGGAGAGCTACTAAGAAAGCTTGGTCATGTATTACATAGTAGCCATGTATTTAATAGCCAGTCCCACAGCGGATTTCTGTTTGTTTTATTAAGACAACCTTCAATAGGAAAAGGATCAGCACTCCTTGTGGAATATAAGGCGGGATTCACACGACCGGGTCGTTCCCGAGCCCGAGTGTTGGCCGGTAAAATCGGCCATTTTGCCCGGCCGGTTTGCATAAAGTTATGCATCCGTGCCGGGCCGGGCAGATCCGGACAGTGACATCAGCGGCAGCTCCTGAAGGGGAATCCCCATGTGTTCGGGGATTCCGCTTCAGGAGTTTCCCCGGATGTCACTGCCCAGATATGGACAGAGACATAAAGCGCTCTGTCCAGGAGCGGAATCCCCGAAAACACGGGGATTCCGCTCCTTCAAGGAGCTAAAGTGCGACTAGCACATAGCAGAGCGGGGAGATACCTCCCTGCTCTGCTATAGTGGCGTCGCTGCAGTAGTAGCAGCCGCAGCAGCAGCAGCTGCTGCTACTAGCGGCGCCATCAAAGGTGTCGCCGAGCCAGGGTGCTTTTAACAAGCAGGGGAAGGGAGCCAGCGCAGCGCTCCCTCCACCTGCTGTACACCCCGGCCCTGCAACACAGTGTACAGCGATGCCATTCGTCAGAATGGCATCAACTCCTCCTCCTCACATGCACTCTGCGCTGTGAGGAGGAGGAGATAGAGCGCAAGCGCCGGGAAACCCGGCCATCACTCGGAACACATTCCGGTGATGGCCGTGTAATACCCGGCCCCATAGACTTCTATGGGAGCCGGGCGGCCGGTTCCCCGTGCAAAGATAGAGCATGTCCTATTTTTTGACGGCCGGATTTCCCGGCCGTCAAAAAATCGGTCGTGTGAATAGCCCCATTAGGGGTCTATCATTCCTAATGCAGCCGGGTGCCGGCCGATTTATGAACGGCCGGCACCCGGCCGGGAAACCCTGCCGTGTGAATGAGGCCTAAGGCGGGATTCACACGGCCGGCCGTTCATAAATCGGCCGGCACCCGGCTGCATTAGGAATAATAGACCCCTAATGGGGCTATTCACACGACCGATTTTTTGACGGCCGGGAAAACCGGCCGTCAAAAAATAGGTCATGCTCTATTTTCGGCCGGGTGCCCGGCTCCCATAGAAGTCTATGGGGCCGGGTAATACCCGGCCATCACCGGAATGTGTCCCGAGTGATGGCCGGGTCTACCGTCGCTCGCGCACTCTCTCTCCTCCTCCTCACAGTGCAGAGTGCATGTGAGGAGGAGGAGGAGGGTCTTTTATTGCTCGCTGTAGGAGTCGGAATCCCCAATCCCCGGCCGGGGATTGGGGATTCCGCTACAGGAGAAGTGCGTGACTACACTGTCCAGATATGGACACAGCGAAGTCACTCACTTCTGCAGCGGAATCCCCGACTCTATGGCCGGGGATGCCGCTACAGGAGAAGTGCGTGACTACACTGTCCATATATGGACACAGCGAAGTCACGCACTTCTGCAGCGGAATCCCAGACTCTATGGCCGGGGATGCCGCTACAGGAGAAGTGAGTGACTACACTGTCCATATATGGACACAGCGAAGTCACGCACTTCTGCAGCGGAATCCCCGACTCTATGGCCGGGGATGCCGCTACAGTAGAAGTGCATGACTACACTGTCCATATATGGACACAGCAAAGTCACGTACTTCTGCAGCGGAATCCCCGACTCTATGGCCGTGGATTCCGCTACAGGAGAAGTGAGTGACTACACTGTCCATATATGGACACAGTGACGTCACTCACTTCTGAAGCGGAATTCCCGACCTGTGGCAGGGAATTCCTCTTCAGGAGAAGTCAGTGACTACACTGTCCATATATGGACATTGAAGTCAGTGACTTCTCCTGGAAGGGGGGGGGGGGATGGGTGCAACCTACAGGGGGCTGTGTGGGATCACCTACAGGGGACTTGGTGGCATCACCTACAGGGGGCTGGGTGGCATCACCTACAGGGGGCAGGGTGGAATCACCTACAGGGGGCAGGGTGGAATCTCCTACAGGGGGCAGGGTGGAATCACCTACAGGGGGCAGGGTGGCATCACCTACAGGGGGCAGGGTGGCATCAACTACAGGGGGCAGGGTGGCATCACCAACAGGGGGCTGTGTGGCATCACCTGCAGGGGGCTGGGTGGCATTACCTGCAGGGGGCTGGGTGGCATTACCTACAGGGGGCTGTGTGGCATCACCAACAGGGGGCTGGGTGGCATTACCTACCAGGGGGGCTGTGGCATTATCTACAAAGGGCTGTGTGTGGCAACAAATTTAAATGAAATTCATCCGATTTTAAAACGGACAGGGAAAAAAACGGATGCAAATCGGGTCCAAATCGGCCGGTAAAAACGGCAACTCGGCCCGGAACGGAATCGGAACGGATGCAAATCGGATGCAAACCGGCCGGGAAAATCGGCCAAAAACGGCCGATTTTCCCGGCCGACACTCGGACCCTGTCGTGTGAATGAGGCCTAAAAGTATTCTTCTTCATTGATATAGCCAGCGGGTAAAAACAGGCAAAGAGGACAAATTGCATAATGCGTCTGTCCCCTCTGATGCGTTTCTAGCTCTAAAGAGCCAATACTCGTAGATCTACCCGCTGGCTATTTCAATAAAGAAAAATACTTTTATATTCCACAAGGAGTGCTGATCCTTTTCCTCTTGAAAACTGTGACTGTGTTGTGGAGATTGCTGTTTGTTTCGTGCACCTGGGAAGATGACCTGACATTCCCACTTGATATTTGGCAACCTCTTTAAAAAAAAAAGAGTAGACACAGTCTCATGGAGATTTTCTGGTTGATCTATAAAAAAGTTCCATACAAATGTAATACTTGCATAAGAGTACTGTTTGAATGCAGTACAACTCACTATCAGCGGTACTATACATGTATATAAGAGCATGAACTATTATCTAGCAATGACTCTGAGGAACAGGTGCCCTTTTGTGTACAATAACCCCTAGGCACCTGCCTCTTGTGCCTAATGCGAAATCTGGTCATTGACTTGCTACTCAGCAACAGACTTTGCTAAAATTCCCTTAACAAATTACAATGTGTTGCTAATAACGAACTCAAGAACTGAGAAAAAATTCACATTTTTCAAGTAGTCGTAACACAAAAAGACAGGAACATAAACTTCTTAGGCCACTTTCAGATGTGGTAGATTTGTTGTGGATTTTTGGTGCAGATTTTGCACTGAAAATCTGCAAAGTACAGTTCTACACAGAAAAAATGCACACAGATTTTAGGGTATGGATTTTCAAATCTGCAGCAGCGCCTACTGTATACGTTGCTGATTTGCTGTTGATTTCCCGCTTTGCAAATGTAACATTTAGATTTCTCCGCGTCTTTGCTGTCGGTCTGTATAGGAAAGAAATAAAGCATTATTCGAAAGGGGGGGGGGGGGTTGCATATAAATTTTTGCTTGGTATTGGTATACAGATTATAACTACGTGAAATTTAAATGGCATACAGCAAATCTCAGACTGTACGTTTGCTTTCTCTTTACAAATACACTTAATTACTGTTTGGTTTTGCCTTATTTGTGGTAGATATTGGAACATGAGAGTTAAGAAAATTATATTGTTGATGTATTATTGTGTATTTTATATCATAGGATTAATTGCGCCATCAGGGGCAACATGTATCCCCTTGTAAGTGTTGGATGAGATCCAAGAACCCCTACCTGAAACATCATGCAATATAGCTGATTTGCCTCGCTCACACTGCCTTAGGCCTCATGCACACGACCGTGCTCGTTATTACGACTCGTAATTACGAGCACGGCCGGCCACGGGCAGCCGGACGTTTTTCCGAGCCGTGCTCCCATTATAAAGTATAGTAGCACGGCCCATAAAATAAAAAAATAGAACATGTTCTATCTTTTTAACGGCACGGGCACCTTCCCGTGAGAAAACGGGAAGGTACCCGTGGCTAACAGAAGTCTATGGGTCTGTTATTTCGGGTCGTAGTTACGACCCGTAATAACGGGTGTTTTTACGGTCGTGTGCATGAGGCCTTACTCTGTAATCCTCTCAATCTAATGGGTTTTTTTTGTGATTTTTTTTAGGGGAATTGGCATGAATTAAATTTGCCATTTGATCCCGCTCATTGTGATACCATGATTGATCATGTTATCTGTGATTTTGCATAAGAATAAACTACTGCATTTTGTAAACCAGTGGTTGCCAACCTGTGGCTTACCAACTGTTGCAAAACGAATACTCCCAACATGAGTTGACAGCCTGGATCTGTAAAGGGCATACTGAGAGTTGTAACTTTGCAACAGCTGGAGGTTACATAGTTACATAGTTAGTACGGCTGAAAAAAGACACATGTCCATCAAGTTCAACCAAGGGACGGGAAAAGTGAAGGAAAAATTTCTACACATAGGAGCTAATATTTTTTTGTTCTAGGAAATTATCTAACCCTTTTTTAAAGCCATCTACTGTCCCTGCTGTGACCAGCTCCTGTGGTAGGCTATTCCATAGATTCACAGTTCTCACGGTAAAGAAGCCTCTGCAGCTTGAACCTTTTTTTCTCCAGACGGAGGGAGTGCCCCCTTGTTTTTTGAGGGGGTTTTACAAGGAATAAGATTTCACCATATTTTTTGTATGTGCCATTAATATATTTCTATAAGTTAATCATGTCCCCCCTTAGTCGTCTTTTTTCAAGGCTAAATAGGTTTAATTCTTTCAATCTTTCCTCATAACTTAAATTCTCCATGCCCCTAATTAGCTTCGTTGCTCTTCTTTGTATTTTTTCCAACTCCAGGGCATCCTTTCTATGAACTGGAGCCCAGAACTGAACTGCATATTCTAGATGAGGCCTCACTAATGCTTTGTAAAGTGGCAATATTACATCCCTGTCCCGTGAGTCCATGCCTCTTTTAATACACGACAATATCCTGCTGGCCTTTGAAGCAGCTGATTGACACTGCATGCTGTTATTGAGTTTATGATTTACAAGAACACCCAGATCCTTCTCAACAAGTGAATCCGCCAGTGTAGCTCCCCCTAGGACATATGATGCATGCAGGTTGTTGGTACCCAGATGCATAACTTTACATTTATCTACATTAAACTTCATCTGCCAAGTAGACGCCCAAACACTTAGTTTGTTTAAATCCGCTTGCAATTCATGAACATCTTCCATAGACTGAACTATATTACATAGCTTGGTGTCATCTGCAAAAATAGAAATAGTGCTATTAATCCCATCTTCTATATCATTAATAAATAAGTTGAATAATAGTGGTCCCAGCACTGAACCCTGGGGTACACCACTTATTACTGGGGACCATTCAGAGTAGGAATCATTGACCACAACTCTCTGGATACGGTCCTTGAGCCAATTCTCAATCCAATTACAAACTATATTTTCTAAACCTATAGTCCTTAATTTACCCATTAGGCGTCTATGGGGGACAGTGTCAAATGCCTTTGCAAAGTCCAAAAACACTAAATCCACAGCGGCCCCTCTGTCTAGACTTCTGCTCACCTCTTCATAAAAACAGATTAGGTTAGTTTGACAACTTCTGTCCTTAGTAAAACCGTGCTGGCTGTCACTTATAATGCTATTTATTGTCACATAATCCTGTATATAGTCCCTCAATAGCCCCTCAAACATTTTCCCCACGATGGATGTTAAGCTTACTGGTCTATAATTACCCGGGGAAGACCTAGAGCCCTTTTTGAAAATAGGCACCACATTTGCGCTGCACCAGTCCCTTGGCACTATACCAGTCACTAGAGATTCTCTGAATATTATGAAAAGGGGGACAGAAATAACTGAACTAAGCTCTTTAAGAATTCTAGGGTGTAACCCATCTGGTCCCGGGGCCTTGTGCACTTTTATTTTATTTAACTTGGACCATATCTACATTCATCCAATTCAGTATATCAACTGATATATTAACAGCACTGGCACTGGCTACATCAGCTGCTCTTTCTTCTGTTGTATATACAGAGCTAAAGAACCCATTTAGTAACTCTGCCTTCTCTTGATCCCCTGTGATCAACTCCCCATTACCATTATCTAGGGGTCCTACATGTTCAGACATTGGCTTTTTAGCATTTATATACTTGAAGAATTTTTTGGGATTTGTTTTACTATCCTTCGCCACCTGCCTTTCATTTTATATTTTTGCTAATTTTATTACATTTTTACAGATTTTATTAAGCTCTTTATATTTTACAAAGGCTACAGCTGTACCCTCAGATTTGTATTTTTAAATGCCCTTTTTTTGTCGTGTATTGCCCCTTTCACAGAAGGTGTAAGCCATGTGGGGTTTAATTTGAGTCGTTTATACTTGTTACCTATAGGAATAAATTTTGCACTATAATTACCCAAAGTAGATTTGAAAATCTCCCATTTATCATTTGTTCCATTATTTGACATTAGTTCTTCCCAGTCCATATCCTGAATTGCAGCCCTCATCCTGGGGTAATTGGCTTTCTTAAAATTAAATGTTTTTGCCCTCCCAGCCTGGGTTTGTTTTTTACAGTATAGGTAAAATGTAACTATATTATGATCACTGTTACCGAGGTTTTTACGAACATTGACATTCCCAACAAGATCTGCATTATTAGAAATGACCAGATCCAACAGAGCTTCACCTCTAGTCGGGTCTTGCACAAACTGGCCCATAAAATTTTCCTGCAACAGGTTGAGGAAATGTCTCCCCTTTGCAGTTGAAGCTGAACCATGACACTAATTAATATCCCGGAAATTAAAATCTCCCATTATCACTACAGTACCCGCCTGTGCAGCCCGCTCCATCTGTTTATATAGCTGAACTTCCATCTCCTCAGTTATATTAGGGGGTCTATAGATTACACCAAAAGTAATTTTTCAGTGTTTACCTCCCTTTCTAGTTCCACCCACAAGGTTTCAACCTCCTCACAGTATTCACCCACTATTGTCTCTTTCAGACTCGCCTTCATATCATTTCTCACATACAGACATACACCACCACCTTTCCTATTTGTCCTGTCTTTCCGAAAAAGTGTAATACCCTGTAGATTTACAGCCCAGTCATGTGAAGAGTCCAGCCATGTTTCAGCAACACCAACTATATCTATATTTTCTTCCAGTATCAAGGCCTCCAGCTCCCCCATTTTGCTTGCTAGACTTCTGGCATTTGTGAACATACACTTCAAATTGCCTGTCAGTTTTTCACTTTTATTATCAGAAATGTGATTTGACATTAATTGGGCCTTTTTATTTACACTGATGTTTTGTAACGAAAGGATCTCCTTATCTTGTTGTCTAGTCCTCTCCCCACATTCTGTTTCTCCCCCCACCAATATAGTCTGACCCCTCTCTAACCTGGCTACCCCTTTTTTTTCTACATTGACCTCCCTCCTCAGCCCTAGTTTAAATACTCCGCCACCCCAGCTAGAATTCTCTCCCCCAGCACAGCGGACCCCCTTCCATTTAGGAGCAAATCATCTGCAGAATACAGTTTGTACCCCAATGAAAAGTCAGCCCAGTGCTCTAGGAACCCAAATCCTTCTCCTCTACACCAAGACTTTAGCCATGCATTTAACTGTCTGAGCTCCCGCTGTCTTTCCTGTGGTGCGCATGGCACAAGCAGTATTCCTGAGAATACTACTTTGGAGGTCCTTCCCTTCAACTTGTAGCCTAGTTCTTTAAAATTATTCTTAAGGCTCCTCCACCTACCATTTATTCTGTCGTTGGTACCGACATGGACCACGACAGCTGGATCATCACCAGCCCCTCCCAGCAATTTGTCCACCCGTTCCACCACATGCCGAACCCTGGCACCAGGGAGACAGCAAACCATTCGGTTGAGGTGGTCTTGGCGACAAATTATTCTATCCGTCTTCCTGATTATAGAATCCCCTACGACTATCAATTGTCTTAGCTTACCTGCATTACCATCCCGCCGACTACTAGCTGGGCTGTTCTCCCGGCTGTTAGGGAGATCAGTATCCACTAGGGCTGCCATTTCTGAGACTGACACCCTCGCATCATCACCCAACTTGGCAATTTTGCCTGGAATGTCAGAAACCGGATGGGCCTTCCTTTTCTTTGACCCCTTTCTACTGCCCCTAACTACATTAACCCAGCTACTTACCTGATCCTGCTCACCCATGTCTTCACCCTCCAGTTCTAACCCACTAACTGCATGCTCCGTGAGCAGCAAGCTCAGCTCAAGATTGTCTATCCTCCTCAGTGTTGCATTCTGCTCCTCCAGATCTCTAATACGAGCTTCCAGGTGACCAACATGCTCACATCTGCCACAGAGATATTCACCCTGGAACTCCGGCTCCAGTCGTGCATACATATGGCAAACTGTGCACTGAAGAAAACCTCCAATCTTGCTATCCATTATCCAAGTTACAAAAAAAACAGCGAACAGTTGTTAATCAAAAAGAAAAAGAAGTAGAAGAGTACTTACTGGGGCTTTAACTCCTCTTTGCAACTCCGGTTTTTGGAACTCCACTTGATCTACAACCCACTTGTTTTTTCAAGCCACAGAGCAGGCTCTGCAGAGTACTGAGGCCTGATTTATAGCACCTGGAACCAGCTAACCCCTCCCCCTTAGTCAGCTACTCAGCAGGAAGGAAGCTGCAAAGGAAAAATGTTCACATGTTGGAGATCACTGACCTAAACTATTCATCACAATGCACTAACAGTGCAAACAAGAGGGTCAAATGACAAAGTTAGCTCTGCTTCAACTGTAAATATATGCCATACATCTTTTCTCTTTTATAAAATTTAGTCTCATAAATTCTGCACTTGACCCTGCTATAAAAGCATAAACCACTTCTTGGTTGGGGATCAAGCTATAACATTGTAAATTAATTTAATAAAAGCGTTATTATATTTATAAACTGCTAATTAGAAATTTTCACTGGTCTCATCCATGAATTGCAATGAACCAGACCAAGATTAACTGAGATTTGTAAAGGCAGGAGGTCAGTGGTTTATGATGCTGGAATTTTATTTTCCATCTGTGTATAATAAAGTGATTATCCTTATGGTTCTGCAGAGATGGGGTTAATTATAATTTTAGAATAATAACTTGGCAGGAAAGGGATGAAATAATGATGTCCAAAAGTCACATTATTCTCCAACTCCTGGTGCATAAGAGCAAACATAACCCAAAACAGTCGTTTGATTTCAGCGGCATTGCTGTGTAAAAATCATATTTGGGTTTATTTCAGGTCTGAAGAATATATTTAATAGTAACAAGGGATTTGCTGCCAACAGGGGCACATCCATAGTCATGTTCATACTGGCAAGAGCATTTATCTCCGATTTAAACATTAGGCTTGCTTGGACAGCTAAACACAGACTTTGACTTCTCTTCCAAAATGAGAAATATTTTCGGTGCGGCGATTCAGATTTGGTAAGTTAATTTCCAGGGTACTTGTATGTGCAGACCCGATAGTAGTAGTTTGTCATTTACTAGATTCACATATAAGAAAACCAATTGTAAATATTATGTTATGAGCAATTCCTTAGGCCCCATGCACACGTCCGTGCCCGTAATCACAGCCCGCGATAACGAGCACGGCTGGCAGCTGACGGCCGCCCGCGTTTTCGGGTCGTGCTTCCATACAAACTATGGGAGCACGGCCCATAAAATGCAAAAGAACGGACGTGTTCCATAATTTTCTGAACATTTCTACGGCACAGACACCCATCCGTAGCGATACGGAAAGGTGTCCGCGGCCAATAGAACTGAATGGGTCCGTAATTGCGGACCCTTTTACGGTCCGCAATTACAGAGAATTTTTATGGTCGGGTGCATGGGGCCTTCGTAAAATGTTATAATATTTTCTTGCATGCAAAGGTGATTCCAATAGTATGCCCGATAGGGTCGCAAACTCCCATTCCCTGCTTCTACCCTGCAGTATATAGATAGTATATAAAGTAACCTGAATATTTTGAATGGACTGCTCTGATCTCTCTATTCGCACAATAACGGCTCTCTGTATTCTGCTTACCACAATTAAAGGAAGGTGATGGGGAGTTCAATTACTTTGTGGCCTCAAACTTACTGCCACTTGTAAATCCATAAACATATTACCTGATATTAATTGAAAGGCTCTGTTCGTTTTTTGTGTCTGTTTGGCATATATAGCAGGAAACGCTCCCAGTGTATATGCTGAACATATCCATAGACTTCCTATGGATCAGACACATGCCAAAAGAGTGTCATTATGGCATACGTTTTGGAGGTTTACGTTGGCATGCCCTATTATAACTGTGTTGGAAAGTCTAGTAAACTACACATTTTAAAAGAGAAGCATCAAGCAATTTTTTTTTTATTTGTTTACCAATGGAAGACAATGGGCATCAAATTTTCAACTTTATGGCATATAAAGATACAAATATCTTGGATATACATCAGGCCTGTAGTGAACGCTAAAAATAAAATGCAGCTATCTTACAACCATGAGAAATCAGCATTAACCAGACCTTAGACATAGTAAGGAGGTATGGGGAAGTCTGGAAACCACAAAAAAACATAAATGTTAACATAGTTTTCAATGTTTGTGTATCAAATACGTTGATAATGAAATAAAAACAAATATGTAATCATGGATGAATGTGACTGCAAATATCATTATTATTATTTTATATAACTTGATAGTGGCCAAATGCAGACTTAACCGTAAAACACATCGTTCCTGATTTTGGGTTAATGCTAATTTCACGTGGCCGTAAAGATAGCTGCATTTTTTTTTAAATTTTTTTTTGAGTTCAGTAAATCCATTAAGCCCTGCCAAACCTCCTCAAGGCAATTGTGCCTCGAGTTGAAGACTAAAATAATCTTAAATGGACTGGTTACTAAGACGGAGCATCCTGACAACTGCACTAAAGAAACTACAGTACAGTCAAGTCACGTCATTCTTCATCTCAAGCTGTGGCAGGGTTGTATGAGGACAAAAATCCCTGTCCTTATGCCCTATTTGGGCATATGGACGTCATAAAAGAGGTTCCCTACTCTGCCATGACCCCCCTTTTCTATGTGCTAGAATGGATAGACACTCTGGTGGACCCGGCATATTCATGCATTCATGGCCGCCATCAGGTATTTCTGAACTACATACAGTCAAGGAGTCTGGGTCCCTGCTTCCACCTTTCCCTCATTACTGGGGGGAATGGTTTGGCAACGGAAAGTGGCAAGAGGGGGGGAGGCGGAGGTGAGACGTAAAGTGGCTTGGCTCTGTGGAGGGGCAGAGCAAAGACAGTAGGAGGTAGGGCTCTGTTTGGGGAGGGAGGGAAGGGGTCATAGAAAGTATCAGGGACAGGAGGAAGGTCCGGAGGAAATTAAATCAGACAGGAACTCTGTGGAGGAAGGGGCAGGGGAAAACAAATGGCTAGGGGCTCTGTTGGGGGAGGGGGCCAGGGGCTCTGTGGGGGTGTAGGGGGCAGCATAAAAAAATAATTGCACTGAAGCTGCTGTCTGTACAGAGCCCAGTCACTCACCAAGATACAGTGCTGGCTGCTGCAGACTCTAATATCTTTATATATTATGTCTCCGCCTTCTACTAACACATGACACCCACGTACCCTGCGTAGACCTCAGACCAGATGCCAAAATTAGGTCATACCCCAGACCAGATGGCAAAAAGAATTTAGGCCCCTGAACAGACCTCTAAAATAATTCAGACCCCCGAGCCCTAAATTAATTTATATACCTGGCCAGACCCTGAAATTAATTCAATCCCTAAACTAATTCTGACCCCCCCCCCCACCGACCAAATGCCAAAATTCATTCAAAAGCACAACCAGACCCCTAAATTAATTTAGACCACAGACCAGACTCCTAAATTTACTCAGACTCCCAACTAGGCCCCAAAATGAATTCCTACCGGCTACCCCCCCAAAAAAAGAATTTAGACCCCTATGTTCTTATCGCTCCCGGGTACTTTTGTCTCTTCACTTCCGGGCACCTCAAGCTCCTGACGATAGGGCCCTGCTCACAAGGTCCTGATGCTGGCCAGCAACAGGACCCTGTGAGCAAGGCCCCATCGTCTCCTATTGTGCCGATAACCACTGCTCATTAATTTCAATACGCCACCCAAATCATCAATTTTTGGGGGAAATATACAAAAGCTAGTTTGTGATGAATATGTATTTACTGTATTTAGGCAAATAAACATGTTTTGTACTCATGGACTTTGTTTATAAATGAATTGAGCCTTGACTTTCTTACATTTCTCTCATCAAAGTATCAACCCTTAGCAGCGATCACAGCAGTGCAAATGCAGGGCATTCTCTTGGTCAACTTATCTAAAGTTTCAGCTGTGATTGCAGCCCACTATTTATAGAAAATCCCAGGTGATTTTGGTTTGAAACTTTCACATCTCGAACACACTTGACCAGATGATGCCAAGGGAGTTCAATTGGATTGCAATTGGGACTCTTCAGCACCTGTTGACGTTCTTTTGACTGTACTTTTTTCAATGACAGGAGGAATGTTTTGGGTCGTCAAATTGCTGTAGTGTAAAACCAATAACATGGGTGCTGGAAGGGATGGCATGGCCCACCAGAATGTCGTGGTAGCCCTTCAGTTCATGACTCCTTCGATTTTTAGTAAGTCACCAACCGCATCATCTCCAAAAACATTCCCAGTCCATAATGGAACCTCCTCCATGCTTGACTGTTGGCTGAATGCAAACAGGAAACACACGCTCACCTGCCGCATAACGAGTGAACTTTGAGCTCTTCGACCCGAACATTTCAAACTCTGATTCGTCTGTGAAAATAACCTTCTTCCACTGATTATTGGTCCAGCTCCTGTGCTTTTTAGCCCACAATATCCCCTTCCTTTTATTAATGGACCTAAGCAACGGTTTTCAGGTTGAAACACATCTCTTCAAGGAACTGGCTACAAGGCGGCGTCTGAGATATGCTTTTCTTCCTTGCTTTCATCAGAGCAGCACAGATCTGACCAGCTGTTTTGAATCTGTCCCATTTGGAACACGTGCTGATAAATTTGTCCTCCTGTTTTGTGGTCACTCGAGGTTGTCCAGGTCGTGGTTGATCATGTACATTCTTATTTTTAGTGTATTTCTTGAGGGTACACTGCACCATACCGAGAGAAACATTCTCTAGGTGAACAATTTTCCGCAGACTATGCCCTGCATTTCTCAAAGTGACTATGGCATATCGCTTTTAAATTTATAACTCCTTCCTAAAAGAGTATCCAATGGGAAACAAATGTGGTCACTCCTTCTTGTGGCGCTCCTGTAGTTCTTCTTTGGAACTAATAATGTTCCCTTCTTATAAAAGGGAATGTTCGATAGCCGTTGATTGCGTGATATGAAGATATTTATTTTAAAATACGTAAAAAGAAATTCACTGTGTTTTTACTAAAATAAAACAAACAGGATAAGAACATTTAAAAACGGACGCTTTTGTTTCAAATTAGCTTGTGATATTAATATTTGGTTTTTTAAATTATTTTTATTTGCATTCCTGGAACCCTGCGATAAAGAAGAATGTTTTGCTAAATTAAGCGCTATTTTGTTGCGAAACCAGAGTAATTCGCGAAATAAAATAGCATCCAATTCAGCAAAATATTCTTCTTTATCTCAGGGTTCCGTAAATCGGTTACATATTATCCTGAAGGTTCATGTTCAAAGTTTGATCATCTGCTGCAGATGGGTAGATCCAATATCCTTGTAATAACGTTAGATTAAGGTCCTCGGGGGATCACATCTATTAGTGATTAACCAATCAGCATTTAGCGTACCTGTAGTCAACGTAACAGCAAAAAAATAAAAATAATTATTAATATCACAAGCATCAGTTTTTTAATTAAAATACCCTCTTCCGTTTCTGCATTTCCCACAGGAAACCTCCATAAGAGTTGTCATATGACCGAAGGAAAAGACCACTCCCCCATGAACTTGGACCCATAGCATTTGACCCGGTCTTATAAACTAGGAAAAGAGTATTTAAGCACTATAGGAATTTTTGTATTTTTATGCCTGATGAAGACCTAGATCCTAGGTTGAAACGCGTCACATGTTATTATCCTGTTTGTTTTATTTTAATAAAAATGCAGTGAACGTCTTTTTATGTATTTTAAAATAAATATCTTTTCACCACGTAAAAAACCACGGACTATCGAATAATCCCTTTTATAAGAAGGGAACATGGAGCGCCACAAGGAGTGACCACGTTTTTTTCCCATTGGATACTATCTTTCACCGGACATCTTCTTGGATACCTGTCGCCGGTGCACACTCCAGAGGCTTGCACACTGTTACAATACAGTGCAATCAAGTTGCGTTGTGCCGGCCATTCTGCAAAAACCCTAGAGGGTGAGTACGAGTCAATACGATCGATTTACCCACATCCAGGAATTCTATACAGCACCTGTAGGAATACCCTGTTCAAACTATATTACCTTAGAGGAGCGCCTGTTTCTTTTTTTCTTCCCCTTTCCACATCCCCTTTCCCCCATCCCCGTTTTTTTCAAAGGATCCTAATAGAGTAGATATATTAATTTCTTAGCAAAATAGAAGTATCACGTTCATCCTTTACAGAGAAATCGGCACATTTGGGGGTGTATTGAAATAAAAGGGCAGTGTAAATGTATGTTACGAAGTGTGAGAACAACGAGTACTCAGATCAAATTGCTTTATGTTATTTTTTTAAAGTGTTTTTATTTGGTTTGGATAAGTTTAAGTATAACAAGAGAAGGGAAGGGGAATAGAGAGGCAGGGAAGACACAAATAAACATTGATGTTAAACATCTACACATCAGGTACGTAATCAGAGATCTCATACAGCAAGAGTATCAGAATAGGCAAGCCTAAGTAAGAGCGGTACAGTAGTTAGTCAGGATCAAACGCAGATGTTCTCAACATATACAACCTAGAGATGAGTTCTGTGAATTATTAAAGTAGATATCAACCATAGAGGAGGGGGAGAGGGGCTTTACTTACAGAGGAAGATGCGCATGTTACTTATAGGTGAGCAAAAAAGCTCAATCATTAGGGTAGTATAGTTTAGGCAATTACACAACCGTTCATCAGAGGGTCATTAGTGGAGCACCGGCTACCGATTGTTCAAGATACCATGTGGTATATTGAAAGCAGGTGTTACGTTTCTGTAACTTTTTAACTCTTGTTTCGTTGTGCAGCGTAGTTCAGTCCATCCTAAAAATATGTGAGAGCTTTTCCAAAAACAATTTCAGTGGTGGGGCCTGAGGCGAAAGCCATTCCTGTAAGATGGTCTTACGGGATGCACTACAAATTATGAAAAACGTCTGAGTCCAAAATATCAGAGATTGTCCAAGTAGGGTAGTGTGGTACAAAATTAACTAAGTGTTGTAATGCAAAAGCTTCAACTCTCTTCCAGAGCTGGTCGATAATGGGACAGCCCCAAAAACAATGATAGAGGTCAGCATTAAATTCTGAACATTTTAGGCAAGCTGACGTAGGAATTCTGGCATTAAAAAGTTTCTCATGGGGATATGTAGGCCCTATGGACAATCTTCATTGCCATATCCCTGTAGAATTCTGATGGAAGAAGTCTCGATAAAGTGTATAAACTGTCCATAATATCTTTGATGGATAGTGTGGGAAGGTGTTGTAACCAGGAATGTTCAACTGTTGTGGGGAAAATGTAATCAATAGGAGATCTCAGGATCTTAATCTCTTGGTATTTTTAGTTTTGAGAATTAAGTTAACCACTAGGTCTTGTGAGAAGTCAGGAGAGATCTGGTGTGTGATTTTTCTCGCATAACTAGAAGCCTGCAAGAATGTACAGACCTACGGTGCAACGTGGCCACATGGGTTCTCGATGCCTTTTTATTATTATTTTATTCTGATTGTTTCTCCTCCCCTAGTTTTTTTTTTTTTTGGTACTTGCCTGTTCTGAGTTTATTTTGAGGTATGCTGTTGCTATGGGAAAAAGATGGATCCTTCTGGAAGAAGCTCAAGGATAGCTGTGCTACGTCTATGATTGGCCAGCAGCATTTTGGCTGGGAGATATTCATTATAATCCTGGACTCAATATCTTGTTCACCTGTAGCACAGCAAGAGCAGCGTCCCGCCCTAACTCCCATTAAGATGAACTTTGTATTGTAGTCGCGGTATTTATAGTGGGGTTGTCACCCATTTAAATATGGGTGGACTAAGGTTATTCTACTATTTTAATGAAATGATTTGGCTTGAGTAATTTGGGACTAAGCCTTATTTTTATTGGTGAATTTTTATTTGATTTGTGGTTACTACAATTTTAAGGCAACCCAGAATAAATACTGTGGCCTTATTTCATCCACATTTAAGGCTTTTGTGTCTTATTTATTATTATTATTATTACGTTTGTTTTTATGGCATCTGTGAACACATGGGAATACCTCCTGAGAGGAGAAATGGAATTTGTCTTCAAATTTTCTAAACTCTAGTGGACAAGAGGCATGTGTCAGCAGTAGATCAGAGATGCATCTCACACCTCCCCCTCCCAGCGAGTAAATATTTCAGCAGGATGTCTGTGTTGAAAATCAGGATTACCTACAAATGGTAGTAATAGTGAAGCACGGGGAGTCAAGTCAGCTCTTTTGCGCACAACCTGCCATGTCTTGACGACTGTGGAGAGGAGAGGGCTGAGGCACACCTCGTCTGTCAGGCTGTCACTGGGGGCATGTAGGATGTATAATAAAGACTGGGGTTTGGCAAATTGCGACTTCTTGATAGGTTCAGAGTAATGTGAGGTGTTATGTGTCCAATCTGCCACAATTCTCAGATTAGTCGTCAGGTTATAATCGCGAATGTTTGGAAAGTTAATGCCTTCATTAAATTTAGTTTGCTGGAAGATTCTCATGGCTATTCTAGGTCTACCATTGTTCCAAATAAATTTTCTGTAGAGGGCCATGATTATATTTTCATCATTAGGTTTTAAATATATGGGAAGGGATTGCATCAGCTGACCATTTACAGTCAGAATTACCTATCATCTAATGCAAAAATTATGGTAAGAATATTTAACGTGACATATCAAGTGCTTTGGATGACCAGAAATACTCAATGAGAAGCTTGTTTGGAGCCATAATATGATAATGTGCATTATACATTAATAGCATGCACATGTCACTCTTGTATATGTCTGTACACTGTGTGTACAGTACTTATATCTACTCATCATGTATTGTAAATGCAATTGTTAACTGTATGGCCTGAGAAGTCTAAAGTGGATCTTTTGCCAAATTGTGTTGCCATATGTAAGGGCAACATATTATGAGGACAGGTCCCATCTACTATTTGCCAAAACGGCACTAACAGTATTGTTCTGTTTGATTTATAGGAGCATTTAAAGAATACAGCAAACTCATGGTTATGAGTCCGGTGTATTCATGTCGGTGGAGTGCTCTGCCCACCTCCCTCTGCTCCTCTCAATGGTTATTGACAGCTGACTGCTTTGTATCTGCTTACAATCGGTGGGAAGGTGGAGTGGGGGAGGCAGGTCCTCATGAGGGAGGGAATGCTGTCCTCATCAATACATGAGACTCATAACTTTGAGTCCTGTGTATTCTTTGATCTTTGCTGTTAGTCAACGGCACAATTATTTTTTATGCCATTTTGGCTAATGGGAGAGCGGACCTGTCCCCATACAATTAACAAACAAATGTAGCACTTTATTCCAATAAAACAGAGAGGCTCTGCAAAAACAAAGAGAATAAAACTACTGTCTACATAGAGAAATGGTTTCATATTACAATGATTAATGACCACAGACCTTGGGAGTGAAAACAGATACATTGCTGTTATAGATATAACACTTCCTCCGATGACTTAGAAATATTATGGCATCTGTGGAGGGGGGGGGGGGTGTAGGTTCTGATGGTTATTCCATGTCACATTTTGCTGTTCTTAGTATGTTAAAAATACATTTTTGTATTTTAATTTCTTACAGTACAAAATAACTTTACACCAGCTAAGGTGAAGTTCACACTAACGGTTGCAATCTATGCTCTATTTTATTGTTTAATTCCTATAGAACCGGCTTATTTTGGGTTTTAAGGACAGAGCATTTTTGTATTTATTTTTTTCAATGTTGCATTCCGAGAGTCATAACTTTTTTTTATTTTTCCCTCGATGTAACTGTATGATGGCTTGTATATAGATTATTGATTAACTTTTATTAGCTTTATTGGGGGGAGGGAATGGAAAAGACCGCAATCCACCATTTTATTTTCATCGTAGCTTTGTGCTGTAGTTTTGCATTTGCGTGTTGAATGTATAATTGACAAATGTTTGCTTGTCCGTTAACTGCAGCAAAGGAATTCTGAAATCCAGTGCTAATGATATTTCTGAGTTTTACCTGCAGTTGCCAATGCTTTGCTAAATCTCAGAAAATAATTTTTGAGCATTTTATATTTCCCAGTATAACACTTGTAACCACAATTTATCACGTACCTGTGAACCCAATTCCTGGCTGTGCCATCAGACTGTGCAGCGTCATCACAAACTCCTGCAAGCTCTTGATGTATGAAGCTCCCTCTCTTATATAAATTATGACATTATGAGCATAATAATACCCAGGAAGAAAATTCACTAGCTTCACATTAAATGTATCAAATCAGATTTTTTCTTCTTCTATGTAAATTTTAAAAAGGCAAAGATATTGCATATGGGACATAATGTTGAGGGATCAGTCTGAGTGTGACCGAAACTGCTTACTTGCAGTGGCCAATGGCCGCGTGATTTTGCTGCCGTTGCGTGGGGCTGTACCCTAAAGCGTAACTCCAAACATCTCCTCAGTATTCATTTAGCCTTGTAAATCTTATTAATCTTGCCAATTACTTCCATTACCTTTAAATCCGCCATTTAAAAAAAAAAAATCTGACCGTTGTCCCGCATTATATCAAGCAAATTGCAGTATTGTAAATCTTCAGCGAGCGAACGCTGTCATGCACTTTGCACTGTCAGACGCTGGATATGGTTTCTCAGCTACTAGCAGTTGTAGGGGCATCTGCTCACGGCGTGCTCCCAATTCCTACATACAGTACATATAACAGCATGTTCTCTCTATCTGTGGCGGTGTAGTGCTCTGTCGGAGCAGGTAAGATAGAGAGTGCACGCATATTTATCAACTCTAGTACGGCCCAGTGAGTTGTTGTAGTTTCATGTCTAAGTTCAGCTGCCGGTCCTCCCGCTTTCTCCTCAGATCACGTCTGTTGAGCTCTGCAGAGGAGGGGGCTGTGTGGCATTACCTACAGGGGGCTGTGTGGCATTACCTACAGGGGGCTGTGTGGCATTACCTACAGGGGGGCTGTGTGGCATTACCTACAGGGGGGCTGTTTGGCATTACCTACAGGGGGCTGTGTGGCATTACCTACAGGGGGCTGTGTGGCATTACCTACAAGGTCCTGTGTGGTATTACCTACAGGGGGCTGTGTGGCACTACCTACAGGGGGCCGTGGCAGTATCTACAGAGGGCAGTGCGTGGCATTATCTACAGAGGGAAGTGTGTGGCAAAAAATGTACAAATTAAATTCATCCGTTTTTAAAACTAACAGGGAAAAAAACAGATGCAAAACGGGTCAAAATCGGACGTTAAAAACGGAAACACGGCCTGAACGGAAACTGAACGGGTGCAAAATGGATGCAAAACGGCCGAGAAAAGTGGACCAAAACGGCTCTGTCGTGTGAATAGAGCCTTAGAGGTCTTGCACATGACCAAGTGTGCCGTCCGAGTCCCATCAGTGATCCGAGGAAAGATAGGACATGTTCTATCTTTCCTCGGATCGGAGACTCGGACCATTTTTCACGGACCCGATTCACCCGCTAAAGTGAATGGGTCTGTGAAGATGATCGGGTGGCACTCGGATGCCATCAAAAATGGCCCGAGTAGCACAACGGTCATGTGCATGAGGCATTAGGGGCAGTGAGTGACAAATTCCCAGAGAGGTGAATTAAGTGTCTTCCTAGAGATGCAAATTAAGTGTCCACCCAGGGCTCTGGGGGGCCCACGGCTCCAGTAACCCATCCGCCCCTGAAATGCCCCATAAAAATAACGATCATGGAGCAAAGAGCCATTGGCTCTCTGCCCCACCATTTACTCGTAGGCCATGGACTGGTTTAGGCCTGCAGCCTACAAGACACCGGGAGCTTTCTGTCTTGCCATCTGCAACAGACGACTGAACGCACCAAGAGTAAGAAGTCTTAACTCATCATGGGAACAGCTGAACAAGGTTAGTTGAGTATAAGTTTTTTTTTTTCTTTTCATGAGTGCAAAGGAGGCATTATTGATGGAGAGGTACACTACTGTAGCGGGCATAAAAAGACTGTGTTGGGCATTAAAATGGGTATTATTACTGAGTGGTGCCATGTAGAGGGCATTATTACTGAGTGAGGGCATAAAAGGGGGCATTAGTACTGAGTGGGGGCACTATTACTGTTTGGGCACTAAGATGAGAACAGCAGCACTACTACTGTGTGGGACCGAAAGGGGGCATTATTACTGTTTGGGACACTAAGAGGAGCACTAATACAGTGTGGAACCTAAAGCGGCAGTATTAGTGTGTGGCACTTAGAACAGCACAGGAGCACTATTACTGTGTGGGGCCTAAATGGGGCACTATAAGCAGAACTATCACTGTCTGGGGTCTAAAGGAGGCCTTATTACTGTGTGGGGGAACTAAAAGTGGCACATACCGGGTGGGGCTTATAGGGGCACAAAAAAGGGGTTACTATTACAAAGTGTGGCACCAAGAGCGGCATTATTACCATGTAGGGCACTGTAGATGGGACATTTGTTTAGAGGTGGGGAGTGTGCTGGAAAAACAAAGAGCCAAAGATGTCTGCCTCAAAGTCTGTGTCAAAGTCAGGGCCGGGAAAAGTCGTGATGGCAGTCTTGGCTGAATAAAGAAGAAAAGTGAAAGTGAATGACCTCAGTAAGAAAAAAAGGCACTAGATGTAGTTGTACTGTAGTCACTTATATGGTCTATATTGCGCCTGTGTAGAACTGGTATCTACTACTATATGGTCATTGTATGGTGATAATGGCCTTTGTATAGTTTCTTTATTTAGTAACAGTATGGACGTATTATTCAGTCACTATGGTAATATGTGGTAATAGTGTGGCGGAATTATTTGACCCTTATATAGTGTTCTTTTCGGTAATGTTAATCTTGGTATACTGGGTTTTCTTCAGTAACCGTATCATGGTAGTAACATAGAGTACGTTGACATGTAGGTGGGACTTTTGGGATGGGGCCCATAGCTTATGCACAGCCAAGGGCCCAAGATCATATTGATTCACTACTGATGAGGGGGCATTGGGATTATCTATATTTTCAAGGTTTGACCGGAGGTATACTTTATCTCTGAAATCTATGAAAACACATACAGCGTTTTCGCTAATTTTCATTCATTATGATGTAGCGTCTAATTCCAGGTTTTCCCTCTCCCGTGAAATGAGATTCCCTTATTTTCTAGTCTGGTGAGGTCCCAGCAGCTGTGATTGATATGTTATAAAAGCCTATTACTGGAAAGCCCCTTCAAATAGTGACTAGTCTATTTTGAAAAGTAATACTGAAGACGGACATGCTCATCTCTTAAATCCAGATTGTTATGCTATTCGTGTAAAAAATTCTTTCAATTGTGGACAAAGTTTTGCAGGAAACCCCCAAAGACTTCATGTAAATTGTCATGCTATTCAATATCTTATTTGATGGGGAAAAAGCGTAAAATGAATATACTTTAGCTATTTGAGAGATCATGTTCATTAAACGCTGATTTACTGTGCGCCCACCCAAAAATAGAACTCTAGTTCAGACACCTAATCCTGTGTTTTTCTGCATTGCTCTGTTTCACACCCTATTTGGCAATTCACTTGCAGCTTTGGCACACATTTAATATGAATACTCTGATGCGCCACTCACCATCTGTCTGTAAAAGAGCAGAGAAAGTCTTTGTTGTCATAATTATCAATATGAATTATACATGCAGCAGGCAGCATTCTGTACCACTCGGGGAATGAAACATCTCAGCCGAGTCTGCAGTTCAAACTAATGCTTACTGATCATCTTCACATAATGTGTACGTTTTTTTTTTGTTGAGATCTGTGAAAGGAACCCTGAATTCACCTACGAACAGAGAGTAAGTTGCAGAAGGGATTTGTACATTGCTTTCATCAAGTGTGTTATATAGCTTTTTCTATCTGTGACTGGGAAAGCGCAGGAATTTACAAAACTCTCTATATTTTCATTATTGTTATGTTTATCCACTTTAACTCTGTACTAATAAGGCAAATACACTTAAAGGGGCTGTCCACTTTTACAACCCTTTTTCAGATTGTAGCTTCCGCTACAGGAGGCCAATTGGTGTTTTAGGTTGTGCAGCAGAAAACCTAACAAGCTGTCAGGCTATGTTCACACGGTAAACTAAAAACGACTGTAAAATATGGAGCTGTTTTCAAGAGAGCCTCTGATTTTCAGCCATTTTTTGCAGGCTGTTGAATTCTATTGACCCAATGAAAAATTGCTCAAATAACTTCTCAAGAAGGCCTTATGTTGGATTTTGCCCTTTGCCGTCCCATCTGTTGGCACCCCCATGTGGTGTACAGTCAAGCAGTGTACAAATAACCATACCATACAGTGTCTAATTTTAAGAGCCATACATTGGTTAAGATAAAATTTCCATCCAGTTTCCTGAATAACAATGTTCTACAGCGTCACCACCACGACACACTGCAAAAATAACGTACTTTACAGTGCCTAAGTAGCAGTGCCACATAATGCATACGTAAATACCACCAAACCGTGCTCAAATAATACCAACGTACAGGGACTGTTCTACAGTTAATATTAGGAACCGTGGTGGTCTGAAGCGCAGGTCACACACCCTAAAGGCTGGCCTTGGATACTAGACAAAAACATCTCTAGTCCTAGAGATAACCTACAGTTTTTATGATGTCTATAACATTATTTACTAGAACCTGAAGAACCACTTTGAATATTAGATATAATATATAATGTACATATTTTACATTACGATAAATTAGCTTTTTTACGTTGCTAGTTTGAAGTCAACCCTTACAGTAGGCAGGCATTTTTTAATCCGCTTTCCTCTGTTTTACTTATGCGTGGTTAGCACCACAACAAAAGCAGCTTCACGGTAGCTGGAAGTAGTCAGCAGGTCAAATTTATTATTACCGTTTTGTGGGGGCTTAATTGATGTGATAATTCTAAAAAGTCAATGAGGACTCTACACCTCTATTTGTTATAATCTAGTATTATGAATTATATTTACCGAAAAGCATTATACCAGGGCTCAATGATATCATCAGCAATTGTTCTTCAGAAACTGTTCTAAACTTCTTTTTAATTTCATTGCTAATTTAGAATATTACTTTGATGACCTTGTCATAATTAACAGCGGCTATTTCAAGCTAATGAGCTATTACCTGCAAATGTGTGTAATTCTTCTGTCAGTCTGGCACCCTGACTAATTAACATCTCCAATCATTTGGATAGACCTCTATCTGTAACCTCTGGTAGCTGTGCACTTCATCGGTACACGTGCACAGGGCCGCTTACTTTTAGCTTCGAGAGTCATACTGTGTTTTTATACCATAGCTAAATACATTGACAGGGAATATAAATATGTCACTAACTGTATTCTTTCAGAGCCGCATAAAAATAACTCTTAATGAGAGCATCTGGGGAAGAGTAATTACCAGTAATTCTGGCCATTATCATGTACAGCTCCAGTGTCTAGAAGACGGAAGGTTGAGGGTTCAAGACCAATTGTCCATAAGTTGATGGCGGTTGTGAAGTCACAAATACCCATGAAAGACCATTTCCACATAAAATAAAGGACGAGATAATCCTTATTATAATTATATGGCACATTTACCATGCTAGTGCACCAAACATTACTACAGATTAAATTACATTTTTGTCGAATTGGGTTTATTTAGATGAAGAAGAAGAAAGTAGATCTAGATCATGTTAATTTATATTGAATTCATTATCTGATAAAGGAAGTGTTGCTTATTTTTCAATCCTCCAGTGTTTTTTCTTTTTTTTTTATATACGTATAGCTGAATATGAATAGCATTGGTAATAACTTGTTCTTTATTACGCTTATTCAATCCTCAATTCTGGGAGGACCTTAGCGGGGTTGTTTGGTGTAGAAAACCACTTTCAACTACCATATTAGCGAATTCTAAGTTAATGGAGCGTTGATCCCTATTCAAGACCCTCGTCTATTAGAGCATGGATGGAGTGGCTATAAAGAGTGTCTCCCACTCTGGATGACTCAGCATTTCCGTGTATTACAGGGAGAACCCATTGATTTCTGTGTAATGGTTTATTTTACCAGTGGTGGAGCTGCAGAGGAATTGTGAATTTCCGCTCACGTTTCCCAGTTTACACCTGATTGCTTGGGTTCCAGCATCGGGGCACACGGTTATCAGCTTATCATCAGAGGATCCTTCTCACAAAAAGAGATTGTCCAAAGTGGACACCACGTTAACATTCAATAAGTAAAATTTTAGCTAAACCTACACAAATATTTAAGGGAAAGGCTGAAATAGCCTTTCTATACTATTGTGTCATTATCTGATTTGCTACTTCAAGGACCTAATATCGTACCTGTCATGAAGGCTGATCGGTGCTTGACCAGAGAGTGCACCCAGTCAGCCATGATCAGTTCTCTGATAGTTTTTCCGTCATTGAAAAAGCTGTGTGAATGAATGAGTGATGCTTCAGCAAGTCTCCCCACACGAAGAGACCATACTATCTATGCCCACATAATCTTCTAGGCAAAGGATATACAGCTCCATCCAGCAAGGAGATCACACATTAGACTGCAACCTAATCACAGAGTTGGTGGTCATCTTGCCACCTTATGGTCACTATTCATTGATATGCAGTCATTTCAAGTGCATATTCTTATTACCTAATAAAGCACAAACGATTCCACTATTCAGGTACATCCGACGTGGGTGAAATTCAATACAGAAGAAAACATTTTAAGTGGTTTTGGTCTAAACTTGTCAAAAGGGGTAGTTGAGGATTTAAAAAAAACAAAAAACTCATGGGTACTTTCTTCCAAGAACAGTGCCAGACTTGTCCACAGGTTGTGGGTGGTATTGCAGCTCAGCACCGCTCACTTCAATGGAGCTGAGCTGAAATACCAGACACAACCCAATGTGGATATGTTTTTCTTATCCTGTTCAACCCCTTTAAAGTTATATTTCTTAGTGAACACAAGCCAGTGGCGGAAGTGTACACTCATAAAATGGTAGTGTGAAGGATTTGCCTGACACAGCTTCTGTGTCGACGCCCGTGGTTAATCAGCCTGCATCTGTTCCTAGGTCTGCTAGAGTGACTTGGTCTGCTACCACTCAGGCTGGTAGGCTGAGGAGTGGGAGAGCCTATCGCAGCCTGGCCAGACGGTTCTAGCTCCCGCCCTTGGTCTACTTATACCTTCATTTTCTGCTTGTCCTTTGCCTGTGATTCTCTTGTTTCCTGGCTCTGCTGTTACCATTGACCTCTGCTTCATATTTACCCTGGCTTGACTGACTATTCTCCTGCTCTGCATTTGTTACCACGTACACTCCTGGTTTGACTCGGCTCGTTCACTACTCTGTTGCTCACGGTGTTGCGATGGGCAACTCCCCACTTCCCTTTGCTTTTGTGTACCCTTGTCTTGTTTGTCTTTCGTGCACATATTGAGCATAGGGACCGTCGCCCAGTTGTACGCCGTCGCCTAGGACGGGCTGTGCAAGTAGGCAGGGACTGAGTAGATTAGGGCTCACCTGTCTGTCTCCCTATCCTGTCATTACAAGTAGAATCTTATAGCTTTGTTAAAAGCTACAGTATTTAAATATATTCTAACATGTTAAGACTTCCTGCTAAGAAATCAAGAGAAATTACTTTTTAGATAGTGGCATTAAAAAAAATAGTCATATGATAGTCAAGCAAATACTGTCTGGCACTATTCCTCGCAATTATACTGCCTAATATAACCAGCAATTGGTGAGAGTGACTATATCCCTTCAAACTATAGTAAACCATCATCCATCCTCCTTGTGCAGGGTCCTGAATGGCCTACTATACCTGTTCATGGCCTTGCCTGGCTGGCAAAAATGACACATTCAGTCTGTCCTCGGACTGGAGCCCAGTTAACGCTGTTTAGTTATACGCACACCCTACAACACTGCAGGTCTTGAAACAGAAGTAAGAAGTAATCAAGTTGCGCCTACCTCAAGTGATGATACTAGTTTTTTAAATTACTGCTTGAAGGAGGCACAGTGTGCTGCCAGCTTACTTGCCACCTCCTGGGCCCCACAATAACCAACTACTAAAGCCAATACAGCACGGTGTAATGCAGTAGGATTGCTGAATGTGAAATCAATGTTAAAGGGGTTGTCTAGGATAAAAAAAACAAGTTTCTTCCAGAAACTGCACTGCATCGGACTGTGGTTTATGTCTGGTGTTGCAGCACAGTTTCATTGAAGTGAATGGCACTGCTCTGCAATATAACACAGAACCTATGAACAGGTGTGGCGCAGTGTCTGGAAGAAAGCAGCCATGTTTTTCTAATTCTGAACTGTAGGGGCAGACTGAGGGTAATCTAGACCCCCTGACATTACATTTCATTGACCCCTTACCAACCACTTTAGCCATAATACACTTGATTTAGGTTAATAAAATGCATTTGAGGAATTCTTCTTTTGTACAAGTTTTTTTCTGCATGTCTTACATTCAAATTTTAAGTAGCAATCTAACTGACAAAGGAGCTGCCGTGGGCCCTCAGGCACTGCCCTAATGCCCAAATGGTGAGTCTGCCCATGATTAATTATACCAATTCAGGTCAGATCAAGTTAGTCCTATAATCAATTTAATTAAGGATATAAATCCTGAAAATAAGAGTTCTGTGGAAGATTTCATGTGACAGGTCCAGGTTTCATCATTAATCGTTCATCATTAATTAGGCTTTTATGTCTAGAAAACTAATAACTGGTTCTTGACCCTTTTTTTGCACTTATTTGAGGTTTTAGCCACAGCCAGCAGATGGAGTATCATTCCGGTGCTTTTGTCACATCTTCACGTCATAAGCGACATAACTGCAGTAGGCCACAACAGGAGCTGAAATTTTTGAATCCATGGGTTAAATAACATTATGTGAAATTTGAAGTTCATCTTGTGTATAATTTACGTACTGTAATAGGCCCTCTCCAATCATCAATACTTACATCTGAATCTGAAATTATGAAGTATCTATTTTTGTAATTGTATTCTGTATATGGATCTTCTGCAAACTAATTTTTTCGAAAAATCACCTCCACACAAAATGATTAGGCGACGTAGGCAGACACCAGTTCAATCAACGGTAGATTGATGCAGTAAAATTATAGGATTCATAAATTCCAAAGTTTGCAAAAAAAAAAAGTTAAATAATTATGTTTTTACTGATGGGTTAGCTCTTTCCTCTGTATTGCTCAATATCTTGCTGGGAACTGTAATTCGCATCCCACTGATAGCTTAATGTGACCTTGAACAAGTCGCACTGAAGAATAGTTATGAAAATGGGTGCAGTAATAGCCCTACAAATAAATATGCCGAAAACGATACCAACCAATCTTGTGCTTGCTTAAATTTGAGATTCATGGGAGAGAAATGAATAGAACTAATGCTTGTCCACATTTGAATAAACAATTTGCTAGCGATTGGGATATTGTTCTCCGTACAGATAAATCAGAAGGGGAGATCCTTGGACCACACAAGTTTCATAATGTCCGAAGCTCATACAGTGCTGGATTATAGGAAGTGCACCTATGACCCTCCACTGCCATGTTTTCTCCAGCCTTTCAGATATTACTAGCTGCAACACATGGGAGTTTGGCCTACCTCCAAATATTAACGTTTTAATATGTGTTATTATGCAGCATTTATTACTAAAGTTCAGAGCTCGGAGATTTAATGCCCCACCTGCCTGCACTGCTAACTAGGGGAAATTTCCTGGTCAAGCATGCATTTTGTTGCTGTAGGAGAGGATGGACAAAGGATTGGGCATGATAAAATCATCAGTATATGCCGGCCAAGCTTTGTTTTGCCTGTCCGTTGATATCACAGAACTGTAGGGCTGCCTTTGTACACATTAGATTGTTTTCAGATGCTGTTTATATTGGCGAATGTTTAGCTTCATAATAAGGGCCTGTTCATATCTGCGTTGGAGGCTTCGTTAGGGGCCCCCGTCACAGATGCGGCTGAATATACCGGAAACCATAGCGCAACATGCTGCACTTTGAATTTGTTAAAGGCAATGTGTACTGTCCGGTGCCGATGGTGTCCATCGTACAACAGAGCCGGCACTTCCGGTGTTTTTGTTGATCTGCTCCTCTAACAGAGCAAATCAACGGAAAGACCGACGCAGAGGTGAACGAGGCCTCACATTATAAGATACTGCTACTGAGGAAATGTTTTGCTATGGGGCAGTACTGAGCTCATGCATGAAAACGTGTTGGGGTAGGAACACACACAGTGGATATACTGCAAATTTTCCGCAATGGATTTAATTGTGGAAAATCTGCAGTGTAGTACAGTTGCAGCAGTGTGGATGAGATTTGAACAAATCTCATCCACACACAGTAAAACTATACAGTGTTTCTGTCCTGGAACCCGCAGGGAATACCCACCCAAATAATTGCACCAAATTGTGGTACAGTTTTTCCGGCAGCACATCCACTGCAGAAATCCTGCAGTAATCAGGAAAAAAAAATAAGTTTATACTCATCCCCATCCTTCGTCATGGCATCGCGTCCCTATCTTGTGAGTGTAGTCTGGCCTCCTGAGATGACGCTGTAGTCCATGTGACCGCTGCAGCCTTTGATTGCCTACAGCAGTCACATTGGATGAAACATCATCCCAGGAGGCCAGGCTACGTTCAAAACGGAATGTGTCGCTCGGACAATGACCGGGGTAAGCATAAGCTTTTTTTTTATTCATTTTACCTAAAAAAAAAGTTTTTGATGTCTTTTTAAGTTGCGATTTTTGTGGCAGAATCGCAGCATTTCCGCCACAAAAGTCACAACGCATAGCTCTTTGTTGCGGGTTTTACCTCAGCATCTAATTCTATAGGGAAAACCTGCAACAGAAGAATTCCGCAGCATAGATTGACATTCTGCAGCTTAAAAAAATTGCACCGCAGGTCAATTTATGAACTTTTATGAATTTTTTCAGCTGATTTTTTTCTTGTGTGTGTCGATGATTTTTGTTCAAATCTCACCCACACTGCTGCTACTGTAATATACTGCAGATTTTCAGCGATAAAATCTGTTGCGGAACGTCCATCGTGTATATGCCCATGTTCAAGAAGGTTGAAGAAGGTCTTGTCATAAGAGGGTTAAGCGATTCTAATGAGTCATTAGTAATCCCCAAATATTAGTCGCCTAATAGAGAAATGATAGACTAAATACATTTTAGAAAGGAACATGAAAACCTGAAGCCAAAAAAACACCTGGGACTGCATGAGAACACTGCAGATATCCCTTTAGCTCCGTGATCTGTCCTATGTCGAGAATCTATAGCTGAACACGTAGCAGCTGTCAGACTGAAGATTTAACAGTGGGGAGTTTGTATCTCCATAGGAAGCAGTCTGTCTTCAGTCATTTAGGATTGCAATATTGTAAATGACATACAAATTTATTTTAAAACATGTTATGGCGTTTAATTTCTGATGGCAGCGATAAATAAACTGAACCTGAAGACACGGTCATTATAGAATGAATTGTTGCTTATGGATGAACGCTACACTCTAATCGGCAGGTGAGCTCATGGCACATAATGTGGATTAAATGAAGGTTTTTTTTTTACTTTAGGGGAACAGCATGATAAATGTTAGATTCAGTACAGATGTTCACTAGTTCTTCATGCACCTCTTGAATAAATATGCCATTAATCTTTCACAAAGTACGGTACCAATTTATGGCTTCTTGAAAACATTGTTACCAAGTATTAGGGCCTGTTCACATTAGAGTTAGAGTTTCGTTCATCTGTTTAATTCAACCTTTCTGCCAGAGGAACCGATGAATGGAATGCTGAACGGAAACTATCACTTCCATGTGAAATCAAGGGTAATGCTTCCGTTTCAGTTTTTTTCAGTTTCCTTTAGTTTTTTTTCACATAAACAATAGTGCTGTCGACTACGCTATTGTTTACGTGAAAGAAACTGAAATTTTACGGAACGGAAGCAAGCTGAAACGCACTGAAACTGAAGTATTACCATTGAAATCCATAGTAAAGCAAATGGAAGCGATAGTTTCCGCTCAGCTTTCCGTTCATCGGTTCCTCTGACGGAAAGATTGAACGGAACCCAAACTCGGATGTGAACATTCCCTTACTGCTTAACAAGATATTTTTTGTCCCTATAAATCAAGGTGAAGGCCTAAAACTTTACAACTGTATGAATAGTTAAAAGAGCGTCTGTCACCAAAATCCAAGTTTTTCTGCGTCTTTGGAGCAATCATTATACAATCCTATAATAAAAATATTCTGGGGTTGTGACATGACAGATTTTCCTTCAGTAGCTTACACTGTAGCTGTCTTGAATTTTGTCTATTTATCTTAACAAAGTGGCTGCTTATAAATATTCATTAGGTATTCTGCCATTGTTCAGCCCACTTACGATACAGGATTTAGTAGCTGATTGTTAGATTAGGCAGGGTCGTAGCTAGGGGGGGGGCAGGCGGGGAATGTGCCCCGGGCTCAGCTAAAAGGGAAGGTGGGGGGGGGTGCCAGGGCCGCACCGTCCATGACGACGGCCTGCTGCCTCTCTGAGGGGGCGGCGGCGCAACTGAAACCACCTGCCGTCACCCCCTCCTGCACTATAGGCGATGAATGGCCGGGTACGTACCCATTCAGCGCCTTTCAACAACTGAAGCGGCGTGATTACTTCTTTGTGCCGCTTGCGTCGTTGAAAGGCGCTGATTGACAGGGCAAATCATCGCGCCACTTGCATCTATGAAAGGTGCTTACTGGCAGGGAAGAACGACTTGACCCTGTCAATCAGCGCCTTTCAATGACACAAGCCGTGCGATGACATCATCGCGCTGCTTGCGTCGTTCAACCACAGCAGATCTGCTCAGAGGGGAGCAGGTCTGCATTGCCAACAGACGGCGCGAGAACGGGATTAAGGTATGTAAAGTTTTTGTTTTTTTAATCCTAGTAAAAATGTGAGTGACATTATCTACAGGGGGAGCTATATACAGCGGTGGGCTATATGTGGAGCACTATAGGGGGAGCTATATGTGAGGCACTATATATATACATATATATATATATACATACATATATATATATATATATATATATATATATATATATATATATATATATACACACACAGGGGGCTATATACCGGGGTGGGCTATATGTGGAGCACTATTTATAGGGGGAGATATATACAGGGCACTATCTACAGCGGTGGGCTATATGTTTGACACTATATACAGGGGTGGGCTTTATGTGGAGCACTATTTATAGTTGGAGATATATATGTAGGACACTATCTACAGGTGGGGCTATATGTGGTGCACTATCTAGAGGGGGGGCTACATATGGGGCACTATTTTCAAAGGGGGCTATATGTGGGGCACTATCTACAGTGGTGGCTATATGTGGGCACTATCTACAGGCGTGGCTGTATGTGGGGCACTATCTAAAGGGGATTATATGGGGGCACTATCTACAGGGGGCACTGTGTGTGTGTGTGTGTGTGTGTGTGTGTGTGGGACACAGTGTATGGTGCTATTATAATTAAGGGTGCAGTGTATGGCACTATTATAATCAGGGACACAGTGTATGGTGCTATTATAATCAGGGACAGTGTATGGTGCTATTATATTTAGGGGCACAGTGTCTGGCACCATGAGAACTTTATCTTTGTTCATAGGTGCAGAAATGTTTGAAAAGTGAGAAGCTGAAGACATCTGAGTTGAAAACTGCAGAAATGGGCTATGGCCGGGAAAAGTCGTCTCAGAGGTTTGGACCGGATGGAGAAGAAAAGAGAAAAAGAATAACTAGATTCTGAAATGGTCACCTGTGAGTCACTTACTGTAAATGTTTATTCTGCCTCTAATCAGCACTGTAGTCACTGTATGATCTGCAGCGAGATGATGATGGTGTGATTTTTATTTGTGAAACAGCATCTCCCAGCATATCCTTACGATTGCTTCGGCCATGTTGGGAGCTGTATACAATTTAGTGCAAACCTATCTGACAGAGGTTGGACTAAATTGAGCTGTATTTGTTCTGGTGGTGGTTTTATGTACTGAGCTTTGTTCTGGTGCTGTATATATGTATTGAGCTTGGTTCTGGTACTGTATATATTTACTGAGCTTTGTTCTGGTACTGTATATATGTATTGAGCTTGGTTCTGGTGCCGTATATATGTACTGAGCTTGGTTCTGGCACTATATATGTACTGAGCTTTGTTCTGGTGCTGCATATATGTAATGAGTTTAGTTCTGGTGCTGTATATATGTAATGAGCTTTGTTCTGGTGCTGTATACATGTAATTAGCTTGGTTCTGGTGTTATATATAGAATGATATTGCTTGTAAAATGTACAAATGGCTCTATGCTCGAGTTACATTAAAAAAAAAAAAAGGTGGAAAACAAATTACACCTCGTGTCACGGCGCGGGGTGTGGACCCACTGGGCAATATCGCGTAGCGGAGTAGCAGCTGGCCAACAATGTACAAAACAATGTCTATAGTTCAGAACGAGTACCTGAGGCAATGTAGACAGTAGCGGAAGCACGACTTGACTTTCACAGCAGGTGGCACCGTGGGTGCAGCGGAAGACACGACTTGACTTTCTCAGTAGATACGATAGCACGGGATACAGGGTACAGGCAGCAGGAACGGGTAACACTGGGAACTAGGAAACATTGGGAGACCATTTGCAAGACAAACTTAGTATACAACAATGCTCAGACGAGGAACAAGTGGGCAGCGCCCCTTTTATAGTCTGGCAGCCATTTCGGCTAATAATTGGTTGGTGACAGCTGGACGCGTACTGGCCTTTTAAGGCTGTGCACTCGCGGGAAACAGTCCGAGGACCCGGAAGTGGGTGCCGGCGTCTCCCTGGAGGGAGCTGACGCCGAGAAGACAGATGTCCATGGCCGGGGCCGTCAGAGGGTAAGTCTGAACGCCGGCCCCCGTCCATAGACGTTACACATTGATTGGTAGAGAAAACAAACATGGCGAGGCGGGAGGAGGTGTCTGAAAAGAGTTTCGGGGGGGGGGGGGGTGGGGGCGCCAAACTGAATCTTTGCCCCAGGTGTTAGGGAACCTAGCTACGCCTCTGGATTAGGTCACCTGACCTACTACTCTGAATCCAATTGATTAGATCCCTCAATGCAGCTCAGCTTTCAGACTCATTCAGCCACAATCCAATCATTTAGGCTTATTCACAACAAAGTGGAAGTTACTGAGAAATGGCACAAAGGGGTATGCAAAAAGTAAAATATAATTTGCCTGAATGTTCAGAAGGCATATATCATAAACTAATACTTTTTACACCCCAAAAATTAGGGATAGATGCACTTTAACTTCAGTAATTATGTTAGTAGTTAATATCTGCTAGTGCAGTAGTTAAACTCTGAGAGTGCTTAATAATAGTGTTCTAACTTAAAGATAACTCTTCTGCTCTACTGACATGTCTGTTTTGGTAAATACTTGTATTCCCAATAAATTATATAATATAACAATTCTGTAACATCTATTCTTAGAACTGTGCATTGTGCCGTTCCTCTGTTATTCCTCCTAGAAAAGTATTAATAAATTGATCTTGGTGTTACCAGTTGGGGGTGTGCCTCTACACAGTTTGACACTGTCCAATCAGTGCTGAGAGTGCCAGATAGTTTAGGGACACACCTCTTTGACAATCAGAATGGTAACACCTAGTTGTCAATCTATTCATGCATGTTTATTCATACAATATCAGAGAAACGGCACAACACAAAATTCTAAGATGTTTCAGAATTGTTGTTTTATAGGCGAATACAAGTCCTTCCTAAAACAGACATGTCCGGAGATGTGACAGGTCCTCTTTAAAAGCATTCTTCCATACCCTTCCAAGTCATCATTTTTACTATATGGCTTAAAAACATTCAGAATAAAGTAGATCTTCAGTGCAGGAGCCTATGGATCTGCATTAAAAGGGTTTTCTGGATTCTAATAATAGGTCTATATAGGCTCAACATATACTTACCTTATAAATTTTGCTCAGTTCCTGCCCCAACACAAGTAAATGAGGTGACATCACTATGGCCCCATGTGTTTACTAGGCTGTGTTGTCCAATGGCTGAAGGCGACTGTGGCATTTCATCCCTTGTGGTGGAAAATACCATGGTAGCCATTGGTTTATGCGGCATATGGCATTACATCATTGTGGATGCAACGTTACTGAGGACTAGCAATCAGGAATGGTGGTGACCAGCAAATAAAACAGGAGGAGAATTTTAAGTGCAAGTATTTTTTTTTAATTCTTTCCTTTCTTACAAGTTCCAGAAAACCCCCTTATTTAAATGTGGAGATTCACTATAATTGAAGCTTTACTGCATTAATTCAGGCTTTATATAATCGCTTCATGACTGTTAAATAGAACAAATGTAGTGAAATGAATCATATATTGTGAGGTTATTACTTTAGATGCTGCAGTTAGTCAGCTCTTGACGCAGAGCATTTGTATGCAATTTTCAGCTAGATGCTGATTGTGGGAATAAGGGAAATGAAATATAGTTTATGTTAACAAATTGACACTTTGTTGCCAAAGGAAAATAAGCAAGAAAATCCCTACAGGAAAGTAGATGCTTTTTTGGCTTTAGTATATATTTTAGAAAAATATTCATTTCTCATGCCTTTTATTTTCCTAAACTAATGCAAATCGACCGCACCTCTGAATTATTTTAAGAAAACTTTGTTTTCATGCATTTTTCATACGATAGAATGTGTTGTGACTTATGGTCTTATTAGTTCTCTGGACGGATGTGATCTGTACTGTATTTTCTAGCATATAAACAGTTTTTGTTTTTTTGCTGTGTATCTCAAAACTAATGACCACAGTTAAAGGTTATATAAACCTGTGTGTTTTCTCTCTTATAACCTGAATATTTGAATTCTACAGATGTGTTTGAACAGTTTTATACTTGAACACACACTGCGATGTCTCCGGCAGTATTGACAAACTTTTCCCAAAGCTCCATGTAATGTACGGTTCTGAACAATTGCTATGCCCTGCATTGGTCTAATCACAATAAATCAGCTGTGACATGTGGGTGAACTCTTTAGGACTGTGTCTGCTTTTGTCTCCTAAAGACACTTTACAACTTGTGTGGATGGTGTTTTTTTCCTTGCAGTGGAGACCATGTTTTATTAAAAATTTTACTTTGTTTCTTTTCGGCATCTTCTATGTATCCACTGTACAGAGAAGCTGCAGAACAACATTGTCAGCCAAATCTGTCAGTGATCTGGACTGATGGCTCAGCTGACAGCAGCTCCTAAATTGGTCAACTTACGGTGAAGGAAATAAGTATTTGATCCCTTGCCGATTTTGTAAGTTTGCCCACTGTCAAAGACATGAACAGTCTAGAATTTTTAGGCTAGGTTAATTTTACCAGTGAGAGATAGATTATATATAAAAAAAAAAAAAGAAAATCACATTGTCAAAATTATATATATTTATTTACATTGTGCACAGAGAAATAAGTATTTGATCCCCTACCAACCATTAAGAGTTCAGCCTACTCCATACCAGTTACACGCTCCAAATCAACTTGGTGCCTGCATTAAAGACAGCTGTCTTAAATGGTCACCTGTATAAAAGACTCCTGTCCACAGACTCAATTAATCAGTCTGACTCTAACCTCTACAACATGGGCAAGAGCAAAGAGCTTTCTAAGGATGTCAGGGACAAGATCATAGACCTGCACAAGGCTGGAATGGGCTACAAAAGCATAAGTAAGACGCTGGGTGAGAAGGAGACAACTGTTGGCGCGGCCGGGGGGGCCGTATGGCACGGTCTACCGGGGGGGCCGTATGGCACGGTCTACCGGGGGGGGCCGTATGGCACGGTCTACCGGGGGGGGGGCGTATGGCACGGTCTACCGGGGGGGCCGTATGGCACGGTCTACCGGGGGGGGCCGTATGGCACGGTCTACCGGGGGGGCCGTATGGCACGGTCTACCGGGGGGGGCCGTATGGCACGGTCTACCGGGGGGGCCGTATGGCACGGTCTACCGGGGGGGGCCGTATGGCACGGTCTACCGGGGGGGGCCGTATGGCACGGTCTACCGGGGGGGGCCGTATGGCACGGTCTACCGGGGGGGGGGCCGTATGGCACGGTCTACCGGGGGGGGGCCGTATGGCACGGTCTACCGGGGGGGCCGTATGGCACGGTCTACCGGGGGGGGGGCCTTATGGCACGGTCTACCGGGGGGGGGGCGTATGGCACGGTCTACCGGGGGGCCGTATGGCATTCTCACTCAGGGTCATCTGGCCATAATCTGATCACAGGGTATCCTGATGTAAAGACACCCAGTAATTTGCTGTAATCTGTTAAAGAACCAACAGAAAGGATTACATTTTTCTGCAGTGGCACAACAGGGAAAATTAAGCATCACAACCAATTTTGTTTACCCTTCTAATGCATCTACAATAAAAAAAACAAAAGAAACATTGCAAATAGTCTTGATGAAAAATCTATAGTTTTGGGTCTACTGCTCCAATGCAGACCTATGGGTCCCCATTCTCACTCAGGATTGGAGGGAATTACCCGCACATCCTGACCAGGGATCAAAAGTTATGCAAAGGGCTACATGGTGTGTGTGTGTGCCCTGCAGACCTGGGGAAACGTGACAATGGCCTAAGTTCAAAGGAAATATGATTCTTCAGGGCAAATCCCATCATAATTGATATTTGGAGTGACCCACATAGGTAGTTATGATCAGGGAAAATAGTCCTCGTATATATGTCAAATTCACAGCCACATACCCAGAGGAACTAGCTGGAACTGGCTATTGACTAAAAATATGGACCTATTACAGTTATGTTTGATATGCCCTGGTTGGTAAATGTATGCACAAGTCCATGCAGGTAATATTATATTTCTAGAAGATTCCGGCAAGAACACATGATCATTTTTGGGGTTCTCAATAGAAATATAACTGGATAAGGGGAGGTGTCCGCTCATTATCATATGAACAGCCTCCTGTCCGTGACATTACCTTTTTTCAAGGAACAAGGCAGCACATCCAAAAATAGGAATTTTATTTACCCACAAATGCAACGTTTCAGTCCAGCAGGACCTTTTCCAAGCATCACCAGCCAGTGGACTGGAGGGAAAAATTGGTTTAAAATGCCAGGAAAAGAGAGGGACCCTGTCAGTTTTTGGGGATCCACATCTTGGTTAGAGTGACTGACCATATTTTTAGCTGTCCCCCACAGTCAGGATATCACTGCTGTACATCAGTAAGGTTTTGTTCTGTTTCTTTTCATAAACTGAATGCATTGTAACTATACGTATATTTTTTCATCTTTTAATATGACAACTATTTTTTGTATCGCACTGCACTATTGTGAGAGCGGTGATGGTCACACATACTTTATATAAAATCGCATAAAAGGTTTCCATAGCCTTTAAGGTGATTTTTTATTAAAGGCTATGTCCACCTCTGCAATCATTTTGTTCCAATTCAACTCAAATGGAAAAGAAAGCTACTTTGCAAATTAAAAAATTACCCTCTGTTTTGTGTCAACAGTTCCGATGCAGACCTATGTGTCTCCACGGTATCAGATTTCAAATGCTCTCTGTGTAGCCTGACCCTGCAGTCATGTGTTACCTCCTTCCACCTGTAGCCTTGTTATAACTTAGGCTTCGGAAACGGAAACCATTGGCATCGGATCTGTCACCATTGAAATCAATGGTGATGGAAACGTAAACTTATGGTTTCTGTTTGTGTCAGTTAGGGCTCCGTTCCGACAGAAAGCTCAGACGGAACGTTGGAATGGAGCCCTGACGCAGATGTGAACGAAGCCTAACATACATTTGTTATGTTGGCAGAAGTGAGGGACAGATGAAAAGGAGAAAAGGTCATATTACACGGCAAGACAGCTCGTTGATCAGCGCTCCTTTTACAAGGAGCTAGTATGGGGACAAGCACTTGTTAGTCCAAACGCTCGTCCCTATACATTTCTTTCATGTCGGCAGCGCATCTCCCTGTTTACACAGGGAGATGTGCTCACGACAACGATGATATTTAAGACATTTAAATTGATGCAATCAGCTAACGAATGAGCGTTTGCTCGTTCATCGGATGATCGCTGCTCTGTTTACACAGGGCAATGATCGGGAACAAGCATTCTGCGAACGCTCGTTTGCCAAATAATTGGCCGGTGTAAATGGCCTTAACACATGGCTACAGGATTAGGCCTCATGCACACGGCCGTGCCCGTAATCGCGGCCCACGATTGCAGACAAGGCCAGCAGCCACGGGCCTCATTTTCATGCCGTGCTCCCATATTAAGTATGGGAACACGGCCCGTAAAAAACGAAAAGTAGGATATGCTCCATAATTCACAGCACGGTTCTAAGGCACGGACACCCTACAGTTGCGATACGGAAAGGTGTCCGCGGCAAATAGAACCGGGCAGGTCCGTAATTGTTTACAGTCATGTGCATGGGGCCTTAGACTTCAGAGTTCATTTGTAATCTGTTGCCATGGGGACCCATAGGTCTGCATTGGAGCAGTAGACCCAAAACTATAGATTTTTCATCAAGACTATTTGCAATGTTTCTTTTGTTTTTTTATTGTAGATGCATTAGAAGGGTAAACAAAATTGGTTGTGATGCTTAATTTTCCCTGTTGTGCCACTGCAGAAAAAATTAATCCTTTCTGTTGGTTCTTTAACAGATTACAGCAAATCACTGGGTGTCTTTACATCAGGATACCCTGTGATCAGATTATGGCCGGATGACCCTTCTAACAAAAAATGGCTTGTCCAAAGTGGGCTCACCCAATCAACTGTGACTTTTAGAGCAGTGAAATCTCTCAACGTCAGGCAATATATTACTGGGCCCATTGTTCTTTGTAGGGTAGACATGGACTCAGTAGGTACCTTCAACTGCCATGCCTTGAGCCACTTCCCAATTTCCTAATTGCTCTTTTTTCCCCTGTTGCTAACTGCTAAAGAAGAGCTCTTCTTGTACGAATGAGTCTTTCATAGCTCTATGAAGAATATGCAATGTAGGAGTTAATCTCTACTACAATGTGTTTCTACTGCAATGTCACACATACATACCATCACAGAACATTTTTAAAGAAAACATGTAAAATAATATGGAGGATCGTTTTCCTATGCCTATAGAACGACATGAAGGGCTCATTTGCCTTAGGCAAACATACAGTATATTGCCATGATAATAAAAAATATATAAAATTCTCTTCCGCAGTATGGCTCGATTCAGCAATGCAGTTTGAAGCCACTCTTATAATTATTTACAGCATAGGGATACTGGACAAGGATAACATTTCACAAGGCTTGAATAATATTTTTTAGCCTTAGGCCTCTGTCACATGAGCTACTTTTTTGAAGAACAGAATTGGTTGATCTCTATGAGACCAGAATGTAGCTTATTTGCAGTGGCGTAACTATCGCTGCAGCAACTATAGCGGCTGCTACAGGGCACGCGGCTTGAGGGGGACCGTGCCGGCTGTCCCGGAGGCTCCACTAGAAGCTGCTATGGCTGCTACAGCAGTAGCGATGCCACATTCAATAGTATCTGTGTAGTTTGGACGCAAATACTATTGAACGCTATAACAGAGCAGGGGGGTAGGCTACACATACCCCCCAACCGTCCGGGCGGTGTCCCGCTAACTAAATTCTGAAGCAGGGAACCATCATCCCCCTGTTCAGAATTAGTTGAAAGCGGAGGAGAAAAGATTCAGAAGTGTCAGGATTCTGAATACACATGACGTCCAGGCTGGAGATCATGTGTATTCATTATCAGGACACTTGTGTATGTGGCTGCACATCGTTCTAGTAAGAACACTATGTGCTGTGTAAATGAATGGAGAGGAGTGCATGATGCTGATTGGTCAGCATCATACACTTCTATTCACAACGCCCAGTTAGTAAAACAAGTAAACACGCCCAGTTAAAAACACAATACACGCCCAGTTGGACATACGAAAAAAAACACGCCCAGTTGTCCATTTCAAAGCTCATTTGCATATATATATATATATATATATATATATATATATATATAAAAAATAGCTCATAACTTGGCCAAAAATGAACGTTTTTAAAAAAAAACAAAAAACGTTACTGTTATCTACATTGCAGCGCCGATCACATGCAATAGGAGATAGGGATTTGAGAATCTGGTGACAGAGCCTCTTTAAGACTCCCCAGCCACAGCTCTACTTTAAGCGCTGTGCTCGGGGAAGCCCTGATGCCACTGTCCATATATGGACATTGACGTCAGGGGCTCCACCTGGAGCGGAATCCCTGGCCAGAGTCGGCAACGGGGATTCCACTTAATTAGTAGCCACTTACGTGACTGTCCATATATGGACAGGGACATCAGGGCTTCCTTCTAGGAATGGAATCCCCACCTATGCTCTGGCTGGGGATTCTGTTCCTAGAGGGAGTCCCAATGGCGCTATCTAGGGGGGGTCGCTCTATCTTCAAGGGGATGTGGCACTATCTACATAGACACTGTGGCACTATATAGGGGCACTATCTACATGGGCAATATGTCACTATCTACAATGGCATGGGCACTGGCACTAGGGGCAGCTAAAGTGGGATTATACTGTATAAGGGCAGCTAGGGGGCAGTATACCCTATGTGGGTATTATTCTGTATCCGGGCATCTTTGGGGGCATTAAGCTGTATGGGGCAGCTATGGGGCATTATACTGTATGGGGGCATTATACTGTATGGGGGAATTTGGGCATTATAGTGCATGGGGTCATATGTGTGGGCATTATACTGTATGGGGGCAACTGTGTGGGCATTATATTGTTTGGGGCATGTGTGGGCATTATACTGTATAGGGGCATCTGTGTGGGCATTATACTGTATGGGGGCATCTATGGGTCAGTATACTGTATAGTTGCAGCTATGGGGGCATTATACTGTATGGTGGCAGCTAGAGGACATTATACTGTGTGGGGGCAGATATTTGGTATTCTACTGTGTGGTAGGCACTATAGGAGCATGATACTGTGTGTGCTAGACCGGGTGTGTATGGGCGAGGATTGGGTGGGATTAGAGGCATGGCTTAAAATAAAAAATTTGCCGTGCGCCACATCGGTTCTCCCTCTTTGGGATACTTGAAAGTATAGCACTGTCTACAGGGGGGGCTGTATCACACTATATGGGGAGACTGTATAGCACGGTCTACTGGGGGGGCTGTATAGCACGGTCTACCAGGGGGGCTGTATAGCACGGTCTACCGGGGGGGGCTGTATAGCACGGTCTACCGGGGGGGGGCTGTATAGCACGGTCTACCGGGGGGGCTGTATAGCACGGTCTACCGGGGGGGCTGTATAGCACGGTCTACCGGGGGGGCTGTATAGCACGGTCTACCGGGGGGGGCTGTATAGCACGGTCTACCGGGGGGCTGTATAGCACGGTCTACCGGGGGGCTGTATAGCACGGTCTTCCAGGGGGGCTGTATAGCACGATCTAATGAGGGGGGCCGTATAGCACAGTCTAACAAGGGGGGCCATATAACACGGTCTACCGGGGGGGCCGTATGGCACGGTCTACCGGGGGCGGCCGCATGGCACGGTCTACCGGGGGGGCCGTATGGCACGGTCTACCGGGGGGGCCGTGTGGCACGGTCTACCGGGGGGGCCGTGTGGCACGGTCTACCGTGGGGGCCGTGTGGCACGGTCTACCGGGGGGGCCGTGTGGCACGGTCTAGAGGGGGGGCCATGTGGCACGGTCTACCGGGGGGGGGGGCGTGTGGCACGGTCTACCGGGGGGGCCGTATGGCACGGTCTACCGGGGGGGGCCATATGGCACGGTCTACCGGGGGGCCGTATGGCACGGTCTACTGGGGGGGCCGTATGGCACGGTCTACCAGGGGGGGCCATATGGCACGGTCTACGGGGACTGACTGATGTCAGCAGCTCACGTGAATCATCCATGAATAAGAGCACAGACCGTGCTCGAAACGCGTAGGCTTCCTTTCATTTGCCAATTCAATCACCTTGTCATCTCTCCTGTGTTCATCCTATATTGTTCGTGATCAATAAAGTGGAAACCGAGTTTCCCCATTTATATATACATCGCTGGATTCTACTTCTCTTTTTTCTTGCATATGGATGTTATGTAGGTTCAGTATGCATGCTGTATGTGTGCTATAATAGGATTTTATGTTGTACTATTGGTCTTATTACTTATGCACTGTAGTAAGAGCCTATGTACAGTAAAGGAAATAAGTATTTGATCCCTTGCTGATTTTGTAAGTTTGCCCACTGTCAAAGACATGAACAGTCTAGAATTTTTATGCTAGGTTAATTTTACCAGTGAGAGATAGATTATATAAAAAAAAAACAGAAAATCACATAGTCAAAATTATATATATTTATTTGCATTGTGCACAGAGAAATAAGTATTTGATCCCCTACCAACCATTAAGAGTTCAGCCTCCTCCAGACCAGTTACACGCTCCAAATCAACTTGGTGCCTGCATTAAAGACAGCTGTCTTAAATGGTCACCTGTATAAAAGACTCCTGTCCACAGACTCAATTAATCAGTCTGACTCTAACCTCTACAACATGGGCAAGACCAAAGAGCTTTCTAAGGATGTCAGGGGCAAGATCCTAGACCTGCACAAGGCTGGAATGAGCTACAAAGCCATAAGTAAGATGCTGGGTGAGAAGGAGACAACTGTTGGTCCAATTGTAAGAAAATAGAAGATATACAAAATGACTATCAATCGACATCGATCTGGGGTTCCATGCAAAATCTCACCTCGTGGGGTATCCTTGATCCTGAGGAAGGTGAGAGCTCAGCCGAAAACTACACGGAGGGAAATTGTTAATGATCTCAAGGCAGCTGGGACCACAGTCACCAAGAAAACCATTGGTAACACATTACGCCGCAATGGATTAAAATCCTGCAGTGCTCGCAAGGTCCCCCTACTTAAGAAGGCACATGTACAGGCCCCTCTGAAGTTTGCAAATGAACATCTGAATGATTCTGAGAGTGATTGGGAGAAGGTGCTGTGGTCAGATGAGACTAAAATTGAGCTCTTTGGCATTAACTCAACTCGCCGTGTTTGGAGGAAGAGAACACAAAGAACACCGTCCCCACTGTCAAGCATGGAGGTGGAAACATTATGTTTTGGGGATGTTTCTCTGCTAAGGGCACAGGACTACTTCACCGCATCAATGGGAGAATGGATGGAGCCATGTACCGTCAAATCCTGAGTGACAACCTCCTTCCCTCCACCAGGACATTAAAAATGGCTCATGGCTGGGTCTTCCAGCACGACAATGACCTGGAACATACAGCCAAGGCAACAAAGGAGTGGCTCAAAAAGAAGCACATTAAGGTCATGGAGTGGCCTAGCCAGTCTCCAGACCTTAATCCCATCGAAAACTTATGGAGGGAGCTGAAGATCCGAGTTGCCAAGCGACAGCCTCGAAATCTTAATGATTTACAGATGATCTGCAAAGAGGAGTGGGCCAAAATTCCATCTAACGTGTGCAAACCTCATCATCAACTACAAAAAACGTCTGACTGCTGTGCTTGCCAACAAGGGTTTTGCCACCAAGTATTAAGTCTTGTTTGTCAAAGGGATCAAATACTTATTTCTCTGTGCACAATGCAAATAAATATATATAATTTTGACAATGTGATTTTTTTTTTTTATATAATCTATCTCTCACTGGTAAAATTAACCTAGCCTAAAAATTCTAGACTGTTCATGTCTTTGACAGTGGGCAAACTTACAAAATCAGCAAGGGATCAAATACTTATTTCCTTTACTGTATATGTACATAATAACACTTGTATGTATACATAATAATAATACACCTTTTCGGTGGAGAACATTAGAATTCCAGAATGGTCGGAAATCCACTTTTCATCTGTTAACTGCCCCCCTTTCACTGATCATTTTATCAAGTAATACTGTTTGTAATTTCCTATGTATTCCTGTTTATACTATTCAGGAGGCAAAGCGTCAGGACTCTGTTGGAGGTAAGTACTGCCGCCACTTTATATGAGTTTAGTGATTGATATTTGTTGTAATTCTCAGGCTATATTAAGGGAATAGCAGGATTCATAAGGATATAATCCTGATTTGGGGTTGACCTTTTCAGGGTGGTTACTCTTTTGACAGGCAGGGCATTAGAGAGCAGTATATCTCATCTGTATTATTTTCCTGATTTGCCATGTATTTTCCTTCTTGTTAGTGGTATTTTAATTATATCATAAGTGGATGCATTAGTCACTATCACTAATATGATCCACTTGTTTAATTAAAGGTTATGTTTTAATCTAGGTAACTTTTCCATACACATACTTTAAAATAATATACACTGTATAATTACAATAACCCGTTCAAGCTGAGCCAGCTCCAGGACACAATGGGCGCCCCAAACCCAGTGGTAATCACAGTCACATTTGTTTTTTATTACAGACCATCACCATAAGTCCGCTATGTTCATAACTTGTCTAAGTATTATACTGGTGGTTGGTAGCTCTGCCTACGCGTCAAGGGTCCCAGCTGAGGCAGACCACACCACACCTGGCAGAATGTTCATTAAACTACCTGTCTACTTATAGAGATAAATATGCAGCGGTTCAATCATAGTCCTTAATTGTCATAATGCTGGCCCATCATTTACATGAGGTTTGGAAAAATGTGTTGGGCCACAGGAAATGTTCAATTTCCTATCCTTGTCCCGTACGAGATTACAGACCCAATTTGCAGAATCCTATATTCTCTCTTTGCTATCCTGACACAGACTGATGTGACACAACTGCCTTTATACGTGGAACATCCCAAACTTTGCCTGAAGAAGGACGTGAGCCCGAAAGGTTGCTGTGGTGTATATTCAATACAAGTTACGACAAAAGACATCCTGGTGTCTGTCTAATTTGTAGAATGTGACAGGCTGATGTGAGGCTTGAGAAAGACCCTCCACTTGTCATGGGTCGAAACGTTGCCATTTTTTACTGGATGTTTGACCAATAGAGGAATAAATTGATTGAAATTTGGGAGACGTGTGCTGCTGTTCAACCATGCTTTTTCTGAGGCTGATGTGATGTCCGGGTGGAAAATTTTACCAGCCTGCTCTGCATCTCATTGAGTAAATACTGGTTGCTGCAAAAAGCAACTACAGATGTCGCCATCTTTATCTTGACTTTTAACACATTAAATACACCGTGTCAGGAAACTTTAACTTGACTTTTTCAATGGCTTTTATTGTGTGATATCACGCTGCAGAAAGTTATCAGAGTCCAGATAAACTTGGCTACATCTGTATATTCTGATAATGGTTCATGCAAGGCGTTGGAATTGGTAAAGTAAAAATATATCAATTGTCTTTGCACTACAATCCAGCACAATTGATGAGTTTGATCTAAAATGCTTATTCACTCTACTGGTCTTTTGCTCCATGTGTAAAGCGCTGTGGATTTTGTATTGTATCAGATATATTAATGTGACCGTGTGAAGTAATTGGAAGGCAACGTGCAATGCAATATGTTTATAAACATAGACTAAAAGCTTGGCAATGTGATTGAACAATTATCATGGAATCACCTCATTAAGTACCTAATCTTAAGGAAAGATGACTTCTCTCTCTAACATAAAGAAGCAACGTTCCCATCAGCAGAATTCCTTGCTTGCTCTTTCTCAGGTGCTAATTATTCCGTCTGCTCATTCTGCAAATGTAATTACCCCAATGGGCTGCTTAAATTTCAGAACATATTGCTTTCCCTAAACATTTTATAAATGGAGACGCAGCCATACAAGATGGGAGCGGGCTGACTATGCTACTTTGTATTCCACTGTTCAGCTATGGAACAGTGGTGCCCCGGAACTGGATCCAAACCTGACAGTTTTAGCTCATAATGTTCAGGACAATTAGAAGGCAGATGTTGCCAGACTTTCTAAATGACTTAGAATATTACGCCAAGAAACAGAAGACGTTTTTATTGATGCACTTATCCTGAACTGAATGTAGCACGCAAGCAGAAAATGTGACAACTTTGCAGAGTGTGAGCTGACCTACTTGCTATCTGGTACAGTCCTTCAAATTATGTGTATATCCAACCTTGTTCTGTATAATATTATCGTCGTCCAAGCTTTTTACCTTAAATATCTATACAAAAAAAAAGATCAGTTAACAACCTTACAGCTTTTTTCTCCTCTTTCCTGTGCTGTTAAGGTCAGGTGGATATTATGGTAGCAATATCGTAACTGTTAATAAATACACCAATAATTCAGCATATATGCCATATCGGTGTAGGACAGGGGTACTTTTGTTTACCACTAGCTGAAATGATTAATTGAACTTTTTGGTTATCGTTTTTGGCATAAAACTTATAATAGGGTCAAATTATGTTAGGGTTTGTGAATTAACCCATAGAAAATAGCTCTTGGAGTATGTTCACACGCTTAACCAAAAACGTCTGAAAATACGGATCGGTTTTCAGAGAAAACAGCCTCTGATTTTAAGGCATTTTTGAAGCTGAAAATTAAACTTTTTTTAATTTCTTTTCAGGCTTCTTTTGAGGCGTTTTTTGAGGCGTTTTTCATAGTGTTCAATGGAAAATCAGCTCCAAAAAACGCCTCAAGAAGTGACATGCTACTTTTTTTTACGGAGCGTCTTTTTGCGCTCCATTTTTTAAAACATAGGCGTAAAAAGATGCCCCGTATGGACTAAATGCTGTTTTTCCAATTGCTTTCAATGGGCAGATGTTTGTAGGCGTTCAGCCTCCGTTTTTTCATGCGTTTTTCGAGGCGTAAATGCCCCAAAATATGCCTGAAACCACTGCGTGAGAATGTACCTTTAGTGGAGAGTGACTGGCTCCAAAGTCAGCTACAACTGTGGTTGTTCTCTGCTAAACCATTGGGACCCATTATTGTGAAAGAATCTGGGGCCATTGGAGGATGCTCTAGTACTCTGATGAGCGAATCTGACCCTATACACCACAATTTATTCTTGTACCTATTAACAATAGCCTCTGATCAAACAAAGTATTAGGCCCAGTTCACACAGTTTTTTTTACGCTGATTTTGTTTTAGAAACTGCATCGGAATCAGCTGCAAAAAAACTTGCGTAACCGCCTCCCATTGATTTCAATGTGAGGCGGAGGCGTTTTTTCTGCGCCATTTTTTAGCCGTTCGCGGCTAAAAAAGAGCAGCATGGTCTTTCATGCCGCTGTCCCGCCTCTGTCCTCCCATTGACATCAATGAGAGGCAGAGAAAGCATTTTCCGCAGCGTTTTTTACCTGCGGCGCTTAATGGCCGTGGCCGAAAAACGCTGCGAAAATCGCAGGAAGAATTTGCAGGCAGGTCAAAATCTGATTTTTCTGCCTGCAAAAAAACTCTGCGTGAACAGGGCCTCAGGCTGCTTTCACATGAAATATTTTGGTCAGTGTTTTGCATCAGTGTTTGGAAGCCAAAACCAGGAGTGCGTCTAATCTTTCCATTATACTTTTTCTCTGGGTAGGTACCACTCCTGGTTTTGGCTTCCAAATACTGATGCAAAATACTGAGCAAGATACTGCCATGTGAAAGCTGTCTAGTATTGATTTCAAACATTTATTAGGCTTGATACAAACATTTTTCTTGGTCACTAGTCTTTATTAATTGTAATAGATAACACATACAAACAAATTTAGGACAAAACAAATTTTCTATCATGCTGACTAGCAGGGCCGGCTCCAGGGTTATATGGGCACTTGGGCAACACAGACTTAGTAGGCCACTTTGCGGGGGAACTCACGACGGCAGTAAAATGGCAGAAAACATCACTTTGTGCCCCTATATAGAAGTTGGGCCACACAGCCACCACCTCCCTGGTAGTGCCACACAGCCTCCACCTCCCAGGTAGTGCCACACAGCCCCCCCTCCCAGGTAGTGCCACACAGCCCCCACCTCCCAGGTAGTGCTACACAGCCCCCTCCTCCCAGGTAGTGCTTCACAGCCTCCTCCCCCCAGGTAGTGCTACGCAGCCTCCTCCTCCCAGGTAGTGCCACACAGCCCCCTTCTCCCAGGTCGTGCCACACAGCCACCGTCCCTGGTAGTACCACACAGCCTCCCTTCCTGTAGGTAGCTCCTTTGGGGTTCCCTCTAGGAGTAGAATCCCCAGCCAGAGCATCGCCGATGCTTTTGCTGGGGTTTCCACTTCAGGAGAAACCCCTGACGTCACTGTCCATATATGGAAAGTGTTCTCAGGGACAACCCCAGAGCCATAATCCTGGGCAGAGCACAACTAGCACTCTGCCTGGGACTCCTGCTCTTCTCCTGACATCACTGTCCATATATGGATAGTGATGTCTGGAGCAGAGCTGACGTTCCAGGCGTAGCGCTAGTAAAGGCTTTGCTCCGGTACACCAGCTCTGGGGAAACCCCTGACATCACTGTCCATATACGGCTAGTGATGTCAGGGGCAAGCCCAGAGCCAAAGTCCCGGGCAGAGCGCTACTAGCACTCTGCCTGGGACACTACTCTGCTCCTGACAACACTGTCCATATATGGACAGTGATGTCAGAGGCATCCCCAGAGACGGAGTCCCAGAGCAAAGCCGCTTTTAGAGCTCCGCCTGTGACTCCTTCTCTTCTTCTTTTCTTGCAAATACTTCAAATATATTATTTAATAAATAATTTTAATACATTTTCTTCTAGGGTTGTTGAGTTGATATTTTGAAATGACCTTACGGTAAGTAACTTTTAAGGTATTTCGAGAATGAGAGCTATCAGTTATATTATGTTGCTACAAAAATGATCCATATTTTGAAAGAACACTGCTATGGCTCTGGTCAAACACTGCTGCAATGGCCAGTAAGAAGTGAACAGAGCACATGGTCCAGGTGTTGTAAGGAGTAACATATTCCTTTATATAATTTTGGTAATTGGGCACCCAAAAATACAGGACAGTAATTTTTGTGTCTTCCAAATCACTTTGTTTGGAGTAATGAATTAATTTAAGACATTTTATCTTTCTGTTTGTGGACTATATAAGCACTGCTTATGAGTCCATACTTTATTTTGGAAAGCAAGGCACACATCATCATGTATGCAAGGGAATTGGGCCAGCCTTATAGGAGTCCTTTATATCCTAGTAAGACGTTGCTATGGACAAACCCCAGCAAATTGGACCCATCAACAATAGTTGTTAATGGTGCTGCCGAGAAGTAGTTATTGGAGAACAGCCTAGAAAAGGCATCAGATGGTGCAAAATTAAAGGCCTGTAGTTAAAGTAACATCAGTGGTAAATGGCCGGTGACTGAAAATCAAAGCAAAACTGGCTTAGTTGCCCATTTCAAGAGCCAAATTTTAAATGTTCTTACATAGTGTGACATACGATGGCGACATCGAAGCAAGAAAAAGCTTTTTGTTTGTTGGAATTTGCAGGAACGGAGTCTGTTGTGACAGTACAGTGAAACTTTCAGAAAAATTTGGTAAATGTGCTCCGCATAGAAAATGCATTTCGCATTAGGTGAAATAATTCAAAACCACTGGGTGTTTATGTCATGGGAAAAGTCCGGGCCTCCCAAAGTCTTCAGAAGAGACAATGAACAGGATTTGAGCCGTGTACGAGCGTAGTACTAGAAAATCGACCAGTCTGACTAGTATGGAACTACAGGTGCCACAAACCACAGTATGGCGTATCTTAGGAAAATGTCTGCATTGTGAGGCATACAGATTATATCTTCAGGCGCTAAAACCAGACAACAAACCGAAACGTCATGAATTTTGCATTGACTTGCAAGGTCGGTTGAAAGAGGATGAATTCGCTGACAGGCTGGTGTTCATCGATAAGGCTACCATTCACATCAGTGGGAAGGTCAACCGCCACAACGTTAGAATTTGGGGCTCAGAAAGACCATGTGCCCTTATCATGAATTGCCAGTCACAATTAGTTGTTTATTTGATCAATTGCATCTGTAATACTCAGTATGTAGGCAGAACTATTTAACCACTACACTGCCACCTGAATAAGCACAGATCCAACTGCAATAAAAATTTCCTTGTGCAAAACATCTCTAAACATTGTAGTATTATGCATAATGGTGATTTTAAATGCTACACTGTTACACCTGTTGATCAGATAGAGGAGAATCAACCTGACCGGAATAATTCCCTTTGCAAAAGGGAAATATATTGGATCTATATATTGAATACATTAGTACAGCTGGGTCTGATTGAAGTAACAGAGACTAATTTCTGACATTGTTTCAAGACTGGCTATTGATATGTTTGATACAAGTAAAGTTCCCTTCCAAGAGATCACTCACTACCTTAGTGATTCTTCTATTATGGGGTTTCTGCTGCTCGCTGTTCCAACCGGCCTAAATCAATTTTATTCTTACTATTGCCCCTATACCATGGGTTACTCACATTACCCCATTATTATAAGTAATTCTAATAATTGTATTATTTATTTTCCTTAGAAGACTTCGAGATCTATATATACACTATTGAGCCCTCCAGGCTTCTGTACCCTCATAGCGTCTGGATACTATAGTAACAGCACATATCCACTTGTCACTTTCCTCTCAGTTGGCATTTAGTATTCTTAGATAAGTATCCTGAATATTTCTCAATGCAATTGTTTAGTGACTTCGGCAGCAAAAACCACCTGTAAATATTGTTTTATGATTGTGCACAGTACTAGCTTGAGAGGCTGATAAGCCTGTTCACTCCTTCACCCTCAGTCGGGGTAAAAAATGTCTACTGATCGTAAGCTTTTTAAAAAAATGCCCTTAGTGTAACCAATGCAATGTATTTACCAAGTTTCTTTGTTTTTATGTAGATTATATCCATATACAGTGAAGGAAATAAGTATTTGATCCCTTGCTGATTTTGTAAGTTTGCACACTGTCAAAGTCATGAACAGTCTAGAATTTTTAGGCGAGGTTAATTTTACCAGTGAGAGAGAGATTATGTAAAAAAAAAAAAAAAGAAAATCACATAGTCAAAATAATATATATTTATTTGCATTGTGCACAGAGAAATAAGTATTTGATCCCCTACCAACCATTAAGAGTTCAGCCTCCTCCAGACCAGTTACACGCTCCAAATCAACTTGGTGCCTGCATTAAAGACAGCTGTCTTACATGGTCACCTGTATAAAAGACTCCTGTCCATAGACTCAATTAATCAGTCTGACTCTAACCTCTACAACATGGGCAAGAGCAAAGAGCTTTCTAAGGATGTCAGGGACAAGATCATAGACCTGCACAAGGATGGAATGGGCTACAAAACCATAAGTAAGACGCTGGGTGAGAAGGAGACAACTGTTGGTGAAATAGTAAGAAAATGGAAGACATACAAAATGACTGTCAATCGACATCGATCTGGGGCTCCATGCAAAATCTCACATCCTGGGGTATCCTTGATCCTGAGGAAGGTGAGAGCTCAGCCGAAAACTACACGGGGGGAACTTGTTAATGATCTCAAGGCAGCTGGGACCACAGTCACCAAGAAAACCATTGGTAACACATTACGCCGCAAGGCACCCCTGCTCAAGAAGGCACATGTACAGGACCGTCTGAAGTTTGCATATGAACATCTGGATGATTCTGAGAGTGATTGGGAGAAGGTGCTGTGGTCAAATGAGACTAAAATTGAGCTCTTTGGCATTAACTCAACTCGCCGTGTTTGGAGGAAGAGAAATGCTGCCTATGACCCAAAGAACACCGTCCTCACTGTCAAGCATGGAGGTGGTAACATTATGTTTTGGGGGTGTTTCTCTGCTAAGGGCACAGGACTACTTCACTGCATCAATGTGAGAATGGATGGAGCCATGTACCGTCAATCTCCTTCCCTCCACAGGACATTAAAAATGGCTCGTTGCTGGGTCTTCCAGCACGACAATGACCCGAAACATACAGCCAAGGCAACAAAGGAGTGGCTCAAAAAGAAGCACATTAAGGTCATGGAGTGGCCTAGCCAGTCTCCAGACCTTAATCCCATCGAAAACTTATGGAGGGAGCTGAAGATCCGAGTTGCCAAGCGACAGCCTCGAAATCTTAATGATTTACAGATGATCTGCAAAGAGGAGTGGGCCAAAATTCCATCTATCATGTGTGCAAACCTCATCATCAACTACAAAAAACGTCTGACTGCTGTGCTTGCCAACAAGGGTTTTGCCACCAAGTATTAAGTCTTGTTTGCCAAAGGGATCAAATACTTATTTCTCTGTGCACAATGCAAATAAATATATATATAATTTTGACAATGTGATTTTCTTTTTTTTTTTAAATATAATCTCTCTCTCACTGGTAAAATTAACCTAGCCTAAAAATTCTAGACTGTTCATGTCTTTGACAGTGGGCAAACTTACAAAATCAGCAAGGGATCAAATACTTATTTCCTTCACTGTATAAGCTGTAAAATTGTTGTTTATGTTTAATGATATGCTGTCATTCTGAAGGGAAAAAAACCTGTAGAAAGCATAAAAAAAACCTCACAGAAATGTAGCACTTGTAAGATTCTAATTTGTAAGTGTTAGTATAAGAAGTTTGTCAAATAGGTAATAAAGCATTATAAGTACCTCAATTGTTCTAGGTAGAACATAAAAAATGCAGAAAGCTGTAATACTGTCATTTTGTATTTTTTAATAGTTCTTTTTGTGGCTTTTTCAAACAGAAACAAATGCAGAATTTGAATTGCTATGAAAGAAGAAAATTTGTGCTAATTAAATTGAGTAAAAGTTGCTTTTGAGCCTAGGCAATCTGAAATGTTCATAAAGGGCCCTTCTTATATTTCTTCTGGTAGGCCTCCTCTAAATATTTATTTTGCAGAAATCTGTATAATCTTATTTTTATAAAAACTAAAAAAAAAAAAAAACAAGCTTTCCTTATTTTTTTTAAAATTTACTTATTCAACCTCCCTAGCACTGAGCCATTTTTAAGGACCATACAAAAGTGCTGTTTTCTCATTTCCGTCTTCCGGAATGTATAACTTTTTCATTTTTGCATGGACACAGGTAAATCAGGTTTTGTTATTTGTGCAGGTCAAGTTGTATTTTCTATATTTACCATTTTTGGGGTATTTATATGTTATCATTTAATTATTATTAATTTAACTTTGGGAGGGACAGAGAAACAAGAACACAAATCTGTCATCACCTAATATAATTACAATACTTTTCCTGAATGAGACCTTGTCTTTAAACTTAAATTTGCATACCACTGGTACTAGGCATTTACAAAAGTCAATCCTAGGGACCTTTGTTAGGTCCTAGGTTGTCCCGATAGTGATCTATCACCGGTGATATCCTGTCTGCAGCCTGTGATTGCAGCAGTCACATTCGACAAAACGTTATCTCAGGAAGCCGCCAGGGATGTGTCGCTATGGGATACCAGGTGAGTATGTGTTTTTTTTGCATCTCCCCTTCTCCCCTCTTCCTTTTTCTAATTCATAAAATGGTGGCTGTCGGCCCCCATTTTGCTGATTCATGCGCCACAAGCCCAAAAGTTTCGGATTTCGGCAGATCTAAAACTTAGGAAATTTGGACCAAATCACAACAGTTTCAAAGCACAGTGGTACTGTGACTATTACAGAAGCATTTTTAAGGAACATATACATATGTATACATGTATACTGTTTATATTACAGAGAATAGTACGCGTTTATTCTAACTTTTCTTTCATATATATATATATATATATATATACACATATATATGTATATATTGCTCTCACATGATATCATAGTGAAAAAGAAACTACAGTACAGTAAACTGTGTGATCATGGAGAAAATCACAGCCAATGACTATACTGGGTATCAAAGTGGCACCCTCTTGTGGTCAGTGTTCGCTTCGTTGTCATTCTTGTTGCTTTTAGAATACCGTACATGCGCATATATGTGTATATACACACATCGGCATATACTGTATGTCCCCGCACCTTGGCCGATCTGACCTTGAAGCCAAATAGAATGCATGATGCATTAATAGGGGCCCAATGTTTTGTTTAGAGTAGAGAAGGGTAACAAAGAGAGTCTTTCTCTCTGATGGATAAGATATGTCCCTTCATTACATGGACAGCTCATAATGTTTCATTTTGCAAGTGGTGGCGCTACAGGGGAATTAAACAGTTACTGACAGGTTCCTTAACAGATTACAGCTGATTGTTGGGGGCACCTCCAGCAGGACATCTTGTGATCAACTTATGAGCGGGGACCGTTTTAGCAAAAAGGGATTGTCCAAAGCGGACAAGCTCTTCATAGTAGTGGAACAGAAGTAGGTGAGTGCTCGTACAGTATGTATATTATACTGTAGGATTCAGTTAAAAAAAATGGAAACTGGTAGTGTGGAAAGCTGCAATGTCTCTGAGATCACAACTTCTACTTTTAAAAAAAACAACCCACCGTAGATGCCGAGCCCCTTAGTATCATCAGAGACGAATCATTTACAAACTCTTTTACAGTAACACTCACAGTATTAATAAATAATAGGTTATTTCTATTCAGATTTCAACAGGAGCGCTTCATGTTGTTGAGTTCAATACAAACTAGGTAAAAATGGTAAATATCCCTAAGTCCTGCCGCCCCAGCAATATGAGAAGTGTTTTATGTTCTCCAGCAACACAAAAATATTCAGCCCAGCCTCCAAACGTGATTTATATTCACCAGAGCGCTAAACAGATTCATGGAAACCTGGAACTAATCCATACCTATCACGTTTTATGTCTTTATGGGCTAAGAACAGGTGAATTACTTTTATTAAGTTTCATGAAATATATGAAATATAGTAAATAACTATCGTTTGGCCACCGCCGTATTCAGGAGCAATGTAACATCTGTGTCAATCATTTTTATTGTGCTGCTTGGGCTTTTAACCTTGCTTATATTCTCCGTGTACAAAGGAGCATAGTGATGACATATGTAAAATGCATTGCTATTCTAAATAGTAAAATATGACACCGTATTCCTAACACTCTTGTTCCTATGATACAAACACATTCACTGTATTTCAATTAGTTCCCCACACCTTAAAGTTAGTTTAGCAGGACACAAACTGTTAATATTAAAAATGTTTAACTCCGCCTGTACCAGTATAGGTTTATTTACATACTGTCCAAGTTGCCCATGGGTGATAAGTAATATGTACATAGGACCTAATATTTTTCAACTGTTTAACATAGATATTTAGATTTTCGGTATTTCGATATAAGTTAATTGGAGTTGAGAAAGAGGCATTTAGGATCATCACCGGTGTCAATGATTGCCAGAAAACATTGTATTGTTTTACAAATACAGATCTTCTCCAAAATGGCCCTCGAATGCCAACTATAGGTGGCCACCCAATAAGTCAATATCTGACCTGTTAAAGTGCCCTATAAACATAGTAGTCCCTATAGGTGGCAATAAAGAGAGTTTTCCTCCTGGAGAAGCACTATTCTTCATAATTTTTTCCAGGTAGCATTGCCTTAAAGTGAATGTCCAGTTTTTAATACGTTGCTGAATATTTACTTATGATAATACTAGGATTGAGAAAAAGAAGGCTGGCACTGCCCCAATGCAGGTAAAATAAAGTCTCTGCGTGTGAAAACCTATTAGCTTGAACATGTGGAAATACAGCTGTCAGCATGTTGCCCGCGGAGTGGTCATCGGTAGAGAACAGCACAGGTATAACTTGAATATAGAAGGTAGAAAATACGAGGCACTCACCGCAGTGGCAATAAAATAATTTCTTGATTTAGATCTCGGTCTGTTTGATGTGGAGGATGCCATTACTTCTGATAATGCGCCAAAAATCCTGCTCAAATTCAGCCAGAATTCCAGCACACATGCTGTGTGCCAAGTGATTTTAGATACTTTTTGCGACTCACTCGGCAAGTACATGTGGCTTATCAGGAAATGTGTGTGGTCAAGTTGAAAGTGGGCTTGGCTTAAGGTGCAAATAAGCCAACCATGGTGGTATAAAGTTAGACAGAAGTGTCTGCAGATATGCTAAATGTATTATCCAGCATGAGCCACTGCGATAAATTTTGCGCATCTATTCGTATTAATGAGGTATATTGTTTGTTTTTTCTAACAAATATTTTTTTTTATATAAAAGTGGTAAAACACACAAAAACTATATAAATTTGGTATCGCCGTAATCGTATCAACCTGTAGAATAAAGTGAACATGTTATTTTTACTGCACGATGAACACAGTAAAAACTGTTTTTTCTTTCATTTCATTCCATAAATAATTTTTTTCAAAAGTACATTATATGGTACATTGAATGGTGCCATGAAATACTACAACATGTATCGCAAAAAACAAGCCCCCATACGGCGATGTCGGCAAAAAAATCATGGCTTTAGTAAAACAAGGAGGAAAAAAGCGAGAATGAAAAAACGAAAATTGGGCGTGTCATTGAGGAGTTAAATTGATAGCCGCTCTGTTCTGGGCCACCGTTGGGTCGCATGATATCTGTTCTAACCTCTCAAATCCTACTCTGTCTGCTGTAGGCACCATATGTCACATCGCAGCTGTGGTAGATTTGCATTGAGAGACTGACCTCTGGTGCTTACAGCCAATAGCAGATCCCCATAGGGCCGTTTGGGGCCCGAAGCTACCGGGGGGCCCATGGCTGCTCAAAGAATAAACCATAAATGAAATTAATTGGCTGCAGACGCAGTTGACAGCGCTGGTGAGGCAAGGGAACCATCAATTCTCTTCCCCGCCATTAACACTTTTTTGTGATACAGATTCTAGGATGACGTCGCTCCACTGGATGAGGTCTGGTCAGAAGAGACCAGGTCTACATCACTGAAGGAGAGGGCGGCACGGGAACGGGGACAGATGTGTGGTGCTATCTACAGGGGGGCTGTGTGGTGCTATCTACAGGGGGGCTGTGTGGCGCTATCTACAGGGGCTGTGTGGCGCTATCTACAGTAGCTGTGTGGCACTATCTGCAGAGTTCACTGACACTATCCACAGGGGGCAGTGTGTGGCACTATTCCACAAAAAGTCTTTATGTAGTCCAGGACGGATAGAAAAATTGTCAGGAGGATGTGTCCCCACATAGTGTGATACTGTCAGTGATGGTTGAAGACTGTCAGTACGTAGGGACTCAGCACCTTGACAAGGAGAATCATAACACACATTTGTCAATGCTCACGCAGAAAGGTGGGGTTGACTATAGACACAGCATGGCAGTGGAGAAGGGGGGCCCAAGTTTGGGGAACAGCCGAGGGTCTATGTTCTAGTTAATCCACCACTGCTTGCAGCAGACACTGTGGGATTCAGGGAGTCAGAATGATGATCACGTGACACAACGGTGGCCAGGAATGGAGCGCTACCCATAAAAAAAGCATCTGGTAAGGCAATACACCTCACTACATTTCACTTCATAACATTTTCAAACGGGGGTGGAAAATGAAAACATTTTTTGGTCAGAGTGCTTCATTCAGTGATAAAATTTGTGCTTACTTCAGCCACCACTAGGGGTGACATAAGATATAGTTTAAATGAAAGGGAAAAGCTTCAACTTGTCACTAAATCTATAATCCTATTTACAACAGTGACATTGAAATAGCCCATGATAAAAAATTATACATGTTTTTGGGCTGACCAGTTATTTTGACAGTTTGCCTCTGTCAAAATATGTCACTCCAACATAAAATCAGCCTTTTTTTTTCATTAATTTTTATTCAAAGTTTTACAAAATACAGTAGAAAAAATGTCACATTAATTGACTTTCAATCAAGTTGCTGAAAAGTATTGCAAAACAAAAAATTAAATAACACAACATCAGGGTGGGTGTATGGAGACGTAGTACGAAATAGTGATAAAAATAAATGTTATAGTAAATAACCACATATGTCCTTATCTCTCAGCCAAGCATCAAATAGATGGATGTTATCAGCTACTGAGGTTTGTACAAATTAGGAATGTACAGCAGCATGTGGTAAAATTAGAAATGGTGCAAAGCAAATGAAACTTACTGCATGTGATTACAATTGAAAAAGGAGTGAAGAGTTTGTCTAGCAAAAAGAGAAAAGGTTTTCAGCTCACCTAAGTGAATCTAATGAATAAGACGTGGGATTCGTAAATGGAGGCGTCTAGACCAAGAAATATATAAGAAAGGAAGTTGATTCCAGCACAAAAATCCACAGTTTGTACAGTATAAATAGAGATGAGCGAACCGGGTCAACCGAACCCGGTTTCGGTCCGAACATCGCGAAAAGTTCGGTTCACAGCGAATCCGAACTTCAACGGGTTCGGCCGAACACGTTTTGACCGAACCCGGGCAGGCAGATAAAACATTACAAAAATATTATACTAATCGGCAGCCACTTGTCTCTATCAATCACTGATAGAGAAAAGAGGCTGCTGATTAAAAATAAAATAAAAAGCATTTCATACGTACCCGGTCGTCTTGGTGACGAGTCCCTCTTCTTCCTCCAGTCCGACCTTCTTTCCTGACGTGGCAGCCTGTGATTGGCTGCAGAGGCCGCTGCAGCCTGTGATTGGCTGCAGAGGCCGCTGCAGCCTGTGATTGGCTGCAGAGGCGGTCACGTGGGATGAAGCGTCATCCCTGGAGGCCGGCCTTCTGACGTCATCCTGACGTGCGTGACTGCCACTACAGCCTGTGATTGGCTGCAGCGGGGACATGGATGAAACGTCATCGCTGGAGGCCGGACAGGAGGAATGTAAGTATGAACGTATTTATTTTATTTTTTTATTACATTAAAATTGTATTTTCCGCGCGCCGAGCATGGTACTGTCAAGGTTGCTGAAAGAATTAGTGCAGCCCATTAACTCTTTCAGCACCCTGGACAGTACCATGCTCAGCGCACGGAAATTACAGGTTCGGACAGAACTAGTTCGGTCCGAATCAAACTTTTTCGTGAAATTCGGCGAACCAGCCGAACCGAACTTCTCATAAGTTCGCTCATCTCTAAGTATAAAACATTAGATTTATTCGTCAAACGTTAAAATTCTACGGCGGTTTCTCTTCACAGACCAGATATTATCTTACGCGTTTCAGACATGCTTGCACCTGTATGGAAGCCGATTCAGTAAAAACCTACTCAAAGTGTCATGTGATAAAACCAGCTGATCATCTGTCATAGGTGGGCTTACGTATAGTCTATGTTATATACAGTATTATAGAAAGTATATTTACTTGCAGAGCAATATAAGAACAAACAATTACTTCTTAGTAATAATATATTAGGTCCTATCGAACATTCAGAACTCTGGGACTTCTGGTGTCCCATATGAACATCCAGTATGTCTCTTATAATCCCCGCCTCTAATTGGTCTATATACTTTTTCAATTCTTTTTTTATACTGAATGTTGTCAGATAACTTTATGTACTTGAACAAAATGTGTGGTAGCCATTGATATATTTGGGGCTTGTTTGTTGGTTGCATCTGACACATGTCTTTTTATTGTTATTTTTAATGGGCCCGATGTGCAGCCAACATATTATTTGTATTTGTTACACGTTATAATATATATAGTATTCGTTGTATTTCAGTTAATATAGTTTATAAAGATTTCTTAGCAAAATTACATGCTTTATATTTGTTGTGTCCACAAACATAGAATCCTATATTTTTCAGCCTTTTTTTTTGATTGTTTGTATTACTTGATTAAATAACGGTACATAATTAAGTTACTTTTTTTAATGCTAGAAGATAGGATGTTTCGTAGGTATTCACCTCAATGTAAGATGACTGTGTGTTGTTGTTTTTTTTTTTTTACAATATTTGCAATCGCATTAAACTGAGGGCTATATGATGTTACAAATATTAGATTGTTAGTTTCTTTTTTTGTGTATAACACTCTTTCGACTATTTTCTTGTTGACTATTGTCTGGTTGGAAAACTCTTTTTCAAATACCCTGTTACGAAATCCTGAGTAAATTGAGGAGGTAACCTGTTTAGGATCCTCATCTATTAGACAGTGGAGAGCAGCTACAAAAAGTGACTCGCTCTGAAGGATCCTGCACGCCCGTGGATTACATAAGTCCAGTCATTTCAATGAGAGCTGTGTAGTGCTTCATTTTTCCTGTGATGGCGCTGCAGGGGAATTGAACACTTGCTGAAGGGTTCCCACAGAGAAAACAGCTGGCACCCTGTGATTAGCTAATTATCAGCGGAACCTTCTTACAAAACAGGGATTTTTCAAAGCGAACAACGTTTTCAAAATATACAGTAACTATTACGGCTTGTCCACACGTAACAGAATTGCTGCGTATTTTCCGTCTAGAATTGCGGACGGAAATATGCAGCAGAATACAGTAGCAGCAAAGTGTTCAGTCCTGAAATTCACCTGCGGTGAGTATTTTTTGTTCCGCAGCATGTCCATTCCTGCTGCGAAAAGTGGACTGAATTGCTGCGTTTTTCAGAGGGGATATCGCCATCTCACAGACTTGAAAAAAATGCCGCAAAATGCGCACTATTTTGTGCAGTAAATAACGCAGGAAATGGTGTGGTTTTTCTACAGCAGAATGTGTTCTAGTTTTAGTGGACAAGTGCTTACATTATCATTAACTGTTATCATGTATATAGATGTTTGCAGTGTGCAATCTCCAGCATTACCCATGTGCAATATCAAAAAGTATCACAAAAATAAAAGATTGACAGCCACTTGATATTTACAGCGTATTTAAAAAAAATAAAAAATCGAATGTATAAATTAACTTTTTATTAGAAAATCAAAATAAAAGAATTGTTGGAAAATCAAGAATTAGTCGTCTACAAACGTGCTTTGTACTTGTCCCTGAAATTGAACGCTTATCTAAAAAAATACTAGAAGTACATAATACATATGCTAGGCCTGGCCTGTATTTTCTTACTACGGAGATGGAGAGCATTTTTGACCTTGAGAGATGGGTGGTTGTTACAGTATGTTTGGCACAAGATAGTGTCAAAACAGTCCATTGAATGTACTGCTCTAATTTCCCAAACCATTGAAATATGTGGAACACAGCAAAGGCCACTGGCATAAAGCAAAATTACATAATATAATTACAGATCTGGCAGAGTTCTAATAAATCGTCAATGGTACTGATTCCCCTCGAATGTTGGCTGGCAAGCAGGAGCTCTCCCAGCAGCTGTGCTGTTCTTGTGCCAGTGGTGGTAGCATAGAGAAGTGACATCTGGATTTCTGGTGAGCTCACAATTTGCTAGTCTGGCAAAAAAGTCCTACTTTTTTTAAGTGAGCGTTTCTAGATAGTTGTTGACTTTACATTGTTTGACTTGAGCCTTAATAACAAAGGAATTGAGATAGAAGAAAGAAAATGAAATTATTATTTCACTTCGTTTTACGTCCGCAACATATTGCTGGTCCCAGCTATGTCCTCAGATCCTTGTATGGAGTTATTATCTGTGTGTAGAGAAATATATATCGGTGAACAAAAAAAAAGTTAAAAAGGACCATAATATAATATATACTTTACAAATAGAGTTGCTTTTTTTGGGGGATACGGCAATCAATTAATATTGTATGTAACCTCTTTATGACTGTAACTACCTTTAGGCTGGTTTCATATAACTATATTATGACTGTACTTTGCCATCCATATTATGGGTGTAAAATCCAACCTTCCGTGGTTCTAATAAACTGAATTTAGATCACCATGGAACCCTATGATAATTTAAATTCTGTTCAATAGAACCTCCGGGGTCCTGATGTTATGTATGTAATACTGATGCTAATATGTGGCCATATAGCGGCCATGTAAAACCACTCCTTAGGCTAGATTTGCCACTACAGCGATAGTCCAGGAAATTAATAGTGACATGGCCCTTTTTTTAACATATTTTTTTTTTGCATTTTTCCAAATTGATTTCAATTGTAAAAAAAATCAATAAAAAAAAAGATGTTTTTATAATTATCACCATAAATTAGTTTATTTCATACAATCACTGTTTCTTTACAAATCTGCTCCTATAACCAGTTCAGGACCGGGCTATTTTGCGCCTTCAGGACCAGACACCGTTTAGCCATTTTTAGCACGTGTTAGTTAAATGGCTATAACTTTTTTATTTGTTGAGCTAACGACGTGATTTTTGCGATGTGTTTTTCCGTAGACCATGCAGGTTTCTTTTTTTATCGTTTTTGTACACACCTTTTTTGCTATTTTAGAATTTTTATTCATAAAGTTTGAAAATAATACCTTAAAAATAAGCTTTTTTACGTTTCAGCTATTTTTTTTGGTAATAACATAGTTTTACACTAAAATTGACCTTTTATTTGTAATCGTCATTGTTTACCGTAAATTTTTATATATTACATGTCTATATTAGGATAATTGGGTCAGCGCTAGCGTTACAACAATGATTGGCGGGGGGGAACGTTTTTTTTTGGGGTGGGTATTTTATGTGTATTTATTATTTAATTTTTTTTTGCACTTTACTTTACTATTTTTTTATTACTATGGTCTGTCCCTCAAAGGTCAAAAAAGACCTTTGGGGAACTTTATATATTTTTTTTCTTTCTTTTACAAAATGCTTTTCCACTGTGAGCCCCAGTTAGAGGGGAAATCAGCCCTCTCATAGTGACGATTGTCACTAACTGGGCTGTGCTGGGTCTAGTAAGACCCAGCAGCAGTCTGTCAGTAACGGCACCCGGCGATCATGTGACCAGTCACATGATCACTGGGAGGAATAGAGACAGCGCTGCTGCTGCTGTCTCTATTCCTATACACAGCGTTCATTGAGCGCTGTGTAAAAAGACATCGGAGAAGACAGAAGCAGCAAAAGATGCTTCTATCTTCTCCTCAGGGTCCCCGGCATTCACTGACAGCCGGAGACCCGACATTCAGCCTGCCCGATCGCGCCGGCAGCAAGTTAAAACCCGAGCCGTAAAAAGTCTATGGCTCGGGTTTTAAGGACCCTGACCGCTGGCCGTAAAAATACAGCCAGCGGTCGGGAACCAGATAAAATGTTTATTTAGAAAGTATTTTTAACAGAAGTAAAATGCAAAAAAAGGAGGAACTACGATAAGAAACAAATATATAGCTCAGTATGTTAAAAAATATAATTGTATAAGCTTCATCTCTGGATAACCTTGGCTCTATATACTAACAAAGAATAATTTTTTTGTAATTTTTTTTATGCAGTTTAGAAAAAAAAAATGCTGCCTGGGCTACACACTGGGTGCTGGTGGACATAGGCTCAGTCACTCTCCTCACAGCCAGGTCTCTGCATATAGAAAAAGCATTCTTCCTTGCTTGTCGGGGTAGGAGCAGAGCCTCTGCAGTGGCATGGCATTATAGCTGAGGAGCAGAAAGAAGGGGCTGCCAGAGTGGAAAGGAGATGGATTCTGCTCCAGTCCCCCCCCCCCCCCACCCCCACAGCAGCACAGATTGCATGGAAGCAAACAATTAAGAAAAAAGGCTAATATATATATATATATAATATATATATACACACACACACACACACACACACACTAGCAACCCTGCATATTAATTTAAAACCGCTATTAACAGCCTTTCAGTACTTTTGGTATGAAAATTATTTATGGGATAACCCCCCAAACCGCTAAAATAGCTAACACAGTAACAAGTGGAAATCATAGTCTGTGCATAACTAAAAAAAAAAAAAAAAGGTTTAATCACCCATGTGCTGGATGTGAATGAGATGGCATGTGTCCACCAAACAGGGAAGTGTCCTGCTTTCTCTGCTGTAAACCCTCCCCAACCCCTCCGCTCTTGAGTGACGGCTCTTGAGTGAAGGCTCTTGGATCGCACGGCATAAGACATTGAGGACCAGTAGAGACGTCAGACCATACCAGCAGAGGGGTGGTGTTGAAGAGGGTTTACTGCAGAGAATGCCGTAGACACTTCCCTGTATAGCGGACACTTGCCATCTCATTTGAATTCGGCACAAGGGCGACTAGAACTTATTTTTCCAAGTTATGCAAGGACTGCAACAAAAGTATGTTTACACTTGTTTCCATGTTCGCTATCTAGTGGTATAGAGGTTTAGGGGTTTGGGATGGTTCACATTCACCAGCATGTGCGTTCTATGGTTTAAGGGGAGATAAGCAAATGTAAGACACCTCCTGCACTACTTACTTTTGTACCTGACCTATTTATTTTATCAAGTGTCAAACATATGTCTAGTACCACCCATAGACACTACATTGTCCATTGTCACCCTAATCCACTTGCAAATGTCTGATACTACTATACCTATTAGATTGTTTTATTTTTATTTAGTAAAGGGGTTTTCCAGTCCCTAAAAATTGAAGGCCTATCCTTCAGGATAGGCCATCAATAGCTGATCTGTCGGCCGCCGATCAGCTGTTTTGAAGGGGCCGCAACACTTGTAGGGGCTGCAGCGCTATCCTGAGGATAGGCCATCAATTTTTAGGGACTGGAAACACCCTTTTATTGTGTTCTGGGGGTGGCATCTATCTACTGCACTAATCTCTGGGTGCTAATAAATGTTTGTACTGTATTATTTAGCTACTGTAGTGTCCAATTTGTACATTGAGACACTGGTTTGATGAGAGCTGCCCACAGTGTAAATTGATTTACAATTTTTTTATTTTTCTTGAAAGAGATATTTTATATTAGGCCACTGTGATTTTTTTTGCTATAGCTATTCTTTAAGAATCATAAGTTTAAGATGTGTGTGTGAATGAAAATGCACCACATCCTACTCATTGTATAAATGAGGCATTGCCATTTGGTAATTAAACAGAATGTGAGAATAGATTGTGAAATCTGTGAAATGTCCTCATTCCAAACCAGCTATCACTACCTACAGATTAGCACAGACTTCATAAGACGTATGTTGTTTGTGTTTTTTCATAATTATTAAATGACAACTAAAATGTATTAGTTCTTAAAGAAAACTCCCACATGGGAACACAGACACTGAGGTTTCCTCTTGGCTCCATCGCAAAGTTTAAAAACCAGAAAAAACTCACCCGCATTTGATGATCCACCTTTGCCCTTACATTTACCCTTATAGGGAAGTGCTAACTGTTTGTTGTCAATTGTCCGTTTTCAAAAGTCTATTGCTGCGTAACAGGATCTCTTCCCACACCAATGAGTGCTTACGATTAGTGCAGGGGAAGTGCCCATTGGCCCCTGGTGCCCGCTGCATTATTAGCCCCTCACACACAGTGTCCAATTAGCTGCAGAAAGATATTTAAAGGCAAAGCAATTTTTTTAAAATACAAAAATTGTACCACCCCATGGCACGCTATCTAACCACCTACAGTTTTGCAACATCCCGGACCTAACCCAATGTTTATATGCCTTGTGATGCTAGCCATTATCTCGAGAATTACTTAATGCAACACTGATCTCAAGATCGTTAATATGTCTCTATACGGATGGCTATTATGGCTAGTTGATGTAATTCGTCATGTGTTATAATACATAATTTATATGCAGAGGACAATATTTTAGAATTCAATTTAAGTTTGCAACACTTTGGGTGCATATTTGGCTCAGAGCAGAGGTTCTCTCTAGCTTACCCCAATCTACTTTTGAGAGATATCATTCTCCGCATAAAATACTGCAGTACAGTTTTCATCCATGTCATAGGAAGTTTGTATTTGGGTGACTGGGTATTTTAACGGAATTTAGACATTTCCAGCATTACATTTTCTTTTAATGACTTTACAAATTCTGAAAGAATCTCTGGAAGTTTTAAACTGTTTTAATTATTTTGGAATTTCTGCGTAATGTGAACAATTCTGCAAGTTCCGATAATACCCATTACCATACTTAAATAATTTATAAAAATGTTATTTATTTAATATAGACATATATACTGATTAGCAATAATATTAAAACCACTGACTGGTAAAGTAGATCAGATTGATTATCTTGTTAAAATGACATGTCAAACAGTGGGCTGCTGTATAATAAGGAGCAAGTGAACAGTCAGTTGTTGAAATTGAAGAATTGGAAGCAGGAAAAATGGGCAAGTTTGAGGATCTGAACGACTTTGACAAAGGCCAAATTCTAATGGCTAGATGAATGGGTCAGAGCATCTCCAAAATAGCAGGTCTTGTGGGGTGTTCCCATTATGCAGTGATTAGTACCTACCAAAAGTGTTCCAAAGAAGGACAACCGGTGAACCATTAACTGGGTAATGGGTACTCAAGGCACGTTGATGCACATAGGGAGTGAAGGCTAGCCCATCTGGTCCGAACCCACAGAAAAGCTACTGCAGCAGGAATTGTTCAGAAACTTAATGCTAGCTATGATAATGGTACATATACACCAAGCCATATCGTAAAATTACCTGCCTAATATTATGTATACACTTACCACTCGTGCAACAAAAACAGCTCTCACCTGTCAAGGCATGGTCTGATGCACTATTGGATTGAGCACTGGGGAGTTTGAAGGTTAAGTTAACATCTTGAACTTTGTCATGTTCCTCAAACTGTTCCTGAACAATTCCTGCACAATGTGACAGTGCGCATTATCCTATTGAAAGAGGCCACTGCCATTAGAGAATACCATTGCCATGAAGGGGTTTATTTGATCTGCATCAATGTTTAAGTAGGTGATGCGTGTCAAAGTAACATCCACATGAATGCCGGGACCCAAGATTGTCCAGAGAATCATACTGCCTCCGTCAGCTTGCCTTGTTCTCATAGGTTATCCAGGTGCAATCTCTTCCCCCAGATAAGCAATGCATACGCACCCAGTCATCCACATGATTTAAAGGCTATGTACTCCTTTTGAGGGCATTTGTTTTTAATAAATAGATTAGTCAGTGTATCTTTGTAATGTCTTTATTAAAAATTCCTTTTACTTTTGCAGATACAGCTGTTCTGTATTCTCTATACAGAGCAGCTGTATCGTTCGTTTTACACTGAATCCGTCAGTGCTGCAGACATGACGGGTTCAGTGTTGGCGGGTCCTGCGTGTCTGTGACACACAGGATCCACATGTAGTCGATCACATAATAGTTCATAACTCAGATATGATCGCTTACAGGTGGATCCTGCGTGTCTGAGACACACAAGAACCCGCTGACACTGAACCTCTCGGGTCTGCGGCACTGACAGATTCTGTTTGAAACGAGAGATACAGCTGTTCTGTATAGAGTAGCTCTTCAGTAGCTCTTCTATGGGATCGGAGAAGACAAGCCAGCCAACGCTCACAACGCGCATATATATATATATATATATATATATATATATATATATAGTAAGGCGGATAGTAGCAGCACAAGTGCAGATTACCAAATAAATGGTCGGTGCTAAGCTTCAAATGATAGGAGTGACTTCTCCCCATATGATGTATAACAAAAAGACCAGAGACTTCACTTTTAAGCCTTCACTTTTATAAACTTCACTTTTTTTCGTGAGTGCTGCTTCCATGCTCTGGTCTTTGTTTTATATATATATATATATATATATATATATATATATATATATATATATATATATATATATGGGTGTATATCCCATATAAAAATGGGTTTTCTAAACTAGACACCCCTTTTAAGCTCCTCAATGCCAAGTAACCACAACTTTGCTAAAGTCGCCTCATAACTATACTTGAAGTTCTCCATGCCTTTTGTCAATTTCATTGTCGTTCTTTGATTTATTTTTCCACTGCTTGGGGTTGTCGACTCCGCCTCTAGTACTGGAAGGTTAGACAAATGTATATACATTGGTTCAGGGGGTTATGGTTCACTGATTTTAAATATCTAGGTCCGGATCTTTTTTTCGACATAAGTAACTAAATAGATATTTAAATATATGCTACTGGTTGCTACTGGGTTCTTGGAGTGAGGTGAATTAGCCCAAGGATCATGGAAAGGGTGTCGGGTGGGATACAAACACCTGGCCCTTGTGTCCTGAGTAGGGGCTAATTTGACATTTTCTTTGAGACTGCCTATTGTCTATGTTCACAACTTCCAAACACCACCTTAAAGGCTATATAAACCTTTGAGCACATTGTTTTTTTGTTTTTTTTTAAATAAAAAACCGTATTAGAGGATTTTAGACAACTTTTTATTTTTTTTTCAAAAACATTTTTTGGGGGAGATACAGCTGTTATGTACGGATGTAGCCAAGTTTATCTGGACTCTGATAACTTGCTACAGCGTGATATCACACAACAAAAGTCAGTTAAAAGCCATTGAAAAAGTCAAGTTATAGTTTCTTTTTACGACGGTGTATTTAATGCTTTAAAAGTCAAGATAAAGATCCGTCAGGTTAGCAGGACTGACTGCTTTGGTGACAGAGGGTCCAGCTTGTTTCTGACACGCAGGATCCAGCTGTTATCAATCATATCTAAATTCATGACTTAGATGTGATCGATAACAGGTGGATCCTACGTGTCAGATCCAGGATACATAAAAGATGTATCTCAAAAAGTAAAAATTAGTTTAATAAAAAAAACAATAAAAAAAGTAGTTTCAAGTCCTGTAATATGCACTGATAAGCGGGCACCGGATGTTGTGGCACATAATGCTATGTACGGAGCCCGGAAGCAGTTGGCTCTGTACATAGCATAGCGGCCGTGCTGCAGACCTGTAGCTCTGCTTCTTTTCAAGTGAATAGGAGCAGAGCTGCAGTACTGCAGCTCGGCCGCTATTCCGTGGCCGGAGCTAACTGCTTCCGGCTTGTACGTCCGGTGCACTGAGGCACAGGACCAGCTGATCTGTGCTGGGCCCGGGTGTTGGAACCCCACAGATCATGTACTGATAACTTATCCACTGGATAGGTCATCAGTTGTCAGAAGCTGGAAAACCCCTTTAAAGAATGCCAATTTATTGCAAAACAATTGTTACGCTTGCTAATATGAAAGTTTTAGGTGCAGTATTTTTACATTTATGACTTGAGAGGTATCCAAATCTCAAGTATAATTCCATCACCGAATGCACATTTAATCATGACGACTGTGTATAATGGACATGAACTGTGCATATTCTCAAATGTCTCCAGAACGACTTTGCTTTCAAGAGGCATCTGCATCCCCCTTCATCAGTGAAAGGTTAAGAACAGACAATCAAAAGGCATGACGTTTTGAACGAAGCTCATCAGCAAATGCAAAAGATCCACCGGTTGCATCTCATGAATGTTAACAGCTGCAAGTGTCATGTAATTTGTTTCATTTTCTATTCTTGAACCGGCACCAAGAAGCTTAACTCCTGCCTAAAAAGATGATGGAGTTTTTCTTATGTCCTTTATTTAATATAATATTTCTAGAGATCGTATTTTTATGCATGGCTCATAGCTTAATGAGCACATTTTGGATTTCGCAAGTGCCTTGCTATATTTTAATATCAAGTAGTCATTGTCATCTCTGAACAATGGTGCAAACCCATAATGCCGATATCTCAAACACGTTGATCCAAGATAAACATATGGGTGCATCACCGCTGAAGTGATTGCCGGTATACATCTCTATATTGAACGGAAATCTTCTCCCCTCATGGCTTGTTGAGCCGGACAACTCTTCACTAATTGCCTAGAATTATTTTAACAAATTGAAAGAAAAGTGGGCCTGGTTCCTAACACGTGTCTACTGTAAAAAATAAAAAAATAAAGACCTGCACAAACTACTCTTTATGTTCAGTTCCCCTGAAATGTCTGTTTAGTGAATACTAATCAGAATTCTGGAGCAGTTTTTCTTAAAACCGTGTGTTGTGCTGATCCTCTGTTATTCCTCATAGAAAATTATAAATAAATTGAAAGCAGGGTGTTAACATTCCCTTTCCACAGGGGCATGTACCTACACTGTCTGAGACTATGAGCACTGATTGGGAAGTGTTATACTGTGTACGGACACTCCCCCCAACTGGTTACACCCAGTTCTCAAATTATTAATAAATTTGAAGGAGGAATAACAAAGGCACGGTACAACACAGAGTTCTAAGAAAAGATGCTCCGGAATTGATTACTTTATGGGGAATACAAGTATTTACTAAAAAAAAGACCTTTTAGGAGGGCTGACAGGTGCCATTTGATCTTTTTTTTGTTTTTGATGCTAGATTAAACTATAGTGGGTTGTAGTCATCATTATTGAGGCAAGGGGTCCAATCATTAACACATTGTTTTGCATAGGAGCTGTGAACGCATAGAATTAGTTAGAAAAGCGGGCATACATTTCTGCAGCTCTAATAAGGGTCAAAAAATTCACATTAACCTACCGAATGACTGAGATGGTTCGCAGAGTGGAGGGAAGCCAACACACATGCTTTTTTTACATTTATGGCAAGCTGGCATTTTGGTAGGGGATAATTATTAGGCAAAGTTGTACCCTATAGTCAGCAGTTTTAGAGCATTCTAAGATGTCCCAATGTAAAAGGAGTCTGTGCTGGTGAGGTGTTTCATTTAAAAGAGAACATATTCAGAAGCAAAAAAAAAGTAGCAGAGTAAAGAGGGAAGTGTAGAGGGAGTGGTAAAACAAAAATCAATCAAAGGGTTGTACCAGAATCGACAATTATCACCTATCTAAAAGGTAATCACCTAACCTCTACCAATCACGGGAACGGGTCTCCCGAACGCCCCATTCTTAATGACTGCACCCCCTGCAGTGAGGAGTAGCTTGAATGGAGCGGCGGTCAAGCATGAGCCCATCGCTCCATTTAATGTTAATAGAGGGATGGAAACAGCCAATCGCTGTACTTGGATGTTTCCATTATTCCCGTAAACTTTGAATAAAGCAACAGCGCACATGCTCGACCACCACTACATTCTGCAGCGAGGAGGAACCGAGGGTTCAGGACCTTTCTTGTGTTTAGTGGGATCCCAGTGATCAGACAATTATAATTGTAGATTCTAGTACAACCCCATTAAGTGTTAAAATACATAAAATAATATTCCATACCAATAAGCATGGTAGAAGACTAGCAAAAAAAAAACCTTGCTGGGACCAAAACAAACGTGGGACAGCTTCTTATCTTCAAATACACCTCAGTAGGTAGTTAGGGTTGAAATTTAATTCACTTATATACAATTTGCTTTTACACAACAAATACACTTTAATTTCATCCTACTAATTATAAAATGTAACTTTAAAAAAACTCGCACAAAATGTCAATTTTCTACAATAGCGAAGAATAATCCTTAAGAGTTAGTGACTCAGGAATACATCTCCCATATAATATCTGCTGGTTATTATTTAAGAGTCAGAGCGCAGACGCTGTAGTTTTGCTTTGGGACTCCGTTAAAGGTTTCTGAATACTGTTGCAAGCGCGCTAGGTGAACTCGCATAACATTGGATCTGTGTATTAGCGCATGCGTCATAACCATTTATGTCGAATAGTACTGTAAGTGCAGGCGCAATAACTAACATTGAAGGCATCTGATTTTGAAGTACGGATGCAGGCGCAGTGTCTCTTGACACTGAGCTCTTGCAGAGATAATTTTGGGCAGAACATAGGCGCAGTTCGTCCCCTCTGAATGGCTGCCTTGGAGTCCTGTTGATTAACGCAAACACTTGTCATCGACACTATGGAGGCTTGGCATATTTCTGTGTTTATGATTGTTGTCATAGTTACATAGTTTGGAAAAAAGACACCGGTCCATCAAGTTCAACCTTTCTCAATTTCATAAAGGGACAACCCCGTAATTGCGTCGTAAGAGTTTATAAATAGACCTACAACTCTGAACGCGCTGTTTAAGCTCTGTAACCCCTGAAGACGCCGGTTTACCGGGGAAACATATCGGGAAGGGTGAGCTTTTCTGTTGTATGTGGCTTTAAACAAGGCAAATTTGGATACCCTAGTAATGCATCGCTACAATATACAGCCAGAGTTTAACATAGACTGCAGCCACACTTGTTGTATTATACTCTATGTGACTGGTGAATGAAATAATCACCCGCAGAGTCACTTACTCTAAAGGATTATAATCCGCTATGGTAGCAAATTCCAATCTTTGAAAGATTGTGTGTGAGGTTTATTATAGATTTATTCTAAATAAAAGTTACGTTTTATAATTAATAAGTAGGATGGAAATAAGGGGTGTTTGTTGACTAACGGCAAAGTGTATATAAGCTTTTTAGGCTGTATTTACATCGGCGTTCCTTTTCTGTTGCTGCTTTTCATCGGAGGAACGGAGAAACTAAAGCTTCCGTTTGCATTACCATTGATTTCAATGTAACCAGTTTGTCTTAGTTCCTGTTAGTTTCCGTTCCGTAAAGTAAAATTTTTGTGGGTCCCCTGTAAGTCATGAGATCTTACAACGGCGATATTTTAATGTAATTAAAATGAGGGTGTAAAGACTGTATCATTTTTGGAACTGGTGGAAAGCAAAGAACACTGGATTATTATTATGGATTATTATTATTATTCTCAAACACATCATTAAATTAATATAGAAGTTATTATATTAAGCTTGTACAAGTAAAACTGTAGTATTAGCCTATTTCCATATGTATAAATGAAATTGTGTCCATTTTAATGGGCATCACACACAGAACTTTATCCATGAATGCAGGCAACATATATACTGTGTGTGTGTGTCTGTCTGTCTGTCTGTCTGTCTGTCTGTCTGTCTGTCTGTCTGTCTGTCTGTCTGTCTGTCTGTCTGTCTGTCTGTCAGGCATTAGGAGCATTTTTTATTTAAAAACTTGCCCCTGAAAGCATTACAGTATAATTTTCATTTTATTTTTTCATCGCTGTATTTCAAGAGACATAACTTTTTTATTTTCCTGTTGACATAGCTGTATGATGACTTGTTTTTAAGGAGAAGTTGTATTTTTGAGTGGCAAAAATTATGGCAGCTTTTTTTTTATAATGTGTGAATAACATGTTAACATTAATCTATGGGTGATTATGATCTACGATTACAGAGTTACTAAATATGTATATTTTTTTTCATGTTTTACTACTTTCGCATCAATAAAAGCTTTATGTGAAAAAAATATATTTTTGTTACAAGAGCCATAACTTTTAACATATTTTTTAGTCAATGGATTTTCTTTTGTGTGATGTATGAGGACTTTTCTTTTGTGTGATGAGTTGTCGTTTTTATTACAACTCCCGCTGTCAAACTCATTAGATGACGCGGGTGCTATTTACCATGGCATCTTTCAGGTTAATAGACCGAGATCAGAAGTTTCTCTAATCCCAGCCATTACAGTGGAAGCCCGGCTGTCAATCACAGCTTCTGTACCCGCAAGATTGCCAGGATGTACTATTTTTGAAATTAGGAGATCGCAATTATGACGTAATAGTTCTTAATTTGCCGCGAGTGGTGAAAGGCATAACGCTATGGCATAGCTATCAAGGTTTTTTTGCATACAGCAAGCAACACATCCGATGCTGTAAAACATGAGTACATTAATGTGTGGTTTTTTTTTTTACTTTTAGGCTGTATTTGTAGTTTTATGCCTTTTTTTGAGCATTTTTGGCTTGATTTTAACATGGTTTTTGTAAAGATGAAAAAAATAAATTGTTCTGTAATTTGTCTAAACCTACTCAGAGACCTGCACATTTGTCCTTTATGTGATGTAACCTAAAATTGACTAGGTAAACTATTTTGTTTGCAGTTAATATTTGTTAAGACGGATAGATAGTAAGTGCTCAGACATCCTGTGGGTGTGTTGTCTTGGAAACTATATACCAAAACGGTGCTAATATGTTAAAATTAGGTTTGCAGATGTGAGTCTAGCTCCTTGTTTCAGTGATCCATATGGTGGATGATCAGGGATGAAGAAGCCCACAAGGAACCAAGAAACTAGTGTGTGTACACGTTCTTTTTTTTTGTTTTTTATTTTTAATGATCGAAAGATCATTTAGCTGGAACTTTCGTTCTATGTGTGAATATTTTAAAAGATCTTCGCTTTACTGTTACAAATAACTTTCTACATGGTAACAGAACAGTTTGTCCTGCATCAGAAACTGTTAGCATATTTTAATAACCGTATCCTTAAAATAACTCAAGGAACTCATGACGTTCACTTTTCATTATAAATATGAAAAAGCACATACATTGCAACTATATATCCTGTGGGTTTTGTTTTTTTTTATTGCGGTCACTTTAAGTAAAATATTTTGAGAATTAATTTTCTGCTCTTTTCTTACTGTCATCAAATTTACAAAAATTAATAAAAACTGCAAATGTATTTGTAAAGCTACCCTAATATATTGTATTAGACAATAATATACACATTTTTGTACCTGCTTTCTCGACAAGTAGGACTTCTCTCTGGATCAGTGAAGCCAAAGTCAACTTCAGCATGATGTTCATTTTTAACGGTAGGAACACACTAGGCGGAAACACTGCAGATTTTCTGCAGCGTAATACAGTTGCAGCAGTGTGAGTGAGATTTCAAGAAATCTCATCCCAACACAGCGGAAAAAATCATCCAAAAAACCTCACTTAACTTGACCTGCGGTGCGGTTTCTTCAGCAACAGCATGTCAATTAATGCTGCGGAACCGCTGCCCTTGTGTTCCGGGTTTTCCCCATCGAATTCAATGGGGAGCTTAAACCCGCAACAAAGTGGTGTTTGTTCAAACATTTGCGGCCGAATCGCAGCGATTCCGACGCAAAAAGTAAGAAAAAAGAAAAGATGTTATACTTACCCAGAGTTCCCTGCTTCTTCTCCAGTCCGGCCTCCTGTGATGATGATTCATCCCATGTGACCATTGCAGCCAATCACAGGCTGCATCGGTCACATGGCCTGCAACGTCATCTTAGGAGGACGGACCATGCACAGCAGAGAGGGAGGGGGTAAGTATGAACGTTTTTCTTTTTTACGGCCCTGCAGAAATTCCGCCTGAAAAAACCACACCACAATGAAGACAGAACATGGAGGTGTTTTGTAGTGCGCCCGCCATGTTGTCTGTCTTCAGTGCCGGTGCTCATTAGTGCACACTCCTCGACAGGAGCGGGGCAATGTCTGTATTACACAGTCGCAGCCCCGCTCTAACGGCAGACATCAGAGCAACCTCTGATCTCCACCGCTATTCCCTTGAATGCTGTGATCAAAGCTGACCACAGCATTCAAGGGGAAAATGAGAAGGGGGATGCCCCTTGGATCGCATCACAGGGAATTCCTGTGACATGATTGAGGGACATACCATTAATGGCCAGACAGCCCAGGGTCCATTGAAGGACCCCAGGGCTGTCTGACCATATTTCTTGTTGTCAGTGCATACTTGGGAATGTCCTAACAAATGTCTCAGTACACACGCAAATGTACTGGCATATAGATATATGCCAGTACATTATAGTTTAAAAATAAAAAAAACACAGTAAGTAATGTTGAATATTATTATTATTATTTTTTTTTAAATACACACACATTTTTTTTACAATAAATATTAAAATAAAGTCCCAATACACAAAGTATACCCATATGCGATATCGGCACAGTTGTAATAACCTGCACAACAAATTTATAGCATAATTTATTATGTGTGCACTGTAAAAAAATAAAATAAAAACTGATTTCTTTCACTTATTAATGTGATGCACGAGGTGTTATGAATTTAGTACCTCCATGTGCCTCGCATTAATAGTAACTAACCCCATTATGTACCTCACGCATTAACCCAATGTTGAACATTATGACTGAGAAACATGATGGGGTTAATTACTATTAATGTGAGGCACATGTATAACACCACGTGCCTCACATCAGAAAATGGAAAACCTTTTTTTTTATTACTGTTGGCAAAGCATCGTTTTGGTATAGAGAATCGCAATACTACACAAAGTACTGGTATCAAAGTCAAAATTCTGGTATCGTGACAACCCTAGCTGGTACCCCCACCAATCGTGAGAACAGAGGTCCCTAACCCCCCATTCCTCCCTAACTGCACCCGCACCATGGGGAGAAGCTTGAATGTAGCTGTGGTCGAGCATGTCCCCGTTTCTCCATTCAATGTCTATTAGAATGATGGAAACAGAGGAGTGCTGTACTTGGCTGTTGCCAACAATCTAATAGACTTTGAATGGAGTGGCAGCGCACATGCTCTACTGCCGCTCAATTCAATGTTCTCCTCACTGCGGTTGAGCAGTGAGGAGAAACAAGAGGTTCGGGATCCCCGTTCTCAATATCGGTAAGGGTCCCTGTGGTGGGCCCCTTGCGGTCAGACGATTGTCAACTATCCAATGTGTTATTGGACACAAAATGTATGTATTCTGCTCTGTAATGTTTTGTTGAAGAACAAGATCCAGACAGATCTAATAGTTTGTGGCAAAAATTACAATTGTAGTTTTTTACTTTTATTATCGAAGCCAATAATATTTATGGTAACATAGGAACACACATTGATTAGAAAATGAATGGGTCCATTGTGCTCTGTAAAACACCAAAACACTCACAGAGCCAGTCTGGGATTTTAGCCTATTAGACTATTAAGTTTCTTAATTCATCCCCTACATGCCTCTATATTTCAAGTTTGACTGTGGGGTAGGACAAGCTTGTTGGGGTGAGCCTTTGGGATTTTCTTGTGCGTACTTAGTTGTTCTAAAAAAAATTGTGGTTTGTACATATATTTAATATAGATGTGAAGTTATCTAATACCACATTTAGTGGTGTGCCTTGTTACTCCTTTTTTGGTCTTCTATGATCCCCTACATCAGTGTTTCAAAGCCAATAAAGTCCTATTCAAATACATTACATCAAAGTACCCCAAGGCTATGATAATACATTATATTGCACATTTTAAGCACAACATGAAGACAGGGCGAGTACCCCCTAGAGATGTGGTGTGTACCCCCTGGGTTACGTTACCACAGGTTGAGTATCTCGGCTCTACAGCAATGGCATCTACTAATATGGGGGAAATGTCATTAGTATTTCTTCCATGTCAATATATCTGACAGATTGCAATAGCGACCTCTTATGTGCAATAGGCAGTCTAAAGTTTAGAAGAAAATGAAAGACACAGCAGTTTGTAGAACTGACAGATCTGAGACATATTTCTGTCTTCACTAAGAGATGAATGTTTGAAAGGAGCGACTATTCTGTTACTGTTATGTTTTAGCGACTAACAAAAATGATCAAAATATGATTATCTGCGCTAGGGGATGGCATATGACACAGGGAAATCTTTCTATTACAATTCACAAATCATTTTTTATGGGTTCCTTTCTTTCAGTAATCTGCAGAAAGATATGTTCAGACTTCGTTGTAACATCAATCTGATTTCGCATTCTGTCAAACAAGCAGTTTTCTTAAGAGCTGCTCTTCACATTCAGTAACCTGAAAATTAACAAGTGACAGGAAAGACCATTGTAAGAACTAATTATGTTACTCCACACATCTAAGATCTCGCTCCTCTTGTAGGAAATAAAAAATGTTGACTTCTGCTAAAAATTTCCATCTATCTCTTCCGACGCCTGCTTTTCCCTTTATAAATGATGTGTCTGCCATTTAGGGAAATGCAAAGCACCATAATGGCTCTTTGGCATGCAAAATTTTGTAAGGATCATTATTAAGCCAAGTTTAATACATTTATATATGAGATGCAAGGATTGTTCGTTCCTCAGCACCATCAAATTCTCTCTCATGGTCTTTCTGTTTTGCTAAGAAATCTTGCTGTGACAGCAGCTCAATAAAAGGCTACAACTCTATATTGCATGAAATTACCAGGTGTTATTGAAAAGGAGAATTTTTTTTTGGCTTTGTGCATACCGACTTTATTCATAAAACTTTCCCTATCTATTCCTCTGTTATCTCCTCTATTTACAGATTCGGTTCGAGGGGAGAAGGATAAAACACAGACCACTTTTTATGCTTTTTTGGGACATTACATGCTGTCCTATTTTCTATAATAAAAAAAGGAGGCCATTGTCGGTGACTGTTCTTTGTCAAAGTTTTAACGAGCTGTATACCCATGCCGTTGAGGCATTATACTAAAGTAGAATTTAAAACTTACCCATCTAGAAATATTAACTACAGTTATCACCTAAAAAAAATAAATCTAGATTTGACATATATCTAAATTTTTAATTTGATAAATTATACTACTTATTAAACTATGCGATAATAAACTAGCAGATACTCACCCCTGAAGTGCCCACTGCTTCAGTGCTGACGTCCCATTCTTCGCCACTCCGGTCCCAGAAGCTCCTGCAGTGGTCCCGTGCCACTGTAGCCAATCATTGGCCTCAAAGGTCACGTGCCATTCAAAATGTGTATATATGTATATATGTATAAAAATGTGTGTGCGTGTGTGTGTGTGTGTGTGTGTGTGTGTGTATATATATATATATATATATATATATATATATATGGCTCATTCTTCCACCTGGTGGTGAATAAACCAACATCTCCCCACGCTGAAGTCCTGGTGCTGTTACTTGTCTTTTGTTTCTGGTATATATATATATATATATATATATATATATATATATATATATATATATATATATATGCATACAAAAAACTACTCTCAATAATCATATTTGTCTTTTATTTCAATCTATAAAGCTATAATATATCCTGAGCTCCACTAGATTCCCTAAAAGGTATAGAGCAATTGTTATACCCTTAACTGCAGTAGCTACAGTTACTATATGCTATATATCGAGATTAAACACATGGAATGGCCTTTTGATTTTACCAAGTCACTAAGTAGATTCTTTATGTGCACCCTGCACTTTATATGTATATATTTTTAATCCACACTTACCCTATGGACTTTTCCACTAAAGGAAATTTGCCCTTTCCTTCAGTTCTTTCTTCTTCATCTGTCATCCAAATGCGGCATTCATTGGCGCTTACGCTGGCACTAACAACATCATTTTGGTTTGAGCCTCTTAGGCTTCCGTAGCACCTCAGCGTCATATCACTATGACGACCATGCATTTATACAACGCTACTCGTTCTTTTTAATCCATGGAAGACCTCAGAACCTGTTCGCAACACACATATAATATCTGTGTAATATTTATCCCGTTGCTTGACCCTATGTGTGTGTATAAATATATATAATTTTTTATTTAATAAGATCTCAAAATGCCGTTATACAGCAGCAAATACATTTTTAAATGTTTTTTAAAAAAAATATTGTATATAATTAGACTTCAACCATATGGTGTATATCCATATAATGTATTTTGACCTGTGATACTTTTATATTTACATTTCGTTTAAGGGGATTCGGCTGTGTTGCTATGTTGGCGTTTCTTGTGAACACCGCTGGTTATAATGAATGTGACTTGTAACCTTGACCCGGTAGTCTTTGTTACTGTCAGTCTAAGCTCTGTATTTAAAAAAGTATGTATCTTAAACTTATAGATCATTTGTACCTAACCTGATGAAGAGGCCAGTCCGGCCTTGAAACGCGTCATTTTAATTGTGCAAATAATTTATTTTTGGACATCATTGGGCTTCGCTCCTTTCCTATCCACACCGTATCTATATGGGGATGGAGTGATTATTTCACGACTGCGCCCTTGAATATTCCGTTTTTTCTTTCTTTACCTCTATTCAAGGCAGCATCACCTCTGGGGCCAGCAATTGCCTACAGTGGCACGAGGCCGATGAACGGCATGTGACCACTGCAGATGCTTCCGGGAGCTGAGCGTCAGGGAATGGTACCTCAGCGCTGGAACAGGGGGTAGTTCAGGGGATGAATATCTGCGAATTTATTATGTTCTGCCATCCCCTGACCTGTTGCTGATTGTGAAGTCACACAACCCCTTTAATACTTTACATGCAAAAGTCACTGCTAAAAGAGGGTATTCTTCATACCTATTATATGGCCATTAACATAGATGTATAAAATACGCACATATTTAAAAAAAATAATGCAGCATGCCACTTTATTTGTTTTGGAGAAGGAAAATGTTCGTAGAACTCTACGTAGAGTGTTCAAAACGCAATTGCATCTGTATGTCATCAGTATTTCATCCGTATTTCAAAGAGGCTGTCTTGTGTTTTCTGTTCCTCCCTAGAAGACTGCCCATCAGTATTAATGATATATAATATGATGCAGTCAGGACCGACCTTATGTTGGATGGTGCCCTGTGCCGAACCTTCTATTGACGCTCAACTTTATGATGTACTATATAGTGCTCAAATAATACAATGATAAAGTGTACATATAACTGCACCAAACTGTGCCCAAGTATCAATGCTGTCTGGTGCCCAGTTTTCTCAATAACACTGCCCAATTAATAAACGAAGCAATGTAGCTGCATTCTGTAAAGTTGCCTTTTCATAGTTTTGCGTGGGATCTGCATTCAAGATCCGGTTGCCCAGGCCATCAGGTCCAGTGGCACCACCGTTAGTAGTGACAGCTGATGCACCGTGTTCTGCCTCACTGGTCGCACAGCCTTAAGGCCGGCCCCGGGCGCAACACTGATGACATACGTGTGCTATGTGACTCACAAATATGGGATCATTTAAGATCTGTATTCTGCATGTTGACACAAACGCATATAGCATATAAATACTTATATGGTCTAACTGCCTATTCAATACTAGATGGAGGCATGTACAACCCGTAAAAAGGTCTATGAACTGCAACTATGAGATTTCTTTAAAGATTTTATAAAAACATAAAGATGTTAGTGCATTTATTGCACAGGTGGAGGTTCTTTTTACAGCACATTGTATATACAGTCATTACCAAAAAGTACTACCATCATTTAATGGCCGCTAAAAATATAAAAAATCATATCAAGTATTTTAGTTGTATATTGCTTTAATTTGCTTTGTATTTGTTTAACTTTTTTATTGAATAGTTTCACAACAAATCAATGAGATTCCTAATAAAAAAGCAAAACATTAGAGTATGTGTTACTCAATCCTATTTGGATGCGGGGAGGAGAGCTTTGACTTTCTTGCTTTAATTTTTTTAGACAAATTTTACAATGACCAACAGTAAGGAATCATGAATTGGACGTCCATATATAATTCTAGTTTACTGAATACATTGAATTTGATTTGCGTGTCCTTTAAATAGAGGTGATTTGTATTATTAAGAAGGCATGACATGAATTGCAGCTCATACCCATTTAAATGACTGAAACTGAGCTGCAAAATCAGACGCAGCCCATAAACAAGAGTGGCACTGTTTTGGAAAAAATAAGCAGATCTTTTTTTCTAATCCTGGAAAACCTCTTTAACCTAAAGTTTCCACACCATACATCTGTTTAAGTATGGGAATCTATGCAGTTATTAACTGCATGGGAGAGGGGAGGAGTTGGAGCGCTACATGCCGGACTCTTCCTGGTTAGGCGGGCATGGCGCGCGGCAGAATATAGCTTGTCTTTTCTACTAATGTATATAGTAACAGTAGTAACACAGATAGGTCCCTAATATGTTACCCAATAACTACCTAGTGGTGTCCACTGACAGACTCACTTTAGTTTCTTAGTCTGCAGTGAAAATATGATGGGGAAAGCTGAAAGGTTATTGTGGACCACACCTCGACCTTGTCTTATTTTTCATTAATCGGCCTCCACGTTTCTTGCTCAGGCTTTCTACTAGTATAGAATGGTGAAGGGGTTTACTTGACCAGACATGTTATAAAAGAACAGAACACAATAGTACAACCTATAAGTGAATGATCCAGTTTTGACTACTATGGCATATACAGCATATGGCTTGGGTCCTCCAGGACAAATGAGCCCCATAGCGGTCTCATTTACTGCACATATGGTGGTTGTGTCCTTGGTTCCAGCTGTGGTAACGTTTCCTAAATAACCCGTGCTGTACAATATGAGGTAGTGTACGAATGTTTGTACTTGCAGTCACTAAAATGCTGTTTGATCTTTATAATATATGTATTTAAATCCAGCTACTTTGCATTATGTCAGGCTGAATCAAAGAGCCCTTTGAGAATTAATCTGTTGTTGAGTAATTCATCCTTCAAACATTGAAAATAAGATTTAGCCATCAAAAGTCATTGCCATAGTCAGCAGTTGTGATCTTATCAACTGGGATTTCACAAGAAATAGGTTTGATTGACAGAGCAAAGAAATTCCTGCAAGAATGGGGACTTGTGTCTGGAACTTACAGCTTTAAGCAGGCAAGGTGACCTCATCTAAAGTCACTTTATCTGCTGCTTTAACCCTATGGCGTCCAGACTGTTTTCATTCTTTCAAGCATTTTTGAGCAATTTGCATATTATTTGAATAGTAAACTGTGATTGAAATAACATTGTAATGGAATCAATTTAATGTACAGTACTGTGAAAAGGTTTTAGGCATTTGTGGAAAAAATGCTGCAAAGTAAGAATGCTTTCAAAAATAGAAGTGTTAAGTTTTTTTACAAAGTGAATGAAGAGAAGAGAAATCTAAATCAAATCAATATTTGGTGTGACCACCCTTTGCATTCAAAACAGAATTAGTTCTTCTAGGTACAGTTGCACACAGTTTTTGAAGCTATGTATCATACTGTCTATGTACAGTGCCCTGCCACAGTGGACCAGTGAAATACTACTAGTCAGTAGAAACTACAGTGTCCAGTTCTTGGCAGTTCATAGTATAGTATATGTACTGCAGGATACTATTTGCTTACTAAATGGTGTGTATACTGAATACCGGGCCTTTTAAGTGATAGATAATGCCATGCAGCAGGGTCAGACTGAATGGTTGGGCATTCAGGTTGTCTGGTAAGGGAGTGTACAACCTCATAAGCCCCACAAAGTTGAGGGTGCCCAATGTTGGATTCCATCTCAAAGCTATCACCGAAGTGTATAGTTTTTGATGATTTCTGGACTGTTCTTGACCTGACTGATAAAGGTATTAGTGCAGGGAATCTTTGTTTTTCTAGGAAAATGGTAAAGAGTAATTCCATCAGGAGGCCTGCACATTATGCATCATTAGTAGGTGCATATGTGTTAGAATCCCACAACCCTTGCTATAGGTTCCAAACTACAATGCTGTCAGATAAAACTCACAAGGTTTATCACTCCACTCCTGCCGCATAAGGGTTCATGTATAGGAGGCGATCCAACAAGGAGATGTTTATAAATGGCTTGTCAAATATAAAAATCACATTTATTGGGCATTTTAATCACCCTTAATTATATAGGAACATTGTGTTAAGCTCCTGAGCCCTGGTGCTAAATATCCTACTGCATGGCCCCTTTCACACACCTAAAGGCCACCAATGTTGTTACATGTACAGAATTGGTGAGATTTCCCAAAACTGTACAACTATTTTGTATAACTCTCACCCCAAATTGCTTTATTGTATGTATGTGTATATATATATATATATATATATATATATATATATATATATATAATTTATTTATTTATTTATTTATTTAAAGAAAGTAAATTGGTCATTGATTTAATAGCATGCTCGTTCGATTATAATCTTATTACGAACTCACTACAACATGTCATTTCCCCACCACAGGCAGTGATTTTCTCTTATGTTAGAGACGGCTGTTTTACCCCAGGAATATAGGGGCCTAGTTCAGTTGCACTTATGGCAGCCCTTATAGTTACACCACTGTTTGTACTGTATACTGATTGTGCCGCTCCATCTACATAATTATAGTTAGTACGGTTGAAAAGAGACATGTCCATCAAGTACAACCATGGGAGGGATATGGGCAAATTACTGTTTTACCCCTATTAATCCAGATATGTTAAAAAAGAAAAAAAATACCCATAAGGCATTAACCAATCTGCCCTAAAAAGGAAAAAATTCCCTCCTAATCCCAAGTGGCGATCAGACTTGATAAAGATTTAAACAAAAATTCTATACATTGACCTAGGCTCTGATTTTTTTTTGTTCTAAGAAATTATTTAAGCCTTTTTTGAAGCCATCTACTGTTCCTACTGTGACCAGCTCCTGCGATAGGTTATTCCACAGATTCACAGTTCTCAGAGTAAAGAAGGCATGTCGCCTCTGCAGATTGAACCTTTTTTTTCTCCAGACGAAGGGAGTGCACCCTTGCCTTTTAAAGGGAATGTGTCGCTAGAATTATTATTTTTTTTAGTTAAACAATTATTATTTAATTGATGACACATTGTTTTAATTTTTTTTAACATTTTTTCACAAGTCAGGAAATATTATAAATTAGATTCTAATTTATAACATTTCCATGTGCTGGCCACTAGAGGGAGCAGTTCCCAAAATTGCAGCATGGTCAATGTGGTAAAGTAACCTCATTGCTTTATGCTGCAAATTTGGGGTAGACACACTCTCTCTAGTGTCCTCACACAATCCCCCCTCCCTTATTCTGGCTAGTGCCAGGAGAAGGAGGGGTTGAAATCTTCAAACCTCCTACACGGTGTGCCGCCATTTTCTGAGTGACTGCACATTGTAGGAGGATTGGATACAGTGCTCAGCAGACAGTATAACACGAACATACACGAACAAAATACACACATCACATACACGAACATAAATTACCTTCTCCTGCCGCTCCTATTCCTTGCGCCTTCGCGTCCTTGAACATATGGACGAAAGCCGCGGCCGTAAGTCGTCGTCATACTGTCCGGCAGCGGCTTCCGGTCCACATGAAAATGGCGCCGGATTTCGCTCTGCGAACGAGCTTCGTTTTGGTCTGTGTGGGAGCGGCGCATGCACCGTTCCCACACAGACAGCGTATGCTTCAGAGAATTGAACGGCTCCCGTTCGCATTCTCTATGGGGTTGTATGTGCCGTATTCCATCTCTGTATGTGTCGTTAATCGACACATACAGAGATGAAAAAAAAATGGCAGCCCCCATAGAGAAGTAAAAGTAAGAACACAAATAAATAAAATTTATGTTTATATCATATTAAAAGCAATATGATAACAAAAATAAAAATGCATTTCATGACACCTTCCCTTTAAGGGGATTTTACATGGAACATATATTTTGTATGTGCCATTCATATATTTATATAAGTTAATCATTTCCCAACTTAGTCGTCCCTTTTCAAGGCTAAATACATTCAATTCTTTTAATCTTTCCTCATAACTAAGATACTCAATGCCCGTTATTAGTTTAGTTGCTCTTCTTTGTTCTTTTTTCCAACTCCAGGGCATTCTTTCTATGAACTGGAGCCCAGACCTGAACTACATGGAGCCCAGAACTAAACTGCATTAATACATTTTACGCGGAAACGTAGTAAATTTTCTCAATATATGGTGACTTATTAGGCAATGACACTTTTTATCATTCTACAATCATTCCAACTAATTTTCCTAAGTCATGTTCTGTAATTAATGCATCTTATCAAAAAGTGATAATCACCCTGCAGCTAATCTGGGGGTAATGTCAACTCTGTATGAAGTTAGTGGCATAAAATAACAGTATAACATAATAAGATCTGATAACTGTACATGTATACTTAATCATCAGTCTAATTTATTAGTAGTATTAACAATGTTTATGACCTCTCCTGTGTCTGCTCTCCGGGGTCTTTTTGAAAGCCTCAAAAGTGTGACAGCGATCATAATTGTTTAGACATATGCAGAAGATTTCTAATTAGCAACACAAGCAAAATGGAGGCTTGATAAATGCTCTGATCGCCGGTAGCGTTTATCATATTTTTTTCTTCTTGCATTTAATTCCTGAGTACTGACACGTGCAAAGCCAGTCATATCAGCAAGCACCCTGTAGTGTACTTTGCAGTTAATGAAAATGATGAATAGATTCTGAAGATATTGTGACCGGGGGATGTATTTACTGCTGTTCACTTCTACACAAATGTACATCAATCTGACCTCAATCACCTCTGTAATTTTAGGCAATTTACTGCAAAATTGTGGCGCTATAAATAAACATCTGAACCGGAGATTTATGCAGCTCAAGTATTTAACGCAGATCTTTTCCTATCTGACGAAAGCGATTCCAAGCCATGGTTATGATTCTTGAATTTCTTTACTGTATCAATTTGCAACTAATTGGATACATGGCGGTTGTGAACAATATACTATTTTGTCCCTGATTGCTGGATATTTTCTACATGAATATCATTGCAAGTTTGAAAGGCTTGTAAAAAAATAAAGTTTTCTAAACTGCAGTAGAAATGAGTGAGCGTCTAGAACATGGGTCAAGAAGTTCATCCTGAAGACAAAAAAATATATAAAAATAAAACAAAATTGGATAGAAGCACGATTTCAACAAAATGGATTTGACCAACACAAGTATTTTTGTGTTTTTTTTTGTTTTTGTTTTTTTACCCTTTTGTGCTGTTCATGACAGATACAGGTGATATTACACATTCAAAGAGATTACTGTTGGTCTTGTCAGCCTGGATAATGTACTTTATTATTAATAGTAATAATAGCTATAATAATCTTTGTATAGCGCCAACATATTCAGCAGCACTTTCGATTTGATGTGGTATAAAACAAGTTAACCCATTAGTGACCGCCCATTAGTGTTTTTACGGCGGCCACTAACGGGCTTTATTCCGATGCAATAGCCTTGTTACGGCGCTGCATCGGAATAAATAAATAGAGCATGGAGCTCTTAAATCTCCCTTTTCTCAGCTACCAGATGTAGCTGAGGGCTGGGAGCATCCCTGACGGGCGAGATCGATATCAGTATGGATCTCGCTAGTTTAACCCCTCAGATACGGCGCTCAATAGCGAGCACCGCATCTGAGTGGTTTTAAAGAGAGGGAGGAAGCTCCCTCTCTCACCCCACGGGCATACTGCGTAAGGCTCCCAGGTCTGCCACTAGTTATGCCTGCTAGGCCATGCCAGAGGTTTTACAAGGACAGGCATAATACACTGCAATACAAAATTATTGTAGAGTGTTATAAAAGCGATTGGATGATCGCATAGTGAAGTTCCCGTAGTGTGACTAGTAATAAAGTAAAAAAAAAGGTTAATAACGTTAATAAAAAAAAGTGAAAAAAACATTTAAAAACCCACCTATTAAAAAAAAAAAGTAAAGTCACAGATATTTGGTATTGCCACGTCCGTAACGATCCCAACTATAAAGTTATTACATTGTTTTTACTTTATATTTTACGGCGTTCACCGTGCGGGTTAAACAATGTCAAAATTGCTGTTTTCGGTTTATCCTGCCTAAAAGAAAAACGTGCTAAAAATTTATCGAAAAGTCGCATCTATTCCAAAATGGTACCAATAAAAACTACAAGTTGTCCCGCAAAAAAAAAGCCCTCATACAGCTGACTTGGCGGACAAATAAAAAAGTTATGGCTCTTGAAATATGGAGACACAAAAACAATTTTGAAAAAGTGTTTTTACTGTGTAATAGTAGTACAACATAAGAAAACGATATAAATTTGGTTTTGTTGCAATCGTAACAACCCACTAAATAAAGTTATTGTGTTATTTATACCACATGGTAAACGGCGTAAATTTAGGACGCAAAAAAATGTGGCGAAATTGCTGTTTTTTTTCTATCCCCTCCCCCCCCCAAATAAAATTTATAAAAGTTAATCAATAAATTCTATGTACCCTAAAATGGTGCTATTAAAAAATTCAACCTGTCCCGCAAAAAAAAAAGTCCTTATACAGATATGTCAATGCAAAAATAAAAAAATTATAGCTCTTTGAATGGGACGATGGAAAAATGTAAAAAATAGCATGGTCATTAAGGCCTAAAAGAGGCTGGTCACTAAGGGGTTAAACAAGTACTCAAAAAAAATGAACAACGACACGGGAGGAGTGACATAAAAGGTACATTGTGCTTAGTCAACATGGATATAAAGTGCAAGGTGATGCACCCAAGGTAGCTAGTTGAGGGCATACAGTAGAGTAGGGATATTTGTGACCAGGTCAGGTTGCCATTGACACTGGTTATGTGACATAGGCCTCCTTGATTAAATGAGTTTTGAAGGTATAAATGAATGAATGTTAGGAACAAGTGTAATGGTCTGGGGCAGGGGTATAGCTAAAGGTTCATGGGCCCCCAATGCAAAAGTTGTTATTTATCAGACACAGCATTTCTATAGGACTACTACCTCTATAGCACCGCCACTGGATATGATCAGATACATGGCCCAGCAGACATCACACATGATAGGCTTAAATACATGGCTCAGCAGATAGTATCACACGATATGATTAGATACAGGACCAGTATTCCTATACTTGCTCTCCTCGCTCCTGAATCGGAGCCCTCTTCATCTCCAGGTCCTGATGCCATTCAGCGTCACAAAGTTGTGTGTGGCACACAATGTGTTGTGACACTGAATGGCCGCAGGACTCAACTCAGGAGTGAGGTGGGTAAGTATACTGTAACTGTAGTAACTGGGGTATGTGTATTTTATTACATAGGGCCCAGTTACTACAGTAACTGTGAATAGAAGTAGTGTGGCGTCAAGAGCCCCACTGGCTTCAGGACACGGTCGAAATTGTGACCACTAGGACCCCTATAGCTACGTACTGTCTGGGGCAGTGAGTTCCACAGAATGGGTGCAGCATGGGAGAAGTCCTGTAAATGGGAGAGAGAGAATGTAATAAGGAAGGAGTCATAGTTCCCTGGCTGAGAGAACAGTACTAGTGGATTGGGGCTGTCCTCCTCTACATGGATCCCTATTTGGCAGAAGATTTTGTGGATGAGTGTATCAACATCCAGATGCTCTAGACAAAAATGTAAGCATGTACACACAAGTTGACACATATACCAACTAACCAGGGATAAAACCAAGTGAAATTATGTATACTCTTCTTTGTTATTTGAGCAAAGCTGAACAAAAATCTACACCTTCCGGTGAACGGGGGGAAAAAAAGCTTAGAATTCACTATAGTGTCGTATGTAGCCTCATTATGAAGTTCCTCATTATTGTCTTATTGTGTTAAAAGCAAATCCAAATGTTGCCATGAGGGATCTGCATAGATTTCCTCTTTGCTATATGTAATTGTCGCTGTATTATCTGCTAGAGGTTATACTCATGTGCTCAGAGTATGGGATTGCACTCATCCTGCAGTGAGTCACCAGATCTTTGGGCAAGATACATTAGACTTCCAAAACAGCAATTTAGCTCAAATCAGTGGGGGTTAGTTCGAGATTGTGGTTATTGCGCTTTAATGAATCTCCCTTTGGATATTTATGTGGATGTGACTCTATTTATATGGAATATTGCAGTTGCTGAAGGTGACATTTGCCCTTTAGATTTTTCATATTAGTATGGTTCTGACTTTTGATATCTTCGTAATAGACATTTTTGGGAAAGAGATATATTAATCAAACAATTGTTTCTTTACATAATGTGCTCTAATGCTTCCAGACCTGTAAGGACATTCTGAAGGTGCTGTCATTTATGTAGAATCACATGCCTGGAAACAGACAAAGTAGCTGGAGGGGGAGTGGGAGATCTAGTTCAATCTCTTATATCTTCTCAGTCAATTATCTTGTGGTCAAGGCTTGTTATCTCACATCTATAAAGGGTGCAGTTGTTGCAATCTAGTATTCCGTGTATGTCTTTTATGAAAATAATGTACGAAATGGTGCAAAATTCCACTGTAGAAGGATAAGTTCATACTTATGGTGTTTCCAAATCGCTTGACAGAGTACTGGGAAACCACAAAATAATAATTGTACCATGATCCGCATATATTTCACCGCATGATATTTTAGACTTCTAAGCTTCAAGTTATCCTCATTGATCCTGAAGACAATACTAGTCAAGGACAATATCCTATTTTATTTTAAAAACATTTATTTAAATTTTTTTAGAAAAAGGCAATCTAGAAATGAAAAAACTTGGTTACAAAAGTGCATAGGAAATTTTAAACATCAAGATGACAGTGATAAAAATGTAGCAAGAGTCAGTAGGTAAAAACATATCCGCACTGCATCAGAGGTGTATAATATATAATACTTTTCAGAAGAATAAGACACATAAGCATTGAGTTATCAACTAAATTGAAACACAGAATAACGCAAGGACATTATCTTAGAAATAATTAAAAATGTGTAGCTGCGCCTTCTGTGCGACACATGTACCTCTGTGCATCCCATACTGAAAATGTTTGCCATGGCCAAATTTTCACAACCTGAAAGAGGTATAACTTTTTTCGCAGTTGTGGGCAGACTATAGACATCTATGGGTGGGAGTGAGAGAGACAAGGATAGCTTTGTCTCATCTTTGAATTCAGAAGGTTGGCAAACATGTAACACTTAAAGAGGCTCTGTCACCAGATTTTGCAACCCCTATCTGCTATTGCAGCAGATAGGCGCTGCAATGTAGATTACAGTAACGTTTTTATTTTTAAAAAACGAGCATTTTTGGCCAAGTTATGACCATTTTTGTAGTTATGCAAATGAGGCTTGCAAAAGTCCAAGTGGGTGTGTTTAAAAGTAAAAGTCCAAGTGGGTGTGTATTATGTGCGTACATCGGGGCGTTTTTAATACTTTTACTAGCTGGGCGCTCTGAAGAGAAGTAACATCCTCTTCTCTTCAGAACGCCCAGCTTCTGACAGTGCAGACCTGTGACGTCACTCACAGGTCCTGCATCGTGACGGCCACATCGGCACCAGAGGCTACAGTTGATTCTGCAGCAGCATCAGCGTTTGCAGGTAAGTGGATCTTACCTGCAAACGCTGATGCTGCTGCAGAATCAACTGTAGCCTCTGGTGCCGATGTGGCCGTCACGATGCAGGACCTGTGAGTGACATCACAGGTCTGCACTGTCAGAAGCTGGGCGTTCTGAAGAGAAGAGGATGTTACTTCTCTTCAGAGCGCCCAGCTAGTAAAAGTATTAAAAACGCCCCGATGTACGCACATAATACACACCCACTTGGACTTTTACTTTTAAACACACCCACTTGGACTTTTGCAAGCCTCATTTGCATAACTTCAAAAATGGTCATAACTTGGCCAAAAATGCTCGTTTTTTAAAAATAAAAACGTTACTGTAATCTACATTGCAGCGCCTATCTGCTGCAATAGCAGATAGGGGTTGCAAAATCTGGTGACAGAGCCTCTTTAATATAAGTGGAACATTACTGCTGGTCCCAAAATATGAAGAATTGGTCCAGCACCTATCAGTGTTATGTTCATAAAAACAGAGAATGAAAACGATAACTTCTAAAGGGTACTCTCCATAGTGCACTTCCATTACCAATTATAGAGGGCCTATCATGTCCCTCCAAAAACCCAAATAAACAAGGCTGAATGGGGGGGAACAAAGGTACTTAGAGACACAAAAAAAAGGCTTTGAAAAGGCAGAAATCAAGGTAAGATGGCAATTTGACTTTTTTGGTGACGTGACAAGTCCTTTATTTTTAATCATATTTCTTTTATTAGCAAACATATACTGAGGCTGTCCATTCAAGAAGTACATTCGGCAAAGTGAAAAAAAGGTGTATGATAATAACCGTCTTACAGTTACAGCAGACAAGAGAGAGACCGCTTTTAACAAACATGGTAACAGAGAAAAGAAACAAACCATTAATCTCCCAGGTTTGTGCCTGTATGGGTAAAGAATCCAAGTGATGAGTGATATATCACTCTAGAATATATTATCATCACGTCCTTCGAAGGAGAAACTCAAGATATAAGTACTATTCTACCACTACATAAATTGTACCTATTAGAGTGGGATGTAATCCAGTCTAAAATGATTATCCAGTATATATATCGCAAGTTTCAAAATCCTGTGGTCATCGATGGAAACCGTTGACAGATCCTTCTGTGGTTTTCTAGGCTTGGCCACAAAAATAATGTAATTTGTGGGAAGAGGATGTGAGTTGTGCTGAGAAAGATAGAGATAAGTTTTAAACTCTTGAAAAAGGAAGGTGGAGGTCAGCAGGGAAACGTTATCCTGGTAATGCATTACTCAATTAAAATTCAACTGCATTGAATTATCCACTTCATAAGTAAAATTAAAGCTGGCTCAGTCAGGCAGTGCTCAGGATTTGATGAGGTTTTTGGCGCCAAATCTGCTTCACCAAATCCGCTGACATTCTGCCCCAATGTAACCCCATTCACATGCAGTGGAAATATCCATGCGGAATAATGAAAGTCCTGCACGTAAAATACACAGCATTTCCATTATTTGCTGATTCTAGAATGAAAAGCTGCAGATTAGCCCCATTGAATTACAATACGGCTAATCTGCATGCGTATCTGCTGGCACAGCCTCAGATTTCTGCCGCCGATTCTTTGAAAAATCTACGTCGACTTTTGCCTATGGCAAATCCAACAGTTGTGAACATAGAACTCTCAAAGAAACAACCTGAGGCTAAGTAAATGTCACAATATTTACAGACAGTGCTCATTCATATGGATTGGCATTTTTTTACAGAGCTGTAATAGGACTGGCAAAAAATATACATAGCCTCTATTGTATGCTTCTAATTTTATACTAAGGCATACAAAAGGTTTTTTTGAATCTTGTACGAAGACAAAAAAAATCATGTTCCATCTGACTCTGTATGTACGGAGGCATTCTCCCATACAAACGTTGCTTCTAGGGGAGACTATCTCTATACAGAAGGCACTTTAACGGATCCTGTAAAGCCGTTATTGAGACTGTGCAAACTCTGTGCCCGTGTTCTAGGGCCCTAATACTACATATGCATACTGAGTAAAGTTGACGTTGATGAAAGACAAGTTAAAAAAAAAAAAGTAACAAAATCAAAATTATTCTGGTTCATTACCACTTTCATATCCCAGCACTAAGACTATACATTTTCCCTATTCGGCTGCAAAGCATTCTGGTCATTGTAGTTTAATAGCTCCTGTCAATGGCCCCAGAGTGTGCTTTAATTTCAATTCATCTTTGGATAAACACATAAAAAAATATTGTTCTCAACGAAACTATTTGCTGGTAAAAGGAGTCCATATTTCAATGTCTAAACAGTCCCGATGATGGATTCTTTATTATGGTTAAAGAAATTGTTGTCAGGGTTCTTTGTATTAGGATTATAAATAAGATGCTGTGTGGCTGAAATGTGAAATACTAACCACAGATTGATAGAGCCAGGAAAGCAAAGCCTACGTGAAAAATTGCTTCAGGGACTGAGCACTGGCTCCTTTAGGAAATGTTTCTTATAATGTACATGTACAGGAAAATCACTATTACATTCGCCACCTTTTAATTGAGGTCAAGATTATTGCTGACAATAGATTATACTTTTCCATTATATGCCATTTATTAACTGACTTTTAATATATCATTCGGATCACTCACAGAAATTATGTGGTTTTTATATACTGTAATAGCTTTTGATTTATGCTGTAAAGAAATATTCTTCTGTTTGAGAATAAACTGGGACCTGTTAAATTAACTTAGGCTGGGTTCACACGACCATGTTACGTCCGGAATATACGGAACGTATTTCGGCCGGAAGACCCGGACCGAACACACTGCAGGGGGCCGGGCTCCTAGCATCATAGTGATGTACGATGCTAGGAGTCCCTGCCTCGCTGCAGGACAACTGTCCCGTACTGTAATCATGATTACAGTACGGGACAGTTGTCCTGCAGCGAGGCAGGGACTCCTAGCATCGTACATAACTATGATGCTAGGAGCCCGGCTCCCTGCACTGTGTTCGGTCCGGTACTTGCGGCCAAAATACGTCCGTCAATTACGGACGTAATTAGTGTGTGTGCACATACCCTAAATGTGAAATCTGAGAACGCTTTGTGTATGATTAGCATGAGCAAAGATATTGCATTATATTCTTACTACTGACTCTCTCTCAGAAGGTAGTGATTCTCGTTGCAGAGAGCCAACTTGTAGAGAGTCTATAGGGCAATGCTACCTGGGAAAAATTATGCAAAATAGCTCTCCTCCAGAAAGAAGAAAACTCTCTCTCTAGTGCCACCTACAGGTGACTACCCTGTAAGTCAATGTCCAACGGACCTTTAAGAGCCTTGAAACATGACTTGGATTATCAACCAAGCCAGAGAGATCTGTAAACAGCACTGTTTTGTTCTTTGCAAGAAGAATCTGCAACTTCCCAGAGCTAGGAGGCAGTACACATAGCATCTCACTCAACCAACCAGAACCCTACTCTCTACTTACAAGGAGCAAAAACTTCAGAACAGTGTTGTCTACAGATGGGTGTCTCTGGTTTGGATGAAGCAAAATCATGTTTTAACCCCTTCCCGACATTTGTTGTATGCATACGTCATGGAAAGCCAGTGCTTCCTGCATTTTGCCGTATCCATACGAGAAACGGTGGACACCGGTTCAGAAGCCGAGTTGGTGCCACCATCCCAGGGTGTCGGCTGTATGTTATAGCTGACACCCTGGGGTAATGACGAGTACTGAAGTTTGCTCCGATCCTCGCCGGTAACCCCTTAAATGCAGCGGTCAAAAGCGATGGCTGCATTTAAGGTGTTTGCAGCTCATCCTCACCCCAGCAATGAAATTGCGGGGTGCCGGTGGCTGCAAAGGCAACTGGAGGGCTAACACTGGCCTCCTGGTAAGCCTAGTACGGAAGACTTTCATGGTGAACATGGTGAACAGCGTAAAAAAAAAACGTAAAAAACGATGCCAGAATTACTGCTTTTTGGCCACCATGCCTCTCAAAAAATAGGATAAAATGTGATCAAAAAGTCGCATGTACCCCAAAATGGTACCAATAATAACTACAGCTCGTCCCGCAAAAAAACCAGCCCTCATACCACTACTTCTATGAAAAAATAAATTAGTTAAGGTTCCAATAAGTCAGGAAAGAAAAATGTGCAGTTGTGCCGGCCCGAGGGGAACATTTCTTCTGTTTCAAAAGGCGATTTATCAAGGGAACCAGGAAGGGGAGGGCCCAAACATATCTGCTGGAATTGAGTGTGCCCGTATTATACCAGGACAACACTTTCCCAGCAAAATTACCCAAACTGCAAAGGTGTGGAGTCTGGACCAAAAGGGGGATAAGAAAGAACACCATTTATCAGTGCGACACTGGCCTGTGCATAAAGGATTGCTTTACAGCGTAACGCACATCTATGGATCATTTTACCACCTGACTATGCCCCTGATGTATTCTGCCCGGCTTACATGTGCCCCCACATTATAAACTAAAATACCAGTAAAACTACAAACAAAACTACTACCAAGCAAATATACGCTCCAAAAGCCAAATCCGTTCCCTCCCTTCTGAGCCATACAGCGTGCCCAAACAGCAGTTTACTTCCACATATATGGTATCGCCAAACCAGGGAGAACCCTTTTAATAATTTTTGGGGTGTGTCTCCCCAGTGGCACAAGCTGGGCACAACATATTTGCCAATGAAATGGCATATCTAGGGAAATATTTAAAATTTTACTTTGCGCTATCCGCAGCGCAATCATTAATGGAAAAGACCTGTGGGGTGAAAATGCTCACTACACCCCTTAATAAATGCCTTAAGGGGTGTAGTTTCCAAAATTGGTTCACTTCTCAGGGGTTTCCTTTATTACTTTACATCAGAGCCTCTGCAATTGTGAACCAATACTTTGTAAATTGCCAAATTAGGCCTCATTTTCGCTGGTACTCTTTCACTCCTGAGCCTGGTCGAATGTATACCATTAAACTCCATGGTAATGGATGCCAATATTAAGCCCTAGGTTTAAGGTATAGGTCGAGAGCTTTTTAAGGTGATTTACTAGATTTAAGTCAAGATTAGTAAAAGATGAAGCAAATGTACTCAAAGATTGTAAACTGGAAACCCCAAACATGGAGCCCACAACTGCCACATGCCCCCCATCCCCCAAAAAAAAGTTTAGCTTTGATTCACTGCAGGCTAATGCTTCTACATTAAACCCCTGCTTCGTGAAAGATGGAGAATGGTGTAAAACCTTCAGTGTGGAAATTTTTTGGGATATACCATGAACCTCTACCACATATATCTAAATGTGAGTTTTAAGGTTTACTTTTGTGGCCTCTTGACAAATACCATTTGGGGTAAGTTCACACGTGGCGGATTTGTTGAAGAAATTTCTATGACTAAAAATCGTCTCCATTTAGTTAAATGGAGTTGTTTGCAGTAGGTTCATGGATTTCTGCACGTTCCATTCAGATGAATGGCAATGCTTTTTAGTCGATGGAAATTCTGCAACAAATATGCCATGTGTGAACTTACCCTTACACAAGGATCACAAACAAGACATTGTTATTGCATATTAATGAGCATCTTAACGCTTGAGGCACATATCCGAGGTCACATCTGTTTCTTCTGTGGCCCTCTGAAGGGAAGACTATAAAATGTCAACAACATCAGTCTCCAAAAGAAATAGGTCAAAACGGAGAAGAGGGAGCGCTCACTGGAAATGACATGAAAGGCCTCTTAAAGATTTGACCTAAACAAGTAGGAATCATACTAGCTCTAGCAAGTCATAATATAAATGATGCATAAGTGTACCATATGTCTCAATTCTGATAAACGCACAGGAGTATAGTACTTTTATATCTGCTGCATTCCCAGACTAGAATACTGGAAAATGCGACTGATCAAAGCTGCTCATCCATCTGACCTTTTCTGACTCGCAGTATTTGAAAGATAAAAGCCTTATTTCACCTTTACCCATTTATGATGGCATGCATTGCTTTCATAAGTTAACCAAGGGGGAATAGTAGCCTCAGCCAAGTCCATATGTAGAAGAGCTGGGTTTGTCATTTGCCGCAGCTGTGATATGATGTCGTATTAGTTGTTTTCCAGGTAAATCTACGGAGCTATCTTAAAGATGTCCTGTAATGGAGATGGACCTCTTTAAATTAGGGCATCTATTAGCGTTAGAGTTGGCTTATTGGCCAAGAGGAACACATTTATGTAGGGGTAGACACAGACAGTAGAGCGCCCCCTACTCTCCAATTGCTAAAGGAGAGCAGAGGGCAAAGGAGAACATCTCTCATAATTACTAGTGGATTAGAACTATGAGCCATGGGAACCGACAGTTCAGTTCCTTGATTCCAGTAGACAGAAGAAAACACATTTTTTGGTGGGAGTGGACTCCACTGCAACTGCACAGGTTGCACATAGAGTATGATATGTTCGCCTCAGCCCTAATTCATATAGAGCGCATGACTCACTCCCTCCACCAGGTCCACTAGCCTTACGTTAGGGAACTAAATAGATGCCCTAATTTAACCCCTTAGTGACATGTGATGTAACTATACATTATGGCCATCACGGGTGGAATATGAAGCAGGCTCACGGGCTAAGCCCGCTCCATACTCATAGGGTGGCGGCTGCTTTTACAGCCAACACCTCATTGCAATGTCTAGGATTGGAGATAACTACCACATGTTAAGGCCCCATGCACACGACTGTAGATTTTATCCGTAACTACAAAGCGTAATTACGGACCCATTCATCTCTATGGCCGACGGACACCTTCCAGTATATTTACGGGAAGGTGTTCGGGCCATAGAAAGTTTACATAAAAAATAGGACATGCCCTATTTTTTTTATTTTACGGATCGTGCTCCCATACATTATAATGGGAGCACGACCCGCAAATGCCATGACTGTCAGTGGTCGGCCATGCCCATAATTGTGGACAGTGATTACATGCACGGATTTATTCTGTTGGTCAATATGATTACAATAATACCTATATACCGAATTGATATATAGTTGTTTTTTTTATTTGATGTACCACTATTACAAAGAAAAAAATATTTGTTAAAAAAATGTTTATTCGTAAAGCCGTGTTTTTTTTTGTTTTGTTTTTTACACATGATGGATCGGTGTGAGGGCTTGTTTTTTGTATGGCGAGCTGTGGTTTTTAAAATTTTTGGGTACATATGACTCTTTGATAATTTTTTTTTGATTCTATTTTCTTGGGAGCTAAAAAAATAGCAATTCTGGCGTTTTTTTTATTACTGTGTTCATCATGCAAGTTAAATAATGTTTCATTGCAATAGTTCGGATTTTTACAGACGCGGGGATACCAATTACATTTTTTTTTATCATTTACATTATTTTAGTGAAAAATTGCAAAAGGGTCGTTTTTTTTTTTACTTTTAGGCTTTTATATATTTTTTACACTGCTAAAAACGTTAAAGTTTTTATTTTTTGGTCCCTTAGGACTTGAACAAGCAACCATTTAATTTTTGGTACAATACACTGCAATACTCATGTATTGCAGTGTATTTTACAGCTTACCTGATTCTACTAAGCCCTGCCTCCAGGCTGCTATGACAAATATCGCCATCCTGCAATCGCATCGCGCGGGAACCAATGGGTTGATGAGTGGACCCTCCCCCTTTTTCTAACGCCTTCTATGCAGCAGTCGCTATTAACCCTGGCACCTAAGTGGTCAAACGGACGGGATCGGAATTATCTCTGATCCCAGCCATTACAGTAAACTCTCGGCTGCAAAATACTGAGACAAAGAGTATTTACATGCATGATTTAACTTTTCATTGAAGGTGGTTATTGTTTGTACACCTTAAACTCCTTCATTATCTCACTTTACATATTCTTGAGGGATGTTATATTTATTGTGTATTAATGAAACAACTCTTTTTCTTAATGGTATATTAGATGGATAGCAGCCGTAAAATCAGTGCCTACATTATAAAACGGTGCGTGTCCTCCTCCTGTGTGAACAAGCTGCATGTGGGTGTCTGCGTCACGTTTGACTTGATGGAAGTGGACAACTTATACCGATGTGTAAAAGGAACATTTTAAATGTGGATATTAGCGGTGACCGCATCATGTCTTTACTTAGCACATCACGCCAGGCACTGAATGCAGGAAGAATAACCTTTGGAAGCATTAACGTTCCCCTGTTGAAAAGTGAAGTAGGACAAACATTAGTAACATCTATAAGCTTTACTGTTCCCTAAGGCAACAGGAGGCCGAGGGTATAGGGTCGAACCACACAAACAGCTCTGTTCATAAAAAGTGAAGGAAGAATGACAATTTTCTTTACGCTCCTTTTCTTTTACATCTACAGTAAGTCATGTAAATATTGATTGACATTACAGTCTATGGGAAAGAAGAACTTAGAGGGGTTCCTGATGATAAGCTGATCACAGGGTGTCCTGCTGCTGAAACCTTAATGATCAGTTGTGGGCACCCCAGACGGCAAGTGTTCAATTCCCCCGCAGCTCCACTGTAGTGGAAATTACACATTTCGTATTCGAATCAAAGGGCCGTCTATGTACTGAACATACCTGCTGGTGAAAGAGGCTTTTTGTAACCAGTGCTGAACAATATTGGCATACCGCCTAGCAATTTGCTGTGCAACCAGAAGGAAACTGCAATAGAGCAATCGGCAAAACTAGAATTCGATGGGCCCCATAGCAGGCAATAACTTGACAGTAGTTTTACATAAGAAGCAATCAATGGATGAGTAGTAGTGTCATATGACAGATATTAGACTAGTCCAAGAAAGCAAAAACTCTACCCTTATTCCTGGTAATCTCCAAAATGATTAAAGTAGTGCTGCTTGCCTTTTTTGTAAATCTGAAAGGCCACAGTGACTAGCATGAGAGCCACGTGTTGAATGGAAGGAGTATGCACACAGCCAATGTGTAGCACATCCATTAGCTTCTTTGACTTGCAAGAAAAGCCAGGTAGCATAAATGGGGTTTGATGCTTTGGACAGTCTCTTCTCGATTGGCACTACATTGTGGATTCCAGGAAAGACACTTTATATACTGTATTTCATAGGACATTATATATTTACTGTAACAGGAAACTTATTTAATTCCACACTAATCGAATTAGGCATGAAAAATTGGCAGCCGCCGGGCACTCTCTTACTAATACATAGATATTAGGAGATCAGTGCCAATGTCCCGTTCTGAACATGGTCGGGATCGTGACCAGGTATGTCCATCAGCGGCTTCCATTGAATAACACTGTGCATGGCACTGTGCATACGCTTGTTTTCCTTGCAACACGCAATGTTATTCAATGGAGGCCGCTGATGGACGTGCCTGGTCACATGCCCCTCCATCAGCGTTCTTTAGAACAGGAGAACCATACAATCCATGGGGAAGGCTGTACTACCAAGGGACCGGCGCTTTAGAGAAGAAGACATTGGTGATAATCCTAAAAGACATCAGAGAGTTTGACATGAGTTTCCAGGGCAATCAGGGCACTTGAAATTCGTGGAAAATTTATACGGACCATATTAAATCAGACAGCTGATTTAATCGAAAAGGACCCAAAACCAATCTTGTGAAATTCGCTCATCTCTTCCCTTTAAGCCCTTCTCAACATCTGCTGTATATATACGGTGGAGATCGGGTGGGGTAGTATGGAGCAGGTTCTAGAGCGTGTGTGTCCGCTGTTTCTCACAGTCGACACTTCAGTGTAATGAGTGAGATCCTGTCAATTAACCCCTTAGATGCCTGCAGTCAATAGCTAAACAGTTAGACTGGGGGGGGCCTTCTGACGTGTGATTGAGGGGTGTCAATGGTAGTCATGACAGCCTGGAGGCTTAATGAAGTCCCTCGGGTCTGCCATCTTTGTACACTTAAGCCATGGGCTTAAAAGGTGCCTGTCAAAAATACGACATACTGCAGTATGTCATGTAAACGATCCAACGATAACTGGTTCAAGTCCCCTAGGAGAATTAGTAAAAAAAGCACTTGAATAATGTTTCCGTAATTGTATTAACTCGCAGAATATAGTTAAAATGTTGGTTTTACTGCATTGTGAACTCTGTAAAAATGAAGCCCCCAAAAATTGGAGGAATTTAATTTTTTTAACCATTCCACAAATAATTTTTGCCAGTTTTGCAGTATATTATATGGTACAATAAATTGTGCCATTAAAAACTACAACTCGTTCTGCAATGGTCAAGCCCTCATATAGCTTTATCGAAGGAAAAATTAAAACGTTTTGGAAAGTGGGGAGGAAAAAACTAAAATCCCAAAAATGCAGCGGGAAGAGGTTAACTAGCTTTCAAACTTTTTTTCTTTTACATGGATATACAGTAGTGCTTACAGTTTCCAAACGATAATAAAAATGCAGACGATCAAATGCTTTGAAGAATACATTTTTGCAAGTTTTACAGTGCGATTCTGTTAAAAAAATTTGGGGTGAAGGCTAGAAATTGGACTCATGTGTAATAGGTTATTTGTAAATTAACCCATAATAGAGCTTTGGGGGCTTCTTACAAAGTGTAGAAAGCAACATTGTTGATAGTACTCCACTAATTTTGGTACCTACCATACCATGACTAGAGGCACATGAAAAAAACATGGTTCCCCGGAAAAGTTGACAGACCTCCGCCATCTACAGTAACATCAAAGTTGGCTCTTTCCCTGCCTGTACTCTCCCTGGCCTCCTCCGTGGGTAGAGCGTCGTCAGAGCGGTCTGGAATAGACTACGGAGGTAAGCACACTGACGTAACCCTTACCAAACAAACCATGCAAAGATTGTTGAAATCCTTCCGGTCCTTAAAACAGATTTTAAGTCCATGCTGCCGGATATTAAGAAAGATGTCACAGCCTTAAGCGAGCGCTTGGCACACAGAGGACAAGATGAAGGAATGTGCGCTCAACAAACTTATCGATGCACACAGTGTTTTGGAAGAGAAATTTGGGCAACCCAAAAATTAAATATATGGCCTGGAAGATAGATCCCAGCAAAACAATTTCCGGAGTCCCAAAAACTGTTTCGGAGGATGAACTGGGAACTTAATTTCATAACCTGCTACAAGCAGTACTTCTGGGGTTGGATACATTAGAACTGTCGGTAGACCGTATCCATAGGGTTTCTAGACACAAAAATCTCAATATTTCAGTGCCTCATAATACTCTGAAAAAGTGAATGCGAGTTAAAGTGAAAGATTTCCTCCAGCAATTACGGCATAAACCAGAGCTTCCAGACTTACTAATTTTCCCAGATTTGTCTGCGAACAGGAGATGCTAATTTGCTACCGCTACAAAAATCCTCAGAGAAATCCGTATCCCATATAAAAGGGGGTTCCTTGGGAAGCTGGTGATTCACAATTCTGGCTCGTCATTTATGTGTCACAATCCGGAGCAAGCCGAGGAGCTGCTACATAACTGGGATCTTCTACAGATTACTAGTCATGCATCCCAGGAGAAAGAGGTCAGCCATAACAAGATAGTTCCTGACTGGTATACAGCGTGTTGGAGTTCGACATGAGGTCGGGGGACTCTGCTGATTATCTGAATCCGCACGTTTCAGGAATTGCTTGCATCCCTGCTTAATTCCCTCACCTGTTTATGAGTTATTGCATTTTCACTTGTATTTCCTACTAATTATTTTATTTTCATGTTTTGTTGGTTTGGTTGTTATTTGGATTGGAGGTAGCATTTTCAGTATACAGATTAATATGTTGTGTACTTATAATATGCACTTATAAACCCATGATAATCCAGCCATTTTCATAGAATGTATGGGGTCTTAACTGCCCTTTTAAAGGTTACTTATGTGGAGAGGAATCGCTAAATCTAAATGTGATGTACTGTGCCTGTATTCAGGAGACACACATGCTTTATGGAGACAATAACCGACTCGTACATGAGCAATTCCCATATATGTTTTATGCGAATGCTTCTAACAAATAGGCAACAGTATATATCATGATTAAACCGTTTGCACCCTTTAAAGTTATATCTACATATTCTGATCCTCCTGGTCGCTTTTTCATTCTAATCTGTATTATAAAAGGTCAACAATTCACTTTGGTTACGACACATGCCATATATAAATTGCACTCTAGATTTATGAAAACACTTATGAAGAAAGTTAAAATGGTATTAAAAGAACATTTAATATTATGTGGAGACTTTAATGTCCCAGTCTCTAGAACTTTGGATCGTTCCTTATCTCGTACCATGGAAAGGGGTGAGCTTGGACGCCCAGTCTTAGAGGATAACTTACGTGATATATGGAGATATCATCACGCTACTGAGAAAGATGTTACTTGCTATTCATCTAAAAATCTATCTTACTCCAGCATAAATTATTTTTCAGCTGATAAAGTAATTATACCATTGTGCAAGGCTTCAGTCATTGGAGTGATCTCATGGTCAGATCATGCGCCAATCCACCTGACTATTGATGAAAAATTCACTTCTACCCCTTGCTCTATGTAACGTCTAAACTCATTTCTTTAAAATCCAAGGCTCAGCATGAATCACTTCTTTATCAGACTTCTTTATGTTTAATGACAATAGGGAAGCTTTTAATGATACTTTATGGGCCTCTCACAAAACATATATTAGAGGGTTTTTTATTAGACTGGTGGCCATTAATAAGTAGAAAAGAGAAATGGAATCGCATTCTTATGCAGCAGATCCAGTACTTAGAGGCCAAAAAAAATCCCATACTTTCGCAGCAATCTCGTCATAACTATATCAGTTCCGAATGCAATTTCACTCTATACTCCTTTATACATATGAGCAGACTATTAAGAAGTGTATAGCAAAATATCATTCGATGGGTGACAGAGCGAGTGCTCTTCTGACATAAAGGGTTAAGAAGTACGCAGCCAAAACTAAGATAGAATTTTTGGAAGACTCATCCGACAAACAAACACAAAATCTCACAGATATAGCTGAAGCCTTATCCCAATATTAACCCAAATTATAAAACTTTAAGGATGAACCTGAATACACCAACCTGCCACTACAGAAATTATGGAATCCCTTCAACCCCCTACAGCACCTAGATTTCTGTAATGAACCATATTCCCTTTGTAGAAATGCATTAACTCTTACCAGATGGTCCCCCTAATGACTATAATAAACAGTTTGTATCTTCCCTTACCCCTTACTTACTAATTCTATTCTCATTTTGGCAAATCTCGGGTACCATTTCTCCATCTAATTTGGAAACTATAATTGCCAGGTTGCCCAAACAGTGGAAGGCCCCTAGTAAACCGGAAATTTTACATCTCATTTCACTGTTAAATTGTGATCTGAAGATGTACGCCAAACTACCTGCTACTCGTCTTCACAAGATTATACAGTACTCGGCTTCTCTGGATCAGGTAAATTTTGGGTCCTGCAGAATGATTGATCTTTTCAATATCTATGAGCTGTCCAGGATAACTTGAAAATCTCTTCAAAATTGCTCCAGTCAGGTGTGTAGGTCTGAAATCCCAGCATGTAGCGATTAAAAAATGCTAGCAAATTTCTTGACTGGGGCGATTTTGAAGGTATTTTCAAGCTGCTCAATGGATTCCTATGGACAGCGATTTATCACAACAATTTATTTTTGTAGTGAGATAATTCGCTCTAGCCTAATGCATTCCTATGGACAGCGATTTATCGCTCAATACAAAAAAAAAGTCTAAGTCTAGCCCCAGCCTAATGCTCAAAAGTGAATCATGTATCATGTAAACCCACTCAAACAGATGGCTACCTTGGTAGTCTTCTTCTCTAGCACAATTTTTTCAAATACATTGATCCAGTTGACTTATCATATTTAGACAGGTCCATCAACCTGGATCCCGCAAGGGCCTCAGTCATTATATCCCCCTCATCCCATCAATTTCCCTTGCCCTATCCTGTTCTCCCAGCCCTGTCATTCTTTCTTTCACTCTCTTCATAAAGTTCTATAAACATATTTTGGACATGTTAGTCTGCCGTTTCTATTATGTGTATGAGACTTTATAATTTATTCTATACACTGCGTGTCAGTTTCTAAATAAGAAAATATTTTTGGGATTTGCATATTACTGCTTTATTCTGTTTTTTTTTTATAAAAACGCATTGATTTAAAGAAAAATATTTTATTAATAAAGCAACAACTTTATTGATATTGCATTTAAAATTAATGAATTTAAAGTCATAAATAATACAAAATGAAAAAAAAAAAAAAAAAAAGATTGGCTTGGTTAGAAAAAAAATAATGGAAAAATTTATATATAATCCATACTGCCAAAACCATAGAAATCCATGTATAATCAATTGAACACTGCAAATGGGTAATAGAGTGCAAATGAAAATAAGTGTACATAAAAGTCCATTCATACTAACAAAGCGCCAGCAAGTACTATAAGAACTGAGACGATAGAGGACATTTCAAAATAAAGTGCATAATTTAAAACCACAATATAGGATATCAAATCAGCGGAATGATGGCACACCCATGTTTTGAGGCTTATGTACTATTATAGTGATATTTAAATGTTTGTAATGCATATTGTCTGTGTTGCGTGTTTTATGATCTTTATAAAAGCCCTTGTGTTTTTTTGGATAATGCTTGAGGGCATATCTTGAATTTGTTTACACACCATCTCTTTTTTTTTTTGGTGTATACTTTATTATGGTATTAATATGTATTATTATGTCTATGTTGCACCAGCATTTATTTCAGTGGTGCCAGTCGTTATGTATTCTTTTTAGTATATTGCTAGGATATACCATAACTTTGTAAAATGAGAATACGCCTTTAAGATCACAATTACAATTTTCCATTAGTACTAATCCAATGCACATTTTGGAGTTAATAACTATGTAAACATGACATATTTTCCAGCTTCTGTAGATCAAAGAACTAAAAAAAATTTACATTTTGTCCCATAATGCAAATTGTTGTTCAAACAAAAAACTTAATTATCACAGCTGAACAAACATTGCAGTCAGTCTGGATGGGCTCTGTGTATTGTGCGCTTATGAGATGGGAATCCTTTCAGATCAACATATACTTCCTTGATATAAAAATGAACATAAGCTAATTAGCAATGTTATGAAAAGTGTAAAAGAATTATCCCCGAACAGTAATTTCTATACTGTGTTCTACGCAGGGGTGATTCTAGCTTTTCTGCTGCCTGAGGTGAAAATTGAAATGGCGCTCCCCACATCTTGATTGACATCCCCCTGGCTGTTCTAAATCACTAGAAGCCTCCTCCAACGCTTGCGGATGCGCCGTTGCCTTGCATTCCCCTGGCATGCGCGGTGCAGCTATGGAGCCGGGCAGAGTACACCTCGCTGCACGGTGCGTGCCCATGTAGTACTTTGCAATGGCGCATCCGAGAAAGCTGGAGGAGGCTGCTAGTGATGTATAACAGCTAGCGGGATGTCAATCAAACATGGAAAGGTGGGTTTGGAGGCAGGACTAGGTGACTCTTCAGGTATGGCGGCACTGCCCCATGATCTTTCAATGCGTATATAGCATATAGTGTGCACCGTTTTAAAATGAGATTTTATAGATTTTGCTGCATCTGAAAAAAAACATACAAGGGAATGTTTGAAAATATTGTCAGGTCATGTATTACTGAATGGTGGCGGTTCACGGGGTTAAAACTACCTGACTGTTTCCCATTAAATAGACAATGAATTGAAAAAATTCCATCTGCCCTGCAATTTTGTTATAAATATATCCTATAAAATTACAGCTCCAAAACCAAGCTCTGACATATACGGCTCCAGAACTAAGATCAGTACATATATATAGATCCCCAGAACAAAGCCTTGTACATATATACATCCCCAGAACCAAGCTCTGTACATAAATACAGCACCAGAACCAAGCTCAATGCATAAATACAGCACTAGAACCAAGCTCAGTACATAAATACTAGATGAGAACCAAGCTCAGTACATATCTACAGTATCAGAACCAAGCTTAGTACATAAATACAGCACCAGAACAAAGCTCAGTACGTATATATAGCACCAGAACGAAACTCAGTACATAAATACGAGAACCAAGCTCCGTACATATATACACCTGAACCAAGCTCAGTACATAAATACAGCACCAGAACAAAGCTGTGCTCAGAAATACAGCACCAGAACAAAGCTCATAACATAAATACACCAGCACAAATACAGTTCAATTTAGTGCAACCCCTGCCTTACAGGTTTGTATGGCGTAAAACTACAGCTTCCAGCATGGCCTGAACAATGGTAAGGATATGCTCGGAGTTGCGGTTTCACCAATAAAAAAAAAAACATACCACCCAACATCTCGCTGCAGATCATACAGTGACTACTGTGCTAATTAGAGGCAGAATAAACATTTACATTGCGTGACTCACAGGTGACGTCATCTCATATTCTAGTTGTTCTTTTTCTATTTTCTTCTCCATCCGGCCCAGACCTCTGACTACCACATCTCATTTCTACAGTTTGCCGCTCAGATGTCTGAGATGTCAGATGGCGCTCAGAAGTGATTCTCACTTTTCAAATATTTCTGCACCTATAAACGAAGATAAAATTCACATGGTGCCACACACTACTCCCCTAAATATAATAGCGCCATACACTGCACCTCTAATTATAATAGCGCCATACACTGTGTCCCCCCCCACACCGTGCTCCCTGTAGATGGTGCCCCCATAGAGCCCCATGTAGATAGTGACCCCCATAGAGCCCCTTGTAGATAGTGCCCTACATACAGCCCCCTGCAGATAGTGCTCCACATATAGCTGCCCCTGAAAATAGTGCCCCGCATATAGCCCCCCTGTAGATAGTGCCCCACATATAGCACATCCTGAAGATTGTGCCCCACATATAGCTCCCCCTGTAGATATTGCCCCCTGTAGATAATGCCATTCACACATTTAGGAGAAAAAAAAAACTTTACATGCTCAACTGATACTGTTCCTGCGCCGTCCTGTGGCAATGCAGGCCTAGTCTCATCTGAGCAGGTCTGCTGTGGCTGTGTCATTAAAAGGCTCTGAATGACAGGACAAGTCATTCTGCCCTGCAAATCAGCGCTTTTTAACGACGCAAGCGGTGCGATGACGTCATCACTGAAATGTAATCATTCAAAGGCGCTGAATGGTCGTGAAAAGATGGCGGAGATCAGGTGATTATGCCATGTTACCGCCAATGCGGCTGCCTGCTTTTCAGCAGCGGCGCTGAATACTTTTAGCGCATGTAGAGATACAGAAGATTCTGCTGCCTGTATCTGCGCATTAACTGAATGTGTTCAGCGCCAGTACAGAAAAGAAGCGAGGCGATCACGTGGCAAAATAACGTGACCGTCACCATTGTTGAAAGCTATGGACGGGAGGGGGATGGAATTAAAGGCAATTTCCTCGTTGTCTTTTGCATCTGTTTTCTTATGTGATTCAACTAACGTGTTAACTTTATTGTTCTGGTCAATATGATCGTGACAATACCCTATACGTGTTTTTTTCTCTCTTCTATAAGGCTTTGGTACATTTAGATACCGCGGTCAATAGTATCCAATGCTTTAGTATACTATAGGGTTAAATGGCCAGAATTAGAAGTAAATCATATCCTGGTCATCAGAGTAGGAGCCCGGCTGTCATCAGATGGCCGGGCACCCACTCCTCCCGCACCGTAAAAGGTCTTATGCATCGGAATGAGGCCACTTTTAAAAAAAAAAGTGTGTTAGCAGTCTCTAAGGTGTTAAGAACTCATGCACACGGTAGAGCCACATACACAGAGGATGTACAGTGGCATATGGAGTCCCTGCGGTTCCGTAATATGTAGTGGTAGGTACCCTGTGTTTCACTTTATGGTGCATTTACGCAGCAGCGTATTATGGGGTTATTCTCCATAGAAGCAATCCTTTTAAGGCATATTCATATGGTGCAGATTTGCCATAGACGTACTAGCCTTTCCTCCCTACGTGCATCAATGAGCGTTGGGCACCCATGACCTTGTCACCGGTTCACAATTTGTCCTTCGTTGGACCACTATAATAGGTAGGTACAAACCACTACATACTGGAAATATCTCACAAGACCTTCCGTTTGGAGATGCTCTGACGCAGTCGTCTAGCCAATACAATTTGGCCATTGTCATAGTCCCTCAAATCTTTACGCTTGCCCATTTTTGCTTCCACCACATCAACTTCAAGAACTGACTGTTCACTTATTGATGAATATACACCCCCCACCCTTGATAGGAGCCATTGTATCGAGATAATCAATGTTATTCACGTCACTTCATTTATTTATTTTGCAAATTATACGGATATCTGCAATCCTTGTACTGATCTCTACAATAAACAACACATGCATGATGATTGGTGAATGACTGAAAAAAGCTGGCGGAAATATAATTTTTGGGAATTATATGCATATATTAGTGTGTGTGTGTGTGTGTGTGTGTGTGTGTGTGTGTGTGTGTGTAGCTATTGCCCCTCCAGACATAGGTGTGTATTCACAGATGTGCTCATGGGAAAATTCCCCAGGTAATGAGCTGCATTGTCTTGTTTACAATCTGGAAGGAGCAATAGATTTCCTTAGTTTCTCTTGCCTTCTACACTCTGGGGGGGGGGGGAGCTATAAACAGTGGACACATCCTGTATTGTATCCCACATCAAAGGAGGTTCCCACAGTCTAACCCCCCCCCCTGCATGTGCATGAGTATGTGATGTCATACAGAAGTGCACAGGAGGGTTTAAATAATCCAGAGCGCTATACTTCGCTCTCTCTTTCTTCCCTACCACCACCAACGAAGGACCTCCTGCTCCCTCCGGATCACCGCTAAGGATCCTCCCCCTTTCCATCTGCAGCAGCTCTACTTCATTCTCTCTCCCCCTCTATACAACAAGCATTTCCCCTGGTCATTATCCTACCCTTCTCCCCATACATTTAACCCTTTACCTACACATTAACCCTCTCCTAGCTAAGCAGTGCACACAAATACAGCAGAAGCGGTATTAACCATACACTACAGTACTGCAACCTCTCTACTGTAACCCTTTCACTGCCATACAGCTGCACGTCTCTTTCCCTACACCCCTTTTTGTGTACAAAATTAACCCCTGAGTTACAGGGACAGTTAGAGTCAGGTGGGGGTGGGATATAGAAGCAAGCGTGAATGTACTGCATTTCATATGTATGTTTAGGTATGTGGGGGATGTTGGTGTGGTATTGTAATATATTGTACTGGTGTTTTGCCACGTGTAGTATTAGTACGTATTAAGTTATATGAATTGAGGCATACTGATACTATATCGTTAATATATACTTGTATGTATGTAGGTAGGTGGGTGGGAACTAGTATAGGATTGTATGGGTACTGTTTATGTGTTATTGTACTAATACTGTGCCATGTGTAGTATTGGTACACGTAATACATATTAAGTTATTGTATGTATTGAGGTATAATGATACTATACCGTAAGTATATATGTATTTACTGTGTTGGTGCTATTTTGTGTTTTATATCAAAGTGTGATTTGTGTTGGTAATAAATCTTGCTTTGCTATACAATTGTGTCGAGAATCACCACGTACACACACACTTAGTGGCACAGCAGATAGATAGAGAAATACAAGGAAAAATGTAGGGAAGCTAGGCATAACCCTAGTGACACTAATAAAAGGATGTAGTAAGAGTGGGTGACATGAGCTATTGTACCCCACTAAATATGAGGCCTTTAATATATTTTCCCTAAAAATGAATTCTGAAAAATCTACAAGTTTTCTGCAAAAAAACAAGACCTCGTATCTATATTAATGAAAAAATAAAAATGCACAATGGCATTATGTATTGTAGAAGTAAGGCTAAGTTATAAGGCACAGTATTATTAAAGAACATTTTTTTTTACTATGCAACAGATCTAATGGATTGAGAAACTAATGACAAATAGACTCATTGTATCTATTAAGCCCTTCCCGACATTTGTCGTAAAGTATACGTCACGGAAAGGCAGTGCTTCCCCCAAATTGTCGTATACTTATAACAAATGGCTGGCACCGGCTCAGAAGCGGAGTCGGTGCCATCATCCCCGGATGTATCTTACAGCTGACACCCTGCTGTAATGGCGGGGAACGAAGTTAGCTTCGATCCCCGCAATTAACCACTTACATGCAGCGGTCAAAAGCGATCGCTGCATTTAAGGTGTTTGCAGCTCATCCGCACCCCAGCAAGGAAATTCCCGCGGTGTCAATGGCAAAAAAACAGCCCTCATACGACTACGTCTATGAAAAAATAAAATTAGTTAAGGCTCCAATAAGTCAGGAACGAAAAACAAACGCAGTAGTGCAGGCCCAAGGGGAACATTTCTCCTGTTCCAAGCGGCGATTTATCAAGGCCCTAAAATTAGGGAACAGGAAGGGGAGGGCCCAAACATATTTGCTGGAAGCTAGGGTGCCCGTATTATACCAGGACAACTCTTTCCAGCAAAATTCCCCAGACTTCAAAGGTGCGGAGTGTGGACCAAAAGGGGGATAAGAAAGGACACCATTTATCAGTGCGACACTGGCCTGTGCAGAAAGGATTGCTTCCCAGCGTAACACACATCTATGGATTATTTTATTGTTTTTTTTACCCCATTATTATACTACCGGACTATGCCCCTGATGTACTCTGCCCGGCTGACACGTACCCACACATTATAAACTAAAATACCAGTAATACCCCCAAACAAAACTACCAAGCAAAATCCACACTCCAAAAGTGAAAAGGCATTGCTTCCCTACTGAGACCTAAAGTGTGCCCAAACAGCTGTTTACTTCCACATTGATGGCATCGCCATACCTGGGAGAACCCTTTTAACAATTTTTGGGATGTGTGTCTCCAGTGGCACAAGCTGGGCACAACATATTTGCCACGGAAATGGCATATCGGGGAAAAACTGCAATTTTTACTTTGCACCATCCACAGCCCATTAATTCTTGGAAAATGCTCACTACACTTCTTAATAAATGCCTTGAGGGGTGTAGTTTCCAAAATGGCGTCACTTCTCAGGTGTTTATTTTATTATTTCACATCAGAGACTCTGCAATTGTGAATCAATACATCGCCAACTTAGGCTTCAATTTTGCATACCATTTTGCATGGTACTCTTTCAGTCGTGAGCCCTGTCCAATGTCCAGGCAAAAGATTAGGACCACATGTAGGGTGTTTCTAAAACTGGGAAACATAGCATAATAATCAGAGTGCTCTCTTGTTATGGTGGCACAAGCTGGGCAACATCGAGTGCACACGATTTCTGAAAAACACCTTTGGGTTCAACATGCTCACTACAACCCTAGGTGAATACCTTGAGGGGTGTAGTTTCCAAAATAGGGTCACTTCTGGGGATTTCCACTATTTTAGTTTCACAAGGGCTTTGCAAATGCGTCATAGTCCCAGAAACCAATTCTGAAAAATTTGCACTCCAAAAGCCAAATGGCGCTCCTTCCCTTCTGAGTCCTACTGTGTGCCCAAACAAACAGTTTATGACCACATATGGGGTATTGCCGTACTCGGGAGAAATTGCTTTACAAATGTTGGGGTGCTTTTTCTCCCTTATTTGTTGAGAAAATGGAAAATTTTGTGCTAAAGCTACGTCTTATTCAAGAAAAGGGATTTTCTTTCCGTTTCACGACCAAATTCTAATAAAGTCTATGAAACACCTGTGGGGTAAAAATGCTCACTACACCCCTAGATGAATTCCTTGTGGGTGTAGTTTCCAAAATGGGGTCTTTTTTGGGGTGTTTCCTTTGTTTTGGTATCACAAGACCTCTTCAAACCTGACATGGTGCCTAAAATATATTCTAATAAAATTAAGTCACTAGGTGCTCCTTTGCTTCTACGACCTGTGCTTCAGTAAATTAGCACGTTATATGTGGGATATTTCTAAGCTGCAGAATCTGGGCAATAAATATGGAGTTATGTTTCTCTGGTAAAACCTGTGTTCTGTGATTTCACCTCCACTTTTCTTTAATTCTTGTGAAATGCCTAGAGGATTAAGAAACATTCTAAATGCAGTTTTGAAAACTCTTAGGGGTGCAGTTTTTAGAATGGGGTGACTTATGGGGGTTTGTATTGTATAGGCCCCTCTAAGCCACTTCACAACTGAACTGGTAAAAATAGCCTTTTGAAATTTTCTTGAAAATGTGAGAAATCGCTGCTTAAGTTCTAAGCCTTGTAACGTCCTAGAAAAATGAGAGGATGTTAAAAAAGTGATGCAAACATAAAGTAGACCTATTGGAAATGTTAATTAGCAACTATTTTGTGTGGTATTACTATTTTTTTCTTTTTACAAGCAGATACATTTAAATTTAAAAAACTGCTGATTTTTGAAATATTTTGCATAATTTTGGTGGTTTTCCACAATTAAATACTGAATGTATCGATCAAATTTTACCACTAACTTAAGGAGAATTTGATAGTATAACAACGAGGTTAAAGAGGAAGAAAATTATTAGGGTGTTCTTCCGTTCAAAGCAATATAAAAAAAACCTCTTGTATTGTAAAAAAGGAAGAAGCTTTATTGTCTCCTACTCCTTCAGTGGTCTTTCTCCATTGTATTTCGATGATTCTTTGAAGAAATATATAAAGCTCTGCAGGATATTTGCAAAAAATAAATTATTCTTCAAAGTTTAGGATCTTAAAATTGAGCAAACTTGTCATGCTTCTGTAATATATAGCGGGTTTGCCCCTCTATCTTTTCTTTTTGCCAATTATCACATAAGTTCTAAAAATGTATTTTTGCCAATTATTTTATGAAATGTTAAACCTTTTCCGGTGGAGAGTTCAGAATAGATTTCACTGTCTTTATATGTCAAATATACTTTGTTTATTCAGAGAACTAGAATCTCCTGTGTTGTAGTTCTATACCTACTTAAATTTATATGGACATGCCAAGAGCAGATCATTCAATGTAAACCATCCTGACAACCATGAAGAATAGCATACTTACCATTGAGGCAGGGCGTGTGGCTGTTATTGGGCACGTGGGGAGAGGGGCACAGCCCAGGTTGGCCGCATCCCTTATTCAGAAGGTGGTGAAAACCTGTGCAGAGATCCTTTCCTCGCAGACCTTACGTTAGCAAACAAGGGTGTGGGGAATTAACCCAAGGATTATAGAAAGTGGTTAATGGATGGGGCAAACAAGCATAAAGTCGTCCTGTACCAGGTGGTTAGGGGTATGGGAGTGTAATATTTAACATGGGGCCCCTCACCTTTATCTATGCTCCTGGCAGACTCTCAGCCAAAGTCTGCCACAGGATTTTATCTGTCTGATCCAATTGTTTCCCCTAGAGATAAGTGATACCAGTGTGATTACATCCTCTGCATTCTACAACCCCTACTACTTTCCCATGGAGAGACAGGCATTGAGTTGGTCCAGTTATGCCAGAATATTATAATTTGTCTTCACTGTGGGTGTTTGAGAAGCAAATCTGGTAGTGAGAATCACAAAGTAGAAGATACTTGCTTTATAGAATTCAGTCCATTTACTTTTATTCTTCATTGTGGAATATGTTTTTATGTATTTTATTTGCTTTTACTGTGAAAAACAAATAGCCAGTTGTTCAGACATGCACATGTGGCGGTAGTAACTTATTTTTTTGCCAGAAAAGGTGAGAAGAGCTATATAAAGTACACTTTCTTAAAACAGAATGGCATTGTGTGCTACATAAAAAATTATACAGCTGTAAGCTATAGAGAGCATAAAGGCACTCAAATAAAATGAGTCAGCAAGAACGTATTTTAAGGCCAATGTATGTATATTGCATGAGTCAAACTGTGCTCAAAGTACTGGCTGAACTTTGGCAAAAGTCATAATTCTGTTTTCAAATAACCGGTAGGCAGAGGAACTTAATGTATTTTCTTCGTTTTTTTTTTCCCTCAGGCAGCCCACTCAGCGTATTCTGCAGAGCCTTCTTTGGATTTAGTGGCGAATCAGGTCCTATGATCTACTGGATGAGGGGAGAGAAATTTATTGAAGAATTAGAGAATCATATTAAGGAAGGAGTTATCAGGTAACTAATACCAGTTGCAATTAATTACACCTCAGATGTTTCTTGTCGACAGAAAACAATTGTGTATATGTTCCATGTATACATATGCTTCAAAATACAGACCACACACATACTCGTCAACAAAAACCTAATTGTTCCACATTTCTTGAATCCAAAACACAGACCATTTTGTGCACTAAAGGGTTTCTACCAGAATCAAAAATGATCCTCTGTCCATAGGTTAGGTTATAATTATCTGATCGCTGGGGGCCCACTACTGATCCCGAACCCGCTGTTCCTCTCCATTGTTTGACCGCAGTGAGGGGGAAATTGAATGGAACTGCGATCGAGCGTGCATGCTGCTGCTCCATTCAAAGTCTATTGGAGTGACGGAAACAACAGAGTACATTTCTCAGATGCTTCTGTCATTCTCATAGACATTAAATGAAAAGCGGGCACATCCTTGACCGCCACTGCACTCAAGCTACTCCTCACTGCAGGGAGTGTGGTGAAGAGAATCTGAGGGTTCCAGATCCCTGTTCTTGCGATCAGTCGGGGTCTCACAGCAATCAAAAAATGATCACCTATCCCGTGGCTAGTTGACAATTTTTGATTCCTGGGAATACCCCTTTAACTTTATTTCATGCAAAAAGTGTAGCAATTACTTTACATACAAATAAACAAACAAAAATGTCTGCACTAGTTTGGCTGACAACTGCTATGGTGGCCAGTACTGTATCTATCTGGTTATCTTTTGTACACAGGCAGTTGATGTCTCACTTTATCACTAGGGCTAGGTGATATGTGCTGACCACTACTGGTAGAGTATAAACCAGCTAGATAGTGCCACATTTAGTGCCCCTTGTAGATGGTGCCCTAAAATGCCCTCACTAGATAGTGCCAGTCACTGCTTCCTGTAAATAATGGCACATGGCCCCCCTGTAATAGGGTATACAGCGCCCACTGTAGATAGCACCACACACAAACCCTGTAGAAAGTCCCAAAGTGCCTTCTGTAGATAGTGCCGCACATTCCCCTGTAGATAGAGCCACACAGGCCTCTGTAGATAATGCCACAGTGCCCCCTGTAAAGAGTGCCACAGTGCACTATGTAGATAGTGCCACACAACCCCCTGTTGATAATGCCAGAGTGCCCTCTGTAGATAGAGCCACACAGTATCCCCTGTAGATACATAGCCCCCTCTAGCTAGTGCCACACCTTTAGGAGCGGGGATTCCGCTCCTAGAGGTAGACCCTGACGTCACTATTCATATTTGGACAGTGACGTCCAGGGCCCCTTCTGCAGTGGAATCCCCGGTCAGAGCGCTGATGATGCTCTGGCCAGTATTCCTCTACTGGAGGAGCCCCTGATGTTCCTGTCCATATACGGATAGTGACGTCAGGGGCTACCTCTAGGAGCAAAATCCCTGCTCCTAAAGGTGTGGCACTATCTAGGGGGTGGGGCGTGTACTAGTAGAGACTACCTTCCATGTCTTTGCTTAGCCAGAACTTCCGGCTGAGCAGGGGCATGGCGCGTCATCAACTAAGTTTACAGTGGGCCGGGCGGATGTTTCATAAGCTCTAGAGCTCCGCCTCTGGTTCCACTGCCCTTAAACGCAGTTGATGACTCGCTGAGCCTCTCCTCAACGTCAGAGGAAATAACAAATGTAGTCTAGGTGTGGTCACGTAACTGCAATGTAGAAATAAGTAACACTCCCACATATAAACACACTTTATATTAGAGAAGTAATTGTAAATGCCACATTAAGTCAAAATAGCAATAACATTTATTCCTGGCCAACCCCTTTAAGCTCAGCTTAAAAACAGTATGTAGTAAGCTCCTAAGCACCCTCTAGTGGTGGAAAATTTGGACTTTTGGGCTTTTTTGCGACTTCTATGCCAGAAAACTGTTGGAGAAAGGTGGATAAATCCCCTCCTCCTTTAGTCTGAACAGAGGACTTGGAGCTCAGTATTAGAAACATAGAGCTACAACCGTTTTAAAAAATATATTAAGAAGTTAATCAGCACAGAATTTTGGACCTATATTTAGGTTACAAGAAAACCAAACTGGTGCAATAGGGGGAATATTCTCTTCAAGCAATTACTATTTTCAGCATTATTTTCTCCAAAACTTTCCTTTGTATTGAAGCTAAATACTAAATTAAGAAATAATTACATTTAGCTTTATGCTGGCCATTTACATAAGAGAGATTTCAACCGAACCCACCGATTTCCTTAGTTTCGGCTGACGATCTTATGTGTATGGGTAACTCCTGATTCTCCCCTGACAGCAAATGTAGAGGAAAAGATGGCATGGACATATTGGATTTCCTTTGTTTCTGCTGAAATAAACTTCTAAACTGCTACTAGAAAAATCCAATATCCGGCTAAATGTAAAAGAGTAATAGTGAAGAGCTTCCATAGGGAAATCAATTTTTCCTCTCATTGTCAGCAACAGAATACAATATCAGTAGAGAGAGCAGGGAATTGGCAGTGATGGGCGTCAGTCTTCTTTAAAAGCCTAATTTATAGAAACCTTTAAATTAAAGAAATTTCTTAGAATTTATTAAGGACTATTTGTGCCTTTTAAGTTTCAAGGCGTAAATGAACATTAACAAGCCTGCTATGAGGTACATAGTGATTCAAGTTTAGTATGTGTAAAAGGTCAGAGGATGGAAATATCCCAACGCATTGGTCCCTGATTATGGAAATGTCACTTGTAGAACACTCCAGCTCTTCCTTTAATGATCAAGGAAATAAAAATATGTCTTCAATTGGAAATGCTATAAGGGTTATAATGCCAGCCGGTGAACCTGCAATAGAAAAGGAGCTATTTAATAAAAGCACTTCCTCCACTGTAATCCTCACTTTCATAACTGATCATCTAAATGTTTCTGGACTGTGCTTCAATGATCCTGCAAATAGTAATAATAAACTTTACATCTTTCCAATTAACTGAGAACTACGTAGAATGCAAACATTGTAATTATGCTGGAAAGCTACAAATAAGGTGCGTGCTTAATGGGAGATTCAGATGTTAGATTTCACAAGATTATACTTTTGTTTCATCATAAAAAAATAATAGCCTGATTTACCTTAGAGGACCTGTCACGAGGTCGTAACATTTGAACTGCTTTACTGACCTGAATCGTCTGTCTCCCTGATTCCAGTGATGTTTTTGTATTTTTCCTTAGACCCCCCCCCCCCCCCGTTCCAGATATATGGCCCATTGTTGTGTTGGCTCCCTAGATTGCTAATTTGCTGTGGTTGGCCAACAGGGCATGAATTACCCTCAAGCTAGCTGATTGGTCAGCATCAGAGGCAGAGAAGCAACTCCACCCATAGACTAACTAGAGCAAATAAGCATATAGGGAGCCAACACAACAGTGAGCCATATCTCTGGAACAGGGGGGTCCAGAGAAAAAAGACAAACCACTGGAATCAGGGAGACAGCGATATTCAGGTCAGTTAACCAGTTCAACTTATATTACCTAGCCACAAGTCCTCTTTAAGTTACTCCCGGATGTTATCCGGATATTGAAAACATTCTGGGTTTTGAATATTCTTTACCAATAATCTATAGATAGTAATTATTTATTTTGTCTTGTCTGTTTGGGAGATTATGTAGACATGCATTCTAAACAATCATTATGTTCACTTATGTAGAAATTACATTGCATGTGAAATCATGTAGAAGATTAGATTTTAAGATATTCTGACTGTGGCTACATTTACCGATTTTAAAAATGAACCACCTACATTTTACTTATATCAAAATATTATGTTAACTGTAAAGTGTGTAGTCTACTAACCAAGCCCAAGTTAACACCATACTGCATTGGCAGAGGAGTAATCCAAATCTTCCATTTGCTATTTATAAGACTGGTATGTCTTGATATGCCTTTAGGCCCCCTTAGGCAACAGGGTCCAGGTGTGACTGCTGCTTCAGCACCCCTATAGCTATAACCCTATGTAGTGGCCAGATGTTGCATTAATGTAAGGGCTGATTTACACCAACGTGATATACGTTCGTGCAACATGCGGGATTTTCACGTGCGTCGCACGGACCTATGTTAGCCTATGGGGCCGTGCAGACAGTCAGTGATTTTTGCGCAGCGTGACTCCGCTGCGTAAAACTCACGACATGTCCTATATTTGTGCGTTTTTCGTGCATCACGCACCCATTGAAGTCAATGGGTGCGTGAAAATCACGCGCACCACACGGAAGCACTTCCGTGGGACGCGGCGCGTGATTCGCGCAACAGCAGTAAAAAGTATGATTGAAAACAGAAAAGCACCACGTGCTTTTCTGTTTACAAACATACAGAGTGTCATAATGATGCCAGCTGCGCGAAAATCACGCAGCCGCGCATCATATGGTAATGACACACGGAGCTGTTAAGTGCCTTTTGCGCACGCAAAACGCTGCATTTCTTGCACGCAAAATGCACACGCTCGTGTAAATCCACCCTAAATGTGGTTTGCAAAAATGGCAGCTCCCATTTCAAAAACACTTTTTTGAAAATGCAGCATGCCCTTTTTGGTGCATGTTTTTGGCCTGTTGTCCCCATTGACCTCAATGGAAAGAAATACACTGGTGATCACAGTTGGTATGTTTTTAAATGCAGCAATACAATGCTTTATTCCATAGTAGTACTAGGATCAAAAGGGCCTAAGCACCCAGCAATTCTCTATGCTCAAACCGATCCATTGTTGAACGGACTGCAATATAAGAGGTGTGAGGCATGGTATTCTTCCCTAAAAGCAAAGATTCTAGGAGAATGCAGTACTATTTTACCTTGCAAAAAAACTCATTGGGTATGTTACAGCCGATACCTCAATACAATGACAGAGTTCGGAGATTAATCCAATCCCAGATATTTAACAGCTTAGATGCTGTGGTCAGTAGCGATACTGGCATCTAAAGCCTTCAGAAAAAGAAGAGTCCCCTCCATCATCCCATGGCAGCCCCCCCCCCCCCCGCCACTCAATCGCGGGGTTCCGATGGTTGCCTAATGAAGGCCCCAGGACTGCCATTTTTGTAAAAGTACAATATACTGCAATATAGGAGTGCATTGTTGAAGGTAAAAAATGTTAGAGTTTTAGTAATAAGCAAAAAATATCAGAAGATAAGAGAAAAATAATTACATTTTCCCCTAAAGAAATGTAAAAAATACATAGGTATCTACATGTACATAAAAGTCCAAACTATTATAATATATGATCACACACAGTAAAGTTTGTAGAAGTAAAACATAAAAAACAATATAATTTGGTATCGCAATAATCATATCGACCCGCAAAATAAAGTAATTTTAACCAAACAGTGAAAGATGTAAAAGCAAAATCTAAAGAACAATGAAATAATTGCCGCTTGTTTTGTTTTTTTTCATTCCATCCCACAACATTTTTTTTTTTAATTTGTCAGTCCAATAAATGCTGATATTAAAAACTACAACTCGTCCTACAAAAATAAGCCCTCAAACAGCTATAACAATTAAAAAATATAATAGTTATGGCTTTCGGAATGCGGAGAGGAAGGAATGACAATTAAAAAACAAAAAAAAGCTGCAGCGGGAAGACCAAAAATTCCAAAAAGTAAATAAATAAATCATCTCAAAAGTTTCCTCCACATCTCACATAGTTATGAAAAGCAAATCTGCATTGATAAACTACAGATCCTGTATTATAGCATAAGTAAGCAAAATTGTACATCAGAAATTTAGGAGCTATATTGATGGCCATGTAGGTTGCTACCACAGTTTACCAATCCATCACTAAGAAATTATTGAAAATTAGTTTTAACCTCTTGATAGAAGTGGACATCCCTTAGATAGGTATAGCTCTGTTCACACTAGGTTTCTGACAAAGGTTCTGGTACTTTTGACAAAAGAATAGCACATTCTACATCACTGTTCTTGTTAAAAATACTGGAACCCAATGGACACCAATATAAGTCAATGGCTTCGGATTTGTTTAAAAATACATCCAGCATAGCTGTCATGGTGGTCATAAACGGAAGTCATGTAGCTAATGTGTACATTGCCTTATTTTGTAGAATGTTAGGGAAAAATATATATATAATAGACGGATCGTTGGTTTTTGTCAACTCATATTTCCAACTGTCTAGATAAATGTCAGTAATGTATTTAGAATGTGTATATAAAAGTATGGGAAATGTTCTGTTGTACGGCCATTGAAATAAAGCTAATGTTTCTTTTGCACAGTGATCAGTTTACAGTAAAGTTTTTATACTTTTATAATCATCCCTTTAATTTAGGTTACTTAGAGAACACCTCGGGGAGAAGGAGGTAGAACTGGCTCTAACATTTGACGCAATTCAAGAAGCAGACCTGGGTAACTACACCTGTCATGTGGAAAACCGAAATGGCCGAAAGCATGCTAGTGTCCTGCTAAGGAAGAAAGGTAGATATTGACTTCAACTCTTAACTAATAATTGGTTTCTACTTTGAAAATAATTTTATAATCAAGATCTAAGTTTAGCTTTTGATTACTTTCGTTGGAGCAGATGTAGGTCAATAGGTTTTTATTTACAAATCGCTTATGACAGCCCTATTGACTTTTTTAATAAATCGTACTTCTTAAAAGTAGGCCATATTTCTCATACCGTTTTAGAACACAACTAAATCCGCACTTCTTGCCCATGGCGAAATTCATATTGTTATCATAGGATTAAAACCCGATTGGGGTTTTACTGATTCATCCATCGATAGTTTGATCCACCAGATTTGAGATTTGGCAAATCAATCTTCCTATTGTGTTCTGTGGATCAATGAATCATTAAAACAGAAAAAAATTATTTGGTTACCAGGCTTATACAGTCTTATTAACTTATCTTGCTACTATTACGGGATTCAGCATTTTAAATTGGACTCTTACGTAATCAGTCAGAATAAGTAGTTTTAGGGATAAACAGGGAAAATATATTTTACAGTTAAGTACGTCATTATGAAAGGCTTGAGAAGATATGACAAAAAATTCTGTTTAATAAGGGAAGAGACATGGCGAGGCACGCGGCTTAAGAGATTTACATATAATAAACCCTCATAATAACCTTAGCCAAAATTCTCTAATTCATTGAACAGATAATTGGAAATCGGTTAATTAAGCAAGACCATATTTGGCTAGGGCTTTACGCTAGATCTACTTAACGCTTAGCTTCTATTGAATTACTACATTAGTAGATTAAAATAGTTTTTCATGCAAATATAAAATATCTAGTGAAAATCCAAGCTTGAGTATTTTTATAACGAAACATGAAATATTGGAAAATTATTCAGATAAAAGAAAAGGTTTCTGGAGAAATATGATCCAGGGGGATTCTGGGTACAATTCTTCTTGTAAATTAAGTTTTAAAATACTTTAGATACTAAATATATTCTGGGTAATGTTAGGGTTCAGGGATATGGGCCGGTAGAAATCTTTTGGCTGATACTGTACCTATAGGTGCCTGTTGTTTCATATGGAGGCACGTGGAGGATTTTTCTCATGGATTCATATGGAAATGTGGCATGCTTCATTCTATGCTGTATTATGGAGATATTCTTCCCTAGTAGCATAGCTTCTAAGGAAGAATATGGTGTCACATGGCGAGATGCATATGTAAACAAAGAATGGTGCAGAAACTTAGTAGAGTACATATTCTAAAAGTTTGGGGACCTCCAGTGCTCGTTCAGTTCTTCCTTGTTTAATTAAAGTTCTTTAAAAATGTAAGCTTGTTCTTCAAGACTCAAATGCCCAAACTATACAAATATAGCAAGTAGCCACTGTTGAAATTCAGTTGATTAATTATCACCATTCTAAGTCGTGTGGGTGTTAATGGGCTCACATGTGACACTGACTGATCCCTTAGGATGCATTTTTAGGGCTCATGCACACGAGCTCTGAGTTGTCTGGAACTGTAATACAGTGCCCATGGACTTCTATGGGTCTATACTGTACCTCCGTTTGCCCATGATTTCATTCAGAGGTTATGGTATGAATCTGACGGAAGAAAAATTGTGATGTCATATTACAGAAATATTCTCACCTAGTAACATTGGGGAGAAAATATCAAAAGATTTATGCCATTTTTCTGGCTCTCATACCTTGACCCCCTCTAAATCAGACTAACCCCTTTATCGTAAAAATAAATAAATGTAAATGTGTATTTCACGCACCTAGTTGCACATTAAAGTCAATGGGTGCGTGAAAACCATGGACAGCACACAGACGACATCCGTGTGCTGTCAGTGTTTCACGCATCAATTACACTGAAAAAAAAGCTCTTGCAAGTGTGTGAAAACATACGCCACACGCAAAGCACACTGATGCAAAAACGCAACGCACACGGAACGATATACGCGCACTTTTTACGCACGTAAATCAGTCACACCTGTGTGAATGTAGCCTTAGATACAGGGCCCCAGCAGTAAGTATCCTTGTACTAACCCTCAGGGTCAAATTTGGCATTTCTGAGGGCCCAAGCAAAGTTATGTCTAAGGGCTCTAATCAAAGACACCTGTAGAGCGTTCCTCACACAATGCCCCCTGCCTATAGTGTCACAATCCCCGAGAATGGTTCCACACACGGTCCCCTGCCATACATCCCCCTTGTAGGCAGTGCCATGCAGTCCCCTGTAGGTAGTCCCACATACCCACCATGTCTCAGCAGACACTCTCACACATGATCAACTTAAATACAGGGCCCCAGCAGTAAGTATCCATGTACTAACATATGTTCGCCTCCGAAAAAAAGTGTGTGTGTGTGTGTGTGTGTGTATATACATATATATATATATATACACACTGTATATATATATTTATATACACAGCATATCTGTAGCACTACGACCCTATAGCCATGGATAGGATTAGATACTGGTTCAGCAGACAGTATCACACATGATAGTGTTAGATATAGGGCCCAGCTCGCTGACATTGCGGCTGCAGTGCTGGACCCAGGAAAGGTAAGTGTATAAGAAGTGCTTTGCTTTTGTATGTGTTACTAATCTTTTGGGTGTATTTGTATTTTTTTACAGGTTCGGTTGTTGGATTAGAGAACTACTTAGATTACGGCTTTTTTATTCTCAATAAAACGGTTAATGTGGGATGTATGGGTTTTTAATTTCAATAAAATACTTTTTCTATGTCCTTGTATTTTTTTAAACTTTATTTCTACCACCTTAGCAATGGCCGCTGGCTGATTGACAGCGTCCATTACTAAAACGAGGCTTAGTGTTAGCCGGTGAAAAGGCTAACACTAACCCCCATTATTACCCAGGTACCCACCGCCACCAGGGGTACCGGGAAGAGCTGGGTATGATCCAGTGCCTGACCATCTGTAGTGATGGTCGAGTACCGTGGCGGCCACAGGCTGGTATTATTAGGCTGGGAAAGGCCAAAAGCAGTGGCCCTTCCCACCCTGGTAATGCTAGCCTTCTGCTGCTATGTTGTATCTGGCTAGTTATGAAAATGGGGGGGGACCCCACGTTTATTACATTAAAAAAATGACGTGCGGGTCCCCCCCATTTTTGATAACCAGCCAGATACAACATAGCAGCAGCCTAGCATTATCAGGGTCGGAAGGGCCACTGTTTTTGGGCTTTCCCAGTCTAATAATACCAGCCTGCGGCTGCCCCAGTACCTGGCCATCACTACAGATGGTCGGGTACTGGATCGTACCTAGCTCTTCCCAGTACCCCTGGTGACGGTGGGTACCAGGGTAATAATGGGGGTTAGTGTTAGCCTCTGCACCGGCTAACATTAAGTCCCGCCTTAGTAATGGATGCTACCAATCAGCCAGCGGCCATTACTAAGGCGGTAGTGATGACGTTTAAAAGAAAATACAAAGACATAGAAAAAATATATTTTATTGAAATAAAACAAAAACCCACACAACCCTCATTAACCATTTTATTGCAAATAAAAAAGCCATCATCGAAGTAGTCCTCGAATCCAACGTAGTCCAACAACCGAACCTGTAAAAAAACACAAACTCATTAGTAACACAGGTGGTAGGCATAGCTACAGGGCCCATCTGTGATACTGCCTGTTAGACCATGTATTTAAGCTTACCACAAGGCAGGCTTAGATACGGGTCCCCAGCAGATAGTAATCTTATACTGTATAAGATTACGGTCTGCTGGGGTCCTGTATCGAAGCCTGCCTTGTAATAGGCTTAGATACAGGGTCCAACAGACAGCATCACACATGGGCCCTGTATCTGTTAGACCATGTATCTAAGCTTACCGCAAGGCAGGCTTAGATACAGGACCGCAGCAGGCAGTAATCTTATACAGTATAAGATTACTGTCTGCTGGGGTCCTGTATCTAAGCCTGCCTTGTGGTAAGCTTAGATACATGGTCTAACAGACAGTATGACACATGGCCCTGTATCTAAACCCATGTGTGATGCGGTCTGTTGGACCCCGTATCTAAGCCTATTACAAGGCAGGCCTAGATACAAGACCCCAGCAGGCAGTAATGATGTTACACTTACCCAACTCTTCGGTGCAGCGGATGTCCTGACACCATCCAGCGTTGTGACGTCATGATGCGAAAAGACGTCAGGACTTCTGCTGCGCTCTGGAAGGAGGGTAAGTATAGCGGTATTACTATAGTAACTGGGGCCCGTGTATTTTATGACCTAGGCCCCAGTTACTATACTAAATTTCTACAGACGCAGTGCGGGGCCCGGTCGCAATTGCAACCTCTGTAGCAGCAGTCACACGGGGCACTGGGCCAAAGATCCGGGCATCGCAAATAAGGCCCTGACGCTGCTTAGCATCGGGACCTTGTGTGAACCGCAGCATGGTGAGTGGACTCGGAGGGGAGAAGTGAAGAGGAGCATTGAGGTGAGGATATTTTATTTTATGCCTGATGGTATGATAGAAATGCTTGGTGCATGGCCACGGTCATTACGTCACAATTGTGGTGCAAGGCCAGCGGCAAGGTCAGACACTTCTTAAAGAGGACCTGTCCCTAGATCCTACAAAGTGAGTTAGCAGTCTCAGAGACATAGTGGCTATTGGGTGAGTCCAGCGGTGTTTTTCCCTGTACTTGTGTGGCCCCCCTTCGCTGAGTTATGTCTATGAACCCCTCTATATTTAGCAACAAATATGGAAATGGCTCGCTGATTCGCCAAGTGGGTTTGGCTGCCAGCGATTCTCAGTGGGCAGAGTTACCACTGAGCCTCTGACGCTGACCTATCAGCATGAGGCTGTTTCCTAAAGACAGTCTTCAGCTAGCGTCATCACGTAAGTCAGTCTTCAGCCAGCGTGGTCTCATGCGATGACGCTAGCTAAAGACTGTCTTTAGGAAACAGCCTCATGCTGATAGGTCAGCGTCAGAGGCTCAGTGGTAACTCTGCCCACTGAGAATCCCTGGCAGACAAACCCACTTGGCGAGTCAGCGAGCCATTTCCATATTTGTTGCTAAATATAGAGGGGTCCATAGACATAGCTCAGCGAAAGGTACAGGGAAAAACACAGCTGGACTCAGTCAGCAGTCTCACCTAACAGCCACTGTGTCTCTCACTTTGTAGGCCCTAGTGACAGGTCCTCTTTCATAAATCTGTTAAATAAAAATCCCTGTCCTTGTAAATCTGTCCCTACGTGCCTCTATTCAGGCTCCGTGAGCACACGCAGAGCTGTCATTTGCATGAGGCTTTAACCAGGCTACAACTCATTCAGTCTTAACCAACAAATTGCCTGTTTATAGAACTTTTAAAACAAGTTTATATTTGTAATAATGAGAATATAGAAGATGCAGAAGAGAAAATAATGGATTTTTCTGGCAGATCTATTTCAGATCAGAAACAAGGTTACAAATATTCTGATTTGAACAAGATGAGAAGAATTGTAACTGGTAAGGAAATGCAAAGTGAAAGAGAGGTGAATCACATACAGCACCACCCACTCGGTACATTTATCACCTAATTGATAGCGGTGATGCATAAAAGTCTAGCCGTCTCCTCTGGGATTAATCATAGGTAGCTGGTTATCAATTGTGAGATCTGGAAAAGATGATACGTCTCCTGAGCGCAGGTGCTAATAAAATATAAAGGGGACTTAATAATTATCTTAGACAATACGCATAAGCAATATACCAGCCAAGACAATAAAAAAAAAAAAAAATTTTTTTTCCATCAGCCCTATTAAAAGTTAATAATAATGAAAGCGTTGCATTTAATATAGTCTTCCTATCCACAATACATATATTCACGTCTTCGTAGCACATGCCCTGTGCTCCCGGAATCAAATAAGTCCACTGGTTTAATGACAGTGATGGCTGTTCCTAGAGATGTGGAGTACAGAGCTGTGCCCCTGAATGTGGAGTAGTAGTTCCACATTTGGGTGGTTACTATGGAAACCTGTGTTTTTCACAGGGGTACGTCAGGAAGAGTTATCTTTGTCTCCTCTGTAATTCTTTATATAAAAACCATTGATTATAGTGATCTAATAGCCTGTAGCCAAATTCAGGGACAAAGTTTTTGATTGCCAGAAATTAAGAACAATTGGATGTTTAGCATTGATAGATAAGTAAAATATTATTATTATTATTATTAATAATAATAACTATTGTCCAAGTCTTAGATGCTTCCCAATATTGAGACAACACCACCTAAGTTTCTTCCTGGCTTCTAACCTGTTTGTTACCAAAAAGTCAGGGACAGATGGAAGGGAGTATGACTGTAGGGTGACTACACATGTTTTTTTTGTAGTCTATTACCATGGAAACATGTAGGTCTGCATAGCGGTTGTAGGCACAAAACAATAGGACATATTTAATTAAGACTATTTGCAAAGATGCTTATTTTTATTTTACATGCTTTGGAGCAATTAAAAACAAAAAGTATACCTGGTTTGCGAAGGTGGACCTTTACTTTATATGAACAGGAGAATTTTAGAGGTTAAATCCCGTTTTTGTCCTAAATAAGGAATACAGTAATATTTGCTCCAAAGTGGATCTTTATTTGAAGTTTCTACATAGGATTGCATATTTAATGAATTCTTTGAAAGCCAGCACGTTCTGCACAAAAACAATGCAGTAGCAAATATAGAAGTCTAGATGCAGGGCACATCATTTCCAAATGGCTTGTCAGATTAGATGTAATAACTCCCTTGTTCTTGATTCAAAACATAATTAGCAGCAAAGGACGAAAAAAGAAAGTACATTTACATGTACACCTGGCAAAGAGCGACGAGCATACCGCTCAACAAGTACGTCTACAAGACGCTGGCATTCTCCCACAGTCAACATGATCAGAGAGAGATGCAAATGACTCGTTACAGTTCTGTGAATTTATAAGACGTGTTTATATGAGCACTGATTGGTACTTATTTTACATTTAGCGTAATGTGTGGCATACTGTCAGTAGCATAATCATTGCATAATATATTAGAATAATGAATAAATTAACTTATCAGATGCTAGAGGCAGGGGATATATTTAATTCTTCTAAGTAGTTGTAAAAAAAATCCTGATTGTTTTCCATAGTAAACAGAAATTGTTGTCAAAAATAGAAATAAAATTTTTCCCCAAAATGGGCTTAAAGGGGATGTCCAGTGACAGACAACTCTTGACATCCTGGTATATGTAGAAATGCTCTTTGCTCTATACGTAGTTGTGAATAGACTAAGGGATGTGGCGGCGACAAACGATAATCTTTCACTCTGGTAGATGTGGCCGATCCATGAAAACCCAACGATTTATTGCTCATCTGAGCGTTGCACGCTATTACACATGGCGTTTATCTCTTACATTCTAACGATTAAACAAAAATTCTTACAAAAATTGCCCCTTCTAATAGGGCCCTAAGTGCAGTCTGAATAGTGATTTATAAAGAGGTAAAACAATGTTCTTGTTATGCCTCTTTTTATGCACCCATGATCTTATTTGCCTTGGCAGCAGCTGCCTGACAGTGGACGCTACAGTTAATTAGGCCTCATGCACACGAACGTAAAAACGGTCGTAATTACGGGCCCATAGACTTCTATTGGCCATGGGTACCTTCCCATTTGCTTACGGGAAGCTGCCCGGGCCATTGAAAAATATAGAACATGTCCTATTTCAGGCCGTAATTATGGCACGGGCAGGCCCATAGAAGTCTATGGGGCTCCCGCAATTACGGGTGGCTACGTGTGCGCACCCGTAATTACGGGAGCAATGCTAGGCGACATCAGGAGATAGTCACTGTCCAGGGTGCTGAAAGAGTTAAACGATCAGTGTGGGACATAGAGAAGGGCCTGCACTGATCGGCAGTAACTCTTTCAGCACCCTGGACAGTGAGTACCATGTGCAGCGCTCACAATATAGATGTCTAAAGTTACTTCAAAAACCTGTAACAAAAAAAAGTTAATACTTACCCATAACTACCTGCTTCATCTTCCAGTCCAGCCTCCTGGGATAACGTTTCAGACCATGTGACCGCTGCAGCCAATCACAGGCTGCAGCAGTCACAAACTGCCGCGTCATCCAGGGAGGTCGGACTGGATGTCAAAAGAGGGACGCGTCACCAAGACAAAGGCCTGGGTACGTATGAACTTGTTTTACTTACAATCGCATGATTTTAGATCCAGTCCAATGTTTCAGGTGATTTACTTTTATGATGGTCATGTGATAGAAAATGGTTGATAAAGTCGTTTTATTTACCAATTTAATTGTATTTTATATTTTTCTTTTTCTTAGAATTAAAGTATAACATGGAACTTGCTGGAGGTCTAGGTGCTATCCTTATTGTATTCGTTTTGCTTGTCACAATCTATAAATGCTACAACATAGAAATAATGCTCTTCTACAGACAGAATTTCGGCAGCGATGAAGCTGCAGAAGGTAAGTGGTGTTTGGTTTGGACTTTTTTTCGTTTATAAACAGCAGAGGCCAATCAGGTACAGGCTTTCATCTTGTAGTCTGTATTGGCGTAATGGCAAGGGGAATCTGAGTGGGCATAACACTGTTCTCCTCTAAATTGTAAGGCGGATAGGAGCAGCACAAGTGCAGATTACCAAATAAATGGTCGGTGCTAAGCTTCAAATGATAGGAGTGACATCTCCCCATATGACGTATAACAAAGAGACAAGAGCATGGAAGCAGCACTCACGAAAAAAAAGTGAAGTTTATTCACCCAACAAATGCAACGTTTCACTTCCTCAATGGCTTGAAAATGCTTCAATTGAGGAAGTGAAACGTTGCATTTGTTGGGTGAATAAACGTCAATTTTTTTTCGTGAGTGCTGCTTCCATGCTCTTGTCTTTTTGTTCTTATTCTCTACATTTTTTCCGTGACTTCTATTGAACATTATGAAACTTTGTTTAAGTTACACTTTTTAGGGTACAACCACACATCGCATAATAAAAATGGGAATTTCCGATCAGACTTTTTGTTCAGAAATTTCTTCTACAGTGAGATGCAGTAGAAAGTGGAAGAGATATGAACAAATCTCATACACACACTGCAGAAAAAGTCTACAGAAAAGACATGCGGATTAGGAATCTGCAGCATGTCAATTTGTCCGTTCTTAAATTTCGCAGTGTTTATGTCACGGTTACTCTTAAATCGGAATTCCGCTCCAATTTTAATCCGGTCTGAAAATTATCATCACAGTTTTCTGACTCGAACTCATTCCCAGTGCTCGCTAAGGATGCATTCACTCTGTGCGATTTTGCTGAGATTTTAACCGTGCGGCCCAAAAAAAACGCCCCAAAAAAGCATGCATTTTATGGCATTTTAAAAGGCATGCATTTTTCAGCTGCGCAGCAAAGAAACGCAGCAACACTGCACCGTGTGAATACACCCTTAACGCACCACGACATGCCGGTACGTCATGGTGCAGGAGGAGAAGTATGGAGCGGGCTCCCGCGCTGAGCCTGCTCCATATGCTGAGGGTGTCAGCTGTGATTTACAGCTGACACCTGGGACTAACTGCCAGCAACAGCGATCGCTGTTGGTTGTCATGGCAGCCTAGGGGCCTGATGAAGGCCCCCAGGTCTGCCTTCACTCTGCCTCTGTTAAGCCATTCCTCTGGCAGGGCTTAACAGAAGCCTTTAAAATTTTATATACACTGCAATATATTAGTATTGCAGTATATTGTATCAGCAATGCAACGATCACTGGTTCAAGTCCCTTAGGGGGACTAATAAAATGTGTAAAAAAAAATTATTCAAAGTTTAAAAACGACCCTTTTCTCAGCTTTTTCTAAAGTAATGTTAAAAATAAAAGCAAAAAACAAAATAGGTATCGCTGTGTCCATAAAAGTCTGAACTATTACATTATAGCATTATTTAACTCGCATGTTAAATGCCGTAAAAAGAAATATAAAAAAGCAAGAATAGTTGTTTTTTGGCCAACTTAGCGGTAAAAAATGTTTTAACAAGAAGTGACCAAAAAGTCATATGTACCAAAAAATGGTACCAATAAAAACCACAGCTCATGGAACAAAAAAAATAAGCCCTCACACCGCTCAATGGACGAAAAAATAGAATATTGCAACACGTTTTATTTTTGTAAAAGGAGTAAAACATAAAAAACCCCACAATATAAATGTGGTATTGCCAAAAACTTATTTACCAGCAAAATAATTTGTCGTCTTTACCACACGGTGAAAGACTGAAAATGGAAACCCATGGAAAAAACTGTGATTCCTCCATTTTCTAGATCCACCCCACGTAGAATTTTTTTTCAGTTTCCCAGTATATTATATGGTACTTTAAACTGTGCCAATAGAAACTACAACTCCTCCCGCAAAAAACAAGCCTTCACACCACTCCATTGACGAAAAGAAAAAAAAAAGTTAGGGCTGATAGAAGGCGGGGAGTGAAAAACCAAAATTCAAAAATGTTTGGTCTTTCAAGTGGTTAATGTGATGATACACTTAGCACTTTAGCTCTTAAAGGCTATGTACACTTTTATCTGACTTTAAACAACTATTAAATTCTACTTTTTAAGATACAGCTAAGTTTATGAACTTAGATGTGATTGATATTAGCTGGATCCGGTCGGTCAGAGACATGCAGGACCAGCATCGAGCCAAGCAGTCTATACAGGTGAACTGACGGAATCTGCATTGATAGAATGATACAGGATACATAGAAGCTGTATGCTAAAAAGTAAAAACTTTTTTTTTTTTTAAATAAATATCAATATAAAAGTTGTTTAAAATCAGATAAAACGTTGATTAAAACAATTTCACTTCAAAAGTTTACATATCCTATAAAGTCTCCCACAATGTCTGTTTGGGAGGTGGCATGTAGATTGTCTGAATATATATATCAACCATTAGATGGCGCCATTTATACTGGCACAGTATTTGATTTACTTTGACTGGAAAGTTGCGAATATAAAATCACATACATCCATAAGGTTTCGAGAATGGCATGCAAATACATCTATTAGGCTTCATCTTGATGCTTTAAAATAGACCTAGAATAGAAGTGATTATTCGATTTGGTCAAATCTACTAAATTGGCTCTTCATCTATTTTTTTTGCAATGTCCAACACCCACTCCTCCATAAGATCAATAAAAAACAAGTAACCCATAATAATAATCATAACTTTTTTTCTTTCATGGAGGTAAGAAACGAATAGGTTAGTCTGAGGGTTTGTGACAATGTAGGAGTGTAGACCATGCTATAGACTTCATGCTGTTTAGCTAATAAAGTATTGCCCGGACTGGATAAATTGTACCAAATTCATAAATGTTAGAAGTATATGTTCTGCACGGAATTTCAGCCTTCGCATAAAAGCAGAAATGTTTGCATACATTGACAGCAAGCAAACATCTTGACAACGGTGAGGAATGAAAAACAAGTATATTAAAATGTTATGCAAAATTTTATATACTGTGCTTATAAAATGTAATTAGAAAAAGTTTTAAAAATAATCCATAACTAAAGAAAAGCCATGAAAACCGCTACTAAGGAGGCAAAGAGTAGCGGTTTCTGAGCATGTCATAAAAGTGTATAGGTCAACAGGAGGCAATAATAAGCAAAGGAGAAAATAAACCCAGGATAAATAATAATAATAAATCGACTAATAATAATAATAATACTACACAACTACTACTAATAATAATCTGATAGTAATAATAAACTAATAATAATAATAACAAACTAATAATAATAATAATAATAACAAACTAATAATAAAATACTAATAATAACAAACTAATAATATTTTATTTTTTTTTGGATGCACCATTGATTTCACATTCTTATGTACTAGATAATATCAGCGTGTTCCTGCAGCAGAACTCCCCAGCTCTGACCCCCTTGCTGTGTCTAGGTTGTGCAGTGCTATGTTTATGTCAACAGTAGAAAAAACGGAATTGAAGAAGCATTTATTATGGTCTATTTTACCGTGAGCTACACATGCTGTGCCAGTTACAGATACTGCAGATGTTGATAAAGCAATGTCGCAATTATTCATCTTAGAATAATTTTCAATTTGTCAAAACATTAGTATAGTCACTTCTGGGATACCACTATTACTGTAATTTTGACAAGATAAAATAACCCAGAAACATTCCCTTCATTATTCCTTTGTTTTCATGCATCACAAACCCTGGTTAAGTAGCAGGGTGGCTCCCTATGTGGGGGACTAGAGGACCCAGCATGACTACAAGGAAAACTGAGGTCTGTGGGTCCACTGCAAGCAGAGAGTTTACATATTGTTTAGCTTTGCATAAAAACTACAATACATCCAAAGTTACTTAATAACTTTCTGAGGGAGAACGTTAGATGGCCATATGCAGAGTTTTCAGACTTTGGCCACGCCTTCAAAACTACACCTGGATGTATAGATTATTTTTTAATTCTAGGATTATTCTTTAAATTGAAACCTGCAGCAAAATGTCAAAGTTTACACACAAAATCTTGTTAAACCTCTTAAAAAACAATTAGAATTAGAGATTATGTTAAGGCGGCTATAGCAGATCTGAGAGCAGTGTATAATAGAAGAGGAGGAGCAGAGCTTGGGTATATAGAGTATTAAATTAGTATTTTCATGATCAAAGCTGTTTAAATGCTGCCAGGACTCCTATAGAAAGCCTGTGAGTCATGCTTCCTCCGCCCACACACAGTGATTGACATCTTTTCAATCACTCTGTGTGGGCGGGGGGGGGGGGGGGAGCAGGACTCACAAGCTTTCTCTAGGATTCCTGGCAACTTTTTTACATGAAAATACTGAATCAAATCATGAGCCCTCAAATAGGGGAACAAAGGAGACCTGACAGCCGCTGAACCATTACTACGTGGTAAAGATATTTTATAAATGGGTTTTGCTATTTATTTTTGTAATTACATTCTGAGGCAGATTTATTCTGCCTGCAAAAAACTTTGTGAACAGGGACTTATAAAGTTTAGGTTTTTGAGTGAATTGTTTGATCAGCAGGTTTCTTATATAATATCTCTACCGAAGGCAGGAACATTCAATAATAACTGTGCAGGACTACAGCAGCCTGTATTCTGTCAATGCTCAGATTAGAGGCTTTTGTATTGTGTTGATGATACTATGATAATTTCCGGGGCTATAATAACTGATCACAGAGACCACCTATAGTCAAATTGTCTTCTAGGGACCCAAACCATAGGGCAATGTGACTCTCTAGCAGCCATAGAAAGTGTCCATAAAAAATAAGAACCGTCCTAGTTTTATAATGAGAGCACGGCCCGCAAATGCGGGTGTCTGTCCAGGGCCGGCCGTGACCGTAATCACGGATCGTGATTACAGGCTAAGTCCACACAGGATGGAAAAATCTGCCGCACGTCTGCCTACGGATTTTGCAGTGAATCTGCACCAAAATCTGCATCTCTACATTGAAAGCGGTGAAATCCACTGTGAAAATCTGAAACAGAAATTGAAATGCTGCAGTTTTTTAAAATTCGCACGCAGGTCAATTTCCATGTGGAAAAATTCCACAGCGTGTAGATGAAATTATTTTAAATCCCAACTACATGGCTGGTAGAGTAGTTTTTCCATTCGCAAATCTGGATGGAAAACCTGCAACATTTCCGTCCCGTGTGGCCGTATAAATACAGTTAGGCTACATTCACACGAGCGTATCAGATTCACGCGCGTGAAAAACGCCCGTGAATCTGGTCCATATGTGTTGCGTTATTGCATCTGTGCTTTGCGAGTGGCATGTGTTATTCACGCACTTGTCAAGCACATCTTTTTTTTAAATTATTTTCAATTGAATTAATGCGTAAATCATGCACCGCACATGGATATGCATCCGTGTGCTGTGCGTGATTTTCACGCACCCATTGACTTCAATGGGCGATAGGTGTGTGAAAAATGCACCAATATAGGACATGCACTGAGTTTTACGCAACGGACACACGCTGTGTGAAAACTCACGCATGCGTGAACGGCCCCATTGAAATCAATGGGTCCGTGTGCTGCGCGTGATTTCCCTGCGCGTGATTTCCCTGCGCAGCACTCGGACATTATTCACGTTAGTCTGAATGAGCCCTTATACAAAATCGATGTACAGATATATAACATACAATACAAGCAAGTTTTTCTTTTATCATATTGAACTCTTATTTGTTATCTCCTGTTTTTTTCCTAAGACAACAAGGAATATGATGCATATCTTTCCTATACCAAAGTGGATCCAGATTCATTAGATCATGAAAGCAAGGAGGAGGAACAGTTTGCACTAGAAATTCTTCCAGATATCCTAGAGAAGCACTACGGATACAAGCTGTTCGTTCCAGACAGGGACATGATGCCCAGTGGGAGTAAGTCTATTCCAATTTACCTTGCTTAGCTTGACACATTGGGGCAGGATGTAGCAATTGATACCACATACTGAAAAATGATCAAAAAGTAGATAGATAGATAGATAGATAGATAGATAGATAGATAGATAGATAGATAGATAGATAGATTTTAAAAAAAATGAATGAAGAGGCAGCACTCCAAGGAAATTGGTGAAAAAAAGTGGTGTGTTTATTCACCCCAGGCAGGCAAACGTTTCGATCCGTGCCTATGGGATCTTTGTCAAGACTACATTCTCATTACATTGCACTTCTTATTGGCTGATCTGGCTCAAAGAGCATAAATGGCAGAGGAGACAAAAAAAAAAGGTCTGCAAATACCCATTAAAAATTCCTTGAGCAGTATATAACTTACTTTAAAATATTTGTTGGTCTTTTAATTAGCGAGTTTAACTTACACTTCGTTGGCCAAATACTTTGTGGATGCTGATCCAGAATCCAGCAAATCCCCAATTGTAAACTGTCCCTTCTTTGACGAGTCTTCCACTAGCCTAGGGACTATGCTTACCCTAATCCCTCCTATATAGAAAAAGCTTAGTGACAACTCTAATAGGTGTTAAAAATTGTGGTCAGTTTCTAGACCTAGCCCAGGACCTAAGGGATACTTTAGATGCAATTAATAAACTACAGCGCAGGTGCAAAACAAGGGTTTACAATCATTGGCACCCATATTGTAATTAATAAGGAGATGGATCTCAGTTAAATGGTCACTAAATTTTCAACTAGCTTTGTATAAATCAGTAGTACAAGTGAATATAAGAAACTTAAAATGCCTCTCTCTCCACCTTTCATGCTCCTTTCTTCACCCTCCCTCCTAATTGTTCACTCACTCTGAATTTAGTGCTTTTTCAATCTCCTCAAGAGGAGACGGACTATCAGCTCACTGAGGGACCAGGTTATAGCTGCCCATAGAAGTCTGTGGAGCAGGAAGGGGCAGGAGGGAGCAGGAGCAGAGTGAGAGAGAAAGGCATATAGAGATGCTGCTGCAGCTTTCTAGAAAGTGTTCTCTCTCAACCCAGTACTGGATTCACAGCTACGCTGCTAGTTACTGCTGTTTCATGTCCTCCATGTTGCTGCTGATTCTGAGAGTGTGCTGCATAGAGATAGGAGAGCAGGATCCTCTCTTCACTGTGTGTGCAATTTATGGGAGACATGATAGCGGGTAGGCCCCACCATCTATCTCAAAGAAAACTGAAAATTACAGATAGCCACTGTAGGGGGCAAAACTGCAAAAAAAATAAAATAAAAAGCCTTATACGATAGGGCTGATGAAAGGGGATTTAACAGCCTGATATTGACAGGCACTAAATGACCTGATGGCCTTATCTTGATTTAATTTATAAAGCAAAAATAAAAATCTATAAATTCCCATTCGCAAATATTGCACATATGTGGCCGTAAAAAAAACACTGCAACCTGTATGGCATTCAGGTATATACATCCAATTTCAAATGCCAAACTCTTATTATTCTTACAGTAGAGAGGTTGTGGATATCATACAAAGCCATTTCCCGGAGCAGAAATAGATCCAATAGCTGCTCCTGCTCAGGATGACTAATTGTGATCATGTATTATATGGTTGATGGTTGCCACGGGAGCCCTATAGGTCCTACACCACTATGCAGTTCCTTGTACTGTCTACTGTAGTTGATATCTGTAGTTTCAGCAGCTGGACACAAAGGTTATCCGCTGCTTTCAACTGAGAGGAATAGTCCAAATGGGACAACTCTTGCCATTTCTTTTTTTTATTTTTTTATATAAAGTGAGGGACAAAGAATTAAAAAAAAATTTATGCCAACATCAGTGACTTTGAATAAATGCATTTTTAAAAAATATATATATTTCATTTTGTGGTCAATACTCCCATTTGTTTGAGATAGAATGAAGACTGGAGTGCCAAAGAAGTGACATCGATAAGCTAGTAGACTGTTTTTACCATTTAGCTCAGTTTTAATTCTTATAGTTTCTGCTTCCAAAAATCCTTTTTAGAATGAAATTCTGTTAATAAATATCTTTATACTTGATTTATGTCTCTGTCTGTCATGATACAAACACCTCCAATTTCTATCTAGATCAGGAAATGGATGTTTGTGTTGGAGGGTTCACTTAGTACGTTTCTTCTGAACATACTAATTTGAGGTATCTGCGGTGGTTGATTACTTCAACACATGGTAATTTAAAGTCTCTTTAAGATTTGATTGGACGGTCCTTTTGAAAGTTAAGTTCATGACTGTGTAATTATATGTTACAGCCACACGAGGGTGTGTGTTATTGTTCTGCTCTTATAATTGGAGCCTCGATCCGCCACAGCATCACTTATACCTTTGATACTTGGCACCAAACATGACAGCTTCTTTTAGCTGGCAGCACAGGGAAATATTAAAGTCACAGTATATCATTAATACCTTCTCCGAAGCCAAACTAATTAAAATAAACACTGCTCTAGAAGAATATATTGCATGTAATTAGCAGAATTATCATTATGCTACGATTGCAGGATGTGAAGTATGCCAGAAAGTTAGCAATTTGCTTAAATGTCTGCATTCATTTTCATAGTGCAAATTAAGGTTTTCCAAACCAGCCCTCCATGGGAAGTGAGGAAAGCAATTTTTCATGAATTTCTATAACACAGAAGTTTAGGATTTATTTTTGATTCTTTACTGGGGGCTACTGTAGTGGTCTGCAGGGCTGGATCCTTGATAATCCTTTTACCACTATGGGGTAGGAACAAATAGTGATTGTATTCAGTGAAAGGCAAGGAATACTTTATTGACAGGCAGTTATGGACAATCTTCAAGTTGGCTAGTCTTTTGAATTTTTATAGAATATGGTATGGAAACTCAAATAGTCTCTTTTACTGGGCCTAGAAGAGGGGTAGATGGCCACCTGGGGCAACATTGAAGTGGGAGCATAATTTATTGATGAAAACAATGTTCGGCCTTTTAATTTTTCTTGTGTAACCAGTCAGACAAGGGTAATCAGGGCTGGTGTTAGACAAAGTGTGGCCCTAGGCAAAGTTAAAAGTGGGACCCTAAATGCTGAATTACCGTATCAATAATGCAGTCAATTCCGAAGGCGATGTGCAGAGAACTGCATCGCTGATTTCTATCGCGTTCAGGAGTGTTACAAGCCCCAAATCATATGTCCCCCCTCTCTCATAAAAAACTTCTCTATATACATATAGAGTTATTAAATCATACCACTATACAGATTAAATATTACCTGCATACTCTGACTGAACGCAACTCACTATTAGGCCCTGTTCACTGAGTTTTTTGCAGGCAGAAAATTCTGCCCCAAAATTCCATCTGGAATTTCCAAGCCGTTTGCCGCGTTTTTCGCCCACGGCCATTGAACGCCACGGGCAAAAACGCAGCGAAAACTGCTTTCTCTGCCTCCCATTGATGTCAATGGGAGGTCAGAGACGTAAACGCCTGAAGATAGGGCATGTCGCTTCTTTTTCCCACGAGCCGGTTTTATCGGTCGCGGGGGGGAAAAAAACGCCTCCACCTCCCATTGAAATCAATGGGAGGCGTTTTTGGATGTTTTTTGGCGTGTTTTCCGACGCGGTTTCCGCGTAAAAAAAACTGTGTGAACAGGGCCTTATAAGACCAATAATAACACAATATAAAAAGGTCCAAATAATACACCCACACCATTACCACATAGTGACTGAATAATACCCTCATACTGATACTGTATAATACCTCCACACCATAACCACATACTGTTGCTGAATAAAAAAACACTATACAAAGACCAATATAACCACCATGTTGTGACCATATAGTTGTAGATGGCAGTTATACACAGGATCTCTGCAGACCATATAAGCAATTACAGCACCTTTATATCCGGTGACTTACAGGTGATGTTTTCTCTGATTAGAGTCATTCACTTTGTCTTTTTTTTTCTCCATCCAGCTCAGACCACTGTGATGACTTATTCCATCCACAACTCGTCTCTGCAGAATTTAACACAGACATGTTGGTTTCTTGCTTTTCCAGCACCCTCCACACCTATACCCCACCCTCTAAACAAACTCGTAGTCCACAGTGCCCCAGATGGTAAAAACAATCCATCAGTGCTCGACACAATGAAAGTGCCCCATCAGTAACCGTGCCCCCACAGTAATAATGTCCCTTTGTGCCCCGGTAGATAGCGCCGCATACAGCCCTCCTTGTAGATAGTGCTACACACAGCCCCCTCTTGTAGATAGCGCAACACACAGCCCCCCCTTTGTAGATAGTGCCACACAGCCCTCACCCTTACATATAGTGCCATACAGCCCCCCTAGTAGATAGTGCCACACAGCCCTCCCCTCTTTATAGTGCCCCCCAGCCACCCCTTATATAGTGCCCCCCAGCCACCCCTTGTATAGTGCCACACAGCTCCCCCTTAGTAGATAGTGCTACACAGCACTCCCACCTGTGTAGTGCCACACAGCCCTCCCCCTGTATAGTGCCACACAGCCCTCCCCCTGTATAGTGCCACATAGCCCTCCTCGCTATATATAGTGCCCTCCCCAAAAAAATTGTACTTACCTAGCCCTGTTGTGATAGAGTTTAGGACTGGAATGTGGACCAGGAATTGTGCCTCAGCGTTTTGATTGTATGGTGAAGCATGAATCATTGGCTTTTTTCAGAAAGACAACAGAAAAATTAAAGGTGTTGTCCATGTATAACAATCCCTACTTGCTAGAAGGGTCCATTACAATATGCTGATCAAACAAACAATGTCAACCTACTGGGGTATCATCAGTATTCTGTGGGGAAAGCTGGCAGTAGATGTTCAATTTCCCTGCAGCGCCACCCTAGAACAAATTAAGATTACACAATACAACTTCAAATCACTGCTTTGCTGAGTGATGCAGGACAGGACTGTTCCTTTAGAGCATTAGACACTTTGTAAACACTCTCCAATGATCCTGAACAGGGACACACTCTATTAACTCCGAATTCCCTAATAAGGTATACAAAAATAGTTTTTGTAAACTAGACAACCCCTTTAAAGTACCTACAGGGGTACCATTCTCCATGTATTTTTTATTTTTAAATCTTAACCCATCACTTTGGCTAGTTTTGATAGCCAGGGTCAGACTGGCCCACTAGGGTACCAGGGGGGGGGGGGGGTCATGGTTCTGACACATTCATGGGCATCAATGATCCAACAGTAGGGAATGCCATTTGGAGGTGTCTTTGAAGCCAATCACTTGCCACTAGGGTCTACTTCTTATGGGATGATTCAGTAATAACCTATTTGATCTTATTGATAATGTCTTGTGTGTGCAAAGATTAAAATGCAAATAAAAAGATTACAGTGCAATAAAATGGACGTGTACATGTTCTGCATATATAATGGGGGGGGGGGGGTTTCTGGATAATATTCTCAGGTCCAAGAAACCCCAGTCCGACACTGCTAATAGCAATACCAGTAGTCATAATTACATTATCTATATGATGGGGTCATGCTTTTATAGCACAGAGGCTGCTTGGAGGTATGGGTGTAAACCTAACTTCTGTGCACCCTTGCTATGCTGAAGCAGATTACTCAAATCTGGTTTATGCTCTGGGTGAGCACTTTTTCCATAGTAAATCCTCTGGTGGATTGCAGTCCACCAGTAGACACAAGCCATGGGAATCGTTAATACGGATCCTTTCATGAAGTTAAGTATTAAGTAGGATGTGCTGTTATTTTCTGTTTAAGGTGATGACGGGCCCCTGCCTGTTTTCCTGCATAGGTTTCACACGTGTATGTCTGCCCTTAGTCATTTTGTGGGATTAACTAATATAATTAAAAATGGCACTTGGTTCGAAGTGAATCATGGGTATTGCTTTAGGTTAAATAAGCTGCATCCGCGTCTATGAAAAAAATATACAAAAAAGTAGCTTAACACAGGCCCCAACTCTACATAGTTCTTTTATGCCTAACCACCCACTAACACATTATTTTTTAGAGTTCATCTGGATGACTAATTATAATGCACAGTAAGGTTCATACAACAAGCAAGTGAATAAGAAATCACAATATATAAAACAGTAGAGAATTGTACACTAGCTCTTAAGATGTATTGTTAATACAAAAGCATATTAATATTAATGACCTCTTTTATTGCCTTTACTCCACATGAAGATGCCTGTGGTGAAATCTTGCTCTTATTAATTGAATTAAGGCCTAAAAAGTCAACAGATGGTCTTTCGAACACGCGTAGAATACATTTGGCCGGATAAAGTAAAATTTAGGCAATGCTTAAAGGGTACCTGTCACTTCATTTGCCTTTGCAGGATAAGTTACTGTGTGTATATGAGGAGCAGCACTATTTCTGGCCATTATATGACTTTGAATTTGGAATTTTAAGCAGTTTTCCCCTTTTCATGCTATATATGTAGTTTGCATTTTATCTCTGAAGTGTTGGCTGGAGACTATCTGCTATACACTACACACCGTAAGAAGAGAAGAATCTGCTATATAACCTTCTCTCTCACTCAGAAACAGCCCCAGGATCATGCAGGACATTATATGTATATATATATATATATATATATATATATATATATATATATATATGAGAGAAGTACTGACATGTACTGATGTGAATAAAGTGTGATAGAAAGTTCTGCTCTTATTTCCTGCACTTTCTGCTCAATCACCCCCCCCTCCCCTCTCCATAGACATGTCTAATCTGATACATCTGAGCTGCAGTCAGTCAGGACAGATAGAGCTGAATTTTCAGAATGAGGGAGGATTTGCACGAGCGTGTGCGTTTTGCGCGTGCAAAAAACGCATCGTTTTATGCACGCAAAAGGCACTGAACAGCTCCGTGTGTCATCACCATATGATGCGCGGCTGCGTGATTTTCGCGCAGCCGCCATCATTATGACACTCTGTTTGAAAACAGAAAAGCACGTGGTGCTTTTCTGTTTTCAAACATACAATCATACTTTTTACAACTGTTGCGCGAATCACGCACGTCCCACGGAAGTGCTTCCGTGTGGTGCGCGTGATTTTCACGCACCCATTGACTTCAATGGGTGTGTGATGCGCGAGAAACGCAGAAATATAGGACATGTCGTGAGTTTTACGCAGCGGACTCACGCTGCATAAAAATCACGGACGGTCTGCACGGCCCCATAGACTAATATAGGTCCGTGCGAGGCGCGTTGCACGGACGTATATCACATTCGTGTAAATCCGCCCTAAAAGTCAGTTTAAGAGAGGGAGGGCGAGCAGGAAAACAGCCAGATAAGAGCAGCAAGTGGCTTGCTACTCTGATATATTGCAAAGTTCCTTATAATCGCCTGTACTATTCAATTATGCAAAGTTTGTTGAAATGACAGTGCCCGTTTAAATCGACTTTTTCTGTCTTTCAGCTTACATGGAAGAACTTGCAAGGTGCGTTGAGCAAAGCAGAAGACTAATTATAGTGCTGACCCCAGATTATGTCATCAGAAGGGGGTGGAGTATTTTTGTGATGGACAGCAGACTCCACAATATGCTGACCAGTGGAGAAATCAAAGTCATATTAATAGAATGCAGCAATTTAAGAGGAAAAGTCAATTATCAAGAAGTAGAATCCCTAAAACATGCCATCAAACACCAGTCATTAATCAAGTGGAATGGTCCAAAAAGCAGCAAACTAAATTCAAAGTTTTGGAAACGCCTAGTCTATGAAATGCCTGCAAAAAAGAAAGAAGTTCTATCCAGACAGCATGTCATGGACAGTGGAGAGCAAAGTCTTTTTGGAGACCTACAAACTGTACCCTCCATTGCAGTAACAGGAACATCTGGCACGCTGCCACCATCAGAGGATATATCTGGCTACCATCATGCAGAAGTAATGCAAATGAGACATTTCTGCAGAGCTTATGAATATGGGAAACCGACCCCAGTTATGCCAGTAGCATCTCTAGGCAATCACCATACATATTGCAATATACCGTTAACCCTTCTCAATGGACAGCTGAGCCACAAGAATGCAGCCAAGGACCCACAAGAGTTCCATGGGAATAGTACAATAATACCAATATCGTCAAGGGAGCTTAGCATTACCAGTGATATTTGGTAGTATGTAGGGCATAGACCTCTTGTCTATGTTACTGTACAAGCTCCCTAAAGTTTTAAGGAACCTTGAACTCATGCCACAGGGGTGCCAAAGGAAGCTTTCAAGCAATGGCACAATTACTCAGTTTTCTACTGGAGCATTTTGTTTACAATGCCAGGATATTGATATTAAGGATCCTGCCTTTTTTTAGTTCCTACATAGTTAAAAAGATACAAAAAAAACAAAATATGGTGTAAATGTTTTACTGCAATGTCAGGAAAATAAACAAACAAAAAAAGAAAAGAAACAAAAAAATATTTTCGTTTAGATGTTGCAATCTAATGGACTAACGTTCAATATGGGATGAAGCAAAGGATTATTTCTATATATTTCGAAAGTCATTTCAATACAATAAAAATGTTAACTATAGTAACTTTATTTTAGACTTATAATTATGCAAATGTCATAGCACATGCTGAATATGTTTCTTTTTGTAAAGAAAGGATTGTGTGATACCGTGGAGGGTTTGTCCACCTCTTGTGAGATTGTCACATGTCCATTAATAAAACTGCACAATAGAGTTACTTACCATGTCAATGAAACCTTTCAATGCTAGAGAAATAAATGGGGGGGGGGGGTGTCGCTTTATCTCTAGCAGCGAAGGGATTAATGTTGTGCACCAGCCCTTTTGTTTACTGCAAGCACACCATTGTCCTGATTCTTTACATTTGTAGTGAGCATGCTTCTATTACTTTATTCGGTTACTGAGCGTTCCATATTTACATACACACAGTGCCCATGGCCTAATACAGGGGCACACAAACTCTCTGACTCATATTAGGGGAGAATAATGTAGACGGTGGAACATTTCAAATATAGATTCAGAGGCATACAGATCTACAGGATGGGACCATAGGTTTCTTTGGGTGCTGGATTATGGAACAATTGTACAGCCATGTGAATAAGCCCTTCATTATAGTTTAGACTGTAAAGCATTTTCCCCTAAAATTGAAAAAATCAGCAAATATATACAATAAATCACTGTCCTGTCAACATATTAGATCCGGATCTTGTAAATAGAAAATATAACTTTTACTGTGTTTCTTTTAAAATTGAAGGTACAAACTTGCATAAAGAGGATTCCATATATGCCATGTGTTCATACAAAATCATCAGTCATATGCCTAATGTAGTTTATAACTATAACATTTATTTTTGAAGTCTTTTCATAAAAAATAGACCGCACAATATCCACCCAATTGGGGGTTACACAAATGTATTAATTATTTTCAAAGAGAGGGGTTCACATATATAACCCTAATATAGTTGGCTATTTTGATCATAGATTATGGGGGTCGCTACCCCCCCCCCCCAATTTCGATGCAGGATAGTGTATGGTTTAAGGGGATCGGGGAACCTCTCTCCATCATGAATTCCTCCCGACGCGTCAGACGCCGGAAACAGGCGCAGGCTCTTGAAACCTAAACAACATGGGTGACTGATTCCTTTGCATTGTAAGCAGCCCCCCCCCTTACTGAAACGACAGCTACAAATAACCTTTGCCAGCACCGATGGAACTTGGGTAAAGCTGGTTCTGGCCTATCTCCCCTGAGGAACCGTTTGGCCACGAGGAAACGCATCGGGAGGAATTCATGGCGGGGAGAGGTTCCCCGATCCCCTTAAACCATACACTACCCTGCATCTGAACGGGTAGGGGGGGGGGTAGCGACCCCCATAATCTATGATCAAAATAGCCAACTATATTAGGGTTATATATGTGAACCCCTCTCTTTGAAAATTATTAATACATTTGTGTAACCCGCAATTGGGTGGATATTGTGCGGTCTATTTTTTATGAAAAGGCTACAAAAAGAAATGTTATAGTTATAAGCTACATTAGGCATATGACCGATGATTTTGTATGAACACATGGCATATATGGAATCCTCTTTATGCAAGTTTGTACCTTCAATTTTACAAAACACAGTAAAAGTTATATCTTATATTTACAAGCTCCGGATCTATTTTTTTATCTTCATAATTATACGGAGAACTGTCAATTTTAAGTCCAGGCGGTGGGCTCCTAAACTACACCATCAAAATGTATTTACTGTCAAGATATTAAAAAGTCTATTTAACTACTTTCCTAGGAAAGTCTGGTGACAACCAATCTGGCCTCCATTACAGCTCCTATAGGGGTTATCTCCAAGCTTTTCCAGATTCCTAAATGGCACATCTTCTTAGTTACACAGGGATATATCCCGCAGTCATGACAAAATAGCTCAAATCAGGCACCTATACACCTTCTATAGTGGTTTTTATATTGTAGGGAAAATGGCTCTTAACAATATGTTCTACTGGTTGATGCATCAGTCGATCTCTCCGAAATTACTTTGGAACGAGAGGAAGCTTGAAAAGTTATACATCACGTTTTTCTTTGATTTGTTAGCATGTTTTTTTGTAAAGGAAATAAATAATAGATGGATTAATGTGGCTACCAACAGATTGTAAAGATGGACACTCACTTTAGTCAACCTGTAATGGACTTCAATTGTAGCAATAAAAAGGATTATCTGGGTTCCGTTATTTAAACAGGCAAATACTGGAGTAAAGTACAGATGGATTAAAACAGTCGGCCATTGTATGGGTTTTAATATACATCTAAGTTCTTTTCATTTAAAAACAAAATATTGGATGTTGTTGTAAAGCTCATGCGCACAGGTATATTACAACTCCATTCAGCCTCCGATATCTGTCTCTGGGACCCTACTGTACCTCCTTATGTATGGAGGCATTGTGGCATACTCTGTCAGACACTAATTTTTTTCCCCTAGAAGCATTTAAGGAAACAAATTCAATACAATATCGCAAAAACATGCCAGAAAAACCCTTGGCAGGCTGCAACTCACATCACAACCCATGGGTGGTCCCAGATAGACATATATAGCATAGACATCTCGTGACAGAGAATCTCTAAAAGCTGTTCATCTTGCGCCAGACATTTCAGGACATGTTGAGATATGAGGAAAGGTAAGGAAGGGATAACAACACATCTATATCTCCATAACACAGTGCCTACAGTTGCATACTACAGAGATGTAGGGACTCCATGTGCTGCCATCCAGGGTGCATGGAGTCTGACACTGAATACAGAACAAGGTGTCTACAGAGCCTAACAGAGTCCATACGGCAGCGTACGGAGCTATATGGCCTCTATGCTTCCGTACCATGCTCCGTCATGTGCGGTTGTCTTCTAGTGAAGAAAAGCTCTGCATATACGGCATCCAATTTTTTTCATACGGAATCTCACAAGAAAAAAAACCATTTGAGGCATATGGAGGTACAGCAATGACCCATAAACTTGTATCCGCACCAAAATGCGGCCATGTACATGAGGCCTTAAGGTTAGAAACTTTTACAGTGAGAAGCTCAAGGAACTGTTCATCATTGATTTATCTTAGGTCAAATTATGCCACAATAGTTAGAATATTAAACTCATGGCACAATGGTCATTGGTATCATTTAGACTGATGTCGCTTTATCACACGGGTTAGCTTCTTTTAATGCATCTTTTTTGGGGGACTTTTGTATCTCCCTTTTGGTTATAGAAACTTTACATTTACAGAAGTAGAAGATTTTAATCTGTTTTACCTTCAGTCTTCTAGAATAACAGAGCATTTTGCACAAATGTTAAACCCTGCTCTGCTACATCTGTTTTTTTTTTACTCACCACATGTTATAGATTTTTTTTTCCACATTTCACCTTTGCTCTGTCAAAACAAATGATGACAAAATCTGCAAGATTTGAGTATGCAGAAACTGATCAATACACAAACAGCAGCAGGTACAAAAGATTTTTTTGCCTTTGGTAAAACCAACCTAAAAACGGGAAATATTTAATAGTTGTGTTTCGTGATGTGTCTACTATTTTCGGATATCTGTATATTTTGAATGATGCATCTGCCAGTTATGAGTATCCTCATGTTAAAAGGTCGGCAGTAAGGATCACGGACTTCCTTCAGAAAACATAAACGTACAGAGCACTTCATAGTGTCTGCCCAGAGCATACATAGGTGCACATAACCATTATGACTTTAATTTCTTTAAAATGTATAATTTTTTATAAATCTGGACGGAAATGCATATCATAATATTTATCACGGACTTCAATTACGCTCTCACAGATACATACAGTAGCTTTAGCAAGTTTTCAAGACTGCCGGGCTGTAGTCTGGAGAGGTTGCTATCTGTCTTCATCAACTACTGAAGACTCATTATTTCATCTTTTCTATCTACCTGTGAACATAGTACAAAAATAGCTGTAGCAGCCGCCATCTTATCAGCTGCTATTTATGCTTTTTGCCAGCCTTCCACTAGAGGGTGCTGTGATTTTATAATTTATTATTATTGCCTGCTGGCAGAGGAAATCACTGTTTGATGAGGGGAAAAAATGAAAGACATGATAAATAAGGTGTATTGTGAATTTTCAGCAGACTGCAAACCCATTTCCACACTAAGTTCATTTGACACCACTGTTTTTTTTTAGCCAGCCACAAAATCTAGGATTTTATTGACATTGTGCAATTTCCTAGATTTGAGAAAAGGCATTTACGTGACATTGCTCAGGGCGGACATCTTAAATGCAACATGTCCAAAACAGGGGTAGCTTCAATAGATTAAATATATGACTTTTATGGTAATTTCTTTACAAATATCTCATTAATGGCAAGAAGGGAACTGAATGCCATGGCTGGACTGCTGCTCTTTCCCATTTCTACTGTCAGAGATGCCACATTGCCAATCTAGCGTTTAGCTGAAAAACTGAGTCATTTGAGACAGACTGGTTGGCATTGATGCATTGCCCGACACCTACAACCTATAACGCGAGGGTTGTCAGGCAATGTGTCCTTATCAACCAGCCCCAAATTGCTCAGAGCTCAGATGTAGAGCTAAGAATAGAGATTAGCCATCTAAGGCCCGCTTCAGATGGCTACATGTTCGGGTCCATAATATGGTTGCGATACATCCACTATCGCGGTTATATCACTTAAGGGTTCTATGTTTATCGAAGTTTGTTTTAGTAGAACTGCAGGGGGGCCGTGTGTTTGCATTCAAATAATGACCCTAAAATGGAGCTGTGTAGAATGGGCCTAAGACTTGGCTCCACAGCGACTTTTTGTAGTGTGGTTTTCTAATTTTAACGATCGAGCTATAACTGCACTCCAGGGGAAAACTTTGAGGACTCGTGTGTAATGCAGCTGTCAAAAGTGGAAAGTCATGCCACAGAAATGGAGCCTCTACAGTCTCCGTGTACTGCCGTATATTCTCCATCTGGTGACGTATGTACAGGGATATTTTCCCTACTGCCAATGCTACAAGGGGAGAAAAGATCCCTAATTACACCATGTGATGGAGCATGTGACAGAAAAAGACTCTGTATGAAATTGGAAGCACACACAGGTACAGTAGAGACCCCATGCACTTAAATGGGAGCCCTATTATGGATCTATACAAAACGGATCTGTAATACGAGCATGCACAGGAGGCTTTAATCGGGTGGTTCATGAAAAGAAATTTAGGTGGAGAACCTCGTTAAATAAAATGACCTTCTCCCACACAAAATGTTTATGTGCCCTAAAATTAACCATAGTCCATTCATTTTCCTGTTTTGCAATTTTTCCATAAAAGAGAAAAAAAAAACAGGTACGTGGGATCAGAAAAGAAAACAGTGACACTTGGGTCCACTTTTTGCAACCCTATTAAGGGCCTTTAGTTCTGTCACATTTTATATTTCTCTCTAAAGTTTGTTCCGATCAGTGTTGTACTTTAACTTGACAGAAAAATATACAAAACACTACAAAATGCCAGCAATAGTATGGAACCTAGAGCAATACTCAAACAACAAGAGCTAAAGACTTCAGGTGTGATCACTTGATAGTATTACAATTGCATTGATAATCATCCACGACTAACTACAGAGAACTTGTCTTTGTCCCTCTGCCATTCAGGTAAACGTTTCTAGTAATTTGTTGAAGTGGGAAATCGTGTGTATAAGTGATATATATATATATACTTATTATTCAGTGTTAACTTGTACTTTTCATTATTTGCTGTCACATTGATGCCTGAACTATAATATAAGTGACCTAAGAAATTGGTTGCTAATAAAAGTGTCATCTTAAAAGAACAATTTTCAGATTTTCACTTCACAAAAGATTTGTATCGTAGCTATAACAGTAACCAATTCTTTGTGGGAGGTGTCATTTTGACTTCATGTTTTTTTTATTTTTATAATAGATCGTCATTTATGTCCCGTCCCGTCCCCCCCCAAAAAAAAATATTACGTTATCATAGCAGAATTATATACATAATTATAGCAGAGAAAAATATTTAGTATAGTGTTCGAATTCCTGCTACACTTGGGATGGCACTTGAGAAAAATATATTTACTAACAGTTTGAGCCGCAATAGCTCTTAAGAAGAACTAAGGCTTAGTTTACATCTGCGTCAGGGTCCCGTTATGACGTTCCGTCGGAGCTCTCCGTCAGAACGGAACCCTGAACTGACAAACGGAAACCAGACGTTTCAGTTTCCATCACCATTGGTTTCAATGGTGACTTATCCGGTGCCAATGGTTTCCCGTTTGGCTCAGTTGTGCAACGGATCCGTCGTTTTGCCGGAATCAATAGCGTAGTCGATCGTTATAATGCTGAAAGCAGCGTCTCTACCATTATCTTTAGTGAGTGAAGCAAAAAGGTGGTGACAAAATCTTTTTACATTTACAGCACTTATATGCCTATGTCCTCATGCCAAAACTTCCAGCCCACTGCTCTTTTAGCAAAACCTACATATGTATCCAAAGAGGATAGGATAGAAAGCCCAACAGATACATAATAAAGATATTTATATTTATATATCAAATAACAGCAAGATCAAAAAGCATGGTTAAAATTGTATGAGAGGGCAAGAGGGACAAGATGGAAACAGTCCAAAGACATAGAAAATTGGTACACCTCAACATTCATAACTAGGATAATAAATCAGTGGTATTATCTGGTATGTACATATATACAGTGAAGGAAATAAGTATTTGATCCCTTGCTGATTTTGTAAGTTTGCCCACTGTCAAAGTCCTGAACAGTCTAGAATTTTTAGGCTAGGTTAATTTTTGCCAGTGAGAGATAGATTATATTTTTTAAAAAAAAACAGAAAATCACATAGTCAAAATTATATATATTTATTTGCATTGTGCACAGAGAAATAAATATTTGATCCCCTACCAACCATTAAGAGTTCAGCCTCCTCCAGACCAGTTACACGCTCCAAATCAACTTGGTGCCTGCATTAAAGACAGCTGTCTTATATGGTCACCTGTATAAAAGACTCCTGTCCACAGACTCAATTAATCAGTCTGACTCTAACCTCTACAACATGGGCAAGACCAAAGAGCTTTCCAAGGATGTCAGGGACAAGATCATAGACCTGCACAAGGCTGGAATGGGCTACAAAACCATAAGTAAGACGCTGGGTGAGAATGAGACAACTGTTGGTGCAATAGTAAGAAAATGGAAGACATACAAAATGACTGTCAATCGACATCGATCTGGGGCTCCATGCAAAATCTCACCTCGTGGGGTATCCTTGATCCTGAGGAAAGTGAGAGCTCAGCCGAAAACTACACGGGGGGAACTTGTTAATGATCTCAAGGCAGCTGGGACCACAGTCACCAAGAAAACCATTGGTAACACATGACGCCGTAATGGATTAAAATCCTGCAGTGCCCGCAAGGTCCCCCTGCTCAAGAAGGCACATGTACAGGCCCGTCTGAAGTTTGCAAATGAACATCTGGATGATTCTGAGAGTGATTGGGAGAAGGTGCTGTGGTCAGATGAGACTAAAATTGAGCTCTTTGGCATTAACTCAACTCGCCGTGTTTGGAGGAAGAGAAATGCTGCCTATGACCCAAAGAACACCGTTCCCACTGTCAAGCATGTGTTTCTCTGCTAAGGGCACAGGACTACTTCACCGCATCAATGGGAGAATGGATGGAGCCATGTACCGTCAAATCCTGAGTGACAACCTCCTTCCCTCCACCAGGACATTAAAAATGGCTCGTGGCTGGGTCTTCCAGCACGACAATGACCCGAAACATACAGCTAAGGCAACAAAGGAGTGGCTCAAAAAGAAGCACATGAAGGTCATGGAGTGGCCTAGTCAGTCTCCAGACCTTAATCCCATCGAAAACTTATGGAGGGAGCTGAAGATCCGAGTTGCCAAGCGACAGCCTCGAAATCTTAATGATTTACCGATGATCTGCAAAGAGGAGTGGGACAAAATTCCATCTAACATGTGTGCAAATCTCATCATCAACTACAAAAAATGTCTGACTGCTGTGCTTGCCAAAAAGGGTTTTGCCACCAAGTATTAAGTCTTGTTTGCCAAAGGGATCAAATACTTTTTTTTCTGTGCACAATGCAAATAAATATATAAAATTTTGACAGTGATTTTCAGTTTTTTTTTTTTATATAATCTATCTCTCACTGGTAAAATTAACCTAGCCTAATAATTCTAGACTGTTCATGTCTTTGACAGTGGGCAAACTTACAAAATCAGCAAGGGATCAAATACTTATTTCCTTCACTGTATATGCAGTTATAACAAATCAGGATATGTATAATAAATCAAAAATTAATATCCAAAGGAATAAATATGCACAAAATACAAACCCCCCACCAATGACCAAGGATAACAGGCTCAGTGTATGCAGTGTGTGACCTAAAGTATCAGATAATCCAAAAAAGATCCAAATAATACTGCAAAAACGCATGCGGCCAGTCTGCAATGCCAGGTCAGTAAGATGTGATAGCCCATGTGGATAGAAAATACTACCCACAAATATAAATAAGTATATAGAAATATATGCTCTGAACTGAACACAGGTGAAAAATTCTGTTCAGTTCAGAGCATATATTTCTATATACTTATTTGCATGTGGGGGTAGTATTTTCTATCCGTATGGGCTATCACATCTTATTGAACTGGCACGTGCTTTCCGACAAGGATTTTTTATTTATTTTAAAAAGGCAAAAATATTGCAGTCTACAGCTTTATTCTTGATGTCAAATATACCGAGACCCCATTGTAATCCAGTGTAAAATGGATTCATTGTAATCCACTGTAGAATGGATCTGGCATTAGTCATGGCTCCATTACAGACGAATACCATGACACAAATGTGAACAGAGACTAAAGGCCCTGTTACACCGGCCAATTTTGGCTGGTGCAGCATGCGCCGATCAACGAGACAGCTCGTTGATGTGGCTGTCACAAGGAGCTATGTATGTGGACGAGCGTTCGTTACTCCGATCACTCGCCCCCATATGTTATTATCATGTTGGCAGCACGTCTCCTGTTTACACAGGGAGATGTGCTGCCGACAAAGATAACATTTGAGTTTTTTAAAATGGTACGATCAGCAGATGAACGAGCGATGCTTGAGAATGCTCGTTCATATGCTGATCGCTGCCCTGTTTACACAGGGCAATTATTGGCAACGAGTGTTCTATGAACGCTTGTCTGCCCGATAATTGCACAGTGTAAAACCCCTTTACAGAGTATACTGTATTAGCAATTTAAATCATCCCATGTCTTCTGTTATTCAAGCAATAAGCATACAGTATTAAACCCTTTAAAATCATAATGCTTCATCACTAACCCAGAATACCCATTCCCATAACTAGCATATTACATAACATGCTAGCAATTGAAAAATAGCATTATGCAGTGGTGTAGTTATAGGTTGCAGATGTTAAATTCGAACCCTAGATCTTAATGCCTGAGAGGGCCACATAACAGAAAAGCGGTATTAAACAGGGGAGGTGCAAATGGGTACAATATTACATGTAGCCCAACACTAGTTCTAGAATAAATACATTAAAAGCATTCAAGTTAAATGCCATATTCGTGAAGCCTCTGAGCCACCTTTTCCAACACATACAAATATATTAAAAAAATGGACAAGGCTTCAGAGTAGACCCAAGCACCCACTCATTTGTAAAAGATTTCATTTTAGGGCCTGTTCCCATCAGTGTTGGTTTCCGTTGCGGGGTCCCGTCTGAGGTTTCCGTCGGGTGAACCCTACAACGGAAAATCAAACAAACCACAGCTTCCGTTTCCATCCACCATTGATATCAATGGTGACGGATACATTGCTAATGGTTTCTGTTCATCACCATTCCAGCAGATTTCCGTTTTTCCGACGGAATCAATAACAGATCCTCCAATGCAGATGTGAACAGGCCCTACGATGTTGTTGTATACTGTACAATGGACAAAAAGTGAAACTAAGGGGAGCAGCCTGATACCATTTTCTTCCTCCACCAGACTACAGTTTACACACTCAATCCCAGATTTGTCTGTCATACTTTCAGGTCATAGCATGCAAATCATCAGAAAATATGTTTCATTGCTTTAGAATCTATTTGTGGTGTGCTTTGAACCACCACTCCAGTCAAAGCTTGGCTTCGCTCGTGTGAGCTCAAGCTTGTGTGCAGCTACTTGACCTATGAAACACAATCAATAAGCTTTTTGACTAATAAGGCTGGTGCTTTTAGAAGCAACTTGAAACCTGAAAGGGTGTTCAAATGAAGAGCAGATGATTTTCATTCTCTACTCACATCAGTGCTCAGCAGTCCCATTCTGTAAGCAGGAATTACCAACCACTCAGTAGCTACAGTAGATGTTCCAAATCACAAAAAAAATTCTTACAGTTGACTACAACAGATAAAGCAGATATTTTACAGACTCCCTGTTATTTCCAAAGTTACCAAGTGTATTGCTAACGTTGGTCTATGGGAATTGCTTGACTATATACTTGATTTTGTTCTCACCGGTTAACAATAGGATTGTCCGAAATGGACAAAGGTGCGTAGCAGTTTAAAGTCTTGTTCCTATCTCTGCATGTGATGGAAATATGTATGGGGTTAGTGTCATCCTTTCTAAGGCAAAATGGCAGCCACACGCTATATAATTATAACACAAGTCCCTCAATTATTAGGCAGAACAATACGACAATAGCTGATGGCAACCATAGATACTGGATTTTAACCTATTGTAAAGAAACGTGCGGCATAATTCGGATCAACCATAAATTAAAGGAGCTGTCTCGTAATTACAACCTCTTCTCTAAAAACAGCCACCACAGCTATCAGCTGATCACCTGGGGTCCAGCTCCCGTTATCGCTGGTGGAAGATTTGTCAGTCTTCAAATGGAAATATTGTACTACATGTCTGCCATTTAGGTATTTATACTTTGGCTCATAGGGAATGGTCCCGAATACGATCTCTGAGACCTATCTGCCTTAACAGAACAAATGAACAAGGGTTGTCTTGATGAGACAACCCCTTTAAAAAGACATAATTAACTGAAATAGCGAGAAAATAAAATTTATTTGTCCAATATAGGGAAGCGGTAATTACGAAATTCTTTATCGTTATGCCAGTTTTCGGTGTTCCTTAAAGGTACTACATCATAAAGGTTTATTTGCTCCTCACCTATGGTTTACCTGGATCAGAATCTATGTTTATCACTCCCCCACAATATTTTATAGAGTCTAGCCCTTTTAGTTACATTATAGTTGTGTTTTAAAGAACTTAATGTTCTTATTAAAAATGTTGGTATTGTCCTTACAGAGCCAAAAGGTCTGTGTCCTTAAATGTGGCTTATTGTTCCATTTGAGAATTACTCGTTTGGAAAATGTCATACGGTATTTTAAAAAAAATAATGCGAACATTTACCAACAACATGTGCCCGTTTTAATATAAAGACAGACTTTATCAATGACCTTTAATGAATTCCAGGAATGGTTTTCCGAATACATAAGAGTGGTTCTAATAAGGTCCGGTCAGCTTACCGGTAGAACACCAGAATGTCTGTCTGCAGTGACATAATTGAACCTGCCTGTAGCCTGACTGAATCAGCTGGTGCTTGAAACTTTCATAGAACTATATTTTGCAGAAAAAGTGACAAAATATAGAGAATGGGGAAGAATGGTGGTGAGACTCGGGGCCCTACCTATAGAAACTAGTGTAGCCCTATGTGGTGTTGCCCATAGTAACTTATTAGATTGAGCTTTATAAAACCACAAAAAGTAATGGGGGTTTTACACTGGGCGATTATCGAGCAGACGAGCGTTCATAGAACGCTGGTTGTCGATAGTTACCCTGTGTTAACAGGGCAGCGATCAGCAGATGAACGAGCAAACGCTTGATCATCTGCTGGTTGTATCGTTTTAAAAAAGTAAAATATTATCGTTGTCGGCAGCACATCTCCCTGATGCGAGATGCGCTGCCGACATGATGATAATAATGGATGGGGACGATCAACCTGAGTAACGAGCGCTCGTCAACATCCATAGTTCCGTGTGACAGGAGCAAACGAGTGCCGATCAATGATGTCTCATTGATCGGCGCTCGCTGCTTCGGCCGATTATCTGAGGACACAGATACAAGTGAATGTGGCTGTCATTAGCATAGGGGCCCCCTCCGGTGCTAGCGACGCCACCGGGCATGAGGGGGCCAGTGCCGCCCAGCCCAAAAATTTTATGAGTTGGGCGGCGCGGGCCCCCTCATGCCTCGGGCCACGTAGCAGCCACGGGCAGAAGGCCCTGAAAGGATAGGGGCCCTGGGCAATTGCCAAGTTTGCGCCCCCCCCCCCCCCCCGAACACCGGTCCTGACCCACTGAATATTTTCCAACAAAATGATATATCACACAGCACTTCACTACACAGGGAGACATCCGTTCAAAGTAACCTCTCCAAATAACTAAGTACAGTAACAAGTGGTAAGGTGAAAATTATTGTAGTTTAACCAACTGTGGTTTTACACCTTTATTTTTCATTTTACGATTACTATTTACTTTGTTATAACTGCCTCAAATCTGCAGACTGAATCTTAGGTCATCATTGTTCTTCAGATGCTTCAGCTTCAGCTTCTTGTAATGAAAACAAATTTAAGGCTAACGCAAGCCAGGTTTTTCTAAACTTGGCTGATGGAGCAGATCTGTTAGAAAGTTATTCATGTTAGAGCTATTGTTTTTAATGCATAGCTGAAATAAAGACTTACTAAAAGCCCATAGTAACTTATTAGATTGAGCTTTATAAAACCACAAAAAGTAATGGGGGTTTTACACTGGGCGATTATCGAGCAGACGAGCGTTCATAGAACGCTGGTTGTCGATAGTTACCCTGTGTTAACAGGGCAGCGATCAGCAGATGAACGAGCAAACGCTTGATCATCTGCTGGTTGTATCGTTTTAAAAAAGTAAAATATTATCGTTGTCGGCAGCACATCTCCCTGATGCGAGATGCGCTGCCGACATGATGATAATAATGGATGGGGACGATCAACCTGAGTAACGAGCGCTCGTCAACATCCATAGTTCCGTGTGACAGGAGCAAACGAGTGCCGATCAATGATGTCTCATTGATCGGCGCTCGCTGCTTCGGCCGATTATCTGAGGACACAGATACAAGTGAATGTGGCTGTCATTAGCATAGGGGCCCCCTCCGGTGCTAGCGACGCCACCGGGCATGAGGGGGCCAGTGCCGCCCAGCCCAAAAATTTTATGAGTTGGGCGGCGCGGGCCCCCTCATGCCTCGGGCCACGTAGCAGCCACGGGCAGAAGGCCCTGAAAGGATAGGGGCCCTGGGCAATTGCCAAGTTTGCGCCCCCCCCCCCCCCGAACACCGGTCCTGACCCACTGAATATTTTCCAACAAAATGATATATCACACAGCACTTCACTACACAGGGAGACATCCGTTCAAAGTAACCTCTCCAAATAACTAAGTACAGTAACAAGTGGTAAGGTGAAAATTATTGTAGTTTAACCAACTGTGGTTTTACACCTTTATTTTTCATTTTACGATTACTATTTACTTTGTTATAACTGCCTCAAATCTGCAGACTGAATCTTAGGTCATCATTGTTCTTCAGATGCTTCAGCTTCTTGTAATGAAAACAAATTTAAGGCTAACGCAAGCCAGGTTTTTCTAAACTTGGCTGATGGAGCAGATCTGTTAGAAAGTTATTCATGTTAGAGCTATTGTTTTTAATGCATAGCTGAAATAAAGACTTACTAAAAGCTAAAAAATAAGAGGGAGTGGGGAGTAGACATAGTAATAAAACATACAATGAATTGAAAGCATTATCAAATATTTGATAGTAATTTAAAATAAATACTTGAAGGGGTCTTACCATCTTAAGCATTTATTGCTTATGCACAGGATATGCCATAAATGCCTGAAAAAAGTGGATCCCACCTCTGGGACCCAAATTGCCAATTATTGGCCACTGCACTCTACATTCAGGTCAATGGAGTGGTGATTGAACTTGCATGTCAAACTCATCACTGGAGCCTATGGGAGCTATGGAAAAAGTAGGCACTGCTCGCCACAATGATAGCCACCTCTCCATTTATGTATCGAAATTGCAGAGACTGGAAATAAAATAAAAAGTTATTTTTACAGTATTTTGCTCCAATTCCCTGTTGCAATAGAAGAAATGCATCCAGCAGTATAAACAGTGGGTCAGTTTTCATCCTGATTGCCATGACATCTATTGTAATGTTTCTTTTATCCATATATATATATATATATATATATATATATATATATATATATATATATATATATATATATATATATGTGTGTTTTGCATATATCTCGTGTATTCACATGTATACATATATAATCTTGAAAATAAACATTACAGCCAAAATATCCATTTATGACATCGATTGAGAACTGGAAAATGGTGCAGAATAAAATGTTATGTTACAAAGCTACTTTTTTTTAAATCTAATTTTATAACTAACAGCATGAACCGTCAGGTTCAGAAAATCAATTTCCAAATCCACTATTAGTAGATGGGGTTCCCCATTCTGGACCCTCATTTATTAGCCAGATCAGAAAGAGGCTTTAAAGAGCTTATCTTGCTTTTGGAGGACTCAGAATGTCCATGCATTACACGGATAGCACTTTGATTTCAATGAGAACTGTGTAATGCTTTATTTCTCCTTTGTTGAAGCTGTAGGAGATTTAAACGCTGTCATTTTCCCCCAGATAATAATATATAGTCTACGAGGCCGAAAAAAAGACACGTCCATCCAGTTCAGCCTATTATTCTGCAATGTTGATCCAGAGAAAGGCAAACCCCCCATGAGGCAAAGCTAATTTTTCTCATCTTAGGAAAAAATTATTTTCGACTACATATGGCAATCAGAATAAATCCCTGGATCAACGACCCATCTCTAGTAATCTAGTAAACATATCTTGTAATATTATTACACTCAAGAAAGGCATCTTAGGCCTCTTTTGAAGTCTGTGAATTCACCATAACAACTTCCTCTGGTGGAGAGTTCCACAGTCTCACTGCTCTTACAGTAAAGAATACCCTTCTATCTCAGTGTAGGAACCTTCTTTTCCCTACACGTAGAGGATGCACCCTTGTTATAGTCCTGGGTATAAATAGATCATGAGAGAGCTCTCTGTATGGACCTTTAATATATTTATATATAGTTATTGCACCACCCCTCAGTCATTTTTCTAAATGAAATAACCCTAATTTTGATAATCCTTTTGCGTACTGTAATCCACTCATTCCATTTATTACTACTTTAGCTGCCTGCCTTTGAATCTGCTCAAGCTCTACATGTCTTTCTTGTGCACTGGCACCATAAGCTGTACACAGGATTCCCTGTGCGGTCTTACTAGAGATTTGTAAAATGGTGGCACCCTATGATCTTATTTGCCTTGGCCGAGGCTGCCTGACACTGGTTGTTACAGTTAGGGATTTTAGTTGCCAGTAAACTTAAGTCCTTTGCCAGTATTTAGTATGTCATGGTGACATACTTTCCCTTCCCAAATGCATAACCTTACATTTATTAGTGTTAAACCTCATTTGTCACTTCTCTGCCCAAGTCTCCAACTTCTCCAGATCCATTTGTAACAAAATACGATTCTCCTTTGTGGAAAATACTTTACATAATTTAGTATTATCTGTAAAAATGTTCATTTTATTTTGCAATCCCAATACGGAGCCCTGTGGTACCCGACTAATAACAGTGACCCAATCTGAGTATGTACCGTTAATAACCACCCTCTGCCTTCTACTACTGAGCAATCTCATTTTATGTACCAACCTTTTATGTGGCACAGTATCAAATGTTTTGGAAAAATCAAGACATATGACATCCAATGACTCGGGGGGGGGGGGGGGGGGGTGTGGGGTGTGTCTCTGCACACTGTTGGGAGATACTCCTGATGTAAAACTCTAAAGGAAGCCATCAACAAATGCCAGTGGCATACATCGCCCATAGGGCCCTATAGATACTTTCAGCATACATGTGGATAGACCCTAAGCTGAATACCGACTTAGTCATAATTTTGACTTTTTATCTTCCAATTTAGTTTTTTTAGTTGTTTTTTTTTAGCATGGCCCTCATAGTATTTGAATTTCATCCTGTTCACATGGCTTTAAATCTGAAAATTACTTCAATATTTAAAGCCATATGCAAAGTAACAGGGTTGCCAACCTGCCCAGTCCATTAAAATGAGGACTCCAGGGGTCTGTCTGTGAAAAGGTGCAGTCATTATGTAGAGGTGAAAAAAACATTTTATTTCATTTCCGTAAAATACAGATATATATGTGATTTCTATACATTTATCTTCCCAGCTGAAAATAAGAAATTATAAATTATTCACCTCTGTCTACCTATTGTAGGTACATCACATTTCTCTGTAATATCTTCAGATTTAGATTCAGTATAACCTACACAGTCATAGCCTCCAGGTCACATAAAAGCCTTACCTAAAGGACATTGTGCTCATAGATCATTACTTAGCTTCATTGTTGTTTAAGTTTTACATGAAACGGCTTCTTCAGACTGTATTAATATTTATGATAAATACATTGTGAAATACTATCCATGATAGGAAAGGGAGATCCAAAAAGCCCTTATTATGGAAGTCTATGCATTTAGGGTATGTTTGCCTCAAAATTACTTCAGAAATTTTGAGGCAGATTTTGACCTGCCTGCACTTACTTTTTCGCGGTTTTCGGCCACTGAGCGCTGTGGGCAAAACATGCAGCGAAAAACGCTTCTTTTTCTCGCAAGCGTTTTTTTTCACTGCATTGAGCAGCCTACAAAACGTCTTCAAAATTGCTCCAGTCAAGCGATTTGATAGCGATTTTCTTTTTTTTTTTTAAATCGCTACATGCTACATGCTGATATTTCAGAGCTACTCACTTGTCGAGATGGATTTTGAAGAGATTTTAAAGCTACTAAATGCATTACTATGGACAGACATTTATCACAGCGATTTTTTTTGTGGAGAGATAAATTGCCCTAGCCTAATGTATTCCCATGGGCAGCGATTTATCGCTCGCTACAAAACAAAAAAGTCTAGATCTAGCCCCAGCCTGAAGCTCATTTAAATTGAAAACATCTTATTATAATTCACAATTCCCCTTTGTCAAGCTAGCCATAGACATAATATTTCAACCATCTAACAGATGCTTGACCAATGGGTCGTCCGACTAGATTTTTGAGCAACATCACTACAAATGTGTGTGGCCGTTCAAGGTCAAAGATCACCAGATGCAGCAAAACGATGGAGAAAAGAAAAATGAAAAACTATTATATCAATCATTTGCACCACATAATGGAAGCGATAATGATAATGATAATGGGGGGTTTTGTCCGAGTTTTTTTCTATCTTATAACTATTACCATCACAAGTTTTAGACAGTATTGTTTTTAGATACATTTGTAAAGGTCCTCTTAAGGCCCTTTTACACAGGCCAATCATCGGGCAAACAATGTTCACAGAGCGCTCGTTTCCAATAATTGCCCATCGTAAACCGGGAAAGCTGCTGATTGTATAGTTTAAAAAAAGTTAATTATCATCGCAGTCGGCAACACTTCTCCCTGTGTAAACAGGGAGACGTGCTGCCGACATAATAATAATGTATGGGGACGAACGATCGGAGTAACTAGGACCTTTACACAGCCGTTTCACAAGGAGCTAGTATGGGGACGAGCGTTCGTTACTCCGATCGCTCGTCCCCATACAGTTCTATCATGTCGGCAGTGGATCTCCTGGTTTACACAGGGAGATGTGCTGCTGACAATGATAATATTTTCGGCATTTAAAACAATACAATTAGCCGATAAACGAGCGTTTGCTCATTCATCAGCTGATCGTTGCCCAGGGCAATTACCAAGAACGAGCATTCTGTGAGCGCTCGTTTGCCCAATAACTTACCGGTCCAAAAGGGCCCTTAGTTTCTCCTGGCTACTACAAAGACTATTATACCCAAACTTATTCTTTGTATAATGATATCCCCTGCTAGATATCACTTGGAGCAGTTTATAGACCCACATGTGTCACATACAGAGCTTTTGTGAGGTACTATATTCTCCCCTAGAGATTGCCTCTAAGCTCTAGTTCACATCACGTTTTAGCCCTACGTTTAGCGTGTTTTTTTGGAAGGTTGGAATAGCAAAGTATATTATGCCTTTCTATCCCGAGGGATCCCGCAAAAAATGTATACCATGCGATATATATTTTTTCAATTGGGATCATGTGTGACAGATGCCACTGTAGGACATCGGTCAGAGGTATACGTTATGGGCTTTCAATAGGTTTTCATGACGTATACCTTAAACAAATACTATTATAGTCTGTGTGTGACTTAGTGTATTTGTTAAATAGATGCCTAAAAGTGGCATTCGTTACACAGACTATAACGGTATGTGCTTAACGTATAAGTCATGAACAGGGTCATGACAAATACAGTTAACGTACACCATTAAACTCTATAGTGACAGATGCCACTGTTAAGGCACCTGTCACGGCCTACGTTTTAACGTACACTGTACGTCTGGGTTTTTTCCGGCGTATACATTGAACATATACAAAAAACGTGACGTGCACAGAGCCTTAAGGCCCTATAAAAACAAAGAGATTATCGTACAAATTTTCACATAATCGCCCAAATGTAAGCAATAATTGTCATGTACAGTATAATAGCGTGCAATGATTGAACAACGAACAATAAATAGTTGGGTTTCTGTGGGTCGGCCACATCTACATGGGAGAAAGATTATCATTTGTCGCTGCCACATCTCGTCCAATCACAAATCTTCCAGTGGTTAGCAGATCAGTCCTTTGCCATCCACCTACAAGCTCAATAATGTGTGTCATGCGCTGGCGCAATAACGACTGAACAGAGAAAATCGTTAGCAATTATTGTCATGTGTAATAGACCGTCTTTCAAATGCAAAGAACTCGCTAAATCTTCGTTCGTCGATAGTTTATGAAAGTATCATAGCCCGTCTAATAGGACCCTTAGATCCCCGCCATCAGGTTTTATTTGCTTTTTGACAGTCAGAACAGTGTAGCATGCTGAGCTATTCGATCTAGTAAAAAAAAAAAAAAAATCAGGAAAGATCATCATGACAGATCTGCTATGTCAGTCACGGTTCCTGTAAAAATGGAAGCCATGACGTGAGTGTGAACAGAGACGGAGATATCTTCTTTTGTATGTATTTTTGATAATAGTTTTGAACGACGCTTAAAAAAAATTGGGAAATGGGAGTGATGTCACATACAATCGTTTTAGGATTGTTTTGATCAAAGACCTGAAGAAGGTTACACATTCTGTCTGGATTCTAAAATACTATTTTTGCCATCTTATTTTCCAGATTCTTCATACCCCTCTTCCTGAATCAAATGCCAGCAGCACTCTATACCAAAAAAAAAACAAAAAAACAAGTCTTCATTTCATGACTGACTAAATTGTGCTGTATTTTTTCTACCTTTTTTAAAGTGTCCCCTGCTTTGTCTTATATTTTGCACAGTACACTGACTTTCATATGTTGATTTTAAGAGGTTCTGTTTTATCTCACAGAATAAATATTGCACTAAAAGGAGCAAGTCAAGAGTCAATGTAGTGTAAAATGAGGCGATAGCGGTAAAGATGAAGGGTTTAGCAGAGACTAGTTCCAATGTGCTGAGCCACAAACATGTCTGCAAATGACAAATACTGTATCCCTTCCATTTGTAAAGGAAAATAGCTGAAAGGAAAAACAACTTTTAGAAACCCAATGACAAATAAATTATTAATACGCTCCGTTCCCCTGCTGTGAGCCTCCGCACAACTCTACGTGTCAGCAGTGGAACATGTTAAACAGCAACAGAAAATGTTCTGTCCCAACTTCTCCACGACAAGCAGCTGTAATGAGACATTTTCATCTATAGAGGGCACTGTGCAGTTTAATTTGTTACACAGGATGAGCAGCAGAAACTTCTTTAGTGTAAACCTTTTTTTATTGCAAACGACAAGTTTAGTAGCAGAAATTAGAAACTATTTTTACATTTATTTTTAAAACGCTAGTAAAATTCAAACTGTCTAATAAAAATATGGCAATCAGTCTTACGTTACAGCATTCTCACCTTCCAAATGATGTTCAAATCAGAATAAAAATATGCCAACAAATGAAATCTTTTTGCTGAACACATGAGAACAACAGCAAACAAATGTAACAAAGCTACATTTAGTATTTTAAGAAGAATTCCAGGAACTCACTTAGGAATATCTGTGTTAGGCTTCGTTCACATCTGCATCGGGCTTCCGTTTTGGGTTCCGTCAGACGTTACCTTCAGGAGAACCCACGAATAGAAACCAAACATAGCTTTCTGTTTGCATAACCATTGATTTCAATGGTAACACTTTTGTTGCTAATGGTTTCCGTTTTCTCCGTTCCGCAAGGATTCCGTTCTTTTGGCGGAATCAATAGCGTAGTCTAATAATTGCATGTTTCTCTTTCATTGTTTAGTTGCTTGTAGTCTATCCTTGTAGTAAGAGAATTCAACTCTCCATATACTGGTTTGCTGGTGAACTAGTGCGAACACAGTAGCCAATCTAAATAGGTTGAGCAGCAGTATGAGGGCATGTAAAGACGTCGCCAAAATTTTCCGCTGCAGATTTTGCCGCAAATTTGCGGAAATTACTATTCTGCAGCAAAATTTGCATATTTGACAGGTAAGGCGGAGTTCACACATTGCAGATTTGATGCAGATTTCACACTTTTGCATTGCAAAGGGTAAAATCCGTGATGAAAATCTGTGACATGTGAACTAAGCCTAAATCAGGGTGGCAGAGCTGCATATTTAGCATCTAATACGATAGAAATGTGACAATACTGTACCTCAGACTGCATAGACAATGCAGCTAAGCTGAAATAACTAATCATAACGCTTCCCAAGAATAGAACAGCGCTAAAAAAAAGCTGGCAACACCAAAGAAAATAAATAGTGGATAAGCATCACCTAAATTACAAAGAATGTATAAGATGACATCTGGACATCTGCATTCGGGCCTCATAGTTAGGGCTTATTCAGAGGAACGTAATATATGTCCGTGCAACGCGCGTGATTTTCATGCGCCTCGCACGAACTTATGTTAGTCAATGGGGCCATTCAGACAGTCAGTGATTTTTACGCGGCGTGTCCGCTGCGTAAAACTCACGACATGTCCTATATTTGTGCGTTTCTCGCGCATCATGCACCCATTGAAGTCAATGGGTGCGTGAAAATCACGCGCAACACATGGAAGCACTTCCGTGTGCCGTGCGTGATTCGCGCAACAGCAGTTAAAAGTATGAATGAAAACAGAAAAGCACCACGTGCTACAAACATAGTGTCATAATGATGGCGGCTGCGCGAAAATCACGCAGCCACGCATCATACGCTGCTGACACACGGAGCTGTTATGTACCTTTTGCGCGCGCAAAACGCCGCGTTTTTTCGCACGCAAAACGCACATGCTCGTGTGAATCTGGCCTTAGAGCGTAGTCATAAGCATTCCTGCCAACAGTTCCAACTGTACTGTGGACTGCAAATAGGCAGTTTTGTTTTTTTGGCCAATTTGTATTAAAAGGAGCCTTTTGGGGTATTTCCAGTTGAAATGTAAGCAGGGTTTAAAATGTTCCACGATTTGGAATTCAAATGTTAAGTATGTGTCAGATAATAGGTTAGGGTAGGTTTACCAGCATTCACTATATGAAAATACAAACCGTAAAATTCTGCTACAGTACATCTTCATTAGCAACTTCAGGACTGGATTATTACATTTTTCAATGTTGCCTAAAAGTCACCACATACCTGTATGAAACCATAAACTAAAAGCAGGTTATAAAAGTGTGCTCCTTAAAGAGGATCTGTCGCTAGTTTATTAATTCCCTATCTCCTAACTAATCTATTCGGCGCTATGATGCTGATAACTACAGTGTGATTTTTTTTTTTTTACTTATTTGCAAAGTTATGAGCATTTTTCTAAATATGCTAATTTGGCTATACTTGCCAAATGGGAGGTTACGCTTTCTTTTCACTCTGGGCGGTGTAATGTTTTTCTGTAGGACACTGTGCAAACAACATGATACAGTTCTCCTCTTCCCTGCCCAGCAAGTGTGATCATAAAGTATACAGCTTCCATTCCCGACTGCGCTTTGAACTGGTGATACCTCTGGTTGTTTCACATTTAGAACTGCGATCCTGGGGCCATATCAGAATCTCATCTTTCATATGTCGCTGGAGCACTATTCTAGTTGGTCCACAGCTGGAGATATGGCTATTTGAAGTGATCCCCCTTCCCTCTCACACGGTGTGAAGCAGCTGATAGGACAGCGTCAGAGGCTGTGAGGAGGCTCCACCTCAGGAGAATCGCTGGTGTTGACACCCACTTGTCTAGTACAGCCTTATTTGCATATTTAAAAAGAAACACAAAACTTTTAAAATAATAAACTTTCATTTTCATTTCACAATTTTCACTAGCATTATCAATGTGACAGCGCCTAGTAGATGAGCTAGGAGATATGGCATTACTAAACTAGTGACAGATCCTCCTTAAGCCAAAAGAAAAGGAAGTAGCACTAGCAGATCATCTTCAAATGCAATGCATAATAATTAAACTACCTTCTACCTTGAGACCCAGATTTACCTATAGGCGTAGTAGGCAAAGTAAATGAGTACAGAGCAGTTTGAATGAAAGGAGGACATTTGGGTACTGTCCAAGGTCCCAGACCGAAAAAGGCCTCACATTTAGACAGCATAAACATTGCTTGTGACCACCTTTCAACCTACCCCAAAGGGGTTTTCCCCATCTTGGACATTTATGTCATATCCACAGGACATGCCATAAAAGTCTGGATAGCTGCGTGCCCCACCTCTGGGACTCGCACCTCTCTCTAGAACAGGACCCCCTATACCCCGTTCTCGCTTACTCAGCTCCCGCTGCCTCCCGGTCACATCCTGGTTAGGTGGTCAGGAGTTATGGAAACAGCTGAGCTCACTGAGCTACGCTGATTCCGTAACTCCCACAGAAGTGAATGGGAGTTACGGAAGCAGCATAGCACGGCGAGCTGCACTGTTTCCGTAGTGAACGTGGTCCGTAAATAGAGTAGCTCGCCATGCTACGCTGTTCCAGCAAACTCCCATTCACTTTTATGGGAGTTACGGAAACAGCATAGCTCAGCGAGCACTCAGCTGTTTCCGTAACTCCCAACCATCTAACCAGGAAGTGGCCAGGAGGCAGCAGAGCCAAGTAAGCTAGAATGAGGTTTAGGGGGCCCCATTCTAGAGATAGGTGCATATCCCAGAGGTGGGACTCGCATCTATCGGACTTTTATGGCATATTCTGTGAATATGCCATAAATGTCCAAGATGGGAAAACTCCTTTAAGGGTAGGTTCAAAGGTGGCCACAAGCAAGAAAAAAAAATATTCACCTAATGTTATAAATGAAGAATTTCTACAATTTATAGAAGCTACAATTTATTTTTTCCACCTGTTTCTGAAATTGTAAGATTATACAATGAATTCCGCAGAAGAGAGATGGCACGCCCGAGGACTGACCTCTAAACTCTGTTATTACCCATAAGCCAAGCAAAGTACAACACTAATATACCATCATCCAGTGAGATCATATCTTGCTGTGTATTCCTCTGCTACAATGAACAATTAGCCAATTTTGGAGACCTGAGATCAGCTGCCAGCCTGAGGACTATTAGGCTGGGTTCACATGACCATGTTACATCCGTAAAGGACAGAACGTATTTCGGCCGCAAGTCCCGGACCGAACACACTGCAGGGAGCCGGGCTCCTAGCATTATAGTTATGTACGACACTAGGAGTCCCTCGCTGCAGGACAACTGTCCCGTACTGTAATCATGTTTTTAGTACGGGGCAGTAGTTCCACGGAGAGGCAGGGACTCCTAGCATCGTACATAAGTATGATGCTAGGAGCCCGGCTCCCTGCACTGTGTTCGGTCCGGGACTTGCGGCCGAAATACGTTCCGTCCATTACGGATGTAACATGCTCGTGTGAACCCAGCCTTATTAAGGACTTGGCCAATAACAGAGACATCCTGGTATATTTAGCATCCCCGGCTGATATAACAGTGTATGAGTCACTGTCCGGTGCTGCACCTGCTGAGCTGTTCCATGCTCTGCGCTGGTAAAATCACATCTGGTCCTGTGAAAATCAAAAGGCCTTTCTGCTAGAGTAATATAGCCAGAAGTCATCCATGGATTTAAAAAAACACAATACATTTTAAAAAGTGAGATTCATGTGTGTTTAAAACCTTAGACCTGTTGCACGGTGACACATGTGGTAGTATAGGGACAATATTATATATGGTTATTCAGTGTCACCACAGTCCATTAGTGTTTTGAAATAAAAAATAATGTAATTTTCTGATCTTTTTGTCAAATTTTTTATAACCAATCTGTTTGAAGATCATGAGAACTTCCCAAACCGTGGCAGTGCTATGGACAGCTGTGTATACATCCACCAGCTATTCCATATCTGTCCCTGATGTCAGGATGAATGTGAAGCCAAAAAGTCAAGCAGTTTGAAGACATCAGAACTTCCCAAACGGCGGATGTGCTATGGATAGCTGTGAACATATACCGGCCAATTACTCTCAATGCCCTACATCCCCAACAGAGCTATCAAGAACACCAAGATAGGCTTTATAAAGCAGAGCGACCACCCAATATCTTCCGGAGAGGATTTTATAATTCCATTTATTTACTTGTTTTCCTCCTAGGTTCTCTCATGCCAGGTTGAATGTGATGTCATAACCAAGAAGTTTGAAGATCATTAGAAGTTCCCCAACTGTGGACGTGCTGTGGATGGCTGTGGATTTATCTACCAGTCAATCACTGTCGAACATTTCTGACAGCTGTCAGGAACTCTGTCTGACAGTGCCATAAAAGCACCCATTTACTGATGCATACCCAGTGATAGGCAGTACTTCGTTAGTCCCATTGATGACACAGATCGCTTTATTCCTGGACTCAACTGCGCATCTAGCTGAACAATATATTTTTATATATAATTAATGTAAATTGCAAAATAAAGGGACATTTAAAGTTATATTAAATTTACATGGGATTCTACAGGGGGGGAAAAAAATCACATATAGCTGTAATAATCAATTTGTACTATAATCATTTCCCTCTTTTGTTATTGAGTAACAAGAAGAATTAGCTGGGCTGTAAATCATGAACAGGGTCAGCACTTGTGTGTGTGTGACCTATGTGGTTCCATGCTGCACGTCACCTTTGTTTGCTCCCCAAAATTGAATACAGAAAATAATTAGGTTCTTGTGTACAGTGGAAAACAGCCGCTATCTGCATCGAACTGCCCACCGGAGGACCATAGAGGTTGAAGCCTAGAGGACAAAATAGCATTGAGCAGGACCCGGGCTGGGAGGTGCCTTGTTGTGTTTAATGACTGTCTGCAGTGCTGTCTTGTAAGGGTATGTGCACATGATAACTGCAATTACGTCTGAAATTATGGAGCTGTTTTCAGGAGAAAACAGCTCCTGAATTTCAGACGTAATTGCATGTACTCGCGTTTTTTGGAGCTGTTCTTCATTGGAGTCAATGATAAACGGCTCCAATTACGTCCCAAGAATTGTACTGCACTTTTTTTTGACGAGGCTGTAATTTTACGCACCGTCTTTTGACAGCGACGCGTAAAAGGACAGGTCGTCGGCACAGTACATCGTAAAGCCCATTGAAAACAATGGGCAGATGTTTGTCGGCGTATAGGAGCCGTTTTTTCAGACGTAATTCGAGGCGTAAAACGCCTCCATTACGTCTGAAAATAGGTTGTGTGAACCCAGCCTAAGGGGGGATTCACACGAGCGTGTATTGGGTCCGTGCGGGCCGTGTGGTTTTCACGCGCCACGCACAGACCAATACAAGTCTATGGGGCAGTACAGACAGTCCGTGCTTTTTGCGCAGCGTTTGTCAGCTGCGCAAAAAGCGCGACATGCTCAATATCTCCGCGTATTTCGCGCATCACGCACCCATTGAAGTCAATGGGTGCGTGAAAACCACGCAGGTCGCACGGAAGTACTTCCGTGCGAACCGACTGAAACAGCGCACCAGCTGTCAAAAGGATGAATGTAAACAGAAAAGCACCACGTGATTTTCTGTTTCCAAACATCCAAATGGAGTGTCTTTGAGATGAGCGAACCCGGACAACCGAACCGAACTTCACCGGGTTCGGCCGAACTCGTTTTGGCCGAACCCGGCATAAAAATTTCTGGTACGCGACGTCAGGAGATAGTCACTGTCCAGGGTGCTGAAAGAGTTAAACTGTTTCAGCACCATGGACAGTGACTTCCGATCCCAATATACATGAACCTGTAAAAAAAAAACGAAGTTCTGACTTACCGATAACTCCCGGCTTCTCCCTCCAGTCTGAACTCCCGGGATGACAATTCAGTCCAAGTGACAGCTCCAGCCAATCACAGGCCAAGCACAGGCTGCAGCGGTCACATGGACTGCCGCGTCATCCAGGGAGGTGGGGCCCGATGTCAAGAGAGGTGCGTCACCAAGGACGCGTCACCAAGGCAACGGCCGGGAGGGAAGTTCTCGGTAAGTACAAACTTTTTCTTTTTTTTTTAACAGGTTTCTCGATATTGTGTTCGGCATTCACTGTCGAGGGTGCTGAAAGAGTTACTGCCGATAAGTTAGCTCTTTCAGCACCTTGGACAGTGACGGGCGTCGACTAGCCTCATCTCTATGATGGCGGCTGCGCGAAAATCACGCAGCCGCGCATCATACATGGATGACACACGCAGCTGTCAAGTGGTTTTTGCGCGCGCAAAACGCCGCGTTCGTCTGAATCTGCCCTAAGGGTATGTTCACACGCTTAACCAAGAGAAAACAGCCTCTGATTTTCAGTCGTTTTTGAAGCTGAAAATGAAGCTTCTTTTCATTTGGAGCTTCTTTTGAGGCTTCTTTTCAGGCTTCTTTTGAGGCGTTTTTTGAGGCGTTTTTCATAGTGTTCAATGGAATATCAGCTCCAAAAAACGAAAGAAATGGCATGCAATTCTTTTTACAGAGCGTCTTTTTACGCTCCATTTTTTAAAACAGCGGTGTAAATAGGCCCCATATAAACTAAACGCTGTTTTTCCCATTGATTTCAAACGGCCAGATGTTTGTAGGCGTTCAGCTTCCGTATTTGAGGCTTTTTATGAGGCGTAAGCACCCCGAAATATGCCTGAAAACACTGTGTGTGCACATACCCCTATACCTGCAGAGCATACTAGAATCACGTTATGCATACAATGTAAAGCAGCATTATTACATTACATGAATAATGTTAATCTGCATGGATAACCCAGAGAGCGGTGCATTCAAATAGCATGATATTGCTTGGCCAAGCCTAGGCCATTAGTGCTAGGCTTGCTTTCTGCACTGTCCCTGCTCAACAGCATACAAGTGCTGTATGTCTGGTTCTGGTTCTGCAGAGGAGGGATCAGATTAGATTCCAGTTCCTGCCTGCCCTTCTTTTTCCAGAGGAATTACATCAGTTGCAGGCAGCCTTCTAAAGTGAAAGGGTGGAGGTGTCATCAAGCAGTGTATAGGCGGTGGTGGTAGGAGGATGTCAGTTTATGGGTGGAGGGCCCCCTCAGTAAGTATCTGACATCTGATTTAGGAGTCTGATTAATTTAGGGTTCAAGGGTCTAAATTAATTTAGGGATCTGGTCCTGGGTTGAATTAATATAGGGTTATGGCCTGGCCTCAGAATTAATTTTGGGTGCTGGTCTGGAATTCATTCTGGGGTCTGAATTAATTTAGGGGTCTGATTTATTTAGGTGTCTAATTTAGCAGTCTGGGTTCTGTTCTGGGGTCTGAATGTATTTAAAGATCTGGTCTGAAGTCTTAATTAATTTTGAGGTCTTATTAATTTTGTGGTCTGGTCTAGGATCTAATCAATTTTGGGTTCTGGTTCTGGAGTCTATATTAATTCATGGGTCTGACTTGGGGTCTTATTAATTTAGGGGTCTAGAGTGATTAATTTAGAGGTCTGGTCTTGGGTCTGAATTCATTTTGGGGTTTAATTAACTTAGTCTGGGGTCAAAGGGAATTACAGAGAATCTCTAGGTCATGCCATATCTGTACAGGCCCTGTACCAGGCATAATATCAGTAAGTTTGTTATTTGATTATAAACATCTTGTTTTAGATTGTGCAACATTGAAATAGCAACACCAAGAAGGAAAGGTTTTGTAGTTGTGGAAATCACAGGATCGATAGACATGTTAAGGACATGCAAATGATAAAAGAATGGAAACAAAATATTCCTAGATATCTTGATTTATTCAGTATTGGGTATGAGTGCCAGAAATACACGCACTTCCATGCCTTTGCATGCTATCAATGAGGTTATTAATGGTTGTCTGAGGAATGTTATGCCGCACCAAATGCACTTCGGCACGCAAATCATCAAGATTGGCTGCTGGCAGCACCCTTTGCAATTGACAATCTATGATGTATCAGATGTGCTCGATGGGAGACAAGTCCGAAGATGCTGCAGGCCATGGTAGTACGTTTAGGTCACGCAGGGTGCTCACAGTAGCACGAGCAACATGCGGCCCGGCGAGGTCCTGTGGAGAAAAGGCTTCTGGGACACTTTGGAGAAATGACCTTACCACTGGTTGCAGAACCAAATCAGTGTAACCCTGAGCTGTTCGTGTAGCTGAAATAAAGAGGGATTGGGCTACTGTACATTATTCCACCCCACACCATAATCCTGGGAGCAGGACCGGTGTGACGTTCCCTTGTGAAGGCCTCTTCATGGCATTGTTCACATGGTCTCTAGACCAATCTCCGGCTATCATTGCGTCCGAGACAAAAGCAGGACTCATCGCTGAAGAGGATAGATCTCCATTCCAGCCTCCTTTGCTGTCCTGCTGTACACCATGATAGCCTTTGAGAGCGATGGCATGTGGAACACCTGTAGCTGGACGTCTGACTTGTAGCCCAATGTCATGCAAACGCCTTCTGATGGTTTGTGCCGACACTGGTTGCCGCTCTAGGCTTGGGATGTGACGTTTAATTTCACTTGCATTACAGGACGAATCACTACATGCTATTCTTCTAATCAGATGATCTGTCTGTGCAGAGGTTCGCCTCTCTAACCTTTTGCGGTCATTCCCGTTCGATGTTGTTCTCCCAACCTCCGGGACATGCAACATTGAACATGCTGACATCTCGGCCTAGACGCATAGCGATCTGCCGGAGTGATAAACCAAGGTCTCTCAGTTCAAGCATTCTGTCCCTCTGTTTGCAACAAGTGCTGATAACTGGCACGTCGACAAACAAGACGCATCACACAATTATCCCACACCACTTGATCAGAGTTTTGAAGTTACATGTGGTTAAAAATCTTTGCTTTCAACCTGGCTTTTATGCCCCTTCCATGTGCCACAGATTGGAGCCCGGTGCTTGAAAATGATTATTTGCAGATCTTAGCGACACCTGATACTTCCTCGATTTGCATAACCTTACGGCTTGCCCTTCTTGTTGTAACAATTTCAATGTTGAGGAGTCTATGTAGCTGTGTGGGCCCCAAGAATGATTTCCTCTTGTGGGTCCAAGTTACAGTACTCCAGTCTGACAATGATGTTGCACCACTGGGTGCTCTTTGCTTACATAAATCTCATCCATATGGGCGCTCTGGGAAGTAAACAGTGTTTTCCTATCTCGTTGTCTTAAAGATCAGTAAAAACATATTATATCACATACAAAGATAAAACGCTAGAACAATATTCTTGTATTTGGTTAAACTTTAAGTCCTTATTGTGACGTTATTGTTAGAGAAGCACTTTTATAATCTTGGACGCATATCACTAGCCACATTTAGCTACAAAGGACAAGATTTTTAACTTTCTCTTTTTGATTCCGTTATGCAGCTCGTCCTCATTGCTGTGTTAACGTACGGTTTGTTGCAACTGTGTTTCCTACATCTGTATGTCATCTTGTAAGCATGAATACGCTTTAATCCATCTTACTCAGGGCTTGGTTTCATTATTTTATAAAATCTTCAAATATGCTTGAACGGCCTTCAGCAGACCAAAATTGTATACGGCAAGCAAACTTTTCCAGTTCACACAAATACCAAGAGACACATTAAATTACTCATGCAAACAAAGCAAAAGAGAAATTATCTGGCTGAACAGACATACATATTTCAACTAAAGAACAATCAGTCTCTGTTGGATAAATCTCAGTGAAAAAAAGATAAAATAGTGCACAGTTGAATGTATCTGTGACTCATTATGTAACAGAAGGAGAAAAAAAAAAAAGGATGAATTTTGCATATAGATTACTTTGGAGAGCCCCAACCAAATCTCCTGGACAGAATTTATTTGGTTGTATGTTGTGCATTTGCAATGATATGAGGGATGTCCACTTCAGACACGTTTAGAAGCAGAGCGCCGTGTTAAATGGCTTTTGCTCAAACAATTATAAAAGAGGTCTGTCATGGGGGACACAGGCAACAACAAAATTCCTATGGTGTGCAGTGTACAGAAAACGACTGTGCAGTTTAGCAGATTACCAATACGAGTCGGGGGGATAAAGGGATTCAATTACAACGTGCCCTATTTAGTAGTTCCTATTGTAACTTATTTTGACAGCATCGTGCAGGCACAGGACTAAAAGGATATGTACAACATACGATTACGGAACACAACTTTTTAATGATAAAGCAAATCACAAGCACTTTTGCTGTAGGTTCTTCACCAGAAATAAGCAGAAATGCCCAGCAGTTGTGCCTGAATAACAAATCTCTGGGCCTTGGGCTAGGACAACTTATGCCAACACATCAGACCCTCAGCTGATCACCTGATAGTCAAGAGCTGTCAGTAGATTGGAAAGTAATATGTTCCAATGACAGCTTTGCAGGGGGATCTACCACTGGGACTGATCTGTGTGAGCTTGAAAGAGGGGCCTGTGGGGCTGCAGCTTCTTGGCACCACATGATTACAGATCGGCTCACTCCACCCCTGCCCAGCTGTAAAGTCATCTGTAGGGCTGAGTATAGGAAAAATGAGGCTCTGGACAAAAAGTAGAGAAAGGCCGACCATTTGCCATAAAATAAATATACATATAAACTCATACAGTACTTTTGCACTTCTAATTTAAATTTGTATATTCAAACACTGGCATACAATGCCCACAAAGGTCTGCCATTCTGTATCAAAATAATAGCACCATTCCGTGCTCAAATAATATCACCATACAATGCCCAAATTAAATACATCTAAATAATACTCCCATACAGTGGCCACATAATACTGCCATATATTAAAAAATAAATTCCTCGTTAGATGACCTGTTGAACAGACTTGAGACCTGGTCATGGGTAGTGAAAGGGTAATAACGAAGAACAATTGCTGGCGATCTCTGGTGCCAAAGAGTTTATTGTAATCTCCCTGGTGGTCTTCAGGTTATATACTAGATGTTCAGTGGGATGCCGACCTCTCCAGGTACAAGTGCTGTTCTATTGCGAAAGGAAGTAGAATAATCAGACTGTCTCAGGCTATTTGCATTCCACGACTTCTTTCTGTCCAGTACTGATATTAGAGATCATAAAGATTAGTGCAGGATAGGAGATAGAGAGGACTATGCATCCGTATAACAGTCACACAGTTGTTCCTTTGTTTGGGCAACGCACTTTGTGCCTGATGACTACTGGTACTAACATGGGAGAAAATGTTTTTCATCTTCACTGTCAGCTGCTCCTGGGGGTCCCAGGTCTATGAGAAAAGGGAAATGCCTAAGTTATTGTATATTTAGGATGCAAAATTATTTTATTATGTACTGTATGTAGGTACGATTTATGACACATATTTTAAAGGGGTTAATACAGGACTAATATTAGGTTACGTTAAATAAAGCACCAAAATGTTAAACATTTTTGTATTGACACATGAAATTTTTTTTTTCTGTGATGAGATATTACATTTATAAACATATTATAGCGTCACCTAGTGTTTCAGCGCTCCTCCTGCGGTGCATCCACTTTGCTAAGGCCTCATCCACACGACCGTAAGGGTTTTTACTGTCCGCAAAAACGTATCCGAAGGCTACACATCCGTAGCGTCCTCACTTGCAGAAGCGCGCATAGAAGTCTATGGGAGAGTCCATGCCCCAATTGCGGACGAGAATAGAACATGTTCTATAATTTGTGGATAATTTCTACGGCCCGGACACGCATCTGTAAATATACGGAAAGGTGACTGTGGCCAATAGAAATTAGGGATTCCGTCGTTACGGGGCCTAAGCGTTCAGAGGTTTCCTGCTGGTGAGTAGGCTGTCCCATAATCTTTAGAGTCTTGTATGTTTGTCAGAAGAGATCCTAAGCATGCACAATGACATTCTCCCCCCCTGACAGGTTAGAGACGGAGGGCCTCAAGTAGGAACTCGGGGTTGTCTAAAGTAGAAAACCCCTTTAACATGTGAACGAGGTGGTTAAATTCAGTAAGTTTAGCAGAGGGATAAATAAAACGTGCATGTTTTAAAAGTTTGAGAGCAGGGTATTTATTTTACAATTTCCATGGCATGAGTAGGCCTGCTTTGCAGCTTAACAGACTCTACAGGCAATATATCTGTCCCTGGGGCATACCCAAGTATGCCATCATAAAAAGGAATATGGACAAATAGTCCTGCGGTCCTACAATGGAACCTTGGCTGAATTCCCATACAAGGTATGAGCTTCAATCTCTGGGCTCCAATCCCGCCGCAGGTAGCGATCAAAGGGGGAACACCCTCAATCTCTGCCTTTCTATGCAGGGATCACGTTGATTGATGCATACAAAGTGTTTAATGGCGAAGATCTGATGTTTCTCTGTTCTCTGCAATTAGAGAGTAGGCATGGCTGTGTATTACAGTTATTGCCCTAATACTGATCACGTGGTCCATGTGATTAACAGGAGTATGCTACTGCTTGCCGCTCATGTTGAGACTACTTGGCATTTTTTGCCAAATTGTAGGGTTAGCCCATCTCGACAACACATTTCTGTATGCCTTGTTAGGGCATATGGACATCAAAGATGGTGGTCCCCTACACAGGATCCCCCTTTATAAACCAGAACGAAGAGCGGATAAGACACAGGTCTCGACATGCCTATCCCCGTCAGACCATTATATGGACGGACATTTATTCTAATGGCCGCATGTAACACTGCATGGGCAGCCAAAGGGACTTTCCACATATAAAAACAACTTTTGGCTCGAGGTCTTGGGAGAAGGGAGGCGTCCCTCATATTTCTCGACCAGTATTTGAAGCGTTACTAGTAGTGTGAATATGGTTTAAAGGGAACCTGTCACCAGCAATTTCACCTATTGAACTCTACTCCCCCCTCGCTGGCCGCTACTTTAAAAAATTCATTGGCGTTCTCCCCTCTTCTAAACGGCTCCTCCGACTATAAATAAAGGTCTGCAAACATTTTGGGCCTTTTATGGTAATAATCCGGCAGTCTCATTCCTTATACCCGCCTCCCGACGAAAACTAGCCCACCTTGAATGCGGTCAATCAAATGTAAGGAGGCGGGGTTAACTCAGAAAGGCTTGAGAAATCAAGATATGACTCTTTTCGAACGAAGATATGACTCTTATGTTAATTAACATACGGCACAGGAACACTAAAAAACAATAGTAAAAGTCCAGAGCCTACTTAGAAGATAATTATAGGTTACATAAAGATGATTTTTCATCCACTTCCACCAGGTATTTCTGGTTTAATAGGAAATGCTGGTGACAGGTTCCCTTTAAGGCAGGGGTGAGGCACCTCCGGCCCGCGGGCCGTAAAGGGCCCGCAAGATAATTTGGTCTAGCCCGACTTCAGTCAGACGACGCTGCCGTCGCCGCATCATTCGCTACTTCGCTCAGGAGGAGTGCGGACGAAGCCAAGTATGGCGGTGACGGTCTGAGTGAGGTCGGTGTGTGCCGGCCCGAGAGTGGACCAGTCTGGTCACCTGACCTCATATCAGTGAGGTCTGGTGGCTGGATTGGTCCACTCCCGTCACAGCACGCACCGACCTCACTCTGACCGCAGCTGCCGTCGTGGTTTTTGTGCTACAACCAGTTACAAATGTGACAGGACCTGTTTTAGAGGAGAGCACAAAGTCCTAGACGCAACTCTTTTCCTAATATATAATCAAGAAGCAATAGTAAGGGTAGGAATACAAACACCATGGGCACGTCAGAACACAAAAGTGACTTAAAGGGACTTTCCTCATCAGAAACATTTATGACATATCCACAGGATATGGGACTCACACCTATCTCTAAAAAGGGCCTCCCTAAACCCTGTTCTGCTGCTCTGTGTTGTGGCTGATGCAGGTGAATTCAGACCCTGAAAAAGGAAACCGCCTAGCTCGCTAAGCTACGCGGTTTCCGTAAGTCCCATAGAAACTAATGGTAGTTATGGAAACCGCGTAACACGCATTCTTCCGTAACCGCCATTTACTACTAAAGGAGTTACGGAAACAGCGTAGCTCAGCGAGTTTTCTTCTTTATGATCGGAAATCGGCCGGAACACAGAGTGGTAGAGAACGGGGTTTACGGGGCCCCGTTCTTGAGATAGGTGCAGGTCCTAGAGGTGGGACCGGCATCTATCTGACATTTATGACATATCCAGTGGATATGTTATATATGTCCCTGATGGGAAAACCCCTTTAAGTAAGTCAAAACAACATAGCAGGATCAGTTTTAAGTTGATCATTTTGTATGGCCCGCTAATGATGTTCTAAATATCCAAATGGCCCTTGGCAGAAAAAAGGTTCCACACCTATGCTTTAAGGGTTGGATTGCACCCAAGCATTATAGGATATGTAGTAATTATTTTTAAGTATTAACCCCTAGGCGCACCCGTACGTCCAGGTGGCCAGTGCACGGGGACGTACAGTTACTGTGAAGTTCCCGGTGCACACTGTCGGCGATAGTGTGCACCGAGAACTGAGAGGCCAGCTTTCTGACAGCTGACACTCCACTGTATGCCGATCAGCGGCTTATTTCCTTTCCTTTATTAACCCCTTAATTGCGGTGATGGTTTGCAATCACCGCATTTTAGGGGTTTCTAGCACATCGGCAGACCTCACAATGAAATCGTGGGGTTTGCAGATGGCTAGCATGGCGACCGGAGGCCAAGTAATGGCCTCCGTGTCTGCTATATATGGAAGCCTATCAGGACCAGCCTCCTGATAGACTTCCTGTCAGAGTGACAGGACGTCACTGCCGTTCACGTTGCACACTGTCGGTGACAATGTCTGTGACAGTTTGCATCGGGAACCGGGACGTCAGCTGTCCCTGACAGCTGACACTCCACTGTTGCTGATCGACAGCTGACACTCCACTGTTGCCGACCAGCGGCTCATTGCCGCTGCTTTAGGCAATTAACCCGTTAAATGCGGAGCTCGATTGTGATCTCCGCATGTAGGGGGTTTGTAGCACATCAGCAGCCCCCATGCAATTGTGGGGGCTGCTGATGCTTGTGATGGCACCCAGGGGCCAGATAACGGCCTCCGGTCTGCCATGTATGCAAGCCTATGAGGACCAGCCTCCGGCTGGTCCTCGTAGACTAAATGTCAGAGTGACTGTGACATCACACTAACAGTTGGAATACATTACACTACCTAGGTAGTGTAATGTATTCTAGCAGCGATCAGAGCTGCAGGTAAAAAAAGAAAGTGTAAAAAGTAAAGAAAAAAGTAAAAAAAAGTTAATAAAAATGTTTTCCAAAAGTGTAAAAATAAAAGATTTTTTTTCCTATAATAAGTCTCTTATTATAGGAAAAAAATGAAACCGTTAAAAAACAGTACACATATTTGGTATCACCGCGTTCATAACGACCCAATCTATAAAACTATAATGTAATTTTTACCACACGTGAACGCCGCAAAAAAAACCAAACTAAAATCAATGCCAGAATCACTTTTTTGGTCACCACCCCTCACAAAATATAGAATAAAAAGTGATCAAAAAGTTGCATGTACCCCAAAATAGAACCAATAAAAACTACAACCCGTCCTGCAAAAAACAAGCCCTTACACTGCTTTTATGACTGAAAAATAAAAAAGTTACGGCTCTCAGAATATGGTGACACAGAAAATAAATTTTATAAAGTGATATTATGCAAACGCTGCAAAACATAAAAAAACTATATACATATGGTATCGCCGTAATCGTATCGACCCGCAGAATAAAGTACAGTTGTCATTTATAGCGCATTATGAACGCCGTAAGAAATAAAGAATTGAAACCGCCAAAATCACTGTTTTTTGGTCACCAAAGCTCTAAATAAAATGTAATAAAAAGTGATCAAAAAGTTGTATGTACCAAAAATTGGTACCAATAAAAACTACAGCTCGTCCTGCCAAAAATAAACCCTCACACCACTCAATTGATGGAAAAATAAAAAAGTTATGGCGTTTGGAAGGCATGGAGTGAAAAACTAAAATGGAAAAGCAAAAAAGGATCAGTCCTGCAAAGGTTAATTAATTTCTATTAAAAAAAAAAAAATTATTACTACATGTGGGGTATTGTCATACTCGGGAGAGATTGCATTACAAATTCAGGGTGACTTTTTCTCCTTTATCCCTTGTGAAAATGAAAAAATTAAACATTTTAGTGGACAAAAATGTTCATATTAATTTTCACGGCCTAATTCTACTAAATTTTGCAAAAAACCTGTGTGGTACAAATTCTCACTATACCCCTAGAAAAATTCCTTGAGGGGTGTAGTTTCCCAAATGGGGTCACTTTTGGGGTGCTTCCACTGTTTTGTTCCCTCCCAGGGCGTTGCAATCGCGACATGGCACTAAAAACCAATCCACCAAAATCTGCGCTCCGAAATCCAAATGGCGCTCTTTCCCTTCTGAGCCCTGTTGTGGGTCCAAACATCAGTTTATTACCACATATGGGGTATTTACGTAATCGGGAGAAGATGCTTTACAAATGTTGGGGTGCATTTTCTTCTTTATTCCTTGTAAATATTACAAATGTTGATGTTTTTTCAGAAAATAGTAGATTTTCATTTTCACAGACTAACTCCAATAAATATAGCAAAATACCTGTCGGGTCAAAGTGCTAACTATACCCCTAGATAAATTCCTTGAGGGGGGCTAGTTTCCAAATTGGGTCACTTTTGGGGAGTTTCCACTGTTTTGGCACCACAAGACCTCTTCAAACCCGACATGGTGCCTAAAATATAATCTAAAAATAAGCAGGCCCCAAAATCCTGTAGGTGCTCCTTTGCTTCGGAGGCCGGTGTTTCGGTCCATTAGGGCACTAGGGCCACATGTGGGATATTCCTAAAAACTGCAGGACATGGGCAATAAATATTGAGTTGTGTTTCTCTGGTAAAAGCTTCTGTGTTACAGATTTTTTTTTTTATTACAAATGAATTTTCGGCAAAAAAAAAAAAAAGAAATGTGTCAATTTCACCTCTACTTTGCTTTATTTCCTGTGAAACGCCTAAAGGGTTAAGAAACTTTCTGAATGCTGTTTTGAATACTTTTAGGGGTGCAGTTTTTAAAATGGGGTGATTTATTGGGGTGATTCTAATATATAAGGCCCTCAAAACCACTTCAGAACTGAACTGGTCCCTGTAAAAATAGCCTTTTGAAATTTTCTTGAAAATGAGAGAAATTGCTGCTAAAGTTCTAAGCCTTGTATCGTCCTAGAAAGGATGTTCAAAAAACTATGCAATTATAAGAAGTACACAAATGGGAAATGGTTACTAGTGACTATTTTGCGTGGTATTACTATCTGTTTTACAAGCAGATGCATTTAAATTTAGAAAAATGCACATTTTTGCAAATTTTCTCTAAAATTTGGTGTTTTTCACAAATAAATATTGAATTTAAATCGACCAAATTTTTTCACTATCATAAAGTACAATATGTCACGAGAAAAAAATTTAATAAATCGCTTGGATAGTTAAAAGCATTCCCAAGTTATTACCACATAAAGTGACACATGTTCGATTTGAAAAATCGGCTGTGCCATAAGGCCAAAACAGGCTGCGTCCTGAAGGGGTTAAAAAAAAAACTTCGAGCCTATGACGTTTGGAACTCCTGAACATCTGCAATCCCTTCGGGACCATTTAGTTGTGCATCACACAATCTCCCAAGATATATAGGGATATCAAAATGAGATTCATTCTCCTGTAACTAACAAGGAACTAGGAGGACTTCTTGGATTGTGGCATTACCTTTACAGTAAGCAAATATAAATTAGCAAGAAGCAGACATTATACAGTCATAAATATTCAGATAGGGACATGTCGGAAAGTAAACTAATTACTGCAATGCGCGGTGAGCCACCTGACCAAGAAAAGAACTGAACTGTGGAAACATTAAGCAAATAAAAAAAGCACGTAAAAGCAGCCGAGTGATCGTAATGAGACATTTTAATAACACATACGCTGGGCTGGATACATTAAGTGAGGAGCATGTTTCTGGGTGAAGGACTGCTGTTCAACTGCACAAGACCGAAAGAACACAGAACGTAGGTTCCTCTAGATGTTCCCTTGTTCATCTGAAGACAGAACGGTAAGAAAGAGGGTGAGAAAAATAGTGTTTTAGTAACTTAAATCTTTCAGTACATGACAAGCAAGGGAAGGCAACCTGGCAGAATGTGCACTATATTTTAAAGTGGAGAATTTTGTGCCTAATGAAATTTATGTAGTTCTACAGTTAATGATACAGCTTACCCCTAATGATGGAAATGCTTAATGCTGGTGGAACATGCTGGGAGTTGTAGTGTGAATTATATGTTGATTGTTTCCCAATATTAGCATTAATGTCTACTACTTAGTCTTACTGACAACCCTATTTTCCCTATAAAGTTATGGATGAGTGGACTGTCGATTTTCAGGTACCAGTCGGTATCTATAAGAAGCCCGAACAAAACAATTACATGATCTCAATTAGTGGCTGAAAGTTTTGACGCTCGATATGCATGCTAACAGCTATTTTTGCCTGAATAAACTCATTAAAAATGAAATTGGCCTAGAGGGCTTTGCATAATTAATTTGCATATTGTGCAACAAAATTTTCGGCCTCCCAATATTACAATGCATATGCACCCATTAACGTCTGCCTTTTACGGCACCTTATAGATGTCCTATCGTTAAACGGTCCGCTAACATGGTTTTATTATTTGTGGGTCACCGAATATATTGCCCCATATGGTCACTGGGGAAGTACAAAGGCTAAGCAGAGGAGGCAGTAACCTAGGATGGTAGCTGAAGCCCTTGTCCAGTGACTTCTGGGCACCAAAACTAATGGACACATAGTATCTTAGGAGTCACCACACCACTGGATCTCAAAAACAAGATTCACACATGACGAATTCGTTGCGGATTTTGCAACAATTTACAGATCAATGCACGTGAATTAATGGCTATTGACACCTTTGATGTAATTTTTTTTTTTTTAATAAATAGATTAGTCAGCTCTGACATGCAGGATTCACCCGTAATCAATCACATCTAAGTTATGAACTCAAATGTAAGAGTTTACAGGTGGATCATGTGTCTCACAGACACGCAGGACCCGCCGACACTGAACCCGTCAGGTCCGCGGGACCGACTGATAAAGTGGAAAAGGAGAGATACAGCTGTTCTGTATAAAGAATACAAAAGAGCTATATCTCCAAAAGTAAAACAATTTTTTTTAATAAAGACTAATTACAAAGTTACACTAAACACACTGACTGATTTATTTCTTTTTAAAAAAAAAAAAAAGCCCTCAAAGGCGTTCATAGTCTTTACGTTTTTAAAACCCCATCCACATGTAGCGGATGAAATCAGCGTGAAATTCAGGTCTTGCTGTGGAAATTTAAAACCGGCAGCATGTCAATTCTGTTGCAGATTTTCACTACAGAGTTTACCCTTTGCAATGCTGATTGGAGGTGAATCCATGGTGGACAAATCCACATTGTCTGAACTCATCCTTAGTATACTAGATAACTAAACCATTTGGAAGTACTAAAAAGTATGAAAAGGGTTTAACTTCGAAAATAATAATTATTTAGGTTATTCAGATCTCAAGATTCTAAAATCTAAATGAAAATAAAAATGGCAGGCTGCTTATTAATACATTTCAATGGTTTGAAATCTAAATCTTGTAATAAATCTAAATGGTGTAATGAACCCCATTAGTTTAGCAGCATGGTTAGACACTCTCTCTCTCTCATATATATATATATATATATATATATATATATATATATAATACAGGCATAGACAATTTTTTATTTGTAACTTTAAATGTTTGTTGTTATTTAAGAATGTATCCGTCCACCTACAGGGAATGTTTCCCCTCTCCCCCCTTTTGATCTAAAAAGACCTATGGAATGGATCTCCTGTACACTCTGCGGTTTGTGTACATGTCTCTCTTCATGTTAGGAATAGAGACTGCAGTTGCATCTCCCTCCTCCCTCTCAACTGGATGGATTTTTAATGAAAGAAGTGTGACTATTTACAGAGAGTCTGCAGGCAGTGAAAAGGGAACTAAAGGCTGTTGGAAGATTCCAATTTCCCAATATAAGATATAATATGTATTCCAAAGGGTCATGTATTCACATGTACTAAAATATCAGTAAAAATATGAATGCTTTAATGTACAAACAGGAAAATATTAGGGCTCATTAAGACTAGCGATATTTAATTTCCGGTGCTGTCCGAGTGTATAACGGACAACACATGGACTTAACATTTACCCATTAAAGTTAATGGGCTTATTCACATGTCCGATTTCTGCACGGGCCATTGGTTTGTGCAGAGAAATTTGCAGCCTGCACTAGTTTGCTTCGATATTCGCGTTACACTCGCCGCTTCAAGTCAATGGGTCAGTGAAAAAAAAAACTGGATTGCTAGGAGATACTGAAAAAGGTGCAGTCTTTTTTTCACAGATGTGAAAAACGGATGGTCACTAATCCTGCACTGACATTAAAAACTGACAAACTGGACGTACTCTGACACAATACTGATTCAACTCTGATGTAAAATGGTCAGTTTTTTCCTGAAGAAGTACTGATGAGTTTTACAACGCTTGTCTAAAAAAGGCTACATGTACACGTTGCGTAATTTGGTGCAGAAAATCCGCAGGTAAACACAGGTAATTCCACAAGTAAAAAACCTAATAGTGCTTTTTTTATGCGATTTTTACATTATGCTGCGGATTTTGGTTCATTTTCTTTTCTAACTTCTCAGATACAACTCACAGGTGGAAACGCAAGATACATTTACATGCTGCAGATTTTAAAATACACACCGCAAGTCAATTTACGTGCAGAGAAAATCTGCAAAGTATAGATGAGATTACTCGAAATCTCATTTACTTTGCTGGTACTGTATTACGCTGTGGATTTGCCGCAGGAAAATCTGCATGGCAAATCCGCACATAAAATGCATCATGTGTATTTGGCCTAAGCATTTAGGCTATGTTCACATCAGCTTTGATATTCCATTGTTCTACTGCGTCAAAGGAGCAGAACAATGAAAAAACAGAGCCGCCGGATTCATCGCATGATGGAAACCAATAGCGCCTTACCAAACCCATTGACTTTATTGGGTTCCATCAGGCTTTAGTCCATTGTTTTGCCGAACAGAAAAGCGCGGCATGCTGTGCTATTTTGTCCATGGTAATTGACAGAATATGTATCAAAGGCTCTTAATAGAGCATCCGATGCAAATGTGAACGGAGCCTTAACTAGTTTATTTCGATATGCACACTATGGTATCTTTCTAGTGCAATCTTTTGTAATTGTAAAAACATTGTATTACTGTTGCCAAGGGAGACTACTGTGGGGGTAGCAGTGGAGTCCAGATTGCTGTATAGAAATTGAAGGGTGAATAACTGGGGTCCCATTAGAATCCGCTCCTCAGTTTAGCCCTACGTCAAATCCCTTGGTGACACAGTGGGTTCACACCATCCTTTATAGGCTCTGTGACAGTCTGGCTCGCTATCAGTTTTCCAAATTATTACAAAGGTGTTTGATGGGGTTAGTGTCAGGGCTCTGTGCAGGACACTAGAGTTCATCCACATCAAATTTGTCTCAACATGTCTTTATGGACCTCACTTTGTAGACAGGGGCCCAGTCATGCAGGAACAGGAAAGGGCCTTCTTGATACGGTTGCCACAAAGTTGAAAGTATACCATTGTCTAAAATGTCTTTGTATGCTGTAGCATCAACATTACCCTTCACTGGAAATAAGGGGCCTAGCCCAAACCCTAGAAAACATCAAACAATTATCCCTCCCCCATCACATTTTACGGTTGGCATAATGCATTCTGGTAGGTAAAGTTCTCCTGGCATCCGCCAAACCCAGATTCATCCATTAGATGCCAGGTATTGAAATGTAAATCATCACTCCAGAGAACACATTTCCACTACTCCAGAGTCCAGTAGCGACATGCTTGGCATTGCACATTGGTCATCCTAGGCATGTGTGCAGTTGCTCGACCCTGGAAACCCATTTCATAATGCTTCGGGTGTGCAGTTCTTATGCAGATGTCAATTCCAGAGGCAGTTTAACCCCTTCCCGCTTTTGGGCGTGACTGTATGTCCAGATTCAAAGTGCGTTCCTGCACAAGGGCATACAGTCATGCCCTGTAGATAAAGCCGGCACAGGAGCTGTGCGCGCTTCATCTTCAGCGGGTGTCAGCTGTCATACACAGCTGACATCCCGCTGCAACGGTGGCGATGGCAGTTACCGCCGATCACCGCCGTTTAACACCTTCAATGCGGCTGTCAATGACGTCCGTCGCATTGAAGTTGTTGACAGAGGGAGGGGGCTCCCTCTGTACTCCCCAGCCTTCCCCGCAATGGATCGCGGGTGGCGATGGTTGCTATGGAAACCAGGAAGCCGTTGCTAGGCTTCCTGGTTGCCCAGGTACGGAAACCGATTAGGTCCTGCCCGAGGAAGGACCTAATACGCTAACTGTCAAATGAAGAATAACAGTTACAATACACTGCACTACATAAGTAGTGCAGTGTATTGTACCGGGGATCAGAAGATCAGATCTTCAAGTACTCAGGTAAGTGTAATAAAAAAAAGTAAAAAAAAAATGTGAAAGAAAAATAAATAAAAGTTTTAACTAATAAAAACAACAATGGCCCTGTTTCCCTGACCAACTCCTTTATATAATTAGAAAAAAAATGAAAACATGAAAAAAAACTATACATAATAGGTATCGCCACGTTCGGAACGGCCTGATCTATAAAAATATCACATTATTTTTACCGCACGGTGAACACCGTAAACATTTTTATTAAAAAACAATGACAGCATTTTATTTTTTGGTCATCTTGTTTACATTTTTTTTTAATAAAAAGTGGTCAAAAAGTTGCAAGCAAAATGGTACCAATAGAAACTACAGTTCGTCATGCATAAAACAAGCCCTCCCGCAGCGATATCAACTAAAAATTAAAAAAGTTATGGCTGTCAGAAAATGGCGACACTAAAACATGATTTTTTTTAAAAAAAGAGTATTTTTATTGTGGGAACGTAGTGAAACGTAAAAAAACTATATCAATTATAATCGTATCGACCTGCAGAATAAAGTTAACATGTTTATACTGCACGGTGAACACTGTAAAAAAAAAAAAACGTGCTAGCCTTGATGTTTTTTGGTTTCCTCATCTCCCAAAAAATGTAATAAATAGTGATTAAAAAAAAAAATATTGCATGTACCCCAAAATGGAACCAATACAAATTACAGCTCGTTCCACAAAAAACAAGCCCTCACACAGCTCCGTCAACGGAAAAATAACACGTTATGACTCTCAAAATGCAATGATGCAAAATGATGCTAAATGACGACCCAGACTAATTTTTTAGGTCCAGTAGAATTTCACTAAATAGCCCACATCGTCATTTGCTGGACCCCACAGGTGGACCCTGTAGATGCAGCGGAGATGAGGACACTTTAGGGCCTTGTGCGGCTTATAGGGCTAGTGAAGAAGTCAAAGATTAGGGAATACTGGAGCGCAGATATTTTGTATAATACCCAATAAACCCGGCCTGTGCATAAAGGAATGTTTCACAGCGTACCACACCAATCCATGGATTATTCATTCACCCTATTATTTTATCATCCTATTATGCCCTGATGCACTCCGCCCAGCTTACATATACCCTGATGTACTCTGCCCAGCTTACATATACCCTGATGTACTCCGCCCAGTTTACATATGCCCCCACATTATAAGCTGAAATACCAGTAAAACACCAAGCAAAATCTGCACTTCAAAAGCCAAATAGTGATCCAACGGAGCCTGGCAGTGTGCCCAAACGGCAATTTATGACCACATATGGGGTATTACTGTATTCTGGAGAACCCGCTTAACAATTTATGGGATGTGTGTCTACGGTGGTACAAGCTGGGCACAACACATTGGGCACTGAAATGGCATATCTGTGGAAAACGGCAATTTTTAATCTGCAACATCTATAGTTTACTCATTTTTTCAAAACACTTGTGCGGTCAAAATGCTCACTACACCCCTAGATAAATTCTTTGAGGGATCTAGTTTCCAAAATGGGGTAATTTTTTGGGGGTTCCACTGTACTGGTACTATAGCTCAATGCAACATGGTGTCAAAAAATGAATCTTATAAAATCTCCACTCCAAATACTAAATGGCGCTCCTTCCCTTTAGAGCCTTGCTGTGTGTCCAAATAGCAGTTTATGACCACGTGTGGGGTATTGCCCTACTCTGAAGAAGTTGCTTTACAAATGTTATGGTGCTTTTTTTTCTTTATTTGTTGAGAAAATGAAAATTTTTTAACTAATGCTACGTCTTATTGGAAAATAATGTAATTTTTCATTTTCACTTCCCATTTCTAATAAAATCTATGAGACACCTGTGGGGTCAAAATGCTCACTACACCCCTAGATGAATTCCTCAATGGGTGTAGTTTGCCAAATGGAGTCACTTTTGGGGAGTTTCCACTGTACTGGTACGTAAGGGGCTTTGCAAAAGCGACATGGTGCAGAAAAACCAATCCAGCAAAATCTGCTCTCCAAAAGCCAAATGGCGCTCCTTCCCTTCTGAGCCCTGATGTGTATTCATACAGTACTTTATTACCACATATGTGGTATTTCCGTACTCCGGAGAAGTTGCTTTACAAATGTTACACTGCTTTTTCTCCTTTATTTGATGAGAAAATGAAACATTTTGACCTAAATCGACGTCTTAGTGGAAAAAAATTAAATTTTTCATTTTTACTGCCCAATTCTAATGAAATCTATTAAACACCTGGGGGGTCAAAATGCTCACTACACCCCTAGTTGAGTTCCTCTAGGGGTGTAGTTTCCCAAATGGAGTCACTTTCAGGGGGGTTTCCCCTGTACTGGTACATTAGGAGCTTTACAAATGCGACATGGTGCAGAGAAATCAATCCAGCAAAATCTGTACTCCGAAAGCTAAATGGCGCTCCTTCCCTTCTGAGTCCTGCTGCTTGCCCAAACAGCAGTTTATGACCACATGTTTGGTATTTCCGTACTCTGGAGAAGTTGCTTTACAAATGTTGTGGTGCTTTTCCTCATTTATTTTTTGAAAAAATTAAAAACTCTGAGGTAAAGCTACATCTTATTGGAAAATAATGTAATTTTTCATATTCACTGCCCAATTCTAATGAAATCTATGAAATACCTGTGTGGTCAAAATGCTGACTACACCCCTAGATGAATTCCTCTAGGGGTGTAGTTTCCCAAATGGAGTCACTTTTTTGGGGTTTCCTTTGTTTTTGCACCACAAGACCTCTTCTAACCTGACATGGTGCCTGAAATATAATTTAAGAAAAGCAAGGCCGAAAAATCCACTAGGTGCTCCTTTGCTTCTGGGGCCTTTGTTTCAGGTCTGTAGCACACTAGGGCCACAGATGGGATATTTCTAAAAACTCCAGAATCATGGCAATAAATATTAAGTTGTGTTTCTCTGGTTAAACCCTTCAGTATTACAGGAGAAATGGATTAAAATGGAATTTCTGCAAAAAAAATGAAATTTGCAAATTTCCCTTCCACTTTGCTTTAATTCCTGTGAAACGCATAAAGGGTTAAGAAACTTTCTAAATGCTGTTTTGAATACTTTGAGGGGTGCAGTTTTTAAAATGGGGTGATTTGTGGGGGTTCTTAATATATAAGGCCCTCAAAGCTACTTCAGATCTGGACTGTTCCCTAAAAAAATAGGCTTTTGAAATTTTCTTGAAAATGTGAGAAATTGCTGTTAAATTTATAAGCCCTGTAACATCCTCGAAAAATAAAAGGATGTTCAAAAAATGCTGCAAACATAAAGTAGACATATGGGAAACGTTAACTAGTAAGTATTTTGTGTGGTATTACTATCTGTCTTACAAGCAGATACATTTGAATTTAGAAAAATACTAATTTTTGCAAACTTTCTCTACATTTTGGTGTTTTTCCACAAAAAATATTGCATTTATCGACCACATTTCTTCACGAACATAAAATACAGTATGTCACGAGAAAATAATCTCAGAATTGCTTGTATAGGTAAAAGCATTCCGGAGTTATTACCACATAAAGTGACACGTCAGATTTAAAAATTGAGGCTGTGTCATTTGGTCCAAAAGTGGCTGCGTCCTTAAGGGGTTAAAGTACTTTGTAGTGAGTGATACAACAGAGAACAGATGATTTTTGCGCACCAAACGCTTCAACATTCAGCAGCCATACTGTGAATTTGTGTAATCTATCGCTTTGTGGCAGAGCTGTTATTACTGCTAGACATTTCATCTTCACAATATCATCATTTACTGTTAACCAGGGCAGATCTAGCGATCAGAAATTTCATAAACAGACTTGTGGCAAAGGTGGCATCCTATGACTGCCACGTTTAAAGTCACTGAGCTCTTCAGTATGACCCATACTACGACCAATGATTGCCTATGGAGAATGCATGGCTGTGTGCTTGATTTTATGCACCTGTTGGTAATGTGTGTGGCTGAAACACCAGGACTCAATTAGGAGGGTTGTCCACATACTTAAACCATATATTTTAAGTGGAGATTAAATATTAAAGCACTAAATGAGTTGTGTATGAGTATCTTCTACTATGCAGCCATATTTATCAACAGGACCCACGTTTTATTGATGAATGTGGCGCAGGGTAAAAACATTGCCGGGTCAGGCCTGGCATTGTTTTCCATCGTTTTTTTTCATTAGAAAAGTGGCGTCGATTGTTAATAAATAAGTCGTACATGAAGTACAACTTGTCCCGTAAAAACAAATTCTCATACAGTTACGTTGAACAAAAAAAAAAAAAGTTACGACCATCTGAATAATAGAAAAATTGTTCTGGTCCTCAAGGGGTAACACAGACTAAATTACAATGTGCTCTTTTATGCTACCCAAAACGATATAATATTAGAGTTTAGGAAGTTGGTCAATGCAGAGTCAGAGCCTTTTTAACCATATATTTCATGACGCTATGATATTGATCATTTGTGAGTCACTTTACACTTCCTATGCCGCACAGGATACATGACACATGACATCAGGCTGTTTACATTGGACTAAAGTAAATTGCATTCCCAAAAAACATAAGCGATTTCCAAAATGACATGTATCAAAGTCTACATAGTGCATATACAATATGTACATATGTTCTGCATGTATTGTATAATGTATGGATGTATAAGTCTGTAACACATAGTAAGAAAAGAAGGTAGATAATAGCAATTCCATCCGTTATATCATGTTATTTTTAGAATCATGCCCTCCTATAACCTGCAGGTTTGTATAGAATTTTTTATTTCTTCCAAATGTACTGCAGACCTGTCAGCAGCGTAATGGCTGCTGATTATGTCAGCCTGTATTCTATGAATGTACGGCAGACTGTGGGCTGTCATAAAATAGCCTGTGTCAGCTGAAAGATCAGCAGGGAAAATGTGTAATTTTTTTGTGTGCAACATTTTTTTATTATTATTTCATGTCTTTATTATGCACACATTGTGTCTTGACTCACTGTAGTTCATAGCCGCAGTCCATAGAAAGGCAATAAGTGTGTGTAGGCAGGGGTGTAGTCATAGGGGGTGCAGACTTGGTAGTCACCCTCAGACCTTGCTGTCTAAGAGGTCCTAAATGTCCCTCTGCCATATAAGAATACACCAGTATTATAAAAAGGCGCATGGTATGAGGAGGGCACTGTTACGAGTGTTACATCGGAGCCAGGAGGTTCAAATTACCCCTCTGTGTGTAGCTTCAAGCTAAAGAGGGTATTTTTGATAATGACAATAGGGAATTGCTATTTAAAAGGGCATTCCCAGAATCAAAAATTATCACCTATCTACAGGATAGGAGAACATTTTCTGATCACTGGGGAACCCACACCGAGCGTGAGAATGGTGGGTCTTAAACCTCCAGATCCTCCTCACTGCTTGACCGCAGTGAGGACGACGTTGAATTGAGTGGTGGTAGAGAATGCTCCATTCAAAGTCTATTGGAATGACGGAAACAGCCGAGTACAGCTTGGCTGTTATTGTCATTCTCAAACATTGAACGCAGTGGCGGGCGTATGCTAAGACGCTGCTGCATTCAAGCTCCTCCTTCCTGCAGGGGGGTGCAGTGAGGATCTGGGGGTTCAAGACCCCCGCTTTCACAACTGGGGAAGGTCGCAACGATTGCGAACGAGAGCTTGCACGGGCGCTTGTTCGCCAGATCACTGGCCTGTGTATTTATTTAAAAAAAATAAAAACGAAAACAAAAACATTTATGATGGATACTATTAATTTCTATATTACTTAAACTGTCGAAAAAATCTATAAATCTTCAACTGCTCCATCCTGATCAGTTTTTTTATCACTGCGATCAAAAGCAAAATGGATTTAAAAAAAGAAAAATAAATTGCAAAAAATGATGCCAATTTGTCATCAGTTCAGATTACTAAAACAACGTAGTAGAGCGTAAAGATGTCACTTTCGAGATGTTATCAATAAAACTAATAGGATAACCGAATGATCACAATATATATAATGAAGAGTACGAATGTCTTTCATGAAGCAGAGCTCAGATTTTTAGAGGCTAGAGTACAAATGTAATAAAAAGTATTAATAATAAACCTTTTGTAGTTCCAAATTTTAGAGCGTCATTTCCTTCCCCCACTTTCACCAGCAAATAGCTCTGCACTGCTGTTTCTTAAAGAAAAACAGGTTTCCTCTGTGTGCGTTTTCCGGGTTGTACTGAATGTGAAGTTTCCTGTGTTTGTCACAGAGACACACATCCAGTTCGAACCATGGGCTGACACACTGACAACTCTTCGATATGCTACCAGAATATATTCCCTGCAAACAAGTCTAAAAGGAAAGAATTAAAAAACTTTTTTGCACTCTAGAAAGCAGATGAGAGATGGCAAGAATGCTGACAACCAAGAGCCTGGACTATATCGACTTGGCCTCTTTGAGAGTAAGTTAATGATTATTGCTATTTTTAGAGGGTAAGTCTTGCTGCGTGCTCTGCAGCTGACAATTAAAGGACATTTAATTCAGGGACGGAACAGATGCTACAGCTTTTTGCAGCAACAGGGACACAGCAAGGCTTATCCAGGACTGGATGGGTTAACAAAGAGCTGATGCCTATGGGAACTTTTAGCGTGATTCGCTAGCTTGTGAACTTCTTATCGCTGGTGGACATTAAAGCTTAGATTTAGGCTTTTGCTATTGATATTTTGGGTTCGCTCTGTATTCATGTGTCAAGCAGATTTTGGATTGGTATTGCAGTGTTAATTCACACAGCATGCTGATATTCTGCTGGTTGGATGGCATGTTATCACTGCTGTGATACTCTGCATTGTATGCCTCATGCCTGAAAGGGTTGAATGCATTTTAAGAAGGATGGCACAGAACGTTGCTTAAATTGAAACACAACGCTTTGAAGCAGCTTAATAGCAATTCCCAAACATAAAAGATTATCTACCTTAGCGACAGGACCCAAAAGTTGTAGGGCTGTGGATAATTTTAAATTCCCCATATACCCTGGAGACCCATCATCAGGCCGAAGTCTACAAACCATTGATGGAATATAGGATTGTAGGCGACTTATGGATCAGTGGGGAATTTGCGATTCGATTGCACCCAATGGAGAATCCCATTTAGTAAAATATTAGCAAATTACTATTTATGCAGTTCCTCAATGTATTTTGTACAGCAGCTCCAGAGGTGAAACCCCTTTAAGCAGGCAAAAGCAAATAACGCACAACCTATCTTGTCCAGTGTTAGCTCAGTTATTAAATTGTCAGCCTAGGGCCTCGTATTCCCCATAGGGCGATTTTAGCTTGGACTATTTATGTTCCCCACATATAGTATACCACTGGGGAGTATGTTCCCATGAGGATATGACTGGGTGCTCTGGTTTGTTCCTACAGTCACTGGATTATGATGTGCAGGCAGTAACTCAACCAGCAGTCTTTATTCATTTGCTCTCTTTGTGTAGATAGAAGATATATGAAGAGACAGCATAAGGTTCAAATGAAAGTTAAACCATTTTTAGCACATTGGGCATTGATAGTTTTCTCATTTAGAAGGCATAAGATGAGTTGGCCAGCTACCAAGTCAGTTGCAAGGTTAGTCCAAGAATGTTTACTGAAAATATTAACAAATATATCATATGGAAATTCAGAAAGTAAATCAAGACACAGACAACTGACAGAAAATAGTTTTAATTCCTGATTTTTTTGTCTAAAATGATCCAGAATTAAAAAAAAAATAAAAAATAAAAAACAGTAGGAAAGTTAATAAAAAATAAACAAAAACCCAATACACAACTGTTCAATCCCCTGCCACGGCATTGCTGCTTTTCCCCGCTGGTCTTTAACGGGCTTAAGGTGATGACGTTCCGCACATCTGCGCGACTGCTGAAGACAATCAATGGCCTCACCGATGATGCTAGCATGTCCGGCACAAGAACTCAGAGGACGGTAATAAGCTACAGCAGTAACGTGGATGTTTGTCACATCATGCCTTCTGGACAAGTCACTGAAGACCGACAGGGACCACTAGAGCGGCGGCACCGGAACAATGGGGGGATAAAATAGGCGAGTATTGTTTTTTTTTTTCTTTTAAAAAAAAACAAAAAAAAACCAAGACAACCCCCTTTGACACTAATACGTTGCATATTCGTCTTACATACAGTATAAAATAGTGATTAAAAGCAAGAGAAATATGAATGTGATAAACTCAGGATTTTACTGCTTGGTTTTCAGGTCTGTTAGCTTCAGAGATGTTATGAGGTTTCAGATAATACAATAACAACCAAGCATGTGATTCATTCAAAGGGTAACTAAACTTTCAAAAAAACTACTCACATGTCAGAGTGACATGTCTGAAGTTTTGTTCGGTGGGGGTCTGAGCACTGGGACCCCCACCGATCGCTAAAACGAAGTGGGAGAAGTAATCAGGTGAGCGCTGAGCCTCTTGGTTCTGGATTGGTTTTTCTCGGAAAGCTTGTTATGGGTTACACTGACGTGCCATTGACTATGATGGCCTGAGCACCAGTAGCTTTTGCCCCAGATCCCACGTTTGGTGCCTTATCCTATGTTAGTTGAACAGAATGCAGCTTTGTTCCCTACATTATTGATTAGGCCGAGTTAGGCAAATGTCTGGCAGTGTTATTTGAACACTTTACGGAAATGTGGTTTGTGCATCATTGGGCACTATATAGAACACCATAAGAAGGGAGGCATCAAAGCTAGGCACTGCACTGGACACCAATCAAGGCCAGCCTTGGCTTTTGTAATGCCCATCAGCACATCCTGACAGTAGAATGTAAGACATCTACAGAAGCAATTTCTTAAAATACAGTGAAAACTCCAGCCCTAGATGGAGGCACATGTTAGTTATGGAGGATAAATATTCATCTCAGGGGCTTCCAACCTGCCTTGGTAGCATCATGAATTAACCTTCCCTTGAGGAATAGTTTGATTACCAGTGATTCTTTTCCATCACCCTTTGAGCACTCATTTAGTACTTGGGACATTCACTACATGAATGATGAATTGTGAACCACTCATTCCCAATCATATACCACCGATTAAACCACAAATAGGTTTTGGGATTCTTCAAAATGTTCTCATTTTTCAAATAGTAATGCAGTTTATCCAAGAGCCCACTTCCTCTATGTCATACTCACAAGGGTCTTGGAAGGTGAGATATGAGGAGTTATTTGGTAGTGTCCCCACACTGTAGAGCTGCTGTAGCTGTCCCAGTGCCTGTGACATGGAAGAAAGAGTATGGTCAATTGTGGTTTTCGGTCACTGACTAAAAAAAATATTGGTTCTGCATCAACAAAGGTTACACTTTAATAACACTGTCAGAGGGAAAAGATCAATCAAATATTATTAGACCACAAAAGAATGCAAAATAATATTCCTAGATTGTCGCTCTTTTGTATAATTTCAAGGAGCCCATAATATGAGAAAATGTGGATAAGAACGGATATTCCTCTTTACTACCCAATAAGCAGTCCTTCCAGATTTGCCAATGTACATATACAATTACAGGGGTGTAACATATAGCCATGGGACACCACAGCAAAACTTGGAATAGGGCTCCATTTTGCCAAGCTCATCATCAGTAGCAAATAAGTTCAGGAAATGAATAGGTTATAATTATTGTGGTCTTCACTGCCTCCGGTGTCTTTTTCCTCCCTTCATTGGCATCTTAGTGTTTACTCACATACATCTGCACACTCAATTCCACAGAGATCAGTAACTACTCTTCACGTCTGTGATTTTTTTAAAAAGGTTATTCCCAACTTATAAAGTGATAACATATTGCTAGAATATACCCTTACTATGATCGGTAGCTTTTCTGACCTCTGGGACCCTGCCGATCCTAAGAATGAGGTGGCCACAGTACTGATTGTGCTGTATTCCCTTTTAAGTTTTCACTTCCCTTGAATAGGGCCATGCTGCAGTTCCTTGCATAGCGTATGTGCAGGAAAAAAACAATGAAGTGGATGAAGCGCGAAATTACCGCTGCGGCCCATTTATTCTTAGGATCGGTAGGGGTCCAAGGGACATATCCTTGGAATCTTCCATCAATTTATAAACTAGGAATACCCCTTTAACACTAAAAGTAAGCCCCATAGCAGCTGACATGTCTGCTACCCTGGTAATTACACTCATATAGATTTACGTTTGATAAAATTTTACCCAGCCTGCTCTATGGATCTCTCCATGAATAGGTTTGTTGTGCATTATTACAAGTATCAAAATCAGCTAACAAAAATCTGAGTGAGGCCTTATTCACACGAGTGTGTGCGTATTGCGCATGGAAAAAACGCTGCTTTTGCGCTCGTAGCAGTTCCACGTGGCATCAGTATTTGGTGTGTGCCTGCGTGATTTTTCGCGCATATGACATCGTTATGACACTCTGTTTTTAGGTTTACAAACATAAAAGCAGGAGGTGCTTTTATTTTTTCATTCATTTATTTTACAACTGTAACGTGAATCACGCGCGGCACACGGAAGTGCTTCCATGTGCCGTGCGCGATTTTCACGCACACCCATTGACTTCAATGGGTGCGTGCTGCGTGAAAAACTGCCAAGTATAGGACATGTCGTGTCCTTTTATGCAGCGGACGCACGCTGCGTGAAAATCACGGACAGTCTGAACGTCCCCACTGCCTAACATGTCTGTGCGCCGCATGTGATTGTCACGCACGTATCACGGACGTAAAATACGTTCGTGTGAATAAGGCCTGAGGAATATGTGCACTATATAGGAAAAACACTGAAAAATAGCCTGACACTTGTGAGTAACTGCTACTATCCAAAAGAACATGGCGAAGTTTCAAACTTTTGAAGATCAATTATATGGAAATAAAAATAGATAAAAATATGCAAAATGATGAAACAGAAGAAATGCTGAAGAATAGCTTCTTGGGATTTGTTTTGTCAGAACCCATATTGCAATTCTTAGGGAGACATTAAGTATTACATGAGCCAAAACTGGAATATGTCATAAATGTTGAACTCGGATACAAAAATAGTTTCAGAACGGATAGCTTGGGAACATACACTATTGGAAGTCATTGATTTTATCCAGCTACTAAAACCTAATCAAAAAACAAAATGAACAACAGCTTCACTTTATTCCCAGATGTAGATTTGTGGACTAAGCAGGGAATAACTAGAAATGTCCACTTAGCAAAATTCTATCATGCAATTGATCTGCTCCTTATCCTAATACACAGTGCATCCCAATTTTGCATCAAATAAAATACAACTGTATACAAGGTGTAATGCATCCTAATAAAATAGTGCATAATATAAGAGCTCAGTATTCAATATGAATTTATTGGATTAAAACTCTCCATCATATAGCTCAGTTCACGCCATGTTTTTTTTAAAATATAATGGAGGTATAGGTCTCATTAGTATTTCCTGTCAGACAAATAGCCAACACATATACAACAAAGTGTAAAAGAATTATCCCCGAACAGTAATTTCTATACTGTGTTCTACGCAGGGGTGATTCTAGATTTTCTGCTGCCTGAGGTGAAAATTGAAATGGTGCTCCCCACATCTTGATTGACATCCCCCTGGCTGTTCTAAATCACTAGAATCCTCCTCCAACTCTTGCGGATGCGCTGTTGCCTTGCACTACCCTGGCATGAGCGGTGCAGCTATGGAGCCGGGCAGAGTACACCTCGCTGCACGGTGCGTGCCCATGTAGTACATGGCAATGGCGCATCCGAGAAAGCTGGAGGAGGCTGCTAGTGATGTATAACAGCTAGCAGGATGTCAATCAAACATGGAAAGATGGGTTTGGAGGCAGGACTAGGTGACTCTTCAGGATTGCGGCACTGCCCCATGACCTTTTAATGAGTATATACAGTGAAGGAAATAAGTATTTGATCCCTTGCTGATTTTGTAAGTTTTCCCACTGTCAAAGACATGAACAGTCTAGAATTTTTAGGCTAGGTTAATTTTACCAGTGAGAAATAGATTATATATAAAAAAAAAACCTGAAAATCATATAGTCAAAATGATATATATTTATTTGCATTGTGCACAGAGAAATAAGTATTTGATCCCTTTGGCAAACAAGACTTAATACTTGGTGGCAAAACCCTTGTTGGCAAGCACAGCAGTCAGACATTTTTTGTAGTTGATGATGAGGTTTGCACACATGTTAGATGGAATTTTGGCCCACTCCTCTTTGCAGATCATCCGTAAATCATTAAGATTTCGAGGCGGTCGCTTGGCAACTCGGATCTTCAGCTCCCTCCATAAGTTTTCGATGGTATTAAGGTCTGGAGACTGGCTAGGCCACTCCATGACCTTAATGTGCTTCGTTTTGAGCCACTCCTTTGTTGCCTTGGCTGTATGTTTCGGGTCATTGTCGTGCTGGAAGACCCAGCAACGAGCCATTTTTAATGTCCTGTGGAGGGAAGGAGGTTGTCACTCAGGATTTGACGGTACATGGCTCCATCCATTCTCCCATTGATGCGGTGAAGTAGTCCTGTGCCCTTAGCAGAGAAACACACCCAAAACATAATGTTTCCACCTCCGTGCTTGACAGTGGGGACGGTGTTCTTTGGGTCATAGGCAGGTTTCTCTTCCTCCAAACACGGCGAGTTGAGTTAATGCCAAAGAGCTCAATTTTAGTCTCATCTGACCACAGCACCTTCTCCCAATCACTCTCAGAATCATCCAGATGTTCATTTGCAAACTTCAGACGGGCCTGTACATGTGCCTTTTTGAGCAGAGGGACCTTGCGGGCACTGCAGGATTTTAATCCATTACGGCGTAATGTGTTACCAATGGGTTTCTTGGTGACTGTGGTCCCAGCTGCCTTGAGATCATTAACAAGTTCCCCCCGTGTAGTTTTCGGCTGAGCTCTCACCTTACTCAGGATCAAGGGATCAAGGATACCCCACGAGGTGAGATTTTGCATGGAGCCCCAGATCGATGTCGATTGACAGTCATTTTGTATGTCTTCCATTTTCTTACTATTGCACCAACAGTTGTCTCCTTCTCACCCAGCATCTTATGGTTTTGTAGCCCATTCCAGCCTTGTGCAGGTCTATGATCTTGTCCCTGACATCCTAAGAAAGCTCTTTGGTCTTTGGTCTTGCCCATGTTGTAGAGGTTAGAGTCAGACTGATTAATTGAGTCTGTGGAGAGGAGTCTTTTATACAGGTGACCATGTAAGACCGCTGTCTTTAATGCAGGCACCAAGTTGATTTGGAGCATGTAACTGGTCTGGAGGAGGCTGAACTCTTAATGGTTGGTAGGGGATCAAATACTTATTTCTCTGTGCACAATGCAAATAAATATATTTAATTTTGACTATGTGATTTTATTTTTTTTTATTTTATATAATCTATCTCTCACTGGTAAAATTAACCTAGCCTAAAAATTCTAGACTGTTCATGACTTTGACAGTGGGCAAACTTACAAAATCAGCAAGGGATCAAATACTTATTTCCTTCACTGTATATATTTCTTTAAAGTACTAACTAGAATAGCAGACTACGCATTTTCAGTTGAGCAAAAAAAACAACAACAAAAAAACACAGCTGTGGTATACTATGGACACCATATTAAAATAATAAACATGATGCATGTCCACAGGTTTTAATGGATACTCAGTCAAGCTTTGTTTTTTCCTGCAGCAGCTATGCATTTTCATAGCGACTTTCACAAATTTCTAGAACAAAATTTTCCGCACGTAAATACACACTCTAATAGTAACTTCCTTGCCAGAAGTGTATGTTTACACAAGGCAGATTTGCTGCAAAGATTTGTGCAACTGATAAAATCCCTTCCCTACATCTGAATGGGGCTGTTTTTGCCGGATGTCCATCAATTTCTGTAAGTCCCGTTCAGGTGAATGGTAGAGCTGCAGAAATTTTCCGATATACTTTATGTATCAACCCCTATATAGTTTTCAGGATCTCTGTATCATGATCATGTGATGGACACACAGATGCTGGAATCGTTAGAAGACACAGCTCGGATACATATATTATAACGAGCCGTGCACCTGTGTGTCCATCACATGACCATAGACAGAATTATATCCACTGGAAGTAAACAATGAATGTTCCTACTGAATAACAACAAGCAGAGATCCTGAAAACCATGAGGATTACAGAAAGTATATTGGTAAATTGTATAACTAACCCATTTAAGCCATCCATGTCAGTGGCGTAGCTATAGGGGTCGCAGCGGTCGCACTTGCGACCGGGCCCCTAAGCCTGGGGGGCCCACGGGCCCCCATTGCCATACTGTATGCTTAAAAAAAAAATCTTCTGTGCCGTAAAGCCGGCACTTGCTGGTTACGGTCACATGGTACACTTAGTGTACCATGTGACCGTGTTATCACGTGACACGTCTTCCGGACAGTGGAGTGGAAGAGTCGGTGCGGAGGACTCCAGGTAAGCTGCAGTCTGTGTTGTGTTGTAATGTATTGTGATGTAATGTGTTGTATTGTAATGTGTTGTGATGCCTTGTAATGTATTGTGTTGTATTGTATTGTGCTGTTTGCGGTGGAGAGGGGGGGCCCGTTAAATCACAGCCCCCCCCCTCCTCTCTTCACCGCAAACTGCACAATCCAACACAATACAGTATAGTACACATGTGTATGAGAACGGGGCTGCGGCTGTGTAATACAGTCACTGCCCCGCTCCTGAGTCCTGACATGTGCGCGCTGTCAGGATGAGGAGATGCGGCCGGCGCTGCACTAATGATCTGCGGCACTGAAGACAGAACATGGCGGGCGCGCTACAAAACACCCCCATGTTCTGTCTTCAGTGCCTGAACCACCGCTCATCAGTGCAGCGCCGGCCGCATCACCTCATGCTGAGCGCGCGCACTTACTGTCAGGAGCGGGGCAATGGCTCTATTACACAACCGCAGCCCCGCTCTATAACGGCGGAGATCAGAGAAACCTCTCATCTCCGCTGCTATTCCCCTGAATGATGCGATCAAAGCAGACTGCAGCATTCAAGAGGAAGTGAGAAGGGGGATGCCCCTGGATCGCATCACAGGAATCCCTGTGACGCAATTGAGGGACATACTATATATGGGCAGACAGCCCAGGTCCATTGAAGGACCACAGGGCTGTCCTACCATATTTCCTGTTGTTAGGACATACCTAGGTATGTCCTAACAACTGCCTGTGTACTATCCGTACACAGGCTAATGTACTGTAATATAGATATATGCCAGTACATTAAAGTTTAAAAATAAAGTAAAAACAAAGTAATGTTAAATAAAAAAAATACACATACACCTTTTTTACAATAAACATTAAAATAAGTCTCAACACATAAAATATACACATATTGGGTATTGGTGTGACCGTAATAACCTGCACAACAATTTCTCTGCATCATTTATGATGTGTGCGCAGTAAAAAAATAAAATAAACACTACTTTCTATCACTTATTGTGGGGCACGAGGTGCGATGATGAATTTAACCTCCATGTGCCTCACATTAATAGTAATTAACCCCATCATGTACCTCACACATTAACCCATTATGACTGAGAAACATGATGGGATTAATTACTATTAATGTGAGGCACATTCAAAATTCATCATCACACCTCGTGCCTCACATTAGAAAAGGAAATAACTTTTTCTTTTTATTACTGTAAACGAAGTATCGGTATCGAAGTCCAAATTTTGGTATCGTGACATCCCTACACTGTGGGTCGCGTCCCCCTGGGGGTTCGTGTGAAGACCTCCGGGGGGTCGCGAGTCACTCACCGACGTCCCGGTTCCATTCAATCCTGGAGCAAGGAGCTGACATCACCTTAACTCACTGTGCCCTGCCTGCGCTGAGTCACTCATAGCACACACCGGAGCAGGCGAAGGATCCTCCACCTGGTGTGGGAACGGGGATAGGTAAGTAATTATGCTATTTTTCTATTATGCACATATGGGGGCATTATACTGCATGGGGGCTGATATGGCATGGGGGCTGATAAGATGTGGGGCATTATACTGAATGGGGGCTGATATGGGGGAATTATACTGTATGGGGGGCTGATATGGCGGAATTATACTGTATGGGGGGCTGATATGGGGAGCATTATACAGTATGGGGCTGTTATGGGGGCATTATACGTTATGGGGCATTATACTGTGTGGGGGCATTATACTATGGGGGCTGTTGGGCAAGGCGTCTGGGCATAGGCACGCGAAGGGGTCTGATGATGATGGTGGTGTTGGGGAGTGGTAGGGGGGCCCAAGCTGAATTCTTGCACCCGGGCCCATGAGCCTTTAGCTACGCCCCTGATCCATGTATTACATAGATGACCATGCATCTGGGTGGCCACCACATAATACTAAAATTCCCTGCAGTAGAAATGTCTAGCAATAGCAGGCTTCCCCCTGGCAAAACCAGCTGAGAAGAAAACAAATTAAAGTTTACGCATTGTGTTCATTAGATTTGGGTACAGTAAGGCAGCTGTTCCCAAAAACCATCATCCGCATCGAGGCGAGGTGAACCTCTTGCCTCAGGCGGCGACCCGCAGCATCTCTGAGTGGGCGGCGGTGCCTCTAAAACCAACCGCCACCAGCCCCTCTTGCAATATAATTGTACAATTACTAGGCTCGTAAGGTAAGGAGCATTAGTCCCTTATTAGTGCCATTCAGCACCTTTCAATGTTGCAGGTGGTGCGATACCATCATCATGCCGATTGCTACATTGACCTGCCATTCAGTGCTTTTCGATGATGCAGGCGGCGCGATGATGTCATCGTGCCGCTTGCATCGTTCATCTCCAGTTGACCTGCTCAGGAGAAAGCAGGGCTGCATTGCTAGAGGACAACGTTTCATATGAGTATGTAAAGTTTTTTCTGTATGTAAAGCTATTTGTGGGGCACTATCTACAAGGGAATGTATGTAGGGCACTATCTACAAAGGGCTCTACGGGGAGCAGTAGATAGAGGAGGCTCTATGAGGGGTACTATTTACATCTGGCTCTATGGGGGGGCACTATCTACAGGAGGCTCTATGGGGGCACTATGTATGGGGGGTACTATTTACAGGGGGCTCTATCTACAGGGGGCACTGTGTGACAGTGTATGATGCTATTATAATCAGGGACACAGTGTATGGTGCTATTATAGTCAGGGGCATTGTGTATTGTGCTATTATATTTAGGAACACAGTATATGGTGCTATTTTTAGGGGCGTAGTGTGTGGCACCATGAGAATTTTATCTTCCTTTATAGGTGTGGAAAAGTTTGAAAAGTGAGAAGCTGAAGCTATCTGAGCGGCAAACTGCAGAAATTGGATGTGGCCGGGAGAAGTCAATAGAGGTCTGGACCGGATGGAGAAGCGAGAGAAAATTAACGACTAGAATCTGAGAAGACATCACCTGTGAGTCACTTAGTGTAAATGTTTATTCTACCTCTAATCAGTACTGTAGTCACTGTATGATCTGCAGTGAGATGATGGGTGGGATGATTTTTTTTGTGAAACTGCCACTCCCAGCATATCCTTATCTTTGTTCGGTCATGCTGGGGGTTAAACTAAATTTGCAAATGATCGCTGTACGGAGCTGTATTTGTACTGGTGCTGTATATATATATATATATATATATATATATATATATATATATATATATATATGTACTGAGTTTTGTTCTGGTGCTGTATATATGTGCCGAGCTTGGTTCGGGTGCTGCATATATGTGCCAAGCTTGGTTTGGGTGCCGTATATACGTACCGAGCTTGGTTCGGGTGCTGTATTTATGTACGGAGCTTTGTTCTGGTGCTGTATAAATATACTAAGCTTTGTTGTGGTGCTGTATAAATGCACCGAGCTTGGTTGTGTTGCTGTATATATGTACGTAGCTTTGTCCTGGTGCCATATATATGTCAGATCTTGGTTCTGGTGCTGTAATTAGATAGGATATATTTAGAATAACAAAATTGCAGGGATGATGGAATTGTTGCAATTCATTGTATATTTAATGGGACATTTTTGCCTCCGGTAGCAGAAAAGCTAGAATCGGCCCTACTGCTAACCTAAAGGCTGTGAGATTTACAAGACCATGCACAGTTCAGTGCTGGTCAGCATCTCATGAGCTAAAACTACTGAATAAGATTTACACAGAGGTTACAATATATTCCAGGTATCTCATCGATCCCTGCAAACAGCAGCTCCTGACCTCTGCTGCTTACATAATGGGATGTTAGAAACAGGACATCCAGCTGTGAAATCTAAAATAAATAAGACTCGCTCTTTTTTTACTTTCAGAGGAATCATCTGGTGCAGAGTTTGCCATGTGGATCTGTTTTTTTTTTTTTAATGATCAGTCAAATCACTTCAAATGTGCTTTGTTTTCAAGGGAATTACTGTGGTCTGCCAAACAACCAATGTGACTAATTTGTGTTTGAGAGCAACGCCTGAATCAGCCGTGCCTTTACAATAATCAATGAATCCAGGAATGTGACTGAATGAAGTAATATGAAGCAATGCAATTATTACTAATATATACAAAAGATAATACATTTATTGGGGTGGTTGCACATTCTAGCATTTAGGTATTCTGGGTACAAGTAAGCTAAGAAGCAATACTCAATGTCAAGCAGCAGCTGCAAAAGCATATAAGAGAGCAAGAGAGATAAAAACCTGTGATCCCAATGTAATATTGCCTCTATAAATCCCTTGCAAGACCACATCTCGAATATGGAATTCAGTATAGGGCACCATATTATAAAAAAAAAAAAAAAAAAAAGATATCGGACAGCTGGGTTTAAAGTAATCAGAGATGGGCAACTGGAATATTAAATGAGATGGGAGGTCTCTCTTACAATGAGAGGGTAAAAAAATTGGGATTGTTCAGCTTGAAAAAAAACGAAACACCTTAGTGGTGTATAAATGCACAGTATGTGTGATCAATACAAAGAACTGGCACATGATTATTCATTCCAAGAACTTTACAACGGACCAGAGGACATCTTTTAAGTGTGAAGGAAAGGCAGTTAATCAGTATAGGAAAGGGTTCTTTGTAGTCAGTGTAGTTAAACTATGGAACACCCTACCACAAGAGGTAGTAATGGCAGATACTATGTCAGCATTCAAAAACAGAGCTAGATGCTTATCTAATGATAAATGACATTGAGGGATATAAATAATTTAGCAATAAATGATGTATAATTGATCTGGGAAAGGTTGAACTTGTTGGACTGGTGTCTTTTTTTAAAAACATAACTATGAAACTATGTTAGCAAATAACATATAATAACATATGAAATAGATCAAAGGGCTTATTTATCTGTAGTGTTTTAAGAAAGATACTTAATAAAGGGAAACATTCTTTATTTGGTTTTCACTACACCAAAATGATGAAAATGTTGCTACACCGCTTTTGTGTAGTACATGTATGTCTATATGTCTCCTGCAGTAGCCTTGTCCCAGCTTCTTTCTCCTACTTCATCCAGATGAAAGTCTTACTGTCTGAAACACTGTAGAAGGTTCTACTGAGCTTAGTACCAGAATTACATCTCTTAGACTGCACCCATCAAGGCTTTAAGTGATGTATGGCTTTAAAATTTGTCTGCTCATACAACATAAAGCAGAACATTGAGGTGCCCTTCTCAACTTCTGGCACCAACGGTAACTTTTCCCTTGTCCTCCTCTCACCCCTACAGTATTGTGAGCGCCTAAACAACATATAAACACACACACAGTACAGGGTATTCATATGTAAATTTTCACATCAGCAAATATTCTTCCCGCAGGGCCGCGTATAGGCACAGGACTACTATGCCTATAGGTAAATCGGCTTCTAACTTAGGGTTGAACCTTGGAAAGGGGGTTCACGTGAATCCGAACCAGTAGCTACAATTTATCAGGGAGAAGAATCTACTTGAATATATGGCTATGTGCCAAAAAGGAGTCCAAATCCCCCCCCCCCCTTAATAAGGAAAGAACATAGCACATTTTGTTAAAGAGTTATTCAATTTTTCAGCCAATAAAGTTAGTAATTGTGTAATATACTTTCTATATTAGTCATGATTTTAAAGGATTTGTGCTTTTTTTGTTGATTGGGGAGAGAGGATGAAAATCGGTCCTGGTCACGTGATGCACACACAGGTGTACTGAGTGTTACAAGGGATAGCTGTAACAATTATGCTGTAACTTTCAAATCCCTATGTGATCATCTGACCAGGACAGAAATGAATGGTAGACCTGTACCCAGTTTCCCCTGGCAAGAACAGCTGATTGCTGGTTTCAGCTGCCAGCTAGATCAATAGCGAGTCCTTTTTTAGAGAAGTGGTTGTGCAGAACAGTGGCGGATTAAGTAGACTATAGGCCCTGGGCTGTTACCAAAACTTGGGCCCCCCTTCTCCCCCGCCACACCGTAACACTACCTTTTTGTGCAAGCATTAAGAAATGGGTGTTACGATTCCCCTTGTCAAAGGGCTGTGGCCCTCCATACTGACAGTCTCCAACCATCGCTGAGAGTATCACACTGTGCAGGGATACATCCTCCTGACAAGGGGAATGGTAACACGCCTTTGTCTATCAGTCCTGTACTGCATAAAGACTTTTTGTGAAACACAAGGATTTCCTATAATAAACATGTCAGGAGAGGTGACAGATTCTCTATAAACCTAGTGACTCACAGGTGACGACTTCTCAGATTCTGGTAACTTTTTTCCTCTTTTCTTCTCCATCCGGTACAGATTTCATGACGACCTCTCCCGGCCATGACTCATTTCTGCACAATTTGCCACTTAGATGTCTTCTGTTTCTCACTTTTCCAACATTTCTACACATATAAACGAAAATAAAATGATCATGGGGCCACGCACTGTGCCTCTAAATATAATAGCACCATATACTGTGCCCCTGAATATAATTGTCAAACACTGTAAAGCACCACATGCACAAAGGCCCCTGTAGATAGCGTCACACACACAGCCCCTGTAGATAGCGTCACACACACATCCCCTTGTAGGTAGAACCACACACTTCCCCCTGTAGATAGCGCCACACACACAGCCCCTGTAGATATTACCACACACACAGCCCCTGTAGATCGCGTCACACACAATTCCCCCTTTAGATAGCACCACACACACATCCCACTGTAGATAGCGTCACACACACACATTCCCTGTAGATAGCGTCACACACACATCCCTCAGTAGATAGCGCCACACACAGTCCCTGTAGATAGCGCCACACACACAGCCCCTGTAGATAGCGCCACACACACAGCCCCTGTAGATAGCGCCACACACACAGCCCCTGTAGATAGCGTCATGCACAATTCCCCCTTTCGATAGCGTCACACACACATCCCCCTGTAGATAGCGTCACACACACATCCCCCTGTAGATAGCGTCACACACAGATCCCCCTGTAGATCACGTCACACACACATCCCCCTGTAGATAGTGCCACACACAGCAGTGATGAAGAGAGGGAGTGAGTGATGGAGGGATGAAGAGAGGGAGGGAGTGATGATGGGAGTGAGTGAGTGATGAAGGGAGGGGGTAATGGAGTGATGAATTGATGAAGAGATGGAAGGAGGGATGAAGAAATGGAGGGAGGGATGAAGGGATGGGGGTTTGGAAAAGCACTCACCAGCCTGGAGCTCTGTGTAAAGACCTGACTGGTGGGCGGGCCTTCTCCCCTGAAGATATTCTGCTTCTTCACTGTGGTAGAAGGACCTGATTTGTGGGCGGGGTCACATGGGCATGACGTTATCAAAGATTCTTTAGCCTTCTATTCGGAGCACATTTATGTAGGGAGTTGTAACTTTCACTATCCCGGCTAAGCCCACCCCGAAGTGCTCTCCCTGCACCTTCCCCCCATCTCTGCAGCGACAGTTACCAGCGCAAGTGCGCTGCATAGTTTTTAAGAATATGTGCAGTTCAGGCAGCCATGGACCCCCTTGGTGCCTCGGGCTCTGGGCAGCCGCCCGAACCGCCCATATGATGATCCACCATTGGTGCAGAAGACCTTTTCGTTTATTAGTATACGTACAACAGTCCCTGTGTGGTCGTGTCTTAATGTGCATTATTACAGGGTTGTATTTGAAAATTGCACGTCTTACCATCTAATAGCTGGTTTCTGCTTCTCTACGTCATTAAAAATAATATTATATCCAAAGACAAGGTTCAGGTAGATGGTTGTTACACCAAAAATACGCATCATAATTACAGTCTAACATATGTAAATGGGGTTGTAAAACTTTCACATTTAAAAAGGAAAAAAATCTCTGTGGATTTTGGGACATGCCGCTTGTTTTCAAATCCGCAGTTGCTTAATATATTAAAGATTTGCCATGGATTTTATCTTTTGTAATGGAATTTATGGTTGAAAGCTATAGCAAAATCTGCATGTAACATATTCCGCTGCAACTGTACTCAGTCCAAGTGGACTGTATTCCCAGATCCCAAGGTGCATATGAGCTATAGTCATCCAAAAGTGTCAGAGTGCCTTCTTCTTGTGTACTAATCCAAGACTGCACAGAGAATAAATGGGGTGACTATGGGAATAACATATACAAGACTTGCAAACATGACAAGAGGGGAGATGAGACCTCGGTAGACTAGACCAAAGACCACTTTATGCAGCCCCAAAATGACTGTATACTATTTCCCATGCCAGATTCCAGCAACTCTGGACACCAGCCGCTGCTCCAATAAGTCAAAAAGCAGGAACATTCATGAGCACTTGGAACTTTTATGATCTGGATGTTAAGGCTCTTCAAAGAGCTGAACATTAAAACCCAAAATATATTTCTTCTCTATATTCATCTTGTCCTAAATTACATAACACATAATTGCATAAATACCCTTGAATAGCGTTATGGAACCAAATACCGTGTGAGTCACTGACACAGAAAACGGAGATAAAGTAAACTTAGCATTCAAATGCATTTCTAGCTACTTTGCAGCAAATTGATTAATACAGAATTCATGAAATCCTCTCAGTGAAAGCTGGTTAATGAATGCGTAAGCTTCTAAACTGCCTCTCCTAAGCTTTATTTCTTCATTTATTCTTCTCTACAGGATCCTGCAGGAATTTTTGAGCTCGTGGAAGTGGTTGGAAATGGGACATATGGACAAGTCTACAAGGTTTGACTGATTTAATTTTTAATTCTCCAGCTGCTAATTATACTGGTAAACTTAGCAAATTGTTTCATCTGTTGGTTTCATACTAATATCTGTCTTAAAGTATACCTAACCTTTTCAGAATAATGTGTGTACATGTGGAATAACACTATTTCTGGCCATTATATGACTTGTATGTTGTATTATTTAGCAGTTTTCCCTGCAGTCTCTCTCTCCGATTCCTAGTTGTCTCTGAGATGGTGGGCAGAGCCTAACGGCTATCATGTTTTCTATACAGAGCCCACATAGAATAGGAGAATCCTTCTCTCCTATCTCTATCTACCACATATATAGAAGCAGCAGAAAGGAGAAGATTATATAGCAGTAATGGGCAGTGTAGCTGGGAATCCAGCACTGGGGTGACACAGAAAGCTCACCATCACATCTGTGTGTTTATCTCTGCTCCCTCTTCCTGCTCACCCCTCCCACTCGATAGACTTCCATGCAGCGTGTGTTGCTAAGTCACACTCTCTCTCTCTGATTCCTCCTCCTGCTCTCCATCTCCTCTCAACATAATTGTTTAGCCAGTAAATGAAGAGACACACCCCCATCTTCTGCAGTCTTTCTACTCTGCTCTGTAATCAGGGACGGTAACGTCTAAAGAATTAAAAACGTATGCCCTTCATGTAATAAATAGACCATTAACAGAACATTTGGAGAATTACTCCATCGAAGAGAAGTCATCTGATAGCAACAGACATGCAAAGTTATTTTGCTATGGTCAGAATGATTTTCCGATGTTAAATATCATCAGCAGTAGCACAAACCATTGACCCATGTTAGAAAAGATCAGCTAATTACTAGAAATGCAACAATCCAAATAATATTAGGCGACGGTCCATTACGTTTTTTAATTAATTTAGCCAAACCAAAAATGGTACAAAATAATCAGACTGGCACCTAAAAAGCACAGTTAATCTGAATGCTACAATAACTTGTGGCACAATTGTCCATATATTGCCAGCTGTACACAAGCATTTTTATCTAATGTTAAAAAGAAAGCAATCAATTCATTAATTCACTTAAAAACCTAGAGAGATTCCACTTGAAAAAATAAATTGGGTTGAATTTGCTAACGTACACCTCCGACAGAAAGATGCAACTTATGTGACTTAGCGGCGTATCGCATCTTCTGTCACGTGACCCCTCGCTAACCTGAAATCCAAACTTCCTCCTCAGCCCCGTCCATGAGCTCTAAGTTCCGTTTTCCTATTGTCTGAGTGTACGGTCACGTCATAAATGACGTAACTGGACACTGTAGTTAGGAGTTGTACAATGTACTAATTCTCCTATTCAGAGCATGCATGGTTGATACACACTCAGGGTATGTTCACACAATTTAGCAAAATCGGTCTGAAAATACGCTTGAAAACAGCTCCTGATTGTCAGACGTTTTTGTAGCAACTCGCATTTTTCGAGGCCTTTTTGGAGCTGTTTTTCAATGAAGTCAATGAAAAACGGCTCCAAAAATGTCCCAAGAAATGACCTGCACTTTTTTTACGCGACTTATGCGCCGTATTTTGAAAACGACGCGTAAAATGACTCATCGTGGGAACAGAACACCATAAATCCCATTGCAAGCAGTGGGCAGATGTTTGGAGGCATAATGGTGCCGTTTTTTCAGGCCTAATTTGAGGCGTAAACGGCCCGAATTACGTCTGAAAACACATACCCTCGGTAACCAACACGCATGCTCTGTTGTTATCGGTTGGCGCTTTGAATCAAGGGATTTGTAGTCTTTAACCCCTTGAGTACCTCATTTTGGCCTTGAGGACCAGACCCATTTTTTCAAATCTGACATGTATCACTTTATGTGGTAATAACTCCGGAATGCTTTCACCTATCCAATTGATTCTGAGATTGTTTTCTCGTGACATATTGTACTTTAGTTTAGTGCAAAAATTTGGTCGATAAATTCATTGCTTATTTGTGAAAAACACCAACATTTAGCGAAAATATGAAGAAATTATGATTTTTTGAATTTTAAATGCATCTGCTTGTAAAACAGATGGTAATACCACACAAAATAGTTACCAATTAACATCTCCCATATGTCTACTTTATGTTGCATCGTTTTTTGAACATCCTTTTATTTTTCTATGACCTCACAAGGCTTAGAACTTTAGCAGCAATTTCTCATATTTTTAAGAAAATTTCAAAAAGCGATTTTTTTCAGGGACGAGTTCAGTTCTGAAGTGGTTTTGAGTGCCCTATATAATAGAAACCCCCATAAAACACCCCATTTTGAAAACTGCACCCCTCAAAGTATCCAAAACAGGATTCAGAAAGTGTTTCAACTCTTTAGGCGTTTTACAGGAATTGAAGGAAAGTAGAGCTGAAATTTTCAAATTTCATTTTTTTTACAAAATTCATATGTAATACATTTTCTTCTGTACCACAGAAGGTTTTACCTGAGAAACGCAACTCAATATTTATTGCCCAGATTCTGCAGTTTTTAGAAATATCCCACATGTGGCCCTAGTGTGATAATGGACTGAAACACAGGCCTCAGAAGCAAAGGAGCACCTCTTGGATTTTGGGGCCTCCTTTTTTCAGAATATATTTTAGGCACCATGTCAGGTTTGAAGAGGTCTTGTGGTGCCAAAACAGTGGAAACCCCCAAAAGTGACCCCCATTTTTTAAACTACACCCCTCAGGGAATTTATCTAGGGGTATAGTTAGCATTTTGACTACACAGGTATTTTGCTATATTTTCTGGAGTTAGTCTGTGAAAATGAAAATCTACTTTTTTTCTGGAAAAACGTAAAAATTTCTAATTTTTGCAAGAAATAAAGGAGAGAAAGCACCCCAACATTTGTAAAGCAATTTCTCGCGATTACGGAAATACCCCATATGTGGTAATAAACTGCTGTTTGGACCCACAGCAGGGCTCAGAAGGGAAGGAGCGCCATTTGGATTTTGGAGCTCTGATTTTACTGGAATGGTTTTCAGTGCCGTGTCACGTTTGCAACGCCCTGGAGGGACCTAAACAGTGGAATCCCCCCAAAAGTGACCCCATTTTGGAAACTATACCCCTCAAGGAATTTTTCTAGTGGTATAGTTATCATTTTGACCACACAGGTTTTTTGCTGAATTTATTGGAATTAGTCTGAAGATGAAAAGAGACTTTTTTTTTGGAAAAAACACAGAATTTTCTAATTTTTATAAGGAATAAAGGAGAAAAAGCACCTCAACATTTGTAAAGCAATTTCTCCCGATTACGGAAATACCCCATTATGTGGTAATAAACTGCTGTTTGGACCCATGGCAGGGCTCAGAAGGGACGGAGCACCATTTGGATTTTGCAGCTCAGATTTTGCTGAATTGGTTTCTGGGGGCCATGTCGCATTTGCAGAGTCCCTGAAGTACCAGTACAGTAGAAATTCCCCAGATGTGATCCCAATTTGGAGACTATACCCCTGAAAGAATTAAATTAGAGGTGTAGTCAGCATTTTGAGCCCTCAGGTGTTTTATAGATTTTATTAGAATTGGTCCGTGAAAATGAAAACATTTTTTTTTTCCAATAACCTGTAGCTTTAGCTCAGAATTTTTCATTTCCACAAGGAATACAGGAGAAAAGACACCCCAAAATGTGTTACACAATTTCTCCTGATTACGGAAATACCCCATATGTGGTTGTAAACGGCTATTTGGACATACGGCAATGGTCTAAACGGAAAAAGTGCAATTTCGTTTTTGGAGTGGAGATTTTACAAAATTTGTTTTTGACGCCATGTTGCATTGCGCTGAGGTACGAGTACAGTGAAAACTCCCGAGAAGTGACCCCATTTAGGAAACTACACCCCTCAAGGAATTCATCTAGAAGTGTAGTGAGCATTTTGACCCCCAAAGGTTTTGCAGAAATTAGTGCACAGTGGATGTTGCAGATTGAAAATTGACATTTTCCACATATATGCTATTTCAGTGCCCAATGCATTGGGCCCAGCTTGTACCACTGGAGACATACGCCCCATAAGTTGTTAAGCGGTTCTCCAGAGTACGGTAATACCCCATATGTGGTCATAAACCGCTGTTTGGGCACACTGCCAGGCCCAGAAGGAGCACCATTTGGCTTTTGGAGCGCAGATTTTGCTTGGTAGTAGTTTTGTTTAGTGTTTTACTGGTGTTTCAGTTTATAATGTGGGGGCATATGTAATCTGTGCGGAGTACATACATTTTTTGCGTGACACACTGTCGTTTTTATTGGTACCATGTTTGGCTACGCGCGATTTTTGATCACTTTTTATTCCATTTTTTTGGAAACAACGTGACCAAAAAAGGAAATTCTGCCATTGTTTTTTATGGTATTTTTTTTATGGTGTTCACCGTGCGGGATAAATAATATGATATTTTTTTAGGTCAGGCCAATACGAACGCGGCGATACCTATTATGTCTAGTTTTTGTCTTTTTTTTCTAATTATAAAGGGCTTGATCAGGGAAACAAGGCGATTATTGTTTTTATTACGTAAAACTTGTATTTATTTATTTATCTAAAACTTTTTTTTTTGCTTTTTTTTCACTTTTTATTTTACACATACTAGGGGACTGGGAGATCTGATCTTCTGATCCCCTGTACAATACACTGCACTACTTATGTATGTAATTGTGTAGTGCAGTGTATTGTAACTGTCACTTTACAACTGACAGTTGAGCCTATTACGTCCTGCCTTGGGCAGGACCTAATAGGCTCCCGTACCTGGCAACCAGGGAAGCCGTTGCTAGGCTTCCTGGTTGCCATTGCAACCATCAGAACCCCGCGATTTTTCGCGGGGGGGGGGGCAATGGGGTGCAGAGGGAGCCCCCTCCCTCTGTATCAATCACTTAAATGCCGCTGTCGCTATTGACAGCGGCATTTAAGGGTTTAAACTACAGCGATCGGAGAGGACAGTGATCGCTGTAGTTGCAGTGGGAGGTCGGCTGTATATTACAGCCGACATCCGATGAAGATGGAGCGAGCACAGCTCCTGTGCCCGCTTCATCCTCAGGGCGTTACTATACGCCCATTTTCGGGAAGGGGTTAATAAAAAGTGTTTTTGGTTTTTTTACACCGCTTTCTCTGATCTCCTCACGTATCTCACAGAAGTGAGGAGATCAGAGAAAGTGACAGGAGCTTTCTCCTGCAGACGACGTCACAGACGGCTGTGATTGGTCAGTCTTCAGAGACTGACGAATCACAGCAATCGCCGGCATTGGGGACTGCTAATTGGTCCCCAGGCCGGTAGCAGAGACTGTTAGCTGTCAATGACAGCTGCCGCCGCTGTTCTGTCACTATGTGATTTCACATAGTGACAGTTTATTCCTGCGCCGTAATAGTACGTCGAAGGTACGCTGGAATAAGCGGCCAGCGACGTACTATTACGTCGAAGGTACGCAAGGGGTTAATCAGTACAGAAAACGGCCGGTCACAACAAACTTGCGATGTAAACAAACGGGAATAACCTAAGGGAGCGTATAACGAAGAAAATTAAACATATAAACAGGTGGGGAACATAGGTTTAACAGAACTAACAGATGTAAAGATTTATTAAATTGTCCTTCAAGGGGTTAAAGAAAATAAAAATAGACCAGTCAAACTGATGCCAACTAAATGCAACTATATACTTCAAGAGATCAGTTTGATTAATTCATGAAAAATATGCAGCTGGAAGTATATAGATACATCCATTTTTCTATACTATACATCTTTCCCCTTTAAAACCCCCAAAAAGAAAACAAAACAATACCATACACATCTAATGTAGGGGCACAAATTTTGTGTGAACATGGCCCAAAGCATAAAAATAAGGTTATAACAATGTCTGAATTGTTATCTACTCCTCTGCAGATATTATATGCTTGACTTCAGGATATAATTCGATAGTATTACATGGATCCCATTTATGTACTAATAAAAACAAAAAACCTTTTTTAAAACTTTACCCATTTTTATACCCCAAATAATGAACATCTGAAAAATTTGGTCTAAATGTTACATTTTTATCTTCTTTAAAATACAATCAATTATAATGATATTGAAGAGCGAGCAATATTGCAAAATGATGTTTACAGTCTCCATGTCTACCTATAAGTTTGTGGGTCACTTGATACACCAAGGTTTTCATAAAACAGGCTGTGTCTGCTGTTTTATAAAAGACTGTGACCCCTGTCGTTGTCCCTAGGGGCGCAATGAGATGAATCAAGACTACATACCTTATTCTGTTTCTGTCCTCCGTTCACCAATTGTGAGGCTTGATGCTTAGCTGGACCACTTCTTAGGCTTCTCATCCAGGTGGTTTGGTCTGTGTGTATAAGTGCCTGGGTTGTAGAACATTTGCCCAATTATTTCACTATGTTAAAAATTGCTGACTAAATAGGCTCCGTACTAAAATGGAGCTAGACTATATTGGAGAAGTTTTGGCGTGCCAATTGGTCAGAGTGTTTTTGTGTGCATTGGAGACTGTACATCGAGATAGAGGCTGTCAGGTGCGAGAATTCGTTTGCTGGACAGTATGGCAGGGAACTAGAGGAAGTCTGTAAGAGGATTGGACCCTGCGATCATTCGTCGCTGTAAAAGGTAGACTCTGTGCATTCTGTTGAGCGGTTCCGGGATGCTGTCTGCCAAAAAGAGTGCTTCTTGTATCCTGTAAGTGGTTATAGACCACGCCAGCATTTATCCTGCACCAGGGGTGGGTGAGAGTGTAGTCGTCCCTGCCTGCAAGTGTGACCAAAGATAAGAGAAGGAGAGCGCCAAGTTAAGTGCCCACTGGAGACTGTAACCACCAAGCTACTTGCCCATAAGAGATTGTAATCACTACGCTTAGTGCTTCAACCGGAGTAAAGTCCCGTTATAATGAACTGTGCTGTATTCGCCTCAATTTCTGTGCCATCCTTGGTTGGGCTCCCACGTCAGGGTCTAGGGCCACACTCATCAAAAACTGACCCTCTAACATGGTGAATGCCCCATCTTGGTCATGCACTCCACCCATGGGTCCATGACTGTTTTTAATTTGTGTACAATAAAGCTGGTTCCTACCTACAGTGAATACATTTTGTAGGTCTAGACCCAAGAGAGAGGGTTACGTCTCCTATTGTGTAGGGACCCTTCTGATTGAGGTTGTCTTCTTGTGGCAGTTTGGCTCACACAATTTGTGAAAACTTGTGCAGTAGCCTTTATTTCACCACCTTAGGCCCGATGCACATGATCGTAGTTTTCATCCGTAATTATGGATCAGGTAATTACAGATAAAATTGCGGACCCATTTTTTTCTATAGGCCGCGGACACCATTCCGAATATTTGCGGATGTGTGTCCGGCCAGTAGAAATGATGCGCAAAATATAGAACATGCCCTATTCTTGTCTGCAATTGCGGCATGGACTCACGACCTTAAGGGTTTTTACTGTCCGCAAATACGGATCCGCAAATACGAATACACATCCGTAGCCGTCCACAATTGCAGAAGCGCCCACAGACTTCTATGGGCGCTTCCGCAATTGTGAACGGCTACGGATGTGTATTCGTATTTGCGGATCCATATTTATGGACAGTAGAAACCCTTACGGTCATGTGCATGAGGCTTTAGTGTGTACCAAATAGCTATACAGTGCCCAAATAATGCTGTTAGACAGTTGCCTAAGCAACATTGCCCCATCGATAAGCTTGGGAATGTAGGATCCAGTTCAGCTGCCTTTCCATAGTTTGGAACATTAAGTTTGGGAACGAGGGTGCAAAATCTAGTTGCCCAGGCCATCACTTCCTTCAGTATTGACTAGAAATGCGCCATGTGAGATATATGTTGCACTTAGTTAGAATTGGGAGAAGGTGTATATCAGAAACATTCTGGATTTGCATCAGACTCTTGGGCACCAATTCAATTAAAAAGGTTCCACTATTCTAAAAAAAAAAAAAAAAGGAGTTGTCCAGTTTATAAAACCTATTGCCATATACCCTATTATGGAATTCTGAGTTAATAGAGGAAGTTCCTCTATACAAGATCCTCATTTGTGGAGAATCTTTCCTGTCCTGTATTGCACAGAAAACTCATTGATTCGAATGGGCACTGTGTAATATTTAAGGGCTTGTCCACACACAACGGAATTGATGCAGAAAATTTCTGCAGCAATTCAGTTGAAAAACGCAGACATTCCGCTCTCGGCAAAAACACACTATTTCCTGCGTTTTTAATGGCAGAAAACGGTGCAAACTTTGAAGCGGTTTTCACAATGTTAGAAGATGGAGACTTCCCCTCTGAAAAACGCAGCAATTCAGTCGACTTTCCGCAGCAGGAATTGACATGCTGCGGTCCGAAAAATATGCACCGCAGGTCAATTTCTACTCAGAATTTTTACGCAGCATGTGGATGAGATTTGTTACATCTCATCCACTATGCTGCTACTGTATTCTGCTGCATTTTTTTTTGTCTGAAATTCTGGATGGAAAAAACGCAGCAATTCTGCAGTGTGTGGACGAGCCCTAATTTTCACTGTAGTGGTGCTGAATGGAAATGAAACACTTGCCCGGCAGGTTTCCGTACAGACATACTATAATCAGTTTATCATCAAGGGACCTTTCTAAGAAAACGGGGATTGTCCAAAGCGGAGAACCACTTTGATTCGTATCATTACACAAGTAAAATGATAGTAGCACTTTCACTGTTAAATAACTGCATACAATTCAGATCAGAACTATATACATGAAGACATCCTACTAAAACAAAGCTAAAAATGGGTTTAATATTTTACAAAACATGTTTCAAGATTCAATAACAATATTGTATATCTACATTACATTATTGAAGCCTTCGACAAAGCGGAGAAAATAAAGGCACCAGAAGATACAAATGATTTAGTATAGGAATCAATAAAGGAGTAGAGAATGTATCACCTGTGATAAAGTATACTTTCTGGATATCAAAACTAATCTCATCAAAGGAGTTGTTTAGCTTCCTTTACAAGGCCAACCTTGACAGAAGAAAGAAAACGAGCAAGGAAAATGGATTGAGAAGAAATGATAGAAGATACTTAAGTTAGACAAATGGAAACATTAAGTTCCTTGGGGCATAAATGTAAGACAAATGTGTGTCAGATACCATCTTGTGCTGCTCCATAACTTCCATAGAGTGGCCAAAAATAGCTGTAAAAGGCAAATGCATTCAGACTATGGTTAAAGATCATTAATTCCTGAAAACATTCACTAAAATCAGCTTTAAATGAGCTTCTCTTCACGTAATCAGGTCGTAAGCTATAGTTATACCGTCTATCGGCTGTGAACACATTCACTCTTCAGTAGAAGCTAAATAGGGCAGCTTAATAATTCTCTTATTGTAAAGTCAAGTAGGGACATTAATAAGAGTGAGCGGAAGAGATAGAGATTTCAAATCTTAAAAAAGTCATCAATTTATCTTCTCAAAATGTGCAACAGCTACACTGTAGAATTCCATATGGATGATATTCATATGCTTTATTTTAAAGAGGCTCTGGCACTAGTTTAGAACTTCTCTATCTCCTACCTAATCTAATAGGTGCTTCGATGTAGATAACGACTGCATTTTATTTATTTTTTTAAAACGTTTATTTTTGACCAAGTTATGAACATTTTTCGATTTATGCAATTTTTTACTAAATGCCCAACTGGGCATTTTTTTTCTATTCACCAAGTGGCATGGCTGGCATGGCTGGAGGCGATGTCTGTTCAGTCTTCCGTCACTCCGGTGAAGGACCGGCGGGAGGAAGTCACAGCGTGATCTTGCGTGATCACGCTGTGCTTGTGAATCAAGCTGGGCTGGAATGAAGAAAAGTGTATGATGCCGATTGGTCAGCGTCATACACTCTTCTATACAATGCCCACTTGGTACATAGAAAAAAACGCCCAGTTGGGCATTTAGAAAAAATTTGCAGAAATCGAAAAATGTTCATAACTTGGTCAATAATAATTGTTTTAAAAAAAAACAAAGAAAAAAACAGTAGTTATCTACATCAAGGCGCCTATTAGATTAGGTAGGAGATAGGGAAGTTATAAACTGGTGACAGCCCCTTTTAACATTGGGTCCATTTTATCATATAAATTGATGTGACCATCCACATATCCATGCACAGCAGCACACTCTTATCTGAATTCTAAACTTCCTGACTCTTGAATACAATGACAAAACTACTATGACACCCAGAAGATAAACAGCAGGATAAAAAAAAAAAAAAGAGAACAGGCAGGGAGAATGAAGTAAAGGACATACGGACCATAGAGGCAGACCAGCTCTTGTTGGTCCCATTTAATGGTGTGAATCTTTGTAGAACTCCGATCTCCAAAGAGGCAACATTGTTAGCAAGCAAGAGGGTGAGGATTTGGCCCAAGGGTCATGGAGTGGGAAACAACAAACATCAGGCCTTTCTCTCCGGCATGGGGAACGAGGGGGCAAAACCAGGTATCATAATGGATAGTATATTTGAATTTTTGCTATGGGTCCCCATCTATTCTACGTAAAACACTAAATTAAAGTACAAATAACAATGCAGATTGATATGCAAATCAGGGACTGTGGAAAATAATGTGGCAAACCCTGTGAATACGGTAATGTAATGGCTGCGGTTAGTGGTTACCAGCAGTTACCTGTATAACAGACCATGGTAACTTAAATAATACAACTAAATATTTCTTTTAGTAGAAAAGTTCTTACATGCTAGACCTAGATGACAGAAACAAAAATAAAAAATAAGTCACTCAATTAATTAAGATAATGGCGAAGATTCATTAAGCAAAATGTGAAAATTACCTAATAAACTTGGCGTATATGCCCTGCTCCAAACTTATTATGTGTTCTAGACAGTTTTTGCACCTTTGACAACTATGAAAAAATGGCGTGGCTAAGAGAGGTCGTAGTTGGGCCAAATTTATTTTCCTCAACACTACCACCCAATATGGGAATCTAGGCAAACTGTGTTTCCAATGTTCTGCACAGACATGTTTGACACCAAATGTATCATTTTTTTTCAACAGAAATCATTGAAAAGTTAAAAGCAGTAGACCGGTAACTCATCGACTGTACAATTTAAAAACAGGAACAAAATGCAAAAGACATAAGTCAGCCAAACATATTTCCAGAAAAAAAAAATAAAATAAAACACGACAAACTTCAAAACGGTTTAATTTAAGCCAATATCCAATGATCAAAATGTTGGACAGCGTTTGAGGCTTCCGCTGGAGGTCTACGTCGGGAGTATGACGTAATGTATACCTCCAACAGAAGCCTCCAATGAATGCCACTGTATAGGAATACGGTAGCATAGGCTCCTATGATAAAAATAAATCCTCATACCACCCCAGTGGACACTTTTTTGGCATCTGTCGGCGCCCTATGAAGATCTTTGGCAGATGCTCCAGTAGCATTCTCAGCGCATATGCCGATTGTAGTGTAAAATGCTATGTAAACACAACCTTAGTAACATACTTTTGATAAGTTAGCAAGAAGTAGAGAATAGATGGAAAACGTACAGCTTTAGAAAGACTGAACAGTGTTTGTTTGTAGTCTGTAACCATGGAGACACATAGGTCTGCATTGTGTCTGTAGACAGAAAATGCTTAAGAATTCGTATTTAAAACGATAAAGTTGACTCATTTTTATTTTAGACGTGTTGGAGCATTAGAAAGACAAATTGGTTGCAAAGGTGTACATATGGCTCTGTAGTAAGGAACTGCAGGGACTCTGTAAGCTTATGTACAGACTCCTTGCACATAGAAGGATTACCAGCCTGCAAGGGAGTAAGAAGAAGGTGTTAAGGATCCTGGGGAAGGTAGTACCTCAGAGTCGTATCTAGGCAAATATTAATTTACCTTCCCTAGCCCTGTATCTAAATGCCCCGGCCAAGGCAGAGTGGCTTGTTAGTGCCTCCTATGGCACCCAGAACATAGGCACATGCCCTGGCTGCCCGACACTAGCTATTAACTAATTGTCAATATTACAATAGCTGTTTCGGGATGTGAAGATGTAGCCTTATAGGTTCTTAACATTTATCTGGACTTGGTGGCTTACAAACCTCTCAAGAGAAGCCGTTTTTCATTTAAAAAAAAACAAAAACCTGCTTTCCATTCCAAGCGTCAGCTTCATTGCTTACAATAATAAAAGCTTTTAGAACTGCACATCCTAACCATTGTGTGTCTTATTTATTTTCATTACTCCACTTAGATTTTATAGTGGTGTTAAAAGATTTCATGCTACTTGCAGCACATTTACCATGTCAGGGGTCATGTTCCAAATCACATTAGAAATCACAAGGTTAGATTAAACGCTCTGCGCTCACAGACTGCCATGGAGCTCTGAAAGCTGTAATTGACTGGATCGCCTCAGGATATTGTCTCATAACTAAATTTAAAAACATTACTGAAAGCCTCAGTGAGATCGTGAAAAAAAAAAAAAGTCAAGTGATGGTAAATGGTTTGTTCTATGCCAAATATGAGTTACATAAGGGAACATTTACAGGTTTATAATTTTCACCCCACTGACTGATGTTTCAATAGGGGCTCTAGTGCATTTCTTAAAGAGGCTCTGTCACCAGATTTTGCAGCCCCTATCTGCTATTGCAGCAGATCGGCACTGCAATGTAGATTACAGTAACGTTTTTATTTTTAAAAAACGAGCATTTTTGGCCAAGTTATGACCATTTTTTTATTTATGCAAATGAGGCTTGCAAAAGTACAACTGGGCGTGTTTAAAAGTAAAAATACAACTGGGCGTGTATTATGTGCGTACATCGGGGCGTTTTTACTTCTTTTACTAGCTGGGCGTTCTGACGAGAAGTATCATCCACTTCTCTTCAGAACGCCCAGCTTCTGCCAGATCACGCTGTGACGTCACTTCCCCAGGTCCTGCATCGTGTCAGACGAGCGAGGACACATCGGCACCAGAGGCTACAGATGATTCTGCAGCAGCATCGGCGTTTGCAGGTAAGTCGATGTAGCTACTTACCTACAAACGCTGATGCATAAATACAAAAATGGTCATAACTTGGCCAAAAATGCTCGTTTTTTAAAAATAAAAACGTTACTGTAATCTACATTGCAGCGCCTATCTGCTGCAATAGCAGATAGGGGTTGCAAAATCTGGTGACAGAGCCTCTTTAAGACTGAGAAGAGCCGTCCTACAAGTGGGCATTTCTGAGGTGGAATGACTTACAGTAAAGTGGGTTTTATATGGGACGATTATCGGGCTGACAAGCGTTAATATAATGCTTGTTCCCAATTGCCCTGTGTAAACAGGGCAGCGATCAGCAGATGAACGAGCAAACGATTATCGTTGATAATTAAAAGATTATCGTTGTCGGCAGCACATCTCCCTGTGTACACAGGGGGACGCGTGGCCGACATGACAATGATGTATGATGTAACAGGGGGACGAGTGATCGGAGTAACGACCGTTCGTCCCCATCTATAGCTCCGTGTGACAGGAGCAAGCGAGCGCCGATCAACAATGTCTCGTCCCTATTGGAGCTCACAATCTAAATTCCCTATTGGTATGTTTTTGGGGTGTGGAAGAAAACCGGAGTACCCGGAGGAAACCCACGCAAACACAGGGAGAACATACAAACTCCATGCAGATATTGTCCTTAGTTGGATTTGAACCCAGGACCTCAGCGCTGCAAGGCAATAGTAACATAAGATAATCCAATAAAATATTACAAAAACTTACGTTTGTTGAAGGGGGTATCCCACCAAAACAACTTATCACCTTTCCACTGATCCAGAGAATGGGGATCCCGAGTCTCCTGTATGAAAAGAGCAGCCATCTTCAGCAGTCCCATAAAGAATAAATAGATTGGTAGCGCGTATACGTAAACCGCTGCTCCATTCATACAGAGGACTCAAATCCCTGTTCTTTAGATTGGTGGGACTCCCACCATTAGGAACCCCAGCAATCAAACACATATCGCCTATCTTGTCGATATATAAGTTGTTTTGGTGGGCTAACCCCTTTAATAAAAAGATTATACTACTGGCCATTCACTAACCTGTATTTTAAAAGGGTATGTCCACCTTTGCAGCCAAATTTTTTCCCCTATGGTTACGATGTATCTAAAATTAAACATTAAGCTTTGAAAAATGAAACTTTGCAGCTGGTCCGAATTAAAAAATCTCCTATCATTTAGTTTTTTTTATACATCTCCTATGCAGATCTATGCATCTCTATGGTAACAGACAACAAATCAACCCTGTGTAGTCTGATCCTGCAGTCACACTTTCTTCCTTCTTCCCCAACTTCATGCTGACATACATTCAGTAGGGTAGCAAAAAGTAGAGGACAGATAAAAGAGAAAATGACTATGCAAGGTTTATGTGTTGTCTGTTACCATGGAGTCACATAGGTCTGCATAGGCGCTGTAGAAGCAAAATGCTAGGACATTTAATTACGACCCATTGCAAAGTTCCTTTTTCCTTTTAGATGCACTAGGACAATAAAAAAAAATTGGTTGTGAAGGTGGAGAACCAGATATATGCCATGTCTTATTCATTTATAATAGTGTTGAGGCCAAAACAATAATGCCAATGTGCAATTTACGGTGTATATGCCATGTCTGATACCAGGTATAATGGAATCATGCATAACTAGGTTGATCTGCTAGTTGCAAGTACAGATGTAGCCAACTTTATCTTGACTCTGATAACTTGCTGCAGTGTGATATCACAAAACAAAAGTCATTGAAAAGTCATTGAAAAAGTCAAGTTGACGTTTCTTGCCACTGTGTATTAAATGTGTTAAGAGTCAAGAGAAAGATAGCTACATCTGTATAATATCCAAAATCCTGATTCCTTGGTGAAAACTAATCACATTAATTGGTGGATAACAGCAAATACAATCCATTGTTGAACTATCTAAGGGCAAATGGCAAAATGCTCAAACCCTGTACGGTGACATACAAATGTAGCACTCTTTATCTTGACTCAACGCATAAAATAAACAGTGAAAGAAACTAACTTGACTTTTTCAATCGCTTTTGTTGTGTGATATCACACTGCAGCAAGTTATCAGTGTCAAGATAAACTTGGCTACATCTGCATTACCAACTTCTAGTCACATGATGCGCCACTATTTGGTGCTTCACCTAGAAGATATGCTATGCAATGAAGTATACCATAATCTATTTTCTCACGGATTCCATATGAATCCGTAAATAGAAAATCAGAGTTACAGTACCCGCTGTATTGCACATTCGTACAACACAGATCCATAATATGTCCATGCGCATGGGCCCTAAATGTTACTTTGAGACCAGTATATGGCCATAATGTGCATTATTACCTTATTGTCGCAGTGACTAGTCCTAAGTGGATACACACTGAGAGTCCATGTCACTCAACTTTACTATGCTGCTTGGGTTTTCCGTTCAACAAATTCAGTTAAATCAGAATAATTTTTTGGGTTTGAAAGCATACATTTTACTAAAATATTTGTTCCGGGTCATGCTGTCTGCCAGATTTACCAAGTGGATTTTTGACTGACAATGTTTATGAAGTTTCAAACACTTCCCCTCAGCATGCCCAATGGTACGTTAAACAGCGTCTTTGATTAATACATCAAACTACGCATAAAGTGTATTTTGCTACTTCGGATAATACCTGTTATTTTGACTTTAGGGATATGCCGGGCACATTTCCATTCTTTTATTTGTTGTAAAAAAAAAAAAGAGGATCATCTTATTTTACACTATGCTGCATTTTTTTCTGTACTTGTCGGAGTCCCATCTTATTGTTTCAAAGCTCCATTTCATTCCCTCTGGCTCCATCTTCAAAAAAACCTGATTTTTTTACATAATCATTAGGGATCAATTCATAGGATTTCATTTACATTAGAAAATAAATCGGCTACAGGTTAAATAAAAAGCTTTTTGTAGGGCTGTGTCTGTGGGCTTAGTCATTCCATTGTAAACTATGTAGCCCTCCAGTAAATTACTAAATATGAAAACCATTACTAACAAGCAGATGACCAGTTTAGTTCCTTTCATCTAGATTAGTTTTGCTTTCTTATCTGTTCCACCCATTATGTAATGCTTTCCACTGATTCTCTATTAGCTCTGACTTCAGATAATCATAAATATGTATATGTATTTTAAAAAGGTACAGTAAATCTTTGCAGAAAACCAAAAATATAAAAAAACATTTTGGGAATAAATCAGTTATTGCATATTATATTTAACTCTGTATTTGAGATATTCCTGCAAGTAGTGGAATAATTTACATAGAACCCAAAAATTCAACTTAGAGAGCAAGTAAATATTTCGAGGGTATAGTAGACCAGGACGCTCAGATGTACACTGCTGTTTGCATGGTCCTTGCATTGTGCTGTATGCATGGAGATCAAGCATGAGAATTTATTTACTTACGATGTATGTGTGTATCCTTAATGGATTTTGAACTTTTTTTTTCTAATGGAGGGCATTATATTATTGTATACTAAAAAAAATAAACCTGGTATATTTCTTTTTCTGTCCTTATGAATAGCACATTATGTCAGTTAGATAAATATTCATAAAACATGCAGTCTAGCAGATAGTATCTGAGAGCTTACCTGCAGGGTTCCTACTTTTTGTCATCATCATATACTATTTTCCTAATTTGCTGGGCCCACAATGCAGTATAAATTTTGTAAGTTCACTACATGAATTAATTTCTTCAAGACCGTTTAAACCCGATGAACTCAGATAAGAGAATAAGTAATTTTGACCAGAGAGAGGACATACAAAAACATTTCTAGGCGCTAATGAATGTAACTCCCATAGGAGTGGATAGAGAGTGTCACGGACATGCACGGCTTCTTCCCTATTCATTCTCTGTCTGGATGCAGCCGGTGTTTCACCAGGCAGGATAGGGGTCGGGTGACCCCTATTCTGGAGATATCAGCGGGCTGTTGTCCTGCTGACCGTCGTTTTGCCGGACAGCAGGACGGAAACCAATGGGTTTCGTTGGGTGCGGTTTCTGTCAAGCGACAGGATCTGGTGCTTCTGTCTCTCATTGTTCTGCTCCTATGACAGAGGAAAACAATGGAAAGCAGAACTCAGATGTGAACAAAGCCTTACAGACATATCAAAGGCGAATGTCCTTTAACCCCTTAACGACACGTCACATACTGGTATGCGGCAGCCGTTAAAGGGAAGTATGGAGCGGGCTCACGGGCTTAGCTCGCTCTATACACAGCGGGTGACGGCTGTGTTACACAGCCAACACTTCACTTTAACGGGTGAAATTGTTAAAAGCAGGGGGCGTCCCCTCAAACACACCATTTTGCGCCCTCAAACATGCCATTGCGCCCCCCCCCTCCCCGCGAAATAAAGGCCCCCAGGTCTGCCATCTTTGTACTCCTTTGAAGCCCTGCCTCCGGGCTTCAAAGGAGACTGTCAGAATCATGATTTACTGCAATACATTAGTATTGCAGCATATCATGCAAGCGATCCAACGATTGCTACCTCAAGGTCCCTAGGGGGACTTATAAAAAAAAAAGTAAAAGACTGTTAAATAAAGATGTTTATAATGTTCCCAAAAAAATAAATATTAAAAGTTAAAAATAACCCCCTTTTCCCATTTGCCTCCTAAAGAAATGTTAAAAAAAAATAAACGTTAACATAACTGGTATTGCCACGTTCGGAAAGTCGGAACTATCACAATATAGAGTTATTTAACCCACTTGGTGAACGACGTTAAAAAAAACACATTTTAATATATTATATATACATACATTTATACACACACACACACACACACACACACACACACACACACACACACACACACACACACACACAGCTGCTTATTGGTCAACTTAGCTCTCCAAAGAAAAGGAATAAAAAAAGGGATCAAAAAGTTGCATGTATCCCAATGGTATTGGTGAAAACTCCAGCTCGCCCCAAAATTTAAGCCCTCACACCTATAAATTGATAGAAAAATAAAAAAGTTATGGCTCTCAGAACAGGGCGATACAAAACATTTTTTCTTTTAAGCAAATAGTTGTTTTGTTTTTTAAAAAAGTGGTATAACAAAATATAAATTTGGTATCATCGTAATCGTATCAACCTGTAGAATAAGGTAAATATGTCGGTTTTACCACCTGGACGCCGGAAAAACAAAGCCTCGCAAAAATGGCGTAATCGCTGTTTTTTGCCCATTTCACCCCACAAATAATTATTTTTTTGCAGATTCCCAGTACATTATGCGGTACAATACATGGTGCCATGAAAAACTACAACTTGTCCTGCACAAAACTAGTCATATGGCTATATCGACGAAGAAATAGAAATGTTATGGCTTTTGGAAGGCGGGGAGGGAAAAAAAAAATCTAAAATGAAAAACTCTAATTGGCCTGGTCTTTAAGGGGTTAAATTGCATTACTATAATATTATTCAGCAATGCTTTTCAGTATTTTCGGTAAAATATTGTGGTTAGCATTAAAAAATAAAATGCTTTTGCTAGATCATACGATGCATAGATTTAACATTATTTTAAATTATATTTATTGAATAAAATGAAAACAAAAAGACAAATATTTTTTCATGCTTTTGCCACTATAAACAATTCATAAATATAACAACTTAAAGTGCAGCTAAATGTTCGACAAACTTCTGACATGTCATAGTGACATGTCAGAAGTTTGGATTGGTGGGGGTCCGAGCGCGGAGACCCCCACCAATCGCTACAACGAAGCAGCTGAAGCGTCCGTGTGAGCACTCAGCTGCTTCGTTTCTGTTCGGCTTTTTCCGGAAAGCCAAAGTATCGGAGTACGGGCTCATAGACTTTCTACTGAGTCCGTACACGATACATTTATTTACAGAAAAAGCCGAACAGAAACGAAGCAGCTGAGTGCTCACACGGACGCTTCAGCTGCTTCGTTCTAGCGATTGGGGGGGGGGGGTCTCAGTGCTCGTACCCCCGCCAATACAAACTTCTGACATGTCACTATGACATGTCAGAAGTTTGTCGAACATTTAGCTGCACTTTAAATTTTCTCCAAAATGATGGCTAAAAAATCTACAGTTTCTCCCACATGAAAATACACTGTAAGGACAAAAGTATTGGGATACACATCTTAATAATTGAATTCAGGTTCTTTTCTTCAGTCCCATTACCATAGCTGAATAAAATCCAGCACCTAGCCATGCAGTCTGCCTTTACAAACATTTGTAAAAGAATGGGATGTTCTAAAGATCTTACTGAATTCCAGCGTGGTACCGTAATAGGTTGCCACCTCTGCAACAAGTCAGTGTGTGACATTGCTTCCCTCCTAGATATTCCACCATGAACTGTGAGTGGAATTTTTGCAAAGTGAAAGCATTCAGGATCCACAGCGGCTCAGCCACGAAGTGCAGACCACATAACGTTACAGAGCTGAGGAGCAGAGCATAAAAAAAAGTTGCCAATGCTCTGCGGACTACATAACTGCATTCCAAACCTCCTCTGGCATTAACATCCGCACATAAGCTGTGTGCTGGGAGCTTCATGGCATGGATTTCTATGCCCGAGCAGCTGCATGCCAGCCTTACATCAACAAGCACAATGCCAAGTGTCAGATGGAGGGGTGTAAAGCACGCCGCCACTGGACTCTGAAGCAGTGGAAACCTGTTCTGTGGAGTGATGAATCACGCTTCTCTATCTGGCCGTCTGATGGATGAGTCTGGGTTTGGCGAATGCCAGGAGAACGTTGCCTACCTGACCGCATTGTGCCAACTGTAAAGTTTGGTGGAGGAGGGATAATGCTATGGGGTTGTTTTTCAGGGGTTGGCCTAGACCCCTCATTTCCAATGAAGAGAAATCTTAATGCTTCAGCACACCAAGACATTTTGGACAATTGTTGCTTCCAACTTTGTGGGAACAATTTGGGGTTCGGCCCTTTTCTGTTCCAGCATGACTGTGCCCCAGTGCACAAAGCAAAGTCCATAAAGACATGGTTGCGCGAGTTTTGTGTGGAAGAATTGACACAGAGCCCTGACCTCAACCCCATCGAACACTTTTGGGATGAACTAGAACGGAGATTGCAAGACAGACCCTCTCATCCAACGTCAGTGTCTGACCTCACAAATGCCCTTCTGAATGATCATGCAAAAATTCCCACAGACACACTCCAAAATCTTGTAAAATGCCTTTCCAGAAAAGTGGAAGCTGTTTTATCTGCAAAGGGGATTGTCTCCCTCTCTCTCTCTCTCGCTAAACAAATACCGCGGAGCCATCTTGGGATTGCAACGTTTTTAGAAATTGTTTTAAAGTGGTTGGATAAAGTCCTAGAATGTGTCAAAATTGCTTTGAGTTTTTGGGTTAAGTTGTAGAATATAGCCGTATGACTTTAGATATGTTTTCCACTTGTTGATTGAGTCACAGATATATAGATAATGCTGCAGATTGTACTGTGCTTCCACATGTTACATCTTACCGAGGAGTTTAGAATAGTACTGTCAAACATTAATGGGAAAATTTATAAATGGTATTTTGCCAGTTTTATAGTGTTAAGTCACAAACAATGGAACACTCCATATTTGCGCAATAATTATCCAATGCTCATGGTACTTTATAAAAAGTGGGTGGGACTTAGCGGATCTTCCACAACCTGACAAATTTACGATTATTTACACCAAGAACTGCTGTAAATTATAGCTGAAATCTTTGTCAGCTCGTAGCTCGCATAGCTTTTTCTTTCGGATGCATGAAGAGCATAAGATGCAACAAATTCATTAAAGAGGTGTATACAGCATAATAAATTAGTTGCAACTTTCTATTGTACCGCTCTCCAGCCCTTCTGCGAACAAACTGCCTTCTATTTAAATATTTAAAATTTTGACATCAGTCCAGAGCACAGGCTGCCATTTTTCTGAACCCCAGTTCATATGTTTTCGTGCATTGTTGAGTAGCTTAGCCTGGTTTCCACGTCAAAGGAATGGCTTTTTGGCCGCAATTCTTCCATGAAGATTACTTCTAGCCAGACTTCTCCGAACAGTAGACAGGTCTTCCTGGGTCCTAATGGTTTCTGCGACTTCTGAGCTGATGGCACTGCTGGACAATTTACGATTTGGAAGGGAAGCAAGTATGGTGTGTTTTTGATCTGCTGCACTAAAGGTCCCTTGGTCGACCACTGGAGAGATCTTGCTGATGCAGTTTAACTAGCTTGTGTCTTGTTGCTATGCTTAGTCTTGCCATGATGGACCTGTGACATTAAACGGTCTTCCCCAACTTCACCTTTGTAGCAGAGTTTGGCGGTTCCTCACCCAGTTTTAAGCTTCCTACACAGCTGTTTATATTACAGATAACACTTTATAGCTACATATGAAAATGATGATTAATAATCATGTCTGGTGTAATTAGTTATTCTTACACCTGACAATAGTCCTACAAAATCCATGACTTTGTGCAAGTGTATCTAGAAGAATTGATGCTGTTTTGAAGGCAAAGGGTGGTCACACCAAATATTGATTTGATTTTAGACTTCTCTTTTGTACATTCACAGTGTATTTTGTGAATTGATAAAAAAAATGTTGAAAGCATTCTTACTTTTTAGCAATTTCCATAACTGCCTCAAACTTTTGCACAGTACTGTACTGTAGATAGTCAAACCTATATACCTCCAAAAATGTTAAAAGGCTAAATGACAAAAAGGAATACTTGGGTGACAAATTTTTCTGTAAACAATTATGGACCAAATAATTCAGTAGAACTTATTGTCCACATGTTCGGTATTAGAAATTGAAGTGGAAATATAGGCTGAATATATGTGAACGCATCAGAGTACAGAGCAATTTTCTCACATAATGTTCACACAATGCTACACAGTCAAAATATTCTCGCTACAAGGAAGATCTTTTGCCATTTCATGAAAACCAGTTAATACACTTAGACAGCCTATTCTTGTTACTTGTCAACGATGGAGACAATTGAACAATTGAAGGAAAGAGCAAAGTTTTGGTTTGTCAAGTGTTGATGGGTTTAAAACTCTTTAACCCTGATCCACGGGACTGAGTTAAGCTTCTAAACTTTAAGATACTTCAATAAATCCAAGTTATAACATCCATCAATAAAAAGTAATGAAACCAGCAATACTTGTCTAACGCTAATGACTAAATATAATTTTGATGTCCAGCCTTGGTTCTTTCCAGAGAATATTTCATTGCATACTTTCCTCTACTTGTTGCTTGGTGACAGGTAGAGGGTGTTACTTTTTTGCTCCCAATATAGAAAAAGGATGTGGATATAAAAGTCTGGTACAGTAAAACCCTGATACAATCACAATGATAAACCCATCAAGACTCACCCTGTATTCTGCAGGGGGAAACCTGGTAATTAACTGCCAAGAGATGATGGATTTTCTGACACTTCCGTCACTGCTTGGGTTATAAATCATTCTTTATTGTCTCCAGTAGTGCAATCTCACAGAAGGCAATCATTACTCCAATTGAACACTCATTTTAGAACATTAACCATTTTTCGTATTTAGTATAAAATGTTACTTATTAATTAGAATAAAAAGCAAGGCATTCTCAAGAAAAAAAAAAACCTAACTTCATGGCAATTTAGAGTTAATGGTCCAAGTAGCAGTCAGATATAAAAGCTTCTGAAACATTTTACAGAGAAGATGGAATAGATCTTATAAAACTATTACAACATGTTAAATGGGTTTATCTAGATTACAGGTGGTCAACCAAATATACTGTGGGGTGCCCTATAATGCAGCTCTGAACTTCATCAAATGGATGCATATCCCAGTCATCTAGGGCTGGGTCACAGGGATAGGTGCAATCACACGTATGACTTTTCAACAAAGCTGTACTAAAAACAGGTTTGGAGAAAAAAAAACCCTGAAGTTTCCAAAACAGATTGTTGGAGACTCGTTCCTATTTTTTTTTGCAAAACACATATGGAGGAAAGAGACCACAGACTAATTTAAAAAAAAAAAGCCCATATGTATGGTCGTGTGTATAATATATATATAGACATATATACATACATACACACACACACATACACACATACACACAACCAAACTTCTGAACGTAGGAAAGATGCCAAAGTGACCCCATAAAATAGGTGAGAAAGAGAGAACTTCCGCTGTTCTTTATAGTTGGACAGAGCACTTAGCCTATAGAAGTGCTCATGCCAAATCATTACCCTGGGTAAAGCAGCAGCACCCCTGGGGGTTATACATCAGCTAACGGACGGTCACCAGTTGGGCATGGATTCAGATAATTAACTTTTTCTCCTAGTTTAAACATGTTACACTGTAGTCTCAAGCCCCAAAAATACCACGTCATTGCAAATAGAGGTATAAATAGTTGACCAGAGATCACATCCTGACCAATGGATCCATTTAGATGCCCCAATTCATCCAAAACGGTCATTCTTTTGCAACAAAATTAGACAGAAAATTCAAAAGTTCAATATAATTTGCTTTAAGAAAAACCTCGAAAAAATACATATCTAGGTAGGTTTAGCAGGACAACACACAACAATATTCGCTATGGACACGCTAATGAATATTTACAATGAAAACGCTCAGCAGCGTAGAACAGCAGCAATGTTTGACTATACAGCATTGAATTTAAGCGTGATCAGGATACTTTTGATGCTGTAGTTTTGTTCTTCACTCTCGGAGTTTCACAATTGCATTTCGCACTGTAAAACATTCCTTGCCCATCTGCTAATGTTTATGTATAGTTTGTGGTCAACACTTATTTGCTGTGTATAAAAGTTCTCATGACCTGTTTTTAACCTCTAAAAAAAATAATCAATTAATGCAAACAAATGTAACCTGTCTAATATAGATTCAGGAGAAGAAATTAGTCCAATCTACGCTATATAGATCTTAGATTGATAGAGTATATCGAACCATTCAAATTTTGAATTCAGACTTAAAGATCATATCAGTCATCATTAATATAGATTCATTACAAAAGCCATCCCTAACCCCTTATGAATTCAGAGCACATTAGGCCTAGTTTTTTTGCAAGCTTCTTAGTCAAAACCAGGAGTGGATCTAAAATAGAAGGAAAGTATTAAGGAACAATGTATAAATTTGGATCCACTTTTGCCTTAAAAAATAAAACATGCACAAGATGCCATGTCCAGCTCCAAGATCATTCCCATTTATTTTTGATGAGTAACACACCTTATAAAATCAATCATTTTGATTGTCTAGGGGTGATAAGCATACCTCTCAACATTTGAAATCCCTGTTTGCAGGGCATTTAAGCCTCGTCCCTGAATTACCCAGGAACGGCCATAAAAGATCCCAGAAATGCCCATTTTGGGGGTCGTTTGCCTAGGCTGACTTTCTGGCACAATCCTATGAATAATGTGACAGTTGGAAGATATGGATCAGTATTCACTACATAATCATACTTTGAGTTATACAACACTCAGGACATTCAGCTTCCTTTGACCAGGCTCCAGTCATAGGTAATCATCTCGTCTGTACCAAAAAAAAAGTCTGAACCTTAGCTCACCCTCGCCCCTCTCAATGTTTTTTTTTCTACATGTAACAAAAATAAAGAATGTGCAACATTCAACTCTACTGAAGATCACTGCAAACTCACAAACTATAGCAGACGACGATACAGCCTGTGCAGCCTGTTTAGCTGCAGAGGTGCCCGGAGGGGAAATGGGGCCCGCATATATCCTATTTTTCTCAACCCTTCCTCACACTCTCCAAGGGTCTCTCATAAATTACAAACCACACAGACCCTGCATCATGCCAGTAAGCCAATCACAGAGGCTCTATAGCGGTCTGGGCTGCTCTGTGATTGGCTGATAGCTGGTGATGCAGTATTTGTGCGTTTCAGCAGTCTACAGTCACAGATGGAGTAGCAAGAATCAGAAGACCTGTCGCCTTCTATTAAGTTAGTTAACCCCTTCACAGAAAGTTAACTACCTTTACTGCCCAACCCTAGACCACAGGGATGTTATCCATCACTGCAGGGAATAAAGACTACCTGGCCTCTTTCCAGAGAGATCATAAACTTTGTTTATTTAAAATAGTTGGGGGTGTGCTGGTGGAAGGGGTTCACGCACTGTTTTTGCACAGGAGGCTCTCAGTTGTCTGAGCTATAGGTAGTAATGATGCAATAAAGCTGGATAATCTAATTGTAAAATATCTCTTTAACAGGTTCTCGACCGCTGGCCGTAAATATACGGCCAGCGGTCAGGGTCTCTAAAGTCCGGCGTATAGTATATATACGGCCGCACTTCAGAGACTGTGCACGCGCGATCGCGTGCACACAGCTCTATGCCCTGGCTGTTGCTAACAGCCATGGGCACTGGGCAGAATGTCAGGGGTCAATCTTTTGACCCCTGAACATGTGATCGCTGTGACAACCAATCACAGCGATCACATGCATTTCTGCATAGAAAACAGTGTGCACGCGATCGCGTGCACACAGCCCTGTGCCCTCGCTGTTACCAACAGCTCTGGGCACTGGGCAGAGTATCAGGGACCAATCTGATGGTCCCTGAACATGTGGTCGCTGTGACAACCAATCACAGCGATCACATGCATTCCTGCTTATAAAACAGTGTGCACGCGATCGCGTGCACACAGCCCTGTGCCCACGCTGTTACCAACAGCTCTGGGCACTGGGCAGAGTATCAGGGACCAATCTGATGGTCCCTGATCATGTGGTCGCTGTGAAAACCTATCACAGCGATCACATGCATTCCTGCTTATAAAACAGTGTGCACGCGATCGCGTGCACACAGCCCTGTGCCCACGCTGTTACCAACAGCTCTGGGCACTGGGCAGAGTATCAGGGACCAATCTGATGGTCCCTGATCATGTGGTCGCTGTGAAAACCTATCACAGCGACCACATTTGTTTTATTTTGACTTTTCTGGCAGTAAATCTCCTGCCTCTTTTCTTCTCCTCAAACATTGTTTCAGTTTGAGGAGAAGAATAGACTCGGGAGAATTGCTGCCAGAAGATTACAGTTACAAAAAAATACAGTTACACTCTAAAACATTCTCTGTATAGATAGATTTCTATCTATCTATACAATCTATCTATCCATCTATCTTTTTTTCTATCTATCTACCTTTCTTTCTTTTATTCTATTAGAATAGGCAGGTAGGGAGTATATAATTATATATATAACCACATATATATATAATATATATAGCAATAGCGGTTTATTTTTTTGTTAGCGGTAGTGTAGATATATATAGCAGTTAGTTTGTGTGTTTTATAAAAAAAATAAAAAAATAAAAAATTTGTTTAGTTAGTGTTAGTGTTAGTTACGTTATGGCGAGGAAGTTGTTTAGCGCCGAGGAGGCATACGCCATGCTGTGGTCTGAGTCGGAGACCGCATCAGAGATGGCGTCCGAGATGGAACCTGTTTTAGGTAGTGACGATGACAGCGTCACTTCAGGTTCATCTTCAGGGGACGTTGTCCCTGATGCAGTCGAAACTGCAGAACATGAAAGCGCAGGGCCAAGTAGCGCTGTAGCACGGGACAGCCTGGTCCCTCCAGTCCAGGCTCTTGTATGGGCACCTGCCCCATCTTTTGGGCCTAGAATCCACGGATTTACGGCCACTCCTGGCATAACCGTGGACAATACAAATTTTGTCCAAATGGATTACTTCCATTTATTTATAACGGACGACATCCTAAATCAGATTGTCCACGAAACAAATTTATATGCCACGCAATATATAAGGCAGAAACCTTCATCCACCCATGCCAGAGATTGGACGCCCACCAATTTGCAGGAATTAAAATTTTTTTGGGGCTCACCCTAAATATGGGTATTGTCAAAAAGCCCTCCATTAGGTCTTACTGGTCAACAAGACCCGCCCAAGCCACCCCAGTATATTCTGCAGTAATGCCCAGGTCTCGTTATGAGACAATAATGAGGTTCCTCCACTTCAATGACAACGCACAGGCCCCCCCAAGTACCGATGCAAACTGGGATCGGTTGTTCAAAATAAGACCGCTAATAAATTCCCTGAATAATTTATTTCTGCAACTCTACACCCCTGAGCAGAATGTAAGTGTGGACGAATCCCTCCTCAACTTTCATGGCAGACTTAGCTTTCGCCAATATCTACCTTCCAAAAGGGCAAGATATGGCGTTAAGCTCTACAAATTGTGTGAAAGCGGGTCAGGATATACCACCGCCTTCAGGATTTATGAAGGGCGGGACCGCACAATAAATGTTCCTGGATGCCCCCCTGATCTTTCCACCAGCAGTAAGATCGTGTGGGAGATAATGCAGCCTCTGCTTCACAAGGGATACCACCTGTACTGTGATAATTTTTATTCCAGTGTGCCCCTGTTTAGGCATTTGCATGCTGCAAGGACTGGGGCATGTGGTACCATGCGCAAAAACCGAATTGGTTTTCCACAGCAATTAGTGGGGAAGCGCATGGTAAAGGGGGACTCCTGTGCTTATGCATCTGAAGAATTGCTGGCGGTCAAGTTCAGGGATCGCAAAGATGTGTATGTGCTAAGCACGATTCATACCGCAGGAACAGTGGCAGTGAGGGAAAGAGGGGCAACATCGGACAAGCACAAACCAGTGAGCGTGTCCGAATATAACAAGTACATGGGGGGGGTGGATTTAAGCGACCAGGTTTTACAGCCCTATTTAGTAAAACGCAAAACTAAAACCTGGTACAAAAAAGGTGGCCATTTATTTGTTACAGGTGGCCATCCACAACTCATTTGTGCTCTATAAAAAAAACAGAGGCAGAGACACATACCTGGATTTCCAGGAAAAAATTATTGAAGGCCTCATTTTTGATGTTCAGGACACCCGAGAACGCCCCCAGTCTGAGGATGTCACGTGACTGACTGAAAGACACTTCATCAGTCGGATTCCCCCAACAGCAACCAGAAGCAACCCCCAGAAAAAGTGCCGCGTCTGCAGAAAAGACGGGCACCGCAAAGATTCCCGATATTTCTGTCCCTCATGTCCCTCACAACCAGGCCTGTGCATTGAGCCATGTTTTAAAAAATACCACACTGTTCTGAATTATTAGATTTTAGTTAATTTGTTGAAAATATATTTGCCCTACATTACGTTTTTATTTTTCCCCTGATTTTACTCCAAGGGTGAGGGAGGGAATGGGTGGGGGGTGGATGTCATGTTTGATGTTTTCTAAAGTTCATCTGCTGGAGAGCTCCATTTGCATTAACCTGCAATTTCTTATTTTAGAAAACCCCAAAAAATAAATTCCCATTATACCCCTAGATGAATATTTTGGGATTTCTGCTTCAAGAGCAGATATTTTGGAAGTGTTATAGAAACTCTGTTGAGTTTTGTAAAACCAGCTTTGAAAAAAAGCGATTTGTGAAATAATCTTCTTCTATCCTCCGCCCTCCTACATCTCTATGTGATAAATAAGGCCACATATTTGGTATCCCCGTGCACGGGAGAAGTGGCAGAATGTGAACGGAGATTAATTTTGACCGTGGTCTATACCGTGTGTGAAAAATGCTGGTATAAACTGACGCATTTGCTAAAAAATTGCTAATTTTATTTTGATCCATCTTATTCAAGAAACTTTCAGAAGAAAACTGGACTGTCTAAAAATATGATAAACCCCTTGAAGGAAACCTTGTGGGGTCTACTTGTGTGAATGAAGTAATTTATGGGGTGATTCTAATGTTTCAGCAGCATTAGGCCCCCCAGAAAACAGTATGCTGCTATAAAATCAAATGCAGAATTCCTGGACCAAAAAGACTCCTTTTATGCCAAGCCCTGGCACATGCCCGCACAGCGAATAAGGCACACATATTTGGTATCCCCATGCACGGGAGAAGTGGAAGAACGTGAAAGGAGATTAATTTTGGCCGTGGTCTATACCGTGTGTGAAAAATACTAGCCTAAACTGACGCATTTGCTAAAAAAGTGCTGATTTTATTTTGTTCCATCTTATTCAAGAAACTTTCAGAAGAAAACTGGACTTGCTAAAAATATGATAAACCCCTTGAAGGAAACCTTGTGGGGTCTACTTGTGTGAATGAAGTAATTTATGGGGTGTTTCTAATGTTTCAGCAGCATTAGGCCCCCCAGAAAACAGTATACGGCTATAAAATCAAATGCAAAATTCCTGGACCGAAAAGGCCAAAAAGCCTCCTTTTATGCCAAGCCCTGGCACATGCCCGCACAGCGAATAAGGCACACATATTTGGTATCCCCATGCACGGGAGAAGTGGAAGAACGTGAAAGGAGATGAATTTTGGCCGTGGTCCATACCGTGTGTGAAAAATGCTAGCATAAACCGACGCAATTGTTAAATTCTTGCATTTTTTTCCAATTTTGCCCACTTTAGAGAAAAAAAAAAAAATGATATATACTGACAAATGCCACTAAAACAAAGCCCTATCTGTCCTTTAAAAAGAGTGTAAAATTCAAAGATGAACTTTATTCACCTGCTGAGTTATAGTCATCTAAAGAAGCGCATAGCAAAATTGTGAAATTTGCTCTGGTCATTTAGCTGTAAAACAGCCTAGTCCTTAACCGGTTAAAAGGATTCAGGCACACAGCCATATTACAGATCCGTGTTGGATGTGGCATATTGTACCTCCCTTTTTCTGTGATTTCATACACCAGCTAACAGAGATTCATTCAGGTACATTTTTTCCATATGAATCCATGAGAAGTGACCTCCATATACTTTGAGGCCATCTCCATTCAGAGGTGAGGTGCAGTTTGTCATCACTGTAGATTTTGAAGGGGTGAATAGAAGGAGCAGACACATGGCCCAGGAAGGAAGGAACTGCTAATTTTTTAGCCATCTGGTTCCCTCATAGGTTTACCATTCTTTTAAGTAGAAAGGTGGCACTATGTGTATGGTAATTTTGTCATTAAAATCAGTGGTAACACCAATTAGACACTGCCTAATCAGTACACGGCAGCTTATGACAAATGTGCTTGATGAGAAGTCTACTCTCAGTGTGGTCTTGCGAGATCTTCTGAGAAGCCTTGCCCAGCGTGATTCACTGTAGTCCACACCCCGTTGGCTAACTACAGTGAATTAGCATATAAGGCGCCAAAAGAATTGGGGGTGGGGTGAGTGAAAAAAAAAAGCAGCGATGGAAACAGGGATGGAGAGGGGGCTAAAGGTAATATATGTAAATTTGATGTCAGAACCTGCCGGCAGGTCCTCGTTATTGCCTTAACGCAGAATCACGTACATGCACGTCATGGGAAGGCAACCCTTCACGCATTCCGATGCGCATGTATGTGATAGTGATCGTGAGGACACAGGAGTTGTGTCCGCACGATCACTATAGGAGCTCAGCTGTGACTGACAGCCAGGCATCCGCTGCAATGGCTAGTATTGGAATAGAGAGGGACCCCATGCCTTGGCTAAGATGCCTATTAGGCCGTGCATTATATTAGCAATCAAAAGATCTCAAAGTAAAGTCCCCTAGTGGGACCAAAAAAAAAAAAAAAAGAATTAGAATACAGTAAAAATAAAATCACTTTTTATCCCATAGAAAGTGGTTTTATTTACTAGAAGTATAAAAAAAAAAAACTACAAAAAACTACTGTGAAATTGCTCTTTTCTTTCACCCCCAAACATATAAAATAAAAGTTAAACAATAAGTTCCATGTACCCCAAAATAGCACTAATGAAAACTACATCTCGTCCCGCAAAAAACAAGCCCACATAGTTACATCAATGGGAAAAAAACAAAAAAGATACGGCTCTTGGACTGCAGCGATGCAAAAACAAATAATTTTTGTTTAAAAGTGTTATTATTGTGCAAACGTAATAAAACATTAAAAAAAATAAAAAATATTTGGTATCGCCGTAATCGCACCAACCCATAGAATTGGTTGCACCGTAACGTTATTTGCACCTCTAATTTAAAACGCATAAAGCAATGCTGGAGTAGCTATTTGCTTTCAATTCCCTTGCAAAAAAAAAAAAAGTTAATAAAAGTCAATATAATATATGCACCCAAAAAGGGTGCAATTGAAAAATACATCCCGGCCCGTAAAAAACAAGCCTGTCTTATGGCTGTGGCGACGTAAAAATAAAGTTATGACTCTTGGAAGGTTGGGAGGAAAAAACTAAAAAGAATGCTTGGTCATTAAGGCCAAAATAGGTCTGGACATTGAGGGCTTTTTTAAAATGGTCATGTCCATGGGTTGCAAAAACAAATTATGAACTTGCGAGCTGTCATTTTAACTTCCGCTCACGCCATGCAAAATAAATAAAAAACAGAATAGTAAACCAGTTAGCAGCTGTGTTGTCCTCATGGGTTTGTTCCCTTTTTTCTAAATACTCCAACTAAATCTTATGATTGTGGTTAAGAGCTCAGTTCCTGTTTAAATACAGGTGCCTGGAAAATACTTAGTATCTTTATTTTAAGACGATAAAGCCACAGGCCACATATACTTCACTTACTTTGGACACCTAGCTATTAAGCCAAATTATTTATTTTGTGTTTTCTAAAAACCGTGGTAAGCAAAGTATAATAGTGAAGTCAGAAACTATTCATTTTTTAAATATATATAAAAATCAAAACAAATAAAATTAAAAAAGCTGATAATTTAGTTTGTCACAACATATTCTTTCAGGTTGTTAAACTTAAACAAAACTTTTAGTTTTATGTAGGTAGATGCGGCCCTCTATCCAGCCAAGAATCACCAAAGCTCACTGCTCTGTAGTATAAGGGCACTGTAAAAAGATAATGCTAATGGACCAAGCAGTTAAGGGGACCGGTTTCCATTCAGAGGTGAGGAACAGTTAATCACTGTGGATCACGCAGATCAAATGGCACAGCCAACAATGTACTCTTTTTCTTAATTCCCTTATACCATTGTTCAGTGTTTAGCCACCTTCAATAATAACCCAACAACTATATTTCTGGAAATAATTTCTGGCTGAACATTTTTTTATGCCTCCCTGTGTACATTAGCATCATAGGAACATACAACGTAGAAGGTTTATAATCAGTTATATATGCCTATTTAGTTTTGCATTCCTATGACTATGGGAATATAACGAAGGACACAGACAATCTCCATCACAGACAATTTTATCCTTTATTTCTATGCAAAAGCTCAGAATGACAATCGGGATCAATACCTTGGCAGTACTTGGGTTAAGTACAATATATGAAAAAGGGACATAAGACGACACACTTAGGGGTTACATTATTACGTCGGCAGCGCATCTTCCTGTTTACACAGGGAGATGTGCTGCAGATGATGATAATATTTTACTTTTTTAAAACGATATACGACCAGCAGATCATTGAGCGTTTGCTCGGTCATCTGCTGATCGTTCCCCTGTTTGCACAGGGCAATTATCGCCAACGAGCGTTATATTAAGGCTCGTCTGCCCGATAATCGTCCTGTGTAAAACCCCCTTTAGGCTAAAAGATATTGTACAATGAATATGAAAAGACAAGGGGGCAATAACACCAAACAGCAGAGTCGTGTCAGCAATCAGCAACATCGGGCAGATGACAAAGCCCAATGGAGGGCCCACTACTGCTCTCCGACCTGAATTGCCATCCTGTGTATACACAGCACAGTAGGAGAAACTGCCTAGTACATTGCTGCATACCGATGTGCAGTTTCTCCAACACAGGACGTTGCCCTCCTGGCACTTTGACAGTGTTGGAGAGGAGTCAATATATATATATATATATATATATAAATAAATATAAACACACACTGGTCCTTCTCAATTAGAATATCACCGTACTCATATTCTATAGATTCATTAGACACAGAGTGATCTATTTCCAGCATTTTTTTCTTTTAATGTTGAAGATTATGGTTAACAATTAATGAAAACCCAAAATTTAGTCTCTCAGAAAATACGATTATATAAGCCCAATTTCAAAAATTATTTTTAATACCAAAATGTAGGCCTACTGAAAGGTATGTACAGTATATACACACAATACTTGGTCGGGCTCCTTTTGCATGAATTACTGCATCAATGCGGCGTGGCATGGAGGTGATCAGCCTGTGGCACTGCTGAGGTGTTATGGAAGCCCAGGTTGCTTTGATAGCAGCCTTCAGCTCGTCTGCATTGTTGGGTCTGGTGTTTCTCATCTTCTTCTTGACAAGATTCTCCTATGGGGTTTAGGTCAGGCATCTTTGCTGGCCAATCAAGTACAGTGATACTGTGGTTATTAAACCAGGTATTGGTACTTTTGGCAGTGTGGGCAGGTGCCAAGTCCTCGTGCCACCTTCGCAGAAGCTGTGACGAGACCACACCTGAAGGCGCTGCATAGGTGAGTTTTGGAGGCATTTGATTGATAAATGCAGGGTAGTTTTGCACTAGTACAGGGGCCATAGTGCTTAGTTGACAACTGTAGCGAATTTTCAAGGACGGTCCAGAATTTACAGAGATGGTCCCGGAAAATGACTAGAGAGAGTGAGGGAGGGTCTTGTGCTATCTCTGGGGTAATGTGTGTGGCATCATCTACATCGGGGCTGTGTTGCATCATCTACAGGGAAGCTGTGTGGCATCATCTACATCATGGCTGTGTGGCATATACAGGGAGGCTGTGTGGCATCATATAAAGGGAGGCTGTGTGGCGTCATATACAGGGAGGCTGTGTGGCGTCATATACAGGGAGGCTGTGTGGCGTCATATACAGGGAGGCTGTGTGGCGTCATATACAGGGAGGCTGTGTGGCGTCATCTACAGGGAGGCTGTGTGGCGTCATCTACAGGGAGGCTGTGTGGTGTCATCTACAGGGAGGCTGTGTGGCGTCATCTACAATCGGGGCTGTGTGGCGTCATCTACATCGGGGCTGTGTGGCGTCATCTACATCGGGGCTGTGTGGCGTCATCTACATCGGGGCTGTGTGGCCTCATCTACATCGGGGCTGTGTGGCGTCATCTACAGGGAGGCTGTGTGGCGTCATCTACAGGGAGGCTGTGTGGCGTCATCTACAGGGAGGCTGTGTGGTGTCATCTACATCGTGGCTGTTAAATGTCAAATTAAATTAATCAGTTTGACAGCCATGAAAAATGGATGTCAAACGGCCATTAAAAATGGACAGACGTACTGGATATGGATGAAAATTTGGAGACACACTGATGCAAAACGGCCATGAAAAACTGACAGTTGATCAGTTTTTGATGGCCATTTTTTTTCACGGTCGTGTGAATGTAGCCTAAGCAGACAGACTGAACAGAAGTAATGATCGTAGGAAACGTGTCTTTTCCCTAACTGACCACGAGCCAGCAGACACAGGAAATAGTTTCCAAAATGTATTTTTATATGACAGTCATTTCCGTGTTAGTAGGATGTACAGCAACCTCTCATATCCGGAGCTATTTTACAGAACTATAAGGTCCACTTACACACATCTTAAAACAGCTCCTCTTAGGGCTCTAAATATATGTAGTACTATTGCTCTATTGTATCCAATAACAAAAAAAATTAAGAACATAAACATGATGGACCTAAGGTAATGGTATCTATCAGGATTAGTCACAAAATTGATCATAATTCAAGTAAACAAGGAGAAGCAATCTAAACAGAAAAATTTGCATGGTACAGGTCTTCACAGGGGCACCGTCCATCTGTCCACCAAATTAGCGGCATAACAAAGAAGAAATAAACAGCACTCACGTCGTAATGCAAAAAAGTGATGATTCAATCCAATTGCGCAACATTTTGGCTCTGCAGTCAATCTCAAGCATAAACACAGAGGGGAGTACAGATTTTATATATATATATATATATATATATATATATATATATATATATATATACACACACGCGCACACACACACACACACAGTGGCTCAGTGGGCGGACCCATAGTTGCCATTTGATAAAACAAAGTTACTACAGTACACATAAAAATTCGTATTAACCCAACTACTACTAATGAGAGGAAGGGAAAGTACCTTAGAGCCATTCCAATACAGGGGGTTGCATAACCCCTTGTCTGCATACCCTTGCGGTATCCGGTATGTGATTGAACATGTAACTAAGTATTATTGCGCTTGAGAAAGGCTGCGGAGCTGAAATATTGCATCATAAGAGATCTGTCATGGCTCCTGTACAAAAAAGAAGCCATAACAGTGTGAACAGAGCCTTATTTCAGATATGGTTTGCATAAGGCCTCATGCACACATCCATTGCCCGTCGTACGGCTGCTAATGACGGGTCCATGAAACAGGAACTGCACGCGGATGGCTTCCGTGTGCAGTCCGTTGTTTCAACGGACCAAATGAATGAAATGTCAGAGACTTTTTCTTCAAAAACGGACAGGAGTAGGACCTGTTCTATTGTTGTCGGAACGGCCACACGGTTCCGTTAAAACGACGGAAGCGTGCAAGGCCCCATAGAAATGAATGTGTCAGTGTGCTATCCATTACAAAACGAATTGCACCCTGAAGAAAATAACTGAAGTGGGCATTAGTAGAATTTATATTCTTCTACGGGTCTAAGAACTTTGAAATGTATCCAAATATTTACACCATACCCTAAAAACCCTCTAAAACCTAGGTTGGCAACCAGTAGATCAAGATTTACTAGTAGATCCTTGAAGAATCCTGAGGTGATCACTGAGGCATTAGGCTGGCCAAACACATCAGATAGCGGTTGGCTGAATACACATTTTGCCGACCGCTATACCTCCCGATCCCTCCATACACAAGAACTCGGTCGAGCATGTATGTATTTTTAATAGGGAGAGGGGAAGTTAGCCGCTGCCAGACACCTCTGACGGATGCTCATCTTTCATAGGAACAAAAGGATCGAGCATGATGAAATCCAACTGTCCGATCCTTCTTTCCCCTGACATCTGCCGTCGGTGCAAAGATGGGAGGCCTCTACACATTGATGATTTCAGTAGCACCAACTGCTATCTAGTTGCGACATGAATCTAATGTGCATGGCCACTTTTAGTTCAACAGTGAGAGCACTTCAGTCCACAAGATTTAGACTACAGCAACGCAATTTTTATCACCATAGCCCTCAGGAAGCCTCCGTTTTTGTTTGTAACCATGCTGGCTGATCCATTCTTCCCTCGTCCAATAAAACAAATTGCATTTTCAGTGTGAATGGGACCTCATTCACCCAATGGATGACAAGAGAGTGTTATTTTGCCATCCGTCAGTATTCCATACTGCCCGGGCTTACTTTTTGTTTTTCAATAGAAGCCCAAGGGTGACATATCACTGTAAGCCATTACAGTGGAATACGTCGGAAAATCCTCCCCCGACCTATGGCTCTGATGTTCACTGTGAACGCAGTGTGAATAGAGTCTTCTAAGAAAATATGCGGTTTCGGCTAAAAAAAATAATCAAAAAAAAATCAAAAAAAAATCAAAAAAAAAAAATCGAGGAAACGTTTGCAAACTGAAATTTTTATTATAACATACGTTTGTGAAAAATCTAAATCATCATGTGAAAATAGTCCAGTGTATGGCCTAAAAATGATGACTTTTCTGTGAGGAAAAAGACACTTATATTATGGTAGCTCTTAAGAGACATAATTACTATATAGTTTAGAGCAGTGGCAGATAAAAATAATTTCTAGCAGACATAAAAAGAAAACATCTGAACATCTGTCTCCCCATGAGAGGAATTCTACACAAAGTGCGACAAACCTGAAATGTTTAATAGTTCAGGATATTTTCACTGTTTCCTTTTCTCTTGTTTATATCAAAGGAGATTTCTATTCCACCCTTTCCTGCCTCCTGGACATTTTTAAATGACGGTTTATCTTAATTGTATTGTATGCTGGATACACCACAGGTGTTATTTTTATTCTTTGTGTCTACAGAATTTCTTAATGTCTGCATTCAAAGGACCACTGCAAATATTACATAAACCAAGTGAAACGCCTTGGGTAAACAGCTGGTGGAAAACTAAAAAGGCATCCATTGTTTCATGTACAGTAGATAAAGATTTATTTGCAACATGCAATTCTTAATCCATGCAAATGCAAATGAACTGTAATAATTGAATGGCATAATAAGCCGTAGGCCCCGTGCACGTCACTTTTTGGCCATACATTTACATCGGGAAAGCTCCCGATGTAAAAGCTAAAGACATCCATAGAGTCCTACAGAGTGTCAGTTTGGCCTCCGTTGGGCTGTTATACATCAGTATACCTTTTTTATTGAAGGATGGAATATTGTAGTAGACTAGAGTGTAGAAGCAGCGTCTATAGTTTACCATTGGAGTCTATGGGCGAGGTATGCCACTGTATAGCATACGTCAAGCATATATACGTTTAATGTATATGTCATGGGCTTTCAAATAGCCTTTCATGATGTATACATTAAACAGATGCCAGATTAGTCTAACAGTGGCATCCATCACCCATAGACTAGAATGGGATCACAGGGTCATGAGAATTCATGACATATATAAGTTTAACCTATACTACTAAACTCTATGGTGACAGATGCCACGGTTAAGGAATCGGTAACAGCCTCCATTTAACATAGACATCGAGGGCTTATCCTGCATATATTTTAAGTGTAAGTTAAAGACGTGATGTGTACAATATATATGTTTCTAAGTATTGGTCATCAGTGCTAAGTCATGTGGTGTATTCAAAGTTAGATATATTGATGGATACAACTCATAGTATGGTGCTTTCTCAGAGCAAAGTGGTTGAATGCATAAAAGGAGCATAGAGCCGAAGTGCTGTGCCCACTTTCAGGATGACCCCATCATTGTCATTTGTGAATATGTTCTGATCTCAACACTGGCGAGAAAGTTCTAGTCATCCTTACATCCATTAACTACCAATGTGTCTCAAAGCCGTTCTGCCAAGGTCAATGAACTAATCTAAAACTTTACCTCTTTTTCTACTAAGATGTAGACTTGCTTAAATGTTAATTACATTTCAGTTAACATCTCTACTTGGACCTCAAGACTTTTCTGGTGCAGTACTCATGGTCCCTTCAATAACAAAGCTTTCTTGGTCCTGAGACAGAACACTATCCTCACTCAATTGCGCCAACACCATGTTTCACAGTTGGTATGATTATCTTACTGTGGAAAAGGGTTTCTTTTGTGCTTTTTTAACCAGTTCCCAGTACTTAATAGGATGTCATGGCGAGTAGGTCGAGCCCTTGAACCGCTGTTCTATTAAGTAATGTAAATAGTGCGGGAACATCCGACAGCGACATCTAGTGGATAAACAGAGGGAGAGGGCACCCGCTGCCACCTAATCGGTGCTCCCACAATGTGACTGCGGTATGCCTATGTTTTGCCACGGCAGTTGGGGGCCTGAGAGCCTCATGTCTGCCATGTGTATGCGCCTAGTGGGCCTGGCCATACCATAGGCATATTATGGCACTTGCAGGCAATAATACACTGCAAAACAAAGTACTACTTAAGCGATCAGAGACATTCAAGTCCCCTAGTGGGACTAAAAAAAAACAAAAACGAATAAATAAAATTTATTGCAAAACAAATAAAATTAAAAAAATAGGTTTAAGTGTAAAAAAACAAATACAATTTTCCTATAAAAAAAATACACTTCGAGTGCAAAATTAGTGAAAGTCAAAAAATTTTTCACTGTGCGCTATTATATAGGTCGATACGAATGCAGAAATACCAAATATGTACAATGCAAACATTTATTCCAAATAACATGTCGGAATACTTTTTTAACCCCTCCCCCTGTAAAAACGTTAACCAATGAGTTATATGTACCTCAAAATTGTACCATTGAAAAATATAAATAGTAGCAGAAAAAACAATCCCCTTATAAAGCCACATCAATGGAAAATAAAAAGCTTTTATTGTACAAAAGAAGTAATATAAAAAAAAATAAAAAAAAAAAAATGCACATAAGTGTTATTGACGTAAATGTATCAACCCGTCAAATAAAGTTAACATTTTATATTTAGTATACAATAAATGGTCTGAAAAAGTAAAAAAAAAAAAAAGCCAGGAATGCGGTTCTCCCCATGAAAACATTTAGAATAGTTAATCAATTCGTTCTAGGTACACCGAAATTGAACTATTGAAAAATATAACTGGTCCCGCAAAAAATAAGCCCTAAAACAGCTACGACAGCGGGAAAAAAAAAAAGTTGTGGCTCTCGGAATCCGATCTTAAAAGACACAGTGTTTTGTTTTTTATTTTTTTAAGGTCAAAATAGGCCACATTCTTTTAGGGGTTAAGGTCTAGAGAAACCGTTCTACAAATAAAACTTGTAACTTTTGAAAAGCTGCGTTCACAATTCTCTATGATAGGTCTATAGGACCATATATTTTTTGACAAAGGCAGGATCAGATCCCATGAGTGGAAACCAGGGAACCCTCTCCTCTGATGGGATAAGATCCAGTTTTTGGCAATAAATATACAATGCTCCCACTGACTGATCTTCTAGAAGTATAAATGCAGCCAAGTGCTCCATTCATATATCCGTATTACCGCTCCATGTTAGATATTTAGAACCATGGATGGGAAATGTTTTCATCCTCTTAGATCAGGAAACCTTGCTTTGGGAAAGGCTTTCATGATGCCATATCATGAGATCTGATCTCGTCTTAGGGCTCATGTATATGTTTATACCAAAGCTTTGTGCATGAGCCCTAACTCACATGGCTAAAACAAAATATTCTACAAGACCTGATCAAACAAGAGCAAAACAGTACATTGAGAACATGATACATGTTCTATCATAAAAATACTTTGCTTTTACCTAATAGTTTGTCTAAATAAAACTTTTATACTTTTTCTTTTTTAAGGCCCTGTTCACAATGAGTTTTTCTGCAGGTAGAAAAAAATCTGCCTCAGAAATCCTTTAGGAATTTTGAACTGCCTGCGCTTTTTTTCCAGTGTTTTTTCGTTTGCGGACATTGAATCTAAAGCAAGGACCGTGGGCAAAAAATGCTGTGAAAAATGCTTAGCAACGAGTGCCGCAGGTTTTTCCTGCCTCTTATTGATTTCAATGAGAGGTCAGATGGAGAACGCGCGGCAAGAAAGAAAATGCTTATTTTATTCCCCCACGAGCAGCCAAAAGCCGCTCGAGAAAAAACGCCTCTGCCTCCCATTGAAATCAATAGGGAGCGATTTCGGATAATTTTTGGCGCCGATTCCAAAACTGTTTCCGCGTCAAAAACAGTGCCAATAAACTCTGTGTGAACTGACCCTAAGGATTGTCACAAATACATTATGATCAATTCCACAGTATTATTAGCCGAATTGTCCTACAGATTTAATGCGCAACCCGACCTCACCCAAACACAGTAAAAATTTCCGCCCACCTGATTTAATGAGACCATTTATATACATGTAGTATGTAGAGGGTTTTCCTTTCAGATATTTAAGGGTTAAATAAAGTTGTTTTTTTTATATTCAGTATAAAACCTCACCAGTGAGTGATTGAAATATCAGACAACGGTTTTCAATTGAGGAGATAAAAATATGTACTAACCATAACTTACATCAAATAAAGCAGATGATGACTGTACGCACGGCTGTGTCAAAGAACAGTGTTCAGTAGTGGAAGCATTGAAGACGTTTTATCAGGCGCCGCTGTTCTTTTTCCTCTAATGAAACGAAATTAACTGGACTTTTTTTTATTATTATTATTATTTGTGGCGTGATTATGATTTAAATGTTGCTTCAAAAGCCCAATTTATGCCAAACCCGAATGTATTAAACGCCAGAGATACGTGAAAAAGCAACACTTAAGCATTTAACATAAAGCCATCTAGTCATTAAATATCTATTTTCAAACATAGTAATCTAGTCTGCGCTAAAAAGTCAACTATTACAGAAATTGCTTCAGGTAGAACTCATTTGTCACAGTATCATAAAATAAAAGGGGGCAGAATTGAAATAGAAAAGCGCTTTTGGATTTAGAAATTAGTAGCATGTTGTGTACGAGATGGAGATCCGAGAACCAGCATCAAAGTGTTTGTCGACTACACAAATATTGTATTTCCACACAAGAGGTTTACTTTAAAATCAGTTGTTATAATGACGTTCCTTAATCCATCTCTGGTCTTTATCTTTGCAGGGCCGGCATGTTAAAACTGGACAACTAGCAGCAATAAAGGTCATGAATGTCACAGAGGTAAGTTGGTTGTGGTTGGTCTTATAATGTGACAATGTTATGTTATCAGAGTTTGCTGGTGCTTTTCACGATATATTAGGAAACTGTATAAACAATGAATAACAGTGAGAGCCATTCAAGAATACACAAGGAATTCAGGCCCAATAAACATCCGTGTGCTGTCCGTTGAATTAACCAACAGCCCATGGACACATTTTCACGCAGCGAGTGTCCGTTGCGTGAAACTCACTGCATGTCCGAGATTGGTGCGTTTTTACGCACCTTGTCGCCCATTGAAGTCTTTGTGTGCGTGAAAACTAAGGACAGCACACGGACTACATCCATGTGCTGTCCGTGTTTCCCGCATCAGTTACCAAGAAATGCAGAGAAATTATAAAAAAAAAACAAGTGCTTGCAAATGTAAAAATTCATGCGACACGCAAAGCACACTGATGCCAACACACAACTAACGCTGGTGGCACACTGCTGGAAATACGCTGCGTTTTATAAGTGCGCAAATCGGACACACGCTCATGTGAATGTAGCCAAACTCCTCCTGGTAGTCCGGAGATCCTCTCAACTGCAGAGAGAAGTGCAAATTGATCAGGAATGACTGAATTTAATTTCTAGTAATAAATAAACTGGAACAATCACAAAATAAGAGCAAAACAAAACAACAAAAAAAAGCACAAAAACAAAAAAAATACAAAAAAACTCACATAACTTATATTATCTAGATGCTTAATAGTAATTTGTCACTATCGTTTTCTTTTGTCATTTCAGTAGGTGTGGGAGTAGGGGTGTAAGTGGACATTAAGGGGGCTAGGCTGCTTTGTTGATTACCCTGATCAACGAGGTATAAGTACAACAGTAAGAGTGTATCCACACGGTGCGGTTGAGTCGCATTGTTTGCTTGCGTGGCCGAAAACCGCACCAAAAAAAAAGGATGCGTTTTTACCTTGATTTGCTGCGGTTTTGCAGTTAGCATGAAAACCGTGGCAAACGGTGGTAAAAACGCATGCATTTTTTTATGCGGTTTCTACTGCATTGCAAAAAAACACAGCAAAACTGCACCATGTGAATACACCCTAAGTGACAGTATACTCATATAGGTCATTGGATAAGTGAGGTAAAATGCAGCACCTAAAACAGTCACATCCACAGAACTGATCCCAGCTTTATTTATCAGACTTGCCCATCAATCAGTTAACCCAAGGATCCCACCTTCTCTGGATCTCTAGGGGAAGCACAAACAATTAGGGCTTGTATGTCGGTGTCTTGTATGGCAGCCGGGGTCCTAATAAGGGCCCCCAGGTCTGCCTCTAGTTAATGCCTGCTAGGCCATGCCAGAGGCTATCTCTATATTCCGTTCTATATATTCTGCCAAGAATGGTATTGATTCCTATCAGGAGAATGAAAGAAAATCCTGCCACCAATTTAGGTCTCGTTCACATCTGCGTCGGAGGTTCCGTTAAGAGCCTCCATCGCAGATCCGGCTGAGATTACCGGAGACAATAGCGCAGCATGCTGCGTTATTGTCTCCGGTAAAACCACGGACACCCCAACGGAAAACTGTCAGAACCCATTAAAGTTAATGTGTTCTGTTGTCCGCCGGTGGTATCCGTTGTGCAAGGGAACCGTTGCTTGCGCAATTCCCTTGTTTTGCTTCTCTGACGAAGCAGAACAATGGAATAACACAACGCAGATGTGAACATAGCCTAGAACATTTGTTTTCCAGTGCATTTAGGATAATAAATGCAAGTTATATTTGTGGTTGGTTCAAAAGCATCTTTGCCTTTTTATAAATTAATCTATTGTATACAATTAATGGCGACAAGCAAATCTGCAGGCACTCCCTGTGGAGCCATAGTATGCCTCTATGTGGCACCATGATAGAAAATCATGGCATGTTCTTTTTGCGGAATCTCATGGAACCCATAAAAAAAACTTGAGTGCGCCTCCATGTAAAATTAAAGGCACATAAAGGTTCAGCATGGATGCTCAACCTTAACATATTTGGGGTTATTATGCTGGGAGTTGTATTTTTCTAACAGCCAGAGAGACACAGGTTGGGGACCAGCAATATGTAGTATGGAGTACTTGAGAATAAATACCTGGACGAAACTTTGGAAAGCAGAATGAAAACATCTACATTGCTAAATGCGCTTTGAAAATGAGAAAACAGTTCACAATACAACAAAGGTTTATATTCGAAAGCAACTTTCTAATAACATCCTTTACTGTAGGATTATATAAAGAGGTATATACTCTTGTGAAAAGTTCCCTTTAAGCATTTTATTCTGGATATCGTTCATGAAATCCACAGAAATTACAAATACGGTAAAAGAATTCAAAGAGTTCATAGTCATTTTCCATTTTCATGCTTGAGCAGTATATTAAACATATCTCTCTGCAGAGCAAATAACCTGTGCACAGAATGATCCGTTACTTGCCCTTGAGTGCTCAACTAGTTTACAAGGAGTGCATCCCTCCACGGCAGAAGAAAACACTTGTGTCACTACTGATCAGTTAAAATGGGAATTGTTAAAGACATTGATGCAATTGTGGCTGTAGGTACGAGGCATAGAAAGGATAGTGTGAGCGTAAAGGGTATAGAAATAAGCATGCTGCTCCATAAAGAAAGGTATAAGGGCACGTTATTGGTTTACATCTCGCATCCTCTACTGTCGGGGTTTTTAGTGGAAATCTTATTGTAAATTATTTACCCGGAAAAAAAACGACTAAAAAATATTTATTTTCCTGATTGCTTCCAGTTTATCTGTTCCCAGGGATAGCTCACAGATGACTTCCTGTAGCAGTATGTCGCTCCTGTCGCGACCCTTCACACGAACTTTGTGTTTTTTAAGAGACATCCAGTCTTTTAGGTCCTAGTGACTTTTAGGAAAAAAGCTGCCAAAATCATAGCCCGGGCACTTTATTAGCCAAATAATATAAAACAAAAAAATTCTATTCAAGTTACCTGCCTGGTGAATACATCCATCAGGGGGACCATCTCTATGCAACACACTCAATAACTTGGAAACAAATAGTTAAAAAGGGGGCCATATAAGTTCTCAATGTGACTTTATCTTGCAATAGACAGACAATACCTTTATTTGGACTAGTTTTTTTCTTTAAAAAGGCAACCAAATATTGAAGGGATAGAACATCCTTTTAACCCAAATATATTCCGAAAAACACCCCTAATTTTTGTCCGATCAATAGATTTCCATTGCCAACATTTGGGTCTGCAGTACAAGGCGACTTGTTACCTATCACAGAGACAGGATTACTGCTGCTTCAATAGTAGCAGGTGACCCTGTCACTTGGTGGAACAGTCCACCTATTGACTAAGGCCTGATGCACACGAGCGTGAATCACATCCATGTGACGGTTGTTAAAACAACGGCCGTCACACGCTCATGCATTTCATTGCGGACGTTCACACGACCGTTGTTTCAACGGAGCGTGCGAACGCTCCGTTGAAAAATAGGACATGTCCTATTTTACTGCGTGTCACGCATCCCTCCATAGACTGTAGTCTGTGGGAGATCCACGACAACGCGTCCCGCAGGGGTCCACCTCGGACATGGAAAACGACAGTTTTTCATGTCCAAGGTAGGCTACGCTCGTGTGAAGGAACCCTAAAAAAATGTTTGGCCTTGATTTGGAGTTACTTAAAAGAAAAAAGAAAGAATAACATTTTTGAATATTAATGAAGCGGTGCTACAGATCCATACATCGTGGATCTGTTATACGACTGTGTGCATAAGGCATGGAAACCAATCAGCTTCTTTTTTTCCAGAGTATTTTAGTATTATTTTTTATTTTATTTTTAAATAGATGCAATGTAGTTTGTTTTTTTGAGCAACCACCCCCCTACAATTCCTCCTCCTCCACTCCAGCAAAGGACCTATGAGGCTTAGAACTTAGGCCTCATAAAGATGGCATATTGTACCTGTATTTAACTCTTCATATTCTGTGTAACACCTGCTTCTCTGTGGCCCTACTGAATTTACGGCACCACTGAACCACATGGTGCTTTAAGTTTTTATCAGTAGAACCGCAGGTGTCACATTTAGAATACGGATAGTTAAACTAAAGCACAATTACAGTGGTCCACAGCTGCTGCTCCTTCATTGTGCCGGAAAAGTGGTGAATGCTGCTGGATTAGGATTAGATACAGTTGCGCTTAAAAACAAAAACCAAGGATTTGTGGCCACTGTTGGAAATGACCAGATAAGCCCTCATAGAATATTCCTAAAAAAAAAAGTCTTTTGTTTGTCAACGCGTTTCGACATCAAGACGAGGACTAAAGGTGCACTTATCATTACACTTGTCATCCTGGTGATGGATACAGTTTAGTTACAGTTTATTATTATTCTATTGAGGTTATTAATATATTAAATTATGTAGCATTACATAATTAAAATTGTGTATACTGTATAAAAGGCAAGGTAGTATTTTGTATTTACATGTAGAATTTATGGACATTATAAGAGGACTTAGTTATTCCCTGCTTTGTTGACGGGGTTTAAACATTGTTTTAATTTTCAGAATTATTAACAAATATTGCTTGCCTCACACAACTTTTAGTTAAACAGGAATATTCTTGATTTCTAATCCGAGTGCCACACCCAAGTGTGATTTATTCTGTGACTATCTGTAAACCAGTGACTGTAGTTGGAGGTCAATCCAGCCAGCTGTATTTATTTACTACTAGGTCCGCAGGAAATACATTACTGAGAACTCACGCTGGATCTATAAATCTACACTCCTCATACAACTTATCATTAAATATCCAGTGATCCAAGTCTTTTGTAATAAATTAAATTGCGGCAAATAAAAGCGTCTCAATAATTGTGAGGGTTGTGTTGTCTACAGACATCATAGCGGAAGGGAAGAAGAGCTCTTACCGTGGTTGAAGGTCGATGAGCAATAAAAGCTGAAAAATGGCACATGGTCCGCAAATATAAGTAGTTGTTTGTTCAGATGTTCATCTAAAGAACAATAACAAAACGCTGCTTTAATTGAAGTATAAAAGCTTTATTAGTCAGTGGACCAAATGGAACAGTTACGTGGAGCCATCTGTAGAGAGTTCTGGGGATCTGAAACTCTCAAACCAAGTATTAACAAACCACTGAAAATCTGTAATACTATTTACTTTGGCTACAGCTCTTTAACCTTTTGCAAACTTTTACTTAAAGACTTGTATAAACAATTCCCTAATAGGCCTTTATTACTAGAACGCTTCGTTCCCATATGGAGGATGCAGGAAGGTGTATATATATAGTCAACAAGAGATTTTTTTATGCAAAAAAAAAACCAAAAAATAAAACTTATTACTTCTGCAGGGAAAACATAAATGTGCCAACCAAAGAAATGCCAATATAAAAGTGCTATCATCAACAGTGCCCGAATAATACAAAACACTGATCTCCTCCAGTGTCCTACCTGCACCTAACAATCCCTTCTCAAAAGCAAGCCACCCCAGAGATGGATCTACAGTAGCTTCCTAAACCAGCTATGGATGCCACACACTTCGCTATGACCGTTCTCTGCTTTGGGTAATGGGGAAAGAGGGGCTGCTCAACACAGGAACTTACACGTGAGCAGCCATATAAAATCAAAGCCAATTTCTTCCTGTACCAATCTTTTCGCTACGGGGACAAGTAGGGTAAAAAGAATGAGATGTCCAGGAATACATGGCTGTCTCCCTAAATCTTGGAAACAAGTTTGGCATGGAGTCGGACAGTCAGGAAGAAGTCCAAAGAAAAAAAAATTATATGAAATGAAAAGAAAGTCTCTTGATCCTGTCTCACAATCTCCTTTGCCTTTGGAAAATTGCATAGGATCATATTTATGTACGATTCCAAGCAATATATAAGACTGACAGTCGTGTCGTGCTCAGGGTATTTTTATCATAAAGCTGCTGTATGTAAATACATATGGGAAATTGCTTCATCCTTTTAAGACGACTCCTTACAAACAACATACAAGGATAGAGATCAGCGGTGCAGTATCCAGTGTAGACGCATCACAGTTCATTACATGTCCGTCCACACTCCACATCTACCCGCCTCATATTGCTGGATTTTTGACACCTTGTATAGCAGTTAATAGGAATGCTACAACATGATTTATCTGAAGACAACTTAACATTTTGTGTTTTCCCTTTGGTTATACAGCACATTTCAGTTTCTGTTATCACTAACTATGAAATTCATGCTGCAAACAGGGCTTAAAACAAAATGTCATCTTTTAGTTATAGAGGCCTCATCCGGTCTCTGCCTCAAGACACAAGCCAACACTAAATAAAATTTACTGCATTTGTACAGTATTCATTGAAGAAACATACTTTTTATTGAATTATTTCGTTTCCACTAACCCCTTAAATGGTTATTCACAACTTTAAGGTCTGACAGAGAGCTGGGACCTAGAGAGAAGTGAATTTTCCGAAATTCATTTAGAGTCCAATTATGTCGAACCGGCAATCAGATTCGATTCAGACCAAATACAATTGTTGCAAATCAAAAGCGCCCTGATTGTACTGAATAGTCGTGTATGACCCTCTCAGGTCTTCCAGCAACATATATGGCTATGAGTAAATATTACTCCATTTATCTGAAAAAAAAAGTTGTGTCACTTGAACACAGGTTGATGTATGACTGATGCAAAATAACATACCAATTTTTGGTGGTACTATTCCAATCATGCAAAACAATGAGTGATGTCATGTCTGTTGCTTCTATCGGCAGGCAGCAGCACGCTACCAGCACCAGGACTTAAAGAGGCTCTGTCACCAGATTTTGCAACCCCTATCTGCTATTGCAGCAGATCGGCGCTGCAATGTAGATTACAGTAACGTTTTTATTTTTAAAAAACGAGCATTTTTGGCCAAGTTATGACCATTTTCGTATTTATGCAAATGAGGCTTGCAAAAGTACAACTGGGCGTGTTGAAAAGTAAAAGTACAAGTGGGCGTGTATTATGTGCGTACATCGGGGCGTGTTTACTACTTTTACTAGCTGGGTGTTCTGATGAGAAGTATCATCCACTTCTCTTCAGAACGCCCAGCTTCTGGCAGTGCAGATCTGTGACGTCACTCACAGGTCCTGCATCGTGTCGGCACCAGAGGCTACAGTGGATTCTGCAGCAGCATCAGCGTTTGCAGGTAAGTCGATGTAGCTACTTACCTACAAACGCCGATGCTGCTGCAGAATCATCTGTAGCCTCTGGTGTCGATGTGTCCTCGCTCGTCTGACACGATGCAGGACCTGTGAGTGACGACACAGCGTGATCTCTCGAGAACACGCTGTGTCTGCACTGCCAGAAGCTGGGCGTTGTGAAGAGAAGTGGATGATACTTCTCATCAGAAAGCCCAGCTAGTAAAAGTAGTAAACACGCCCCGATGTACGCACATAATACACGCCCAGTTGTACTTTTACTTTTCAACACGCCCAGTTGTACTTTTGCAAGCCTCATTTGCATAAATACGAAAATGGTCATAACTTGGCCAAAAATGCTCGTTTTTTAAAAATAAAAACGTTACTGTAATCTACATTGCAGCGCCGATCTGCTGCAATAGCAGATAGGGGTTGCAAAATCTGGTGACAGAGCCTCTTTAAATTTAAATTGATTTATTTAAAATAATTTTTTTGAAGTATAACAGCATTGTATAAATGCTTGACGCAGAACAATATGACAACTGTTGGTGGTACTGAACCAACAGTTCGAGGATAATAAATATTCTGAAGTCATAGGAAAGGTAATTTCACAAAGTAAAGTCAAAATATGAGAATTTTGTGGACAGAAATATCACAGAACAGCGACCTTAAAAACCTACAGCTCTTCTGCTACATAGTTGGACTTCAGTCCTATAAATGGAGGTAAAACGCTGGGATCCATAAATTTCTCTGGACATCGATAATGAAAAAGAACCTCTGTGATGTCACAACACAGCAGCATAGTACACAGATAATGCACACAGAGATGTCACAACACAGCAGCATAGTACACAGATAATGCACACAGTGATGATGTCACAACACAGCAGCATAGTACACAGATAATGCACACCGTGATGATGTCACAGTGCAGAGATTGAACTCTGATATTCTATTATATGGTAGAATGGCTGTTGGATATTTTCAGGCCCTACTGCCAAGATGCTACTGCAACCATTGCACAATAATCAATTATTGCCAACTTCTATGGCTGGGTTCACACATTGTGTTAATGTGTTGCGCACCCTAAAAACGGTGCAGCAAAACCGCACGCATTTTACCATAGTTTAGTGATGCAGTTGTTGGCTGCATGGTTTTTACAAGTGAAACAGATTTATTAGCATAATTCAACTGCGTCCAATAACCACATGGCAAATCCAATGGAACAAGGGGGAAAAAAAATATATATATTTTTTTTAGCGGACAATTGACAGAATGGACATCTGCTCAACAAGATCAGTTTGAACCAGTTGTTATAATAATAATAATAATAATAATAATAATAATAATAATAATAATAAAAAAGAGAGAAAAAAACCCCAATTGCCTTCTATATACAAGGCTGCAGCACAGGGACAGACACTGATTTCAGGGACTGCAGGATGCTCTCGGTCAGTGTTGGGTCATCTGGACTTCAGTCAGGAAATGCTGCTGTATCATCTTACAGGGCGGGTATGAAACACAGATCCTAAAACAAGCAATGGATTACATTACCTCCCTGGTGCTTATGCAGCAGTACTTCATATCCTGTTTTCTGTCATCATCTAATATCATTTTCTAGAAAGTTCTCCCACAAGGCACAAATGTAAAATCTATCATTTGATCATCCAAAAGTTAATGATGGATATGTCAATACATTATATGCAAGAAAGCAGAGGAAGCAGCAGAATTCTTCCGGTTGATAAAATGATGGTTGTAACATTTAGGCTTTGTTCACATCTGCGTTGGAGGCTTTTGTTAGGGGCCGCCATCGCAGATCCGGCCGGAGAAAAAAGTGCACCGACGGAAAGCAGACGGAACCCATTAAAGTCAATGGGTTCCATCGGGCGCCGGTAGTGTTCGTCGGGCAAAGGAATTGTTGCTTCCGTTATTCCCTTGTCCTGCTTCTCTGACGTAGAAGAACAACGGAACACACCGACGTACGTGTGAACATAGCCTTAACTCACAGGCATAGAATGGTTTCTCAAAATGATCAGTGCTTTCAATACTCTATTTGGGTGTGAATGATAACTGCAGGAAATATCCCAAACTGGAATAAAATGACTTTATTCTGCTTTAAAGAGGTTTTCTGCTTTTTTTAAATCACTGTACAAATGAGTTCTACAATTCTCTAATATACCTTGGGTTTCAATTCCTCCCTATTTATTTTTTAAGATATTTGTTTGTGGAGTGAATAAGAACACTGTTTACATACAGAGGCTACAAACCGATATACAGCTAGTTCTGCAATTATATGGAGTCTAGGCAATGCTCTGTGAGCTAAACAGCCTGGACTCCAGACTGATACATTGTGGCAAACTACCAGAGAGATTTGTGCAGCTGCTGATTATCTATTTAGCTCACAGAGCATTGCCTAGACTAGATGCAATTGCAGAACTAGCTGTACAGACCTGGCCAAAAGTGAGACTGACACAAACTTTGCTTTGCACAAAGTTTGCCGCTTCAGTGTTTTTAGATTTTTTTAGTCAGATGTTTCTATGCTATACTGAAAAACAATTATAAGCATTTGGCTTCGTCCACATCTGAGTCGGGACTCCGTTCATGGGTTCTGTCAGTGCTTTCCGTCAGGGGAACCGATGAACGAAATCCAATCAGAAACCATAGATTTCAGTTTGTCACCGGTGTAAGGGTTCCGTTGTTTTGACGGAATGAATAGCGCAATCGACTACGGTACGGATTCCGTCAAAACAACGGAACCCTTACACAACAGTGACAATCGGAAACCATTTGCACCGGATCCGTCAGCATTGAAATCAATGGTGATGCAAACGGAAACCTGTGGTTTCCGTTTGGATTTCGTTTGTGGGTTCCCCTGACTGAAAGCACCGACGGAACACATGAACAGAGTCCCGACACAGATGTGAACAAAGCCTTTCATCGGTTTTTAATCTTTTATTGACATATACATAAAGTTTATGCAAAGACTCAATATTTACAGTGTTAACCCTTCTCTTTCAAGACTTCTTCAATTCGCCCTAGCATTCTGGATATCAAATTCTGGGCAATATCCTTACTGATTGCAACTCATTCTTGCCTAATCAGTGCTTGGAGTTTATCACAATTTCTGTGTTTTTATTTGTCCACTTGTTTTGAGGATTAACCACAGGTCCTCAATGGGATTGAGATCTGGGAAGTTTCCTGGCCATGGACCCAAAATTTCAAAGTTTTGTTCACCGAGCCACTTACTAATCACCTTTGCCTTGTGACATGGCACTCCATCATACTAGAAAAAGCATTGTTCATCACTAAATTGTTCCTGGATCATTAGGAGAAGTTGCTCTTGGAGGATGCTGAGATACCATTCTTTGTTCATGGAAGCGTTCTTAGGCAAAATTGTGAGTGAGCCCACTCCCTTGGATGAAAAGCAACCCCACACATGAATGGTCTCAGGATGCTTTACTGTTGGCATGACACAGGACTCACGGTAGCGATCACCTTTTCTTCTCTGGAAAATCATTCTTCCAGATGTCCCAAATAGTCTGAAAGGGGCTTCATCAGAGAAAATAACTTTACCCCAGTCCTCTGCAGTCCAATCCGTGTACTTCCTGTAAAATGTCAGTCTGTCCTTGATGTTTTTCTTGGAGAGAAGTGGCTTCTTTGCTGCCCTTCTTGACATCAGACCAGCTTCCAAAAGCCGTTGCCTCACTGTGCACGCAGATGCGCTGATACCTGCCTGCTGCCATTCTTGAACAAGTTCTGCACTGGTGTTGAACCAATCCCATAGGCTGAATCCTATTTAGGAGACGGTCCTGGCACTTGCTGGACTTTTTTGGATGCCCTGAAGCCTTCCTCACAGCAATTGAACCTCTCTCCTTGAAGTTCTTGTTGATACAATAAATGGTTAATTTAGGGGCAATCTTACAAGCAGCATTGTCCTTGCCTGAAAAGCCCTTTTGACGCAAAGCAATGATGACTTCTTGTGTTTCCTTGGAAGTAATCATGGTTAACAGAAGAAGACAATGATTTCAAGCACCACCCCCCTTTTATAGCAACCAGTCTGCTCTTATAATTCAGTCAGCATGACAGGATGATATCAGCTGCCTTGTCATCGTTAACACTTTCTCCTGAGCTAAGGAGAAGATCAATGAAATTATGTTAGCAGATCATTTTGTGGCGGGGCAGAAAAGCAGTGGAAATGGGGTTTTTGTGATTAAGTTAATTTTCATGGCAAGGAAGGAGTTTGCAATTAATTTTAATTAATCTGATCACTCTTCATAACAATCAAGAGTTAATGCAAATGGTCACTATAAAAACTGAAGCAGCAAACTTTTTGAAAATTTGTGTCACTCAAAACTTTTGGCCAGTACTGTATGTGGGTATGAGGCTCTGTATGTAAACCGTGTAAACCGTGTTCTCAGTGGCTTCGCTATCGGGTTCGCAGTGGTCGCAATTGCAACCGTGACCCGAAGCCAGGGGGCTGTGGCCCCCGAACCACATCTCTCCATAATTACTGTAGTTACAGGGGCCTATGCAGCAAAACTACAGTAACAGTATATCTACCCACCTCGCTCCTGAGCAAGGTCCAGGCGCAGTTCTACGTCCTGACACCTTTCAGCATCACAACACTATGTGCCAACGTCGTGACGCTGAATGATGTCCGGACCCGTGCTGTGCCTGGAGGTGAAGAGGACCCGATTCAGGAGCGAGGAGGGTAAGCATAAGAATACTGTTCCGGGCAATGCATCTAATCATATCATTAGTGATACAGGGCCCCAATAGACAGTATTAAACCCAATAGTATCACACAGGATAGGATTAGATACAGCCTGTATCTTATCCCATCATGTTTGATAATAACCCTGTATCCCCTGGCTGCTAGTGCTGCATCGATGGGTCATTTGGGAGACCCAGCGATGCATCTGAAAGCCGCGAGGAAAAGGGCCCAAGAAGGACTTTTGAACTGGGCCCCAGCCTAGACTGGATATCCTCAGCTTAGAGAAGGACTAGGAATGTACTGGTTTTCTGCCTCTGAATGTAAACAATAGTGTTCTCATTCATTGACAGCCAACAAATACCTTGAAAATGGTAAAGAGTTAAAAGCACAAAAGGCCCACATTTATTAAGACTGGTGTATATTAAATGAGATAGCTGAAATGATTTGTGCCAAATTAAAAGACGTTCACCATATATTAAATTAGGCGCATTTTGAACTATCACAGTATGAGCAGAAGGTTTGCACTAAAATTTGCACCATCTTCACCTATTTGTCATAATAAATGTTGTCTAAACTACATCTGCTTGGAGAACTCCCACTTTCCGTGTCACTTTTCAAATTTTGTTAGCGAAGAGAGAAATTTGACAAAAACGGCTTTGTAAATATGGCCAAGGTGTATTAGAAACATTTCATTTATACAGTGATTAAGAATTACTTACATAAAACCACAAAGCCGAGACAAATCCAACTAAACTTTTGATTATTCTTTGACTTTACTTGTCATGGTATTGCAGCGTTTTTTTCTAAATCTAGTTCACACACTGTACAGATGTTCTGCACGGATTTTAGGGTGTGCTGCAAAAATGCAAAACCATAACTTATCCTATTTGTTGTGCAATATTTATTTCTTTATTTAAATATCTCTAGCTATGGTAACTTTTTACACGTATAATACATATATAGCAGAGCTGAAGTACATGTCACGTTTTGGTCTTGTGACTGAGCGTCATTATCTCAAGGTCATACATGGTTTACCCTTTCATAGATATAACTTACGGTTACAGATGTAAGACCAGCAGAACCAAGTAGTCACGATTCTCGATTTCTGTTCCCAAAACATATCAACCCAGATTACATATAATTTAAGGAAGTTCCCTACTTCTACAACATGATATTACCAGCTAAAAAGTAAAGTAGGATTGTAAATGATGTGATGATTATTTGCTTTTTATGCAAAAAAATGTTGAGGGTCCTTTTTTGTGTTTTTGTTTTTTTAATTCTCACTAAAACACCCTTTCCTACTGACACCCCACCCCCCACGTCCGGGCTGGCCATGGCGGCATGTAAGCATTGCAGCCATGGCTCAGCCCATACAGGGCTCCTCTACCTTTTCCCTAATTTTACGTAGAACAGCTCTGTACAGGTTGCATGGCCGCTAATAGCAATAGTTCTGACTCATGCAGAAATATAACACTCGATCTGTTAGATTAAGCGATCACGTGAGAAACTCACATGGACACAGTGCAGAGCTGTTCCCCATACAATGTACAGGTAAAGGCGGGAGCCATGCCACTATGTCCACGTTTGGTCAAGGCCGGCCAGGGGGTGATGTGAGAATTAAAAAAATACTACATTTATAATAAAAAGCAAAGAAAGTTATTATATATCCTGTAACATGGCCACTTATGGGCAATCTCATCAACTATATCTGTCCCTGAATCTCAGCAATAATTTAATCGTACTATTGTCATATATGTATTTTTTGTTTTATAGGAAGAAGAAGAAGAAATAAAACTTGAAATTAACATGCTGAAGAAGTACTCCCATCACAGAAACATTGCTACTTACTATGGAGCCTTTGTTAAGAAAAGTCCAGTGGGTCAGGATGATCAGCTTTGGGTAACTATTAACGCTCGGATGGCCAGTTCCTTATATGATCTTATAAAACAAGTGCAATAGGGTCATTTGTCTGTGCCCCTTTAGCAACACTGAAATCAAAAGGACTTTTAAATCGAGTGAATAGTTTAAGCGAGTCTGTGAATGGGTCAAGCCCCAAGTGGGTATCTTGTGCGGCAGATTTGTAGCAGAAATCTCTGACTGTCCCATTAACCTGAATTGTGGCATCCAGAAATCCATGGATGTGCTACAGAAAAAACACTATTTAGGTGTATGGAATGGATTATTCAGTCGTTTATATTTCTGCAACAAATCTGTCACTTGTGAACATAGCCTTAGAGTGATCAACTTAATTCCCCCCACCCAAAAGTATCCATTGAAGAGCTGTAAAAAAAGTTTGCCAAAGAGATTGCTAAACCCAATAAGTCCACTCGGCCATTAAGCAGTGACAAAAGGGGTCATGTGACACACAGCCCCAACTTTTTTTGAAGCCGGTATATACCAGGTTGTAGGAGTCAGGGTGTCAGGCTCATGGATACCACACTGGATGACCATTTATTAAGTGAGATTGTGTCCATTAAATTTCGTTTTAATATGGCACCCAAAGTCTCCTTTGGGATCAAGGAGCACTTTATCCGTTATACAGTATTATTAAAATGTTCCATAATAAATCTAAATTTCATTAAAATAAAAAACAAAAATAATACTACAAAGACCCCCTGTAAACGTAATTTTCTATACCGCTGCTATTAATAGAATTAGATAATCATAGAGACATGCTGTAATTGAATCCGTGTAGATAAACTAAACAATCAATTTCCATATGATCTGTTATACCTGCTGATGATCTAATGTGTATGAGAGTCTCCGGGAGAGTTGTTACAGACAATTCCTTTTTGTTTCTGACTTAAAATAAGATAAACTAGAGGAGCAGCTATCTGCTATTTTTTACTACAGTTCTAGCTAGGGACGGGCTAGCAGCAGAGCCGGTTTAATAGAAAATGGGGTGTTGGAGCGTGCAAAGTAGAACCCTACAGCTTGCCATTTTTTGGATTTTTTTCACGGAATTTCAAAAGATATATATATATATATATATATATATTTATTAATTAAATTTAAAAAATGTCAATATACACACGCACAAACTTTTTGCCTGAATATTTATACTGAAATACTGCCTTGCAATGTCAAGTCATGTGTCCATATAACGCTCACAAAATACAGCCGTTCAGCTTCACCTCTCTCTGTTGTATGGATCATATAGATCAGCGTAGAGCAGGAGATAGACAGGACTGTACAGCAGTGATTTAATACTTGCACAATTCTCTTCTTTTTCGGGCAGAGCACCCCCTGTGTATAAAATTGTTTTGTGTGACTATTGGAAAGAAATGTTTTTCTGTCCCAACCTTGGACCCATCTAGTAAACAGGTGCCCTGACTTTGGTGAAAAAAAGCCTATTAACATATTGGTCCAGCATTTTTTTTTAAATCTTAAAATATTTTTAAACTTGAAGACATTCACTTAAATAGAATGGTGCTGAAAAGCTGTTTGCTGGAAGCTGCTGCTGTACAGGGAAGAAATGGTCAAGTGGCCGCTAATTTAGCGCTGCGGCCCCTACACTCTCAGGATTAGTTGGAAACCCCTGTTAAATTCTCCTTGCACACTTGCATCAGTGATCTGCATTTGACCTGCTGTGTGTAACATCAACACGTCCAGGTTTGGTGTCACGGTTTACGTAAAAAAAAAGGAAGGACATATGAAAAAGGGAAGACCTGCAGCTCCTGTTAACAATGAAAATAATTTTCTGAAAATTCTGATGCCAGCAAAACAGGAAAGTCTCTATAGCTGATGCTGGATGTTCCTCCTCTATTACAGCTGGTAATGGAATACTGTGGAGCAGGGTCGGTTACAGACTTGGTCAAGAAGACAAAAGGCAACTGCTTGAAAGAAGATTGGATTGCATACGTCTGCAGAGAGGTTCTGCGGGTAGGTTACCACAGATATTACCCAATATATTATTGATCAAGTAAAGAAAAATAAAAAAAAATATTGTACTTTAATCATCATGAGTGGTAGTAATAAAAATGCTAATTTCTTCTGTACCATAATGATTGCTTTATTATTCTATAATACTTCCTCTTGTTTAAGCCACTTTTCATTTGTTTGCAGTTAATGGGTTATTCCGGGCATAAAACATTTATCATATTTCTACTGGATAGGTAATAAATGTTTAGTTGGAAAATCCCCGCAAGTAGTAAACATGAATCAATCATGTAGAACAGTGGTCCCAAAGCAGTGACTCAAGAGTTTAACCCCTTAGATGCTGCGGTCAATTGTGAGTCTAGGCCATTAGAAAAAGAGGAGGGCAGCCCCATCTGACAGCCCATCGACTCCCTGGTGACGTGACTGCGGGTGCCGACGGTTGTCATGGCAGCCTATGGGCCTAATAAAGGCCCTCAAGTCTGCCATCTTTGTACCCCTAATAAGCCCTGCCGGAGGTATGGCTTTTAATACGAGCCTGTCAAAATCATGATATACTGCAATGCATTAGTCAGACTATTGCTGGTTCAAGTCCCCTAGGTGGAACAATGTAAAAAGGAAAGGTAAATAAAAAAAAAATTCCCCCTAAAGCATTGTAAAATAAAATAACAAAATAAACAGAATTGATATTACCGCGTCCGTAAAAGTCCGAACTACTAAAATTTAACCTGCATGCTAAAGGCAGTAAAAAAACAACTAAATCACTGGTTTTTGGTCACCTCATCAACCACGAAAAGACAAAGTAAGGTCCCATCCACACAAACGTATTTTTTTAATGGGCCCATGAACACGACCGTGCATTGCCTAGGAGCGTGGACTGCAAAAATAACGGATAAGTCTTATTACGGCCGTGTTCAGGCTCATAGAAATGAATGCATGCGGCCATGTGCGCGGCTCGCGATTTGCGGGTGACACTCCGCGGCCGTCCCAGCTGCAAGTCATGGTCAGTGCACACCACTACGGCCTAAAAAAACCAAAATTATGTTTCAAAAACTTTCATGTACCCCAAATTGGTACCATTAAAAACAACAGCTCATTTTGCAAAAAATAAGCTTTCACTCAAAAAAATAAATATGGCCCTCAGAGTATGGCGACACAAAACTAAATTTTTCATTTTTAACAATTAGTTTTTCTCCTTGTGAGAGTAGTGTCGTGGAAATCCATCGCTCAAAATATATTAGACTGAAATTTATACGAGTCCAAACAGACTCTCAAGGCCAGACCCCATTAGTCAGTATCCTAATTAGGATATTTCACCGATATATATCGAGAGAGGAGAAGAAAACAAACAGACGCTGCTGATATGTTCAAAAATACTCCTCTGAAGGATTTATTACCAGACTCAAACTGTTAAACTGAAATTCAGAAGGGGTGTAGGCTTGAGGTTAACCAATCAGAGACAATGTAACAATATTTGTTATTCAGTAAAAAGCATACAATAAAATACATCCCAGATACATCATTATAATTCTTCACACATTAGGTTTTGCAGGTGTCTTATCTCTTTTGTACAGAATATTCTCGTGGAGATGGGGGAGACCTTCCCTCACGCATACTTGCCACCCTCCCATCTCCCTCCCTGTCCATTCCTTACCAACTTCGCATGGGAACCAAGGTCAAAGATAAAACATACAAAATCAACATTACTTGTATTAACCCCTTAATGACCGGGCCATTTTGCACGTTAATGACCAAGGATTATTTTTGGTTTTCTCACGGTCGCATTCCAAGAGTCGTAACTCTTTTTTTATTCCGTCGACATAGCCGTATAAGGGCTTGTTTTTTCCGGGACGAGTTGTATTTTGTAATTGTACCATTTTTAGATGCTTATAACATATTGATTAACTTTTATTAACTTTATTTTAGGAGAGAATTGAAAATAAGCAGCCATTCCAGCATTAATTTTCACGTTATAAATTTACGCCGTTTACTATGCAGCGTAAATAACATGTTAACTTTATTCTATGGGTCGGCACGATTACAGGGATACCAAATGTGTAAAGGTTTTATATGTTTTTTCTACGTTTGCACAATAAAAACCCTTTTAGAAAAAAATTACTTGTTTTTGCATCGCAGTGTTCCAAGAGGCGTAATTTTTTTATTTTTCCGTCGATGTGGCCGTACGTGGGATTGATTTTTGCGGGACAATGTGTAGTTTTCATTAGTACTATTTTGGGGTACATAGGACTTATAGATGAACTTTTATTTTATTTTTTATGGGGGGAATGGGAGAAAAGAGAGAATTTTGACGTTGTTTTTTGCGTTTTCTTTGGACGCCGTTCATCCGGCGGTTTAATTAATGTGTTCATTTTATTGGTCAAGTTGTTACGATCGCGGGGATACCATATATGTGTATGTGTGATTTGTTTTGACCGTTTTATTAAATAAAACCACTTTTTGGGGCAAAAAAGTAGTTTTATTTGACTTTGACTGTAATTTTTTTTTTTTTTTTTTTCACAAACTTTATTTAACGGTTTTACTTTTTTTTTTTTAGTCCCACCAGGGGACTTCACTATGCGATGTGCCGATCGCATATATAATGCTTTGGTATACTTCGTATACCAAAGCATTATTGCCTGTCAGTGTAAAACTGACAGGCAACCTGTTAGGTCATGCCTCTGGCATCGCCTAACAGGCAGATGCTGAAGACAGACCTGGGGGTCTTTGTTAGACCCCCGGCTGTCATGGAAACCCGACGGCGACCCGCGATTTGTTTGCGGGGGCGCCGATCGGGAGACAGAGGGAGTTCCCCCCTCTGTCAAACACATTAAATGCCGCTGTCACTGTTGACAGCGGCATTTAATGGGTTAAACTGCCGGAATCGGCGCGTGCTTCGATTCCGGCAGTTGCAGCAGGAGCCAGGCTGTGTATAACAGCCGTGCTCCTGCCGCTGATCGCGTGGGTAAACTGTCAGTACCCGCGCGATCACAGGACGGATATATCCGTCCTCCTGCGCGAACTAGCAGCTGCTGAGGACGGATATATCCGTCCTTCGGCGTTAAGGGGTTAAAGGAACAATGACTTTCCTATTCACTACAATAAAACCAAGACGGGAACTCCAGACAAGATGGCTGCTGCACGAAACTAAATCATTTAAACATTATCATCACTTTCACATAATACATATCTTAGTAATTCGGCCTCCTGCTTGATAATTCACAATGTAATTTCATACAGAGAATATAAGCAAATAAATCATCCTTCACAGTAGTAACAAAAACCAAAACAAACAATAAAATTATGGTATAACGCCGTAATCTTATTGACCCACAGAATAAAGTTAAAAGGCTGTTTATTTATTGTACGGTGAGCGCCGTAAAAACAAAAAAGTTGTTATTTTTCCAATTCAACCCCACAAAGAATTTCTTTCCAGTTTCCCAGTACATTATATGAAACAATAAATGGTGCTATGAAAAACTACAAGCAGCAAAAATCAAGCTCTAATATGGCTTTAGACGGGGGAAAAAAATAAGTTTTGGCTTTTGGAAGGTGGGGAGGAAAATTTAAATCTGAAAAATGGCTGCAGCAGGAAGGGCTTAATAGGCTTTTTCCTTTTTAATAATCCATGTGGCTCAACGCCATCTGTCGTAATTGAAAGTGGCTCACAATCTGATAAATAACAAGGTTAAAAAAACAAAACAATTTAATAAAATATATACAGCACACAAGAAAATGGCGACAGCATACTGCGAACACTGTCACTTAAACTGCCAAATAAAAATAAATATGCATTACTGCTAAATCTACTTACAATAGGGAGGTTCTTAGCGCACATTTTGTGAGCCCACCTGCCACGACAATGCGACTTCTAGGAGGTAGGAACCTACGCTGCCCATGCACCCAGAACTTGGACTACGCCTACATATATCTGGGGATGGTAGGAACCAACATTAAACTAATTAAAATCACCAAGGGCAGAATGGGAGGAGTGCAAGATCAAAAATGGAGGCAGTCACTGACCCCACACAAAAGTTTGAACAGCACATTGCAACAACATGAAAAAAAAAAACGTGTATACAGGTGCAAAAACACCTGCAAATTTATACAGCACACAAGAAAATGGCGACAGCACACTGCGAAAATTAATGTCACCTAAGCTGCTAAATATAAATAAATATGCATTACTGCTAAATCTAATTACAATAGGGAGGATCTTAGCGCACATTTTCATCAAATTGTCTAAGCCCACCTCACACAATTTGATAAAATATATAGATCTAATGGCACAAATGAGCTTCAACAGACGTGTGCAGCACTATAAAGAGAAGTCTACCTTTGGTTAATATTTTAAATCTTCCTGACCTTGAAAACAAGGATAATAACTGAAATTCACTTATTATTCAAAACAACGCGGGACCCGCACACTCTCTAGAACAGGCCCCCTAAACCCCGCTCTGCGTTGCAGCAGAAGCAGGTGAATTTCGACCATAAATTAGGAAACAGTGCAACTCGCTGAGCTACGCTGTTTCCTGAAGTTCCATAGAACTGAATGGTAGTTACGGAAACACCGTAGCTCGCATGCTACGTTGCTTCAGTAACTACCATTCTCTACTATGTGACTAACAGAAAAAGCATAGCTCAGTGAGCTATGCTGTTTTCGTGACTCCCAACCATACAACCAGGAAGTGGTCGGGAGGCAGCGATAGCAGAAAAAGGTAGAACCGGGATTAGGGGGCACCGTTCTAGAGATAGGTGTGGGTCCCAGAGGTGGGACCCGCATTTATCTGACATTTATGACATCCCGTGGATATGTCATAAATATCCCTCATGGGAAAACCCCTTTAATGTAGCACAAAAAATCCTGACACAACAAGCTATTAGCTTATTCAAACACGAGAAATTTAGTATTTTTACAGAATGAGGAATACACATTTACATTGCAATAATTTAGTTCACAAAAAAAAATAAGCAGATACCAAAGGGTTGAGTGGTTATACATTTGGGGCACATCGCTAGGATATGCCAACAATGTCCAATTGGTAATAGTCTTACCACTTTAATCCTAAAAACAGCTAGAACAAAGTGGCAGCAATACTAGAAAATAATTTTGCCCCTTTGTCTCCTGTCTGCTCTGCCCTGCTTACTTCACAGGCTAAGTGGTCGGCCATTATAGGTAATAACAACCAAGCTTTAACCGGGATAATGCCGAGCTGAACCGTGAGGAAGCTAAACAGCAAAGCGCATTACTAGCGTCCATTAGTTCTAGTGATTGGGAGGGGTGGGGGGTTACAGCAGTCAGAATCCTTAGCAATATGCCACCCATATCTATCCTGAAACAATCCTGCTAACTACTTCCTGATACAGCACTGACTATTTACGTCTGTCACGTTGGGTTCGTGGACCCACTGGGCCGTACCGTCTTGGCAGCTGGCCAACAGGACGCGGGTCAAAGTCTACAGTTCGTATAGGTACCTGTGGCAGCTCGGACAGTAGCAAGGCAGGCTTGGCAGGAACTTGGCAGCAGGTGAACGTCAGGCATGGCGAAGCAGGACAGGCATGCTATACAGCACAGCACGGCACTAGATCAGGATACAAGTATAGGATACAGGAACAGGAACACTGGGAGCAGGAAACACTAGGAGGCCATATGCAAGACAGACAAGGAATACACAACAAAGCACAGGTAAAGAACTAGGGGGCTGGAACCCTCATAGTCCAGAGTACTCACGGGTCAAGGGTCATGACTGTGGTGAGTAGACGCGAGCGCTGGCTTCTCCTGAGGAGGCTGGTGCCAGCGCTTGCCAACTCGTGGTTGCGGCTGTCAGGGGGAGAACGGAGCGGACAGCCCGCAGCCACGGACGTTACAACGTCCTAATCGACTGTGCCACTTTCCACAAGGACTTGAATAACCATCTTTCTATACCTCCTCCTGTCACAGCGTTCCAGTGTTCACCCTTCTCCATGTCTTTTTGCCCTGGATATCAGCCTTGGTACTTGCCCAGTAATAACCAAGCCAATAGATTTGGTTTCCAGTATGTGATCACCATGATTAAAGAGGGATTTCCATAATTAAGAATTATTACCTACCCACAGGATAGGTGATAATTGTCTGATTACTGGGGCCCACATTCCTAGGATCCCCATAGACCGTGAGAACAGGGGCTCAGACCCCCTTATTTCTCCAATATTCTAGTAGGGCATGCCAAAGAAGTAGCGAGTTATCCCTCATTCGGCACCTCCATCAATTAGCAAGAGAGGAGCATGGCGAGAAAGAGCTTTCTTTATGGAGGACCTGGCACGTCCGTGCATTACTTCTAACAAAAAGGGTTGTCCAACGCGGACAGCCCCCTTATGTAAAGGATATGGACTATTCCAGGGACCATAGGCTAATCAGTGACGACACCATTGTTGAAACAAACATTCAACTTTACATGTTGTCGCCATAATTAGTCCACAGAAATATCCATTCAGCAGCAGAAGACCAGCCCCGGGTAGAACGCGTATAGATTCATACATTTATTAGCATTTACTGTGGAGTGTTCCTGATAAAAGCCGCTGTATATCAGAATGCATTTTGCAGCATTTGAGAATTTTAATAAAACGGAACACTACCTATTTAGTGCCCAACTTACTAGATACTGTAAGACGATTAAAAGTAAGAGGAAAGCTTTGTAAGCATACGAAATCAGCATGAAACCGTTACACCAAAGAGATTAAAATATTTATATAAATCAGGAAATTATTCCTAATAAGCAAATTGAGGCAAAGTGCATGTTATGCAACTTAGTATCAATTATATATCAAAGATTGTGCATGACTATAAGCTGAAAATGATATGTTATACATTCACACGTCTTTTCTCCACATCTCCGCTGAGGGGGGGGGGGGGTGGGTTGAAAAAGCTATACAATAAAACTCTATAAAATCACCAGTAAAAACATCAATCATGTTACAAATGTTGCCAAGTCATGTTTCGTTATATCCATTTGGGGTGGAACTGGGTAAATACCAGTGTGGCCACTATTATAACTTTACCAGACTTTGAGGCTGGAATCACACATGCAGTTTTCGATTACATATTTTATAGCCAAACACAGGAGTGGATACGAAAGAGAGGAGATATAGGACATAAGGGTATATTCACATCTGCGTCGGAGGCTCCATCAGGGGCTTCTGTCGCAGATACAGTAAAAAATGGCAGAGAAAATAGCGCAGCATATTGCTAAGCATGTTGTTGACCCTTTAACAACCGCTCACCGTCTATGGATGGTAAACGGTGCTGGTCCTTAATTTACAGCGACGTCTTTAAGCGTCGCTGTAGAAAAGGCTTATGAGTTCTCAAGCTTTAAGGGTATGTTCACACGGAGCAGAACGCCTCCAAACATCTGCCCATTGATTGCAATGGGAAAAACGGCGTTCTGTTCCGACGGGCCGTTTTGAAAAAAGCCACGTAAAAAAACGGCCGCGAAAAAGAAGTGCAGGTCACTTCTTGGGACGTTTTTGGAGCCGTTTTTCATAGACTATTGAAAACAGCTAAAAAAAACGGACGTGAAAAACGCAGCAAAATGGCGAGTGTCTTAAAAAAAAGTCTGAAAATCAGGAGCGGTTTTCCCTTGAAAACAGCTCTGTATTTTCAGACGTTCTTGAGTTTGCGAGTGAACATACCCTCAGCGTTACTAACAGCTCGTGTACTTAGCGAAGCCTGCTGACTACAGCTGGGATTGAGGGAGACTCAGACCCTAGCTGTTTTACCCTATGATCGCCATGTCATGATCAAAGGGGACTACAGAATCACCACTATCTGTGACAACACTGAAGAAGTGCACCATAGCCGCTATAGCTAGCATCATAGTCCCAGGGGTTCACACATATTGATGGTCTTTATTGGCAATCAATGGAAATTACTGAAAATAAAATTAAAAAAACAAAAAAGATACAAGAAATGGAATCTAGCATTGGGAACTATTGTTTTTAATGGCTTGCCTTTCTCATATAATACATTACTGTTATAAACAAATATGGTATTTGCGGTTTCTCATGACTAATTTGTTTTTTGCAGGGTCTGTCTCACCTACATGCTCATCACGTTATTCACAGGGACATCAAAGGGCAAAACGTTCTCCTGACAGAAAATGCAGAAGTGAAATTGGGTGAGAATCAAACTCATGTATTCACTGCTAATAATTGATAACAAGGGTATGTTCACACGCAGTAGCAAAATACGTCTGAAATTACGGAGCTGTTTTCGGCCGAAAACAGCTCCTGATTTTCAGACATTTTTGTAACTACTCGCATTTTTCGCGGCGTATTTTACGGATGTTATTGGAGCTGTTTTTCAACGGAGTCAATGAATAACGGCTCCAAAAACGTCCCAAGAAGTGACATGAACTTCTTTGACGTGGGCGTCTTTTTACGCGCCGTCTTTTGACAGCAACGGGTAAAATTACACCTTGTGGGAACAGAACATCGTAAAACCCATTAAAAGCAATGGGCAGATGTTTGTAGGCGTAATGGAGCCGTGTTTTCAGGCGTAATTCGAGGCGTAAAACGCCCGAATTATGTCTGAAAACAGTGCGTGTGAACATACCCTTAGAGGTTTATCTTACAACTTATGTCTTTTTGAATTGATCGTAACGCTGCCACAGTTTGACAGTTAGTGACCGCCCCATAGTGTTATTTACGGCGGCCACTAACGGGCTTTATTTCAATGCAGTAGAATTTTTATGGCGCTGCATCACAATAAATAAACAAAGCAGGGAGTGGTTAAATCTCCCTTCTCTCAGCTACCAGAGGTAGCTGAGGGCAGCCATGCTCAAACGGTTGAGATCGATAGCAGTATAGATCTTGCTTGTTTAACCCTTCAGATGCAGCGCTCAATAGCGAGCGTCGCATCCGAGTGGTTTTGGAGAGATAGAGGGAGCTCCCTCTCCCACCCCACCGACACCCCTGCTTGTGATCGCAAGATTTCGGTGGTTTCTATGACAGCCGGGGGCCTAATGAAGACCCCCAGGTCTGCCCCAGTTAATGCCTGCTAGGCCATGCCAGAGGTATGGCCTAACAGATCCCTGTCCGTATTACACAGACAGGTAGTAATACACTGCAATACAGAAGTATTGCAGTGTATTATAATATCGATCAGAAGATCGCATAATGAAGTCCCCTAGTGGGACTGGTAAAAATAAAAAATAAAAAGAGTAAAAGAAAAAAAGATTTTATAAAAAGTAATAAATAAAAGTTAAAGTACGTGAAAAAGGTGAAAAAAATAAATTTAAAAAACACTTTTTCCACTTACAAACTGCTCTATTATTCTAAAAAAAGGAAAAAAGTTACATATATTTGATATCGCCGCATCCGTAACATCCCCAACTATAAAGCGATTACATTATTTAACCCGCTCAGCGAACGCCGTAAAAAATTAAATAAAAAACAATGCAAAAATTGCTGTTTTCTGTGAATCCTGCCTTAAAAAAGGTGTTAAAAAGTGATCAAAAAGTCGCATGTGCTCCAAAATGGTACAAATTAAAACTACAAGTCGTTCCTCAAAATAAACGCCGTCATACAACTGCATCGGCGGATAAATGAAAACAAGTTATGGCTCTTCAAATATGGAGAAACAAAGAAATAATTTTGGGGTAACAAAAAAGAGATTTTACTGTGTAAAAGTAGTAAAACATACAAAATCTATATAAATTTGATATAGTTGCAATCGTAACAATTCGTTAAATAAAGTTATTGTGTTATTTATACAACATGGTAAATGGGGTAAAAAAAAAAAAAAGTGTGGCAAAATTGCTGTCTTTTTCTATCAGGGTATGTTCACACGAGGGCGTCCGTAACGGCTGAAATTACGGGGATGTTTCCGCCTGAAAACATCCCCGTAATTTCAGCCGTAATGGCATGTGCAGGCGCTTGAACACCGCGTCCATTACGGCCGTAATTAGCGCTGCTATTCATTGGAGTCAATGAATAACGGCTCCAATTACGGCCAAAGAAGTGACAGGTCACTTCTTTGACGCGGGCGTCTATTTACGCGCCGTCTTTTGACAGCGGCGCGTAAATTACGCCTCGTGTGAACAGACAAACGTCTGCCCATTGCTTTCAATGGGCAGATGTTTGTCAACGCTATTGAGGCGCTATTTTCAGACGTAATTCGGGGCAAAAACGCCCGAATTACGTCCGTAAATAGACTGTGTGAACATACCCTTACACACCAAAACAAGTTGTTAAAAGTTAAACAATAAATTATATGTACCCCAAAATGGTGCTATTAAAAAACACAACTTGTCCCACAAAATACTAGCCTTATACAGCTATGTCTTTGCAAAAAAAATAAAAAGTTATTGCTCTTGGAATGAGACGATGGAAAAACTTAAAAAATAGCTTAGTCATTAAGGCTTAAAATAGGCTGGTCATTAAAGAGTTAAATAAAATGCCTAAAATTTTAGCTTTTACTCTACAATAACTTTTTGGTGAAATAGCTCTATCGCCCTGGTCATTTATTGCATAACTTAAGCTTCATTCACATATGCGCCAGGGCTCCCTTCAGGCGTTCTGTCAGAGCTTTGCGTCAGAAGGGAGGCCTGACCGAAACAAACGGAAACCATAGGTCTCCATTTGCATCTCCATTTATTTCAATGGTGATGAATCTGGTGCAAATGTTTTCCATTGGTCTCCATTGTGCAAGGGTTCCGTCGATTTGAGGGAATCAATACCATAGTCGACTGCGCTATTCAATCCTATGGTTTCCGTTTGTTTCAGTCGGGGTTCCGTACGGACGGAAAGCTCAGATGGAACGCCTGAACGGAGCCCTGACGCCGATGTGAACGAAGCCTACATTCCAATAAAAGATGCATATTGGAGGGTTGATGTGTATGCAGTTTCCTAATGTCCAATTATATCTTCCCTTTATTCAGGCTGCAGTTTTTCTAAATATTTTTTTGTGTGTCAATGCCAGGAGTGGATTCAACTGTTGCAGTCAAGTGAATGAGATTTAAAACATCTCATCCACATGCTACTGAACGTTTACCACGCATAAATCACAGTATGATGTGGATTTTCAGTGTAGGGAAGGGTGAAATATGAAAGAAAATCCACAGGATAAGCCGCATGTAAAACACGAAGAAGATTTTGCTGTAGAACTGTAAGTGCTGACGAAAATCCAAAACGTTTAAGTATCATAAGGCCAGGATCACACACACACAGTTTTGATGCAGTTTTTTTATTCCGTTTTTGGCAGTTTTTCCAGGGTTGGACACAAGAAAAGAGATGCATCAGTCTTTTCTTTCTATCTTTCCTTCTTTTTAGAACCACTTCTGGCTTTTGCTCAAAAAGCGGAGCCAAAAACTGTGTGTGCGTGTGATCTGGGCCTAAGGCTGTATGTTCACTGGCAAATTTGTCATGTGGAAAAATCCGGTATAGAATTGGCCAAGAAACCGTGGCAGATAGCGAAGGCTGACCAGAACATTTTGGGCGTAGTTTTGGAGTATTTCTGCACACCCATTTAATGAGGCTAATCTGCCTGTGGATATCGGATGTGGTTTTTGCAGAATAGACCACGGAAACCGGACATATTTTTTTTTTTTTAGTGAGACGGTCTACAATGCCCCGTGCTGAAAACGTTACCGCATAAGAACAACAGGGCGGTTTCACATTGAAAATAATGGAAGACTTCTTACAAGCATCAAAACTAGTCGGAACAAGGCCTAACGCAGTCTGTCCCAATACAGGCCTCGGTCTCCACTAATAGAATATTAAAACTTATTAAATTGTAATTCCTATCAGGACATTTATAAGGCTATATGGCCAGAAATAAATGCTAAAAACAACTGCATAGAGAGGCTGTAATATATATTTTTTTGTGTGGTCAGAGCAGTCCATATAATCCCACATATTAGGGCGGATTTACACGGACCTATGTTAGTCTATGGGGCCGTGCAGACAGTCCGTGATTTTTGCGCAGCGTGCGTCCGCTGCGTAAAACTCACGACATGTCCTATATTTCTGCGTTTTTCGCGCATCACGTACCCATTCAAGTCAATGGGTTAGTGAAAATAACGCGCACCACACGGAAGCACTTTCGTGGGACGCGCGTGATTCGCGCAACAGAAGTAAAAAGTATGAATGAAAACAGAAAAGCACTACGTGCTTTTCTGTTTACAAACATACAAACAGAGTGTCATAATGATGGCGGCTGCGCGAAAATCACGCAGCCGCGCATCATATGGTGATGACACACGGAGCTGTTAAGTGCCTTTTGCGCGCGCAAAACGCACATGCTCGTGTAAATCCGCCCTAACAATGACATTTTTACTTGTGTAAGAGATTATATGGATACCGAGTTAAGTAGACGGAGAAGTGACATTGAATCTGGACTCACCCCTCTCTAGTGCTATGGAATTGTCCCAACTCATTGGCATCTTCTCTGCAGACATTAAAACACTGTTCATTCAGAGTCCCCCTGACATGTTTCGCCATGTACGCGGCGCCATCAGGGGATCAGGACACAGCGGCGAGTGTACCCATTTACTTCTTAGGGCATGTTCACACGCCAAAGTACTCTGGTTTTTCGCTGCGTCTTTTAGGGTCGCAATTGGAGCTGTTTTTCATTGGAGTCAATGAAAAACGGTTCCAAAAAACGTCCCAAGAAGTGTCCTGCACTTCTTTGACGTGGGCGTAATTTTACGCGCCGTCTTATGACAGCGACGCGTAAAATTATATCGTCTGAACAGAACATCGTAAGACCCATTGCAAGCAATGGGCAGATGTTTGCAGACGTAATGGAGACGTCTTTTCAGGCGTAATTCGAGGCGTAAAATGCCTGAATTACGTTGGAAATAGGTCGTGTGCACATACCCTAAGTGTATCCCTATAGCAGCCGGAACACTGTTTTTCTGATAAAGGACTCCAGATATTCCGAAAAACAGGGTTAGAAGATACAATTCTGACTTTATGCAGCCGCCACTAGTGGGAGCATTGGAGCGAGCTGCATATTCTTATTATTGAGTTTAATGTATAAAGATGTATGCACCTAACATCCCCCTAGTGGTGGCGCTGCAGGTAGCCTAAATGTTATCTTTTAAATCTGTGCTAGGGATCGGATCCCTACAAAAGATATATTATTAAATTAAATCGGAACACAATTTTAGACCGATCTAGGTAAAAAGCAAAAAAATAAAATAAAATAAAAATGGGTCGCTTTCACGTGGCCATACCAGGGCCACATTTTATTGTTCACATTAGTGTCTATAGTCACAACACCCAGACACCCCAGAGTTCTACTGAACTTGAATTACAACAGGATTTTATGGTGACCTCAGTTCAGTTGAACCGCAAAGCCTGGAATTTACGGCTGTAATATGGATCCTAAAATGTGGCCATGTTAAACTGATTTTACATGGTTTATTATACTAATAGGTAAAGGTTAGATAAGGGAATAGTATACGACCTAGTTATTTCTTATCTGAAAAACATACAATTTACCAAAAAGCTGCCTATCAAGGCACACAACTGTATGTTTCATCCGTAATTACGGACCTATTCATTTCTATTGGCCACGGACACCTTTCCGTATTTGTACGGATGGGTGTACGTGCCGAAAAAAAATTATAGAACCGGTCCTATTCCGGTCTGTAATTACGGCACGAACTCTGCCATAGAAGCCAATGGGCGCTTTCGTAAATACGGACGGCTACAGATGTGCATCCGTAAACCGTCCGTATATACTTACGGAAGCGTTACTATGCAACATGCTGGTGACATAATTTGCAGCTTCCCTTTTTTTATGGATCCGTATATACACGGATCAAATACGGATGCAACACGGACCATATTTACGGACACCCTTTCGTATATACGGATAAGTTACAGATGACTACGGATCCGTATTTACGGACAGTATTTACGGATAGATGAAAAAACGGTCGTGTGCATGGGGTCTACTGTTGCCTTCCTGGATCCTTTGGGTGGTAGAAAACAAGCAATGGATGCCGGTTGTCTACATTCAGATACCACAGTGAGTGTTATTTCAGAAACACTCTCCATAGACTCCACAAACTGCCCTCTTTAGGCTCCTTCTCTATGAGAGTCACATACAGCTCGGGGCTATTAATAGTCAAGTTTTTATACAATCAGCAGCCAATACATACAGTGTGAGGACGGACGTTAAGGGTGAATGGTTTTAATTAGGGTGCCAACTATTTTAGAAAAACCGGTATGACTTGGCAAGAAAAGGGTGAAATACTACACAAAAAGAGTGGATGATATTTTTTTTTTTTGTTAGACACCGATGTCTGAAATTTCACCAGCAGTGAAGTATCTATAAAAAAAGGGAATGATATAATTTATAGAAGCAAATCATAAAATTACCAGTGGTTAATTATATACATATAGGCTCAGTTCACAAGGAGTTTTTTTTGGTGTTGATTTTGATGTGGACACCGCGTCGGAATCAGCGCCAAAAAATGTCCGAAACTGCCTCCCATTGATTTCAATGGGAGACAGAGGAGTTTTTTTCTCTAGCGGCTTTTAGCCGCTTGCGGGGAAAAAAAGCGCCATCTTCTTTCTTGCTGCAGCTCAGCCTCTGACCTCCCATTGAAATCAATGGGAGGTCAGAAAAAGTGTTTTTCACAGCGTTTTTTGCCCGTTACGCTCAATGGCCACAGGCAAAAAACGCTGCAAGAAAGTAGAGGCCCGTCAAAATCTGCCTTAAAATTCCTGAAGGAATTTTGGAGGCAGATTTTTTCTGCCTGCAGAATACTCCATGTGAACCAGGTCTTAAGTGGGTGACAAGCTCTACACCAGGGTGAGGAGACGAGGAACTCTATGTTATACCCCTACTAGCTACAAGTCCATAACTTAATCATAATTTTAAATTTCATCCTTATAAAAAATATTTATGGTAGTACCAAATTGCTTGGTTCAAATTATTTCACGGATAGAGATCTAAATGTGAGCATAAGCAACTTAGATTTAGAAAATAATCTCTAAAAACCTACAAGCATAAATACAGTCATATGGCTCATACACACAACCATTTTTTATATCTGTGTAAACACAATTAATATGGTACGTTTATGGGCCCATACTGCACCTGTTCTAAGGTTCCTTCCCACGAATTCATAAAAAAAAAAAAAAAAAATCCATGTTGAATTGCATTTCATATTACAAAGGTATTCTCCCCTAGAAACTTGCTACTAGAGGAGAATACAGTATTGTATAGAGGCACCACACAGTGGCACACAGAGTGCCTAAGGCTCAGTAATACAGAACGTAGGCTAAGTGCCACTGTACAAGCTCAATGCATGTGGCACCACCAGAAACACTATCTATAAATAAAATAATTGAATAATAATATAGATTATTTTTATAGGGTTTAGTGGCTACACTTTTGAAACACATTTTTATTTATTGGAAAAAAAAAACAACTTATCAGTGTGATTGGTGCAACTTTGTAATTACTTTTTATTAAAAATATATTTAGCTTTTTGAGATACAGCTGCTTTGTATACCATATATGGAGCAGCTGTATCGTGCGCGAAGATCTGAATCCGTCAGTGGGTCCTGCTGTTTCCGATCACATCTAAGTTAATAACAGATGGACCCTGCGTGTCAGAGTCACGCAGGACCCGCTGACACTGAACCCGTAAGTCCCGTTGACCAGACGGATTCAGGTCTCAGCGCTAGATAAAGCTGCTCTATATATAGGATACAAAACAGATGTAGTTCAAAATGTAAAAATTATTAATTAAATTAATTAAATTTAATAAAAAAAGTAATTAGAAAGTTGCACCAAACACACTGATACACATTTTATTTATTTAAAAACAACAGTTTTTAAAAGGTGTACATAGCCTTTAATATCGGAGGTATCCAGGATGCTCAAAGGGCTTCTGCTAGATAAAGATTTGACTTCTCTCTGTTCACTGTTAACCAGGGATGTATTTCATATATTGATTTCTGGTAATACAGTTACTTACGATCACCAAATCACTGCACAGAGTAATAGTTAAAAGAAACAGGATGCTGAATGGTTTCTGTCTGACACACCCTTGGGTTAAAATATTAACCCAAGTGTGTTGAACGCCCAGGATGTTGTTTTTTTAAACACCCTCAGTTCACATGTATCTTACAGCTTAGAAAGTATTTAGATTAACGTGAGAATTTGACATTTATCATATTTTGCAATTGTTTCTCAATTGCAGGTATTAAATTCAAGTAATAATTGCACCTAAAAATTATACATTGCCTTCAAGACCTATAGCTATTGCCAGTGGTGAACTGGGGTCCCCTAGGAAATTTCAAGGGACCCTCTTCTAACTACCGTATACCAAATGATGTGAAGTTCATGTCCACTTTTAAATTGTTTTGCAAAAAATTTTTTTATCCACTTAGGCTAAAAATGAGATTAGAACAAAACGTCTCCTTTATTTCCAGAAACCGTGCCACTCTTGTCTATGGACTGTGTTTGTATTGCGGCCCAGCCTAATTCTGGGGAATGGGACTGAGGCGCAATATCAGACATAGCCCATGAGATATTTTTTTCTGAATATTAGTGGGAAAAAAACCCAAACAAATGCAATTAACCACATGCTATCACTATTTGGGTATGTTCAAACGCCTTTAAAAACAGAAGCTAAACGCCTCCAAACATCTGCCAATTGATTTCAATGGGAAAAATGGCGTTTCGTTCAGATGGGCGGCTTTTTACTCGCCTGTATGAAAAACCGGCACATAAAAAAACGCCCCGTAAAAAGAAGTGCCTGTCACTTCTTGAGCCGTTTTTCATTATGTCAACAGAAAAACAGCTCCAAAAAAACGCATCAAAAAACGTTTGATGCTTTAAAAACGGCTGAAAATCATAGGCTGTTTTCCCTTGAAAACAGCTCCGTATCTTACAGCCGTTTTACTTCAGCGTGTGAACATATCTTTAAAATTAGCATGTCTGCTGCTGAACTCTATGGCAGGACTCTGGCCCAACAGAGAACTCGTGTCCTCTGTTGGCCAGTCCATCTTTGGAAACAGTAGAGTGAAAGAGAATGTATCGACTATATTTTTTTTTATTACTCAAAACCAGATAATGAGACAATTTTTTGATTGTAGATTATTTTATTCTATTTTCGGTACATGATTATGGGGAGCAGCCATCTTGCCTGAGCTGCTGTTAACAGAATTTAGAGATATGCTTTACATCAGCCACATGGACCAAAGCAACCTGTGAACAGGAGGGAACCCATTGACTTCTATGGGAGAGAGTTGTGGGCATGCTTTGTAACCTGTGCAGAGGTCATTATTTTGGAAGGATCGCTATGTCCATCACCTAGTGTCAATGGTGGGTCCTGTATTATCTATATAAAGGTGTAACGTGTCATTGTAATCCTGCCTGCGATGATAATGAGATGACTGCGAAGAAGTGATCTCTACAGAACAGGAAGTGTCAGTCTATGGTCCGGCTCAGTGGCCAGTGTAAAAACTGCAAGATTTTTTTATAACGATAATACCATAGAAAATAAAAAACAATACTGGATTTAAACAATAGGTCATTTTGATGACACATCAATTTAAGTAAATGACAAATTTGTCACAGTTCATCATGATAAAGTATGTGTTATCTGTGGCTTTACACTGGACTGCAGGTAAACCTATTGCATTGCCTTAAGTGATTCAGTGACAATGAGAGTTAAATGACACTATCAGTTTGACTACATCTATATGATAGGTGTTAAATAAGCAGCTAGGGAGTACTACTTAAATTATACATGAGTGCACTGTAAAATGTAACATACAACTACAGTTGACTAAATTGCTCATGTTATACAATACAAACCCGCCATTGCTTTACCTCCCAGTCTTTAATAGAACACTATATTTAGACAGCTTATCCACAGGCAATTATTTCAGCGTGTTCATCTGTTTTGAGACGATTATAAAACATTCCAGGTAAACCATGGCAAAGCAAGAGGGGCTTGATAGATTTGTATAAATACATAATTGACGGTTGCGTGCAAAAATTTGACATTTCTTTTATTTTCGTCACTACAAAGATGCTATTTTAGAATTAGTTACCCCCGCAAAGCAATTAGTCTGAATTAGCCATATGCTTGTATCTATCACTCACAAAAGTTCTACAACGAATTCAACTTGTAAATACATTTTTGAAAAGAGAAAAAGGGCCATTGCCTTGGCCAAAAATAAATTCTGCCAAATGTTCGGTTGATTTATTATACAATTTCTTTTGCTTTTACAATTGTATTCCCTGCACAGAAACATCAAACCTACTTGGCTTGTTCGCCAGGATTTGTTAACTGTAAATGTGGCATGTTCCTTTGTAATGGGAATTGAACGCTGGCTGTGTTTTATACTGGGTCTGGGTCTGTCTTTCCAGTTGACTTTGGTGTGAGTGCCCAATTGGACAGAACGATAGGCAGAAGAAACACGTTTATTGGAACCCCATACTGGATGGCACCTGAGGTCATTGCATGTGATGAGAATCCAGATTCAACGTATGACTACCGAGTGAGTTCTTCTAACAAGGCACATTTCACAAAGGAAGCGCATCAGGATTATGTGAAAAAAGAAATTCCTTGTGTCATTAGTCATCTCCTATTTCGATAAACACTGGACTCACCAGACTTTCCTAAAGGAAGTATGCTGACTGTGTAAGAATCACTTCCTAGTAGGTTACTGGTGAAGAGTTATTGTCGAAATGCTTTCAGTACCTTCGGGAATTAGGAAGGACAGCTGTTCATACAACTCATTATTGTCCTGGACTACTGCATTTGTATGCTGGGTAGAATTGTGTAATATACCCTTGCACTACATTTAAAGGAGTGGTACAGATAATATTATTGCAGCTGTTCAAGAAGCATAGTGGAACAAGTAGATGAGAGCTGCATACATGTATAGATGCCATAGGCAATGAGCAATATGGTACTATAAATAATGAAGTCAATAGAAAGACTGGCAGTATAGTTTGGACATAAAGAAATTTCGTATGTATGAGCACAAGGTGTATGGAGCTCAAAATAGTGCTGTACTTCTTTAGTCTTAGAACCCTGCCCTCCACTGATGCTATATTCTCTCACATCCATATGATATATCAGAAGATAAAAAAAAAAACAGAAATTTGACACGACACCTCCTATTCAGCTCCATCAGTCAGTCAGAAGGACTAGAGATCTTACGTGTAGGTGCTCTCCAGCCATTTAAAGCCAAAAACGAAATCATTACTTAAAGGGGTCTTCCACGTTCTGACAATAGATTACCTATCAACCGGAAAGCTCATCAGTATATGATCAGTGCATGTCCGACACCCGAACACCGCACCAATCCGCCACTCTGGCTGCCCCTGGGCAACAGACGATATTGCCGGAAGCAGATGACTCCAGTCAAAGAATAGTGGCCGAGCTGCAGTACTGCAACTCTCCTCCTATTCAAGTGAATAGTAGCAGAGATGAAGTTCTGCCGAAAGGCCGCTATGCAGTGGTCGGAGCAATCTGCTTCTGGCTCCAACTACTGGATACCGTTCCAAACATCCGATGCACAGAGGCAGCTGGACTGGCGGATCGGTGCGGGGATCCGGATGTTGGACACGCACCGATCATATACTGATGACCTATCCGGTGGATACGTTTCTTAAGGTAATTTTTGGGAATGATTCCCCTTCTTTATACTAGGATCTATTCCAGTTTTTTCCCTACTTCAATGCTAGCGAGCTGGGTGCCCTACTAAAACACACCTCCCGCATTTCTAATCTGTGCGTAACAAAAAAAATTTTCAGAATAATTATCTTTTCTCATGATCCAATAAATATTCATTGACTTAAATATTAATCTTTGTACTATGTGAAAAGACTATTTTAGTCATTAGCATTGTTGCTATATATCATTACCTTTCTTATCAAATTGTCAATTCATTTGTTTACATTATGTTCTAAATGAACATATGACAAAATTAAGATATAGGCCATCATTCTCAAGTCACAGGTTTACATATAGAAATGTATATAGATGGAAGTAATTCCAGTTCTGAACCTAAGATTTTGCTTTGTTCCACAGAGCGATCTCTGGTCTTTGGGAATCACAGCCATAGAGATGGCAGAGGGGGCACCACGTAAGTAGGACACAGTCTTCTCCTCGTTTTCATACGTTATAAAATCTTGTTCTAATATAAGCACAATTCATGAAAGCTTCAGAGAAAGTCAACAGTATAAGTACAAATACAAATTCAATATTACTGCATTGTACAGCTCATAAGCATTGCTAAATTGATTTTTTTTTTCTCCATACAATTGTTTGGAATGAATCCCCTTTTAATCCCATGTTGTTTTTAAGTCCATTTTGTGCGGATTCATTTCTTAGTATATCTTGATAGGAATAAGGGTATGTTCATACGATTAACAAAATACGTCTGAAAATATGGAGCTGTTTTGAAGGGGAAAACAGCTCCTGATTTTCAGACGTTTTTCGAGCAACTCGTGTTTTTCGCGGCGTTTTCTACTGCCGTTTTTGGAGCTGTTTTCAATAGTCTATGGAAAAACGGCTCCAAAAACGTCCCAAGAAGTGTCCTGCACTTCTTTTGACGAGCCGTCATTTTACGCGCCGTATTTTGACAGCGACGCGTAAAATTACAGCTCGTCTGCACAGAACATCGTAAGACCCATTGCAAGCAATGGACAGATGTTTGCCGACGTATTGGAGCCGTCTTTTCAGGCGTAATTCGAGGCATAAAACGCCTCCATTACGTCTGAAAATAAGTCGTGTGAACATACCCTTAGCCATAGGCTCACAGGATTACATTCAGGCTGCCTGCAGACAGCACTAGGTGAACTTAGGCTCTGTTCACATCTACGTCAGGGGTCCCATTTGGAGTCCCCGTTGCAAATTCTGTCAAACTTGACAGAAAAAAAAATTTAAAAAAAGGATTGCTGCACACAGCACTATTTTTCTTGTCTCATCCCTATAAAGCAAAGTGGTGTACAACGATGAACATTCATTTTATACTTAAATTTATAACATCACATGTCAATGGATGATTTTCCATTTGATTCCACGGACTTGAAACTCATTATTACAAAAATTGATAACCTGGAACCATTAAAGTGGATTGGTCTTATATCTATGCTGCCCTGTCTGGGGGCAGAATAAAGAAGTGACAGACATTTATTCGTTTAGGAGAATTTAGAACTTATACTTGCGGCGCACGTCCAGTGCCGCAAGTAGGAGTCCAAGTATATTCAAGCATCCCTCCGCCTCCAGCTGCTTTTGTTCAAAAGTTTTCACACTTTTCTTCCTATGCATATGAATATATGAACACGCGGGCCGCACGATACAAGTATGATTTCTAAGTACTCAATCACTACTTAGTATTAACTAATAGGTGGCAGCACGTTGACATGAGCTTCCCTGCATAAATATTGGATCGATTTACTTTAAGATACTGTACGAATACAAGAGATTAATATTAATATTTATATAATGTTTAATCTTCATTCATTCAGAGAGTAATAGAAAATACCATGCTAATATCAAATATATTCTGCTGCAGCTACGCAATGTATTTGTACGTGCGATTACGCCTCTTGCATCTGAGGCTGCACAATTATTGCTCAATAGTTATACATAAAGGAAATGAAACTGTTACACAACTGTGGTGACTTCCAAAGTATGACGTTGGCAACATTTTGGCAGCATGATAGCATTGTGAAATGGTCAGAAATCAGCCTCTCTCGCTCATGTAGCATTAACACTGATATTTAACATAAAAATCTAATAAAGGGTAACTAGTTAGGCTTTATTCACATCTGTGTCGGAGGCTGTTAGGAGCCCCCGTCGCAAATCCGGCCAAATTATTCGACAAAATAGCGCAGGTTGCTGCATTATTTTGTCCGGTAAAACGTCAGACACCCTGATGGAAACCCGACGGAACCTATTACAATCACTCCATTATACAACGGATCCGGTGCTTCCGGTATTTTCGTTGTTCAGCGCCTATGATGGAGCAGAGCAACCGAAACCCCGAACGCAAATGTAAACGAAGCCTTATAAAGGCAAAAGGGCAGTAGCATATTTTTAGAGATCCTTTACCCCTACTGCTAAATTTGATATACCTTCTTATATTATGCACAGGCCCTCTCGCTTTAGATATATATATATTTTCATTATCTTGACATTTATATTTCGCAAACTGCTACAGAACGAAATTAGTCAAAAAAATAATTAGTCATTACCAGCACAGCTTGATCATTCTGTAAGATAAGATATAGACGTTTTTGGCAGCAAGTACATCTCGGACAGTTCAGTAATGCATGTTTCAACATTTAAATTACAAAAAGGGACAATCTAGCAGGCTGTCCTTAGAATGGTCCTTGGAGATAATACTTAAATGTCAAAACATTTAATCCAAACATTTTCCATTTGAACCAAATTGTGACATTTCTAAAATATCCTTCGGGTATCTCTAGCATTCGACTGTTAATACTGTGATAGATTCTACGGTTTCAGTAAAAGATGCCCCATAGATGGTAAAAGACCGTTTTAAAATTGGCTATGTGTGGAAACAAAGTGTTGTTGTTTTTCTTTAATGAACACGAATATGGGAATAAATAGGAATCCTGCTCTTTAGTGATCATCAAACTACAAGCTCCAATAGCTAGTTTACACCTATCCTTTGTCAAGGCATAGATATCATAAAAGGCAGATGTAGCTGCGGGCCCATGGAGAAGAACGAGCCCGGGTTAGGCAGAGTCCTCATTATTTCTCATACCAATGGGCAGTGCAACCCTATGTGACACTCCTAGTGTCCTTAATGGGAACGTTCCCCTTAGAAGACGTTTTTTATTCTTTTAAGCTTAAAGGGGTTTTCCGAGATAAAACTTTTGTGTCAGTGATTTTAACCTCGGAATATGATTACATTTGTAATGCACTTACTGTATCAAAATTGGCCCCGTTTCCCAATGCTGCCATGGGGCACATGACTGGTGACGTCACTCTTTGCCCGTTGTGTTTACCAGCCGTATACTTATTACATGGTCAAACTGTTAGAAGTTTTTGCCTGGTGTACGACACGTCATTAGTGACGTGCCGTGTATGGACTGTTCTGATATTCAGCCAAGAACGCGCATGCACGGTCCCTGCTGTTCTCTCGCTTGACAAGCGGACAATAATATCTCAATAATAATAAAAACAAGAGTATGCAGCAAGCTCCCTCTAGTGGTGACTGCAGATTGCAAGGGTGCCAGGTTTTAAAGCAGAACGGTCAGCCTACTATCCTTTCCTATGTAATGTAGCCTATTAAAAGCTACAGGTCCATACTCCTCAACTCCCACCGCCGCACCCCAACCTTCAGGCCTGTGATTGATAGGGTGGTGTGTATATGTGTAAACACTGCAGCCAATCACTGCAGAGAGGAGCGAGGGAGCTTTCCCCTCATTAATACAGCAGATATAACAATGAGTGTGCTATATTCTTTCCAAATGGCACAAAAAAATGTTTTGACCTATAGCAGTATGCAGCATATTAAGCGGACTAATCCATTTTAAATACATGACCACCTTTAAAATGCACACCAATTTACTTAAAAATTCACAGAAAAAAAGCCACCTTTATTGATACAAGGGCAGGTATAAACAGCAGTTCCCAGCAGGATGCAGACAAACCACAATGCTACATACAGGGAGATTGCACAGGTGATACTGATACTGATGAACAACCACTCTCACACCTATCATCCATGGGGGGGGGGGCTGCAGAGTATTATCATTGCACACAGAACAGTCTTATATAAGATGCCAGTCACACGGTTACATGTAGTGAACCATGCCGGCTTACAGTCTATTAGTACACCCATACTATTAGATCAGGTGGGTTTCCCAGCACCCTCTAAGTGTACCACACAAAGTACTGACACCCCATTTTCCCCCAACATCACAAGGCCAGGCTGCATCCTGCTAAAATAATGAACATGCTAAACATGTATTAATTGATAATTTGGCCAAAAAAGACACACAAGCTCCCAACCCATGTCAAGGGTTCTCATGGTCTTGCAATTTCCTACTCTAACAATACAAAAAAATAAAAATCACTGAAAAATGGCCATACTTAATAATACACCTTTAAAATGCACACCTTTGTGCCACCACACCATAATAATGACCCCCTTTGTTCCCCACACAGTAAAAGTGCCCATCTTTGTGCCCCCTTAGGCTACATTCAGATGATCGTAGTTAACCTCGGGCTAACCTCGGACGTGAAGAACTGCAGTTATTTACGTCCACGGTGCACCCGTGCAGGGTGCGCGGTCACGGATCCCCCATAGACTAGAGTCTATGGAGGGATGCGTGACACGCAGTAAAATAGGACATGTCCTATTTTTTCATGGACCCTTCACACGCTACGTTGAAACAGCAGTTGAGTGAACGGCCCATTGAAGTACATGAGTCCGTGTGACGGCTATTGTTTTAACGGCCGTCACACGGACTACATATGCGCTCGTCTGAATGAGCCCTTATAGGTAAACGTTCCTTCTTTGTTCCCCAGAAATAAAAAGTTATAATCCCCTAACCCCATGACGAGCAGAGCTGATTGGCGCTCACCCGAGGAGAACCAGTCCAATAATCAGTGTCATGTTTCAAAATTTGGACATTGACTTGACTTACAGGGTAACCACCTATAGTTAGCACTAGAGAGACCGTTTTCTTCCTTCTGGAGGAGAATTTTTTTATTGCATAAAATGTTTTTATAGAACACTATGTAAGCTGTAGGTACAAACAAAATCAGAGCCTGGGGACCAAATACCGACCTACTTAAATGTACATTAAAAGGGTAAGCACAGTGTGTGAACTGCAATTAAGATTGAACCGGCAAATAAAAAAATAAAAAAAACAGTACAAAAAGCAATCCAGGCCCATAGTACAATCGAGGTCATAATTCTGAAATACACTTGTAAAGCGTCAGAGATTCCACCATTGTATTATTTTATGTCTTTCAGCTTTATGTGACTTGCATCCTATGAGAGCTCTTTTCCTAATTCCTCGAAACCCCCCTCCGAAACTAAAATCAAGGAAATGGTATGTACAATGTTATATTCTAATGGTATTGTGCTTGGTCACTGCTCCGAAGGATGATACTGGTGGCAAAGTCAGGGTTAATCATATAGTTTCTGTAACATCCTTTTTTTCTGTTTATAATGCGCTGGATAAGTGGGACAGAAAAGTCTGTACAGGATGAAAAGGTTTAATGTGCGCACTCAACGGCGTCTGAGAAATAATGAATTAATAATCACACAGATGGTTAGTTAAGAGCAATTTATTGCTTTCCAGGGCCTTCATTTTCTTCGTGTCTATTTGCATATTACAAGAGTAGTCTTGATAATTGGATTTATTATAGGACACCTCAGCAGGGGGAAGAAGAACATATACTTCAGGGATTTAGATGCACTTATAGACCGCTATAGTGGCAGTGATTCTTGAGGAAAGACGACTTGGATCCCTTCTGTCATACTAGAATACAACACAGGCACAATTTATATTAATTAGCAATATGTTAAAAACCATTTAGAGACTTTATAAATAGCAGTTCATCGTCTCTCTTCACATCTGCATCAAAGCTGCGGTTTCCGACTGATCCATTTTTCAACAGATTAAAACAGTAACATAACAGATCCCCCTAACTTTAATAGGGTCAAATAAGTCTTAGTAGACAAATGCAATGTGCGTGAGCACAGATATCCCAATTTCCCAGCTACTACTTGAATAGTGGCTTTAAATAAAACGTAACTTTTAATATTGAACTTTAGAATTGAGGTGCCATGAGAGACGGTACATGTACAACATTGAATTGGAATAAAAATATACTGAGTCGGTTAGCGTGGTATTAGAGATGTGAGAGGTATTAACATCTCATGGACGTAATGGGGCTCGTATGTACGGCAGCTGCAGACTGCCTGAAGAGCCTGTGTCCTCCGTAGGATAGAGTGCAAAAGCTAAACAGCGACAGAGTTAAATTTAAAAGAGCACTAGCCCCCCCGACATGTTTCACTGCTGAGCAGCGTCTTCAGGGGATGCCAAAAACCAAAGTTTTTATGCCAAAAACCAAAGTTTTTAACAACCCTGTAGATGGCAAACAGTACACCATCAGACAATTCATAAATTGCCAGAGTAGCGGTGTTATATACGCCGCCAAGTGCCCATGCCCTAAACTATATATTGGCAAGACAATTCAACAATTTAGGAGAAGAATCTCCAAGCATGTGAGTACCATTAACACACAAGAAGATACCCCTCTCTCCAGACATATTAGATCTTGTCACCAGGGAAATGCCAATGTCCTGAAATTTTGGGGCATCACCCAAGTCAAATTGGGCCCTAGAGCTGGCAATTTAGACAAAAAACTGTTACAAGAAGAAGCACGCTGGATACATAGGTTGGGATCTCTCAGCCCCATTGGTCTAAATGAGGGCTTTACTTTCGCTGCCTTCCTATAGAAGTTTTAATAAAAATGTCTTTATAGGATCTTTTATAAATATTCTCCATGAATTTCCATTCCAACTATCCAAAAACATGGATTATATCAAGTCATCAACCTTGATAACTATATGTATACAATACACTATGATGTGATGCAATCTTTTATATACTGTATGCAACACACCTTACCTGTATATACAGTTAACTTATTACTGCAGCCCACCTTTAGGAGCTTTATAATAGCCTCACAGTACAACATAGATTATAAACTTTGCTTCCTTTTATATATGCCATCTTATCTAACATACTGTCTTGATTTAGTCTCATCTTCCCCATCGAGACTATGAACATCAGGATTACATCTAAATTTAGTATGGCAAACCATGTCGTTATGCCACTAAGTTATATATCTGCACATGTGGTGTTCTACCCAGCATCTGCGGACACCACATAATGACAGCCGTCCCCACTTTCAGTAGAAAGGGAAAAAACATTATCATCCGATTTCACCACAGTGCGCATGCGCTGGAAACAGCTGGTGCCTGGATGAACGGCAGCCTCACAACATAGGCTAGCCGACATGCCAATCACACAATATGAGGGCTCGTCCCTCTCTGTGAATCTTATTGGCTATCACTGGGGATGACGAACCCCACGATGGGTGTTTCCCCTACTATAACAGGAAGCATTTTTTGCACGCGCCCCGAATTATCCCCTGAAGACGCTGCTCAGCAGTGAAACATGTCGGGGGGGCTAGTGCTCTTTTAAATTCAACTCTGTCGCTGTTTCGCTTTTGCACTCTATCCTACGGAGGACACAGGCTCTTCAGGCAGTCTGCAGCTGCCGTACATACGAGCCCCATTACGTCCATGAGATGTTAATACCTCTCACATCTCTAATACCACGCTAACCGACTCAGTATATTTTTATTCCAATTCAATGTTGTACATGTACCGTCTCTCATGGCACCTCAATTCTAAAGTTCAATATTAAAAGTTACGTTTTATTTAAAGCCACTATTCAAGTAGTAGCTGGGAAATTGGGATATCTGTGCTCACGCACATTGCATTTGTCTATTTGAATTACACATCCCTGCCAGCTTCTAGGGTCTTCTCTATCTCAATTTAAATAAGTCTTAGTACACTACAAGTAATAGCAGAAAACTAGAACTTAAATCTATGGGGACACTAACGTAAACATGGAAAAGAATAACGTAACTACAAATGTGAACAGAGTCTTAGAGGGATTCTCCAGGAGCAGATGAATAGGACATGCTTAACCCCTTCCCGACCACCCCACACAAATTAACGACTGCAGCACTGGTCCTTGTGCCTGCAGCCCATTAATCTACGTGTGCTCCTAACAGAGCACACAGGCGGTCCCCGCAGCCCGGCATCTTCGACAGCCTTTGTACTGGGGGAAAACATTGGGTCGGATCACAGCGGTGATCCGAACCGATTAACCCCTTAAATGCGGCAGTCAATAGAGACTTCCGCATTTAAGTTGTTACAACAATACCACCCCGCTACGCTTTTGCGGGGGTCTGATTGTTGCTATGGCAACTGGAAGCCTAACAAAAGGCTTCCGGTCTGCCATCTATGGAAGGCGATTAGGTCCAAAGGCAGGACCTAATATGCCCCCTGTCAGGTATACTTGCAGGGTAATATAACAACGATCCAACAATTGGATCTTCAAGTCCCTAGTGGGACTAGAAAAAAAAAAAAAACGTTCATTTTTTTTTTTACAAAAGTTACATTTCAATATAATAAAATTAAAAACCGCCCTTTTTCCCTTTATAAAGTCCTTTATTATTAGAAAAAAAAAATAAACTATGCAGAATTGTTATCGCCGCATCCGTAACGGCCTGAACTATAAAAATATAAATGTAATTTATCCCACATGGTGACCGCCATAAAAAATAATAATTAAACATAGCGATTCTGGTATAGTTTTTTTGTCACCACAGCTCCCAAAAAATGTAATAAAATAGGGATCAAAAAGCCGGATGTACTCAAAAATGGTACCAATAAAACTACAATTTGTTCCGAAAAAAAAACAAGCCCTCACACAACTTTCGTGATGGAAAAATAAAAAAGTTGTTGCTCTTAGAATATGGCGACACAAAAACGGATTTATTTTTTTTTTTTTTTTAAAACCGTGATTTTATCGTAAAACATAAAAAACCTATATACTTAAGGTATCGCCGTAATCGCATCGACCCGCAGAATTAAATATGTCATTTAGAGCGCACGATGAACGCACTAAAAAAAAAAAAAAAATTTTTTTAAAAAGAATAGAAGTTTTCACGGCATAATTACGCTAAATTCAGCAAAAAACCTATGGGATCAAAATGCTCACTATACCCCTACATTAATTATTTTAGGGCTGTAGTTTCCCAAATGGGGTCACTTCGGGGGATGTCCACTGATTTGGTCCCGCAGGGGCTTTGCAAATGCGACATGACACCCAAAAACCAATCCAGTAAACTTGAGCTCCAAAAGCCAAATGGCACTCCTTCCCTTCTGAGCCCTGCCGTGTGTCCAAACAGCCGTTTATTACCACATATGGGGTATTGCTGTAATCCGCAGAAATTGCTTTACAAATCTTGGGGTGCTTTTTCTTCTTTATTCCTTATAAAAATTGATGATTTCTAAGTTTTATTGGAATTTTTTTTTAGATTTTCCTTTTTTCGGACGAATTCCACTAAATTCAGCTGCGGGGTTAAAATGCTCACTATACCCCTCGATACATTCCTTAAGGGGTGTAGTTTGCCAAATGGTGTCTTTTTAACCCCTTAGTGACCAGCCCATTTTAGGCCTTAATGACCAAGCTATTTTATTCGTTTTTCTATAGTCGCATTCAAAGAGCTATAACGTTTTTATTTTTTCGTCTACATAGCTGTATGAGGACTTGTTTTTTGCGGGATTAGTTGTGCTTTTTAATGGCACCATTTTTGGGTACATATAATTTTTATATTAACTTTTATTAACCTTTTTGGGGGGGATTATAAAAAAAAACTGAAATTCCGCCATTGTTCTATGCGTTTTTAAATTGACGCCGTTCACTGTGCGACGTAATTAACATGTTACCTTTATTCTATGGGTCGGTACGATTACGGCGATACCACATATGTGGAGGTTTTTTTATGTTTTACGACTTTTGCACAATAAAAACACTTTTGAACTAAAATTATTTGTTTTTGCATCGTCGCTTTCCAAGAGCCGTAATTTTTTTATTTTTCCATCAATGTAGTGATTTTTTGGGCTTGTTTTCTGCGGGACAAGACGTAGTTTTGAATGGTACTGTTTTGGGGTACATGGGACTTATTGATTCATTTTTATTATGACTTTTTTGGGGGGCAATGGAAAAAAATTGCAATTTCGCCATAGTTTTTGGCGTTTTTTTTTACGGTGTTCACTTTGCGGTTTAAATTACATATTAACTTTATTAATGGAGTCATTATGGTCGCGGCAATACCACATATGTGTACTTTTTTTTTTTTTTTTTTACACTTTTACTAAATAAAACCACTTTTTATGGAAAAAAATGGATTTATTTTTTTACTGTACTTTTTATTAATAATCTTTATTTCACTTTGATGACTGATTTTATTAGTCCCACTAGGGGACTTTACTGTGCGATGTTCCGATCGCTGCTATAATGCTCTGGTATACTTCGTATACCAGAGCATTATTGCCTGTCAGTGTAAATCTGACAGGCAATCTGTTAGGACGTGCCTCCGGCGCGTCCTAACAGGCATATGTCCAGGGTAGACCTGGGGGCTTTTATCAGTCCCCCGGCTGCCATGACACCCCATCGGAGACCCACGATTGCATTCGCGGGCCGCCGATGGGTGACAGAGGGAGCGCACTCCCTCTGTAGACAAAGTTAAATGCCGCGGTCGCTATTGACGGCGGCATTTAACGGGTTAAACGGCCGCGATCGAAGTAAACTTCGATCGCGGGCGTTGGAGCAGGAGCTCAGCTGTCATCAGACAGCAGAGCCCCGGCTCCTGCCTGCACGGGAGACCCGTGCAGGACTTAGACTAGGCTGACGTGAAAAGGCGTCAGCCTAGCCTAAAGCCCAGTAGTGAATCACGTAAAAAGGCGTATTAGTGGTCACTAAGGGGTTAAGGGTGTTTCCACTATTTTGGCACCACAAGACCTCTTCAAACCCGACATGGTGCCTAAAATATATTCTAATAAAAGGGAGGCCCCAAAATCCTTTAGGCGCTCCTTTGCTTCTGAGGCCTGTGCTTCAGTACATTAGCACACTAGGGCCGAATGTGGGATATTTCTAAAAACTGCAGAATCTGGGCAATAAATATGGAGTTGTGTTTCTCTGGTAAAACCCTTTTGTGTTACAGAAATTGGATTTTCTGAGCAAGAAAGAAATTTGTAAATTTCACCTCTACTTTGCTTTAATTCCTGTGAAACACCTAAAAGGGTTAAGAAACTTTCTAAATGCTGTTTTGAAAACTTTGAGGGGTGCAGTTTTTAAAATTGGGTGTCTTATGGGGGTTTCTAATATAGGAGGCCCTCAAAGCCACTTCAGAACTGAACCGGTACCTATAAAAATAGGTTTTGGAAATTTTCTTAAAAATGTGAGAAATTGCTGCTAAAGTTCTAAGCCTTGATTCGTCCTAGAAAAAAAAAAAGGATGCTCAAAAAACGATGCCAACATAAAGTAGACCTATTAGTAACTATTTTGTGTGGTATTGCTGTCTGTTTTACAAGCAGATGCAGCTAAATACAGAAAAATGCAAATTGTCTCTAAATTTTGGTGTTTTTCACAAAGAAATACTGAACTTACTGATCAAATTTTTCCACTAACAAAGTACAGTATGTCAGGAGAAAATCTCAGAATCGCTTGGATAGGTAAAAGCATTCCCAAGTTATTACCACATAAAGTGACACGTCAGATTTGAAAAAAATCAGCTGCGTCCACAAGGCCAAAACATGCTCAGTCCTGAAGGGGTTAAACAAGCACCCAACATGCTCTATTATAATATACTAAAATTCACTCCCTAAGAGTTGATATTGGAAAGATTAGGCAAAGGTGTAGCTATACAAAGAGCAGAGTATAGGAGTCCTTAGGCCATGGTGCCTGAAGGGGCCCAAAGGCCGCTCTGCCACATAAGAGTACACCATGTTACGTGGTACGTGGTAGGTTAGGGGGCCATGTAGCAAGTTTTGCAGTGGGGCTCAGTAGCTTCAAGTAGCCCTACGAGTGTAGGGCTACCATTTTGATTAGTGACATATCCCATATCAATGGAGTCTATGTAAGCAAATGCTGTTTATTCCCAGGATCATTGTTTGGTAATGGTGTATCAATAGTGGGTATTTTGCAAAGCTAGAGAAGGTATCTAGCATCCGTTATTTATACCTTATCAAGTTCGAGGTAATCCCTTTAACTACGGGTGACCAACCCATCCAAATGCTATGGGGCACAGAGAAATAAAGCAGCAGAATGCTAGTTGAAATGAGGGAAGGCAACCAAACGTGCACCATGTGTTTTTTTTTCTGGACTCAATTGTGACGGTCAGCAATTCCGTTGGGTGGCCCTCATTCTTGAGATCTAAATATAGGAGTTGCAATAGTGCAGAAATAGTGCAATAGTGCAGAAAATACTAAATAAGGATTCTGCTATCCGACACCCAGTGATCCGTTCTGTGGGTCCAGCACTTTCTTATCTATATATACAGAGACGAACAGAGTAAACCCTGGGAAACAAAGAGCACCCGACTTGGCCAGGTAGAATTATAGCAGTGTCATAACCAAAACATAGATGGTGCATATAGACCCAATTTAGAAAAGTATATATTATGACTTTTCAGTAATGTAACAAAAAACCAAGTATGAAAATATACATATAAACACATGATGAAATTAATGTGTGTATATCTAAGAGTATAGGTCATAGAAATTAGTCAGACATATAAGCACATAAAGCTCTAATAGTTCACTAAGAAATTAAATCTAGCAAGTCAACGACCTCAGGATGGTGAATCACCACTTAGAGAATATGAGCAGCTGCATAACAAACAAAATATCAGCCCTATAGATGCAAATGCAGGGCTGAAAAATGACAGGAAAGCACAAGGCCATAAGCCCAATAAAGCAATACAGTCAAGGGCAGTGATGTGAATCGTCGTATCAGGCACCAACATGTATTACCAAAAAGACCATATAGATAATAAACAGACCATAAATAAGAGAGCAGTCCATATATTTCAGGACAGACCATGTATTTCAGATCGGTCCATATGATCCAGAACCAGAAAAATGGTCTCCAAACGTGGTCACAGCAACAAAATTGGTTTGTTTGGCGCCTGACAACAACTGGACACTGCATGGGTTGATATCAGGACGGTAACAGGCCCCATACAAACCCATTTTGTTGCTGTGACCACGTTTGGAGACCATTTTGCTGCTTGGACATTGATATACCTTGCCAGCTTTCCACCCGGGATCTACCACTACAACCCACCTCGGCTGAGGCGCCTTAATGGCGGATGAGTATATGGTTATTTTCAATGCTGTCGATTTTGAATTTGAATTAAACAGTTGGTTCTGAATCATATGGACTGTTTTGAAATACTGTCCTGAAATATAAGGACTGCTCTGTTATTTATGGTCTGTCCATTATTTGCCCTTGACCGTATTGCTATATCAGGCTTATGGCCTGGTGCTTTTCTGTAATTTTTTTAGCCCTGCATTTGCATCTATAGGGCTGATTATGTTATGCAGCTGCTCATATTCTCTAAGTGGTGATTCACCATCCTGAGGTCATTGACCTGCTAGATTTAATTTCTTAGCTAACTATAAGGGTATGTGCACACACAAAATAAAAAACATCCGAAAATACGGAGCGGTTTTCAAGGGAAAACAGCTCCTGATTTTCAGACGTTTTTTAATCAGTCGCGTTTTTCACAGCGTTTTTAACGGCCGTTTTAGGAGCTGTTTTTCTATAGAGTCTATGAAAAACGGCTCCAAAAACGTCCCAAGAAGTGACATGCAGTCCTTTTTCGCAGCCGTTTTTTTACGTGGCAGTTTCTCAAAACGGGCGCGTAAAAAAACGGCCCGTTGGAACAGAACGGCATTTTCCCATTGCAATCAATGGGCGGATGTTTGTAGGCGTTCTGTTTCCGATTTTTCGGCCGTTTTTTGGCTGTTTACGGCCCAAAAAACGGCCGGAAATAAGCCGTGTGAACATACCCTTAGAGCTTTATGTCTCACTAATTTCTATGACCTATACTCTTAGAAGTAGTGGCGGACACAGACAGCTCGGGGCCCCTGTGCAAGAACAGTATATGCGCCGCTTGCTCTTCAATATCTTATCATAGATCACCCCTTATGTTGCTCTAACAATCCATCAGTAATTCTTAGCAATAAAATGTATTACCTCAGGCATTGACATGCAATCTAATAGACAAAAAAAAGGCTGCTTTAAGGTGCAATGGGCCCTTTACCTACTAGGCCCCTGTGCAGTTGCACAGGTTGTACCAATGGTATGTCCGCCCCTGCTTAGAAGTACACACATTAATTTCATTGTGTTTATATGTACATTTTCATACTCATACATATATACTTTTCTAACTTGGGTCTGTATGCACCATCTGTCTTTTGTTTACGATACTGCCATAATTCTACCCGGCCAGGTTTGTGACATTCTTATGGTGATGGAGGATCACCTATGATGCAGTATTTTTCTCACTTTCTAATCATAAATCTTTGTAAAAAAAAAAATGTTTATATTTTTATAACCCTTGAGTGGAGTGCCCTTCGTTTTCCAGGGTCTTCTAATATATATATATATATATATATATCTAAAATTTATTTCCTGGGCGGCACCGTACCATTTTTCTTTGACTTTCTCATCTATTTTTGCTAGTGCTGAGCTAATGGGTGCTGGAGCAGTGGACTGATTTTCCATAAAAAGAAAAAATATATAAAATGTATACATCCTACATAGTCTAGTATTCTAGTTTAAAATACAAATGATCCAACAAGGTAAATCTTATTTTAAGAAAGAAAGATTCTCGCCCGACACCAGCTCTCAGTCTCCAGTGGTAAATGGAGCATGAATGATCCTTGACCGACCACTGTTTTATTTATAAAATTTTAGCGGCAGAACGCTTTGTCTGCTTTTCTTATGTTATTATTACATGTGAGATTGGAAGCTTAGTGAACACCTATTGCACTTGTGTGGTGAAAGCTACTTAATCTAACAATTTAGAAATGTCAAAACTACACCCACACATTTTAGCTAGATCAGCTTCACCGTAAGTAGGAAAAACTACTATAGTAAGTATGGTCCATTGTTATAGCAGAACAGTAACAGCTGGTTAAAAAATGCCTCCCTCTGCCAGTATACTGTGTAATAAATCCTATTCACTTACATAGGGAATTGCATAACCGGTAATTTTCCCACGGACCTAGTCTGGTCAGTATTTCGCATCAGTATTTATCAGACAAAAATTTTCAGAGGCAAGTCTTAGTTTGTGGTAAATATTGTAAATACCTTATTTCCTCAGGTCAAAGAAATGCCTTCATTTTGTTGATAGCTGCCTTATTAAGAACTACACTCATCGGCCTACAACAGAGACTCTGCTTAAACATTCCTTTGTTCGGGATCTACAAAATGAACGCCAGATACGTATTATGCTGAAAGATCATTTGGATAGAACAAGAAAGAGGAAAGAAAAAGGTATTTAATTTCATCATTGTATATATTCCAGTGTAACACAGCTGCAGCTAGGTGGCGCAAAGTGAATACAGATTCCTTCCTAGTCATGAAGTCTAAGATCTACAGTCAGCAAGTCTCCTCTGTGGACCGTTGCGGACCACCAGAATACTTAGTTATCAAAGTACCGTAGGAGGTGGAAATTGATCCGGAAATTTGAAGCTCTGGATTAGTGTGCATACACAGATGTATATAAAAAAGTAGGAGGTATAAAAAAAAGAAAAAAAAAAAAAAGAAGAAGAAGTATAATCTAAGATAAAGAAGCCAGGATAGACTCTAAATGACACATCCACAAAGAAGAACACTTCCTTTTCCTGATATTTGCATACATCCAGCCAGTCAGCAGTAATTAGATAGCGGACAGATATACCCACCATGCCTTTTGTTTTTTCAGATGAAACAGGATATGAGTACAGTGGAAGTGAGGAGGATGATGATGAGATGAATGAAGACGAAGGAGAGCCAAGGTAAGTAAATGCATAGTTCCTAAATTATGTTACAATAAGCAATGGACAAAGTAACACCACGAAAGATCATTTCAGGTAAATCGCTCAGGTCTTATCCTGCCTGCCAAGGATATAAACTATGGCATAGAAGATAAAGGAGTCTGCTACTGCAGAAGCTCTATATTGGCTGTCAAAGTCAAACTAGATTAAAGAGTTATTTTAGAAGCTTAAGAAGACGCACCATCAGCACAACTGAGCACAAAGTGTATTTATGGTTAAACACAGCATTTCACAGATTTCATAGGAGTAACATTGTAAGTCACTTAGATCTTGTAAGTTATATAGCGCAAACATATTTAATGGCGTTGTACAAAGATTATATTTACATCAGTCCAGTCTCCACTGGGGCTCATATCCGAAGTTTCCTTGACCTTCCTAAGTAGAGTCGTGTGTTAATGAACCTTCCCTTACCCATCTTATCCCTCCACCCCCACCTTTAGGAAAGACACGTGACACCGAGGTTGGATGTGAAATGGCCACAGCAGCCGTTTATTAATTTCACAGTTTTATCAAAACAATTTAAATCCGAAACATTCGGATAACTAGTTAGGAATCCACCAGAGAATTCCTCCTAATAATTCACATGACCCAACATGGGTCAGAATCGTACATAACAATTTAACGTTAACATTAACCCGAGCAGAGGAAGTCCTTGAAGCCCCTTCAGATGTTCCTTTTTAAGAACACACCGAATTAGCCATCTGCAAACCACCAATTACCTCCAGCCGTAAACCAGCTCGGAAGCACCGTTCACCTCTGCAGATGGCTCCAACCACTAGAAGTCCACTTCAAGGGGATAACACCCGATGAAGCCCTCAAGTGATATACCGACCACTAGAAGTCCACTTCAAGGGGATAACACCCGATGAAGCCCTCAAGTGATATACCGACCACTAGAAGTCCACTTCAAAGGGATAACACCCGATGAAGCCTTCAAGTGATATACCTTCTACCAGAAGACCACTTCAAAGGGATAACACCCGATGAAGTCTTCAACCATGTACCTTTTTTGGGGGACGCATACCCCCGATGCGAATCTATTTCAATTCCCAAAAACAAATCGTCGCTACTGGGCCCTCCGTTTTTTCTGGCGCCAAAGGGATCCCAAAATCCCTCGCAACCTTCTGTAGTGCATAAAGCAAATTACCGCAAACCGGCGAACCCCCCGGGCCAACGCACAAGAAATCATCTAAGTAATGGATCAACGAGTCGACCCCGGATACTCCCCTCGCTACCCACTCCACGAAGCTACTAAACGCCTCGAAGTACGCACAAGAAAGGGAACACCCCATCGGAAGGCACCGATCCACATAAAAGGCCCCATTCCAAAAACAGCCCAACAGCCGTTGGCTTTCTGGATGAACTGGCAACAACCTGAACGCCGCCTCGATTTCGGTTTTTTCTAGCAGCGCGCCCGGACCCGCAGCCCGCACTAACCCCACCGCCTTATCGAATGAGGTATAGGCTACGAAGCACAACTCGTGATCTATCCCGTCGTTTACCGACGAACGCTTGGGATACGATAAGTGTTGAATTAAACGAAATTTTACGGGCTCGCGCTTAGGAACAATACCCAACGGGGACACCACTAAATCTTTTACTGGCGACTCAACAAAAGGCCCTGACATGCGACCCAACGAAACTTCTTTTAACAATTTGTCCGACACGACCTTGGCATGCGAGTAAGCCGATTTTAAATTCCTCCGCGTAACCGGAACCTCATAAGGAGGCGGGGGAATAACGAAACCAACACGAAAACCCTCGTAAAGCAACTTAGCCGCCGCCCTGTCCGGATACTCACTTAGATAAGGGGCCATCTTTTCCACCCTCACCGGTGACACCCCCTTGACCAGCCGCGGAGGACTGGTTCCCTGACCTCCTTTTCCGCATACATTTCGCCGCCCCGTGTGATGCACCATTACACTCCGAACACACGTGCTTGAACTTGCACGTGGCCCCGAACTTGCACTGGCCTTCATTAAATTGCCAGCAAAACCCTGCCTTTCCCCCGCCGCCTTGTCCAACCTGACTAGACTGGCCTCCTTGGCCGGCGCTCCCGGGAAAGGACTGCCTAACCGGAGCCGTAACCCGTAACCAGAGAGCAATATCCTTCTGGTCCCACCGAATCACCGGCCGAACCGCTTTTCGCTGACGGAATTGCTCGTCGTATCGCAGCCACGCCTGGCCCCCATACGCCCTATGAGCCTCCCCAATAGCATCAAAATAACAAAACAACGCCGAACAATTTTCCGGCGCCTTTTCCCCTATCACACTGGCTAATATGGCGAACGCCTGCGACCAATTAACGAACGTCTGCGGGATAAGCCTATACCGCCGCCGTTCCTCCTCGTCCTTTTTACTCTCGTCCCGCTTGCCCTTATCCAAATTAAATTTAGCGAGCGGCAAGAGAGAAAAAATCTCTACATATTCGTCCTTCCAGATCCGCTCACGCACCTCCTGCTTTAAATGCGCCCCCAACGGACCTTCGAAACACACATACACCTCCCCACGAGCGCGATCATCAATACGCACCCGATCGCCATCTTTTTGCGCCTCGGTCTGTACCGACACCGCGACCGCCTCTCTAACCGCCGTTACGGGCCGCGCTTGTAACAATCCCCCTTCCCTGGGACCCTCCCCAACTACCGCCGGGGACACTTCCGTGACTACCGGCGCCACCGCCCTATCTAGGCGCCCGACCAGCTCTCTCAAGCAACCCACTAAGTCTGCCAAACCCGCGCCATCGCGCCCGCCCGCGCCACTACCGGCCACCGATGCGACGCTAGCAGCCCCCCCGCCGATACCCGACATAGAAATCGCTGGATATGACAATGATGGAGTTATACACTCACCGGGCTGCACAGGCGCTGTGTTCCCGTCAGCCGGACCATCCTGACCTCGACGATACACGTCCAGTTCACCTTCCTCCAGCTCTTCTCTCGCCGACGACTGTCCATCCAAACGACATCTTCGGAACGGGGATGAGGACGCGCTGACCGATGGGCCGGCAACCTGCCGCCCGACCGCCGGGACCCAGACTTCCGACCGGACCTGTTGCCTCGACGTCGCTGCAGATCTAGACGTCCGTCTCGCTGATCCTGAAGAAGCCTGCCCCCTGGCCGGAACATCACCAGGCGGGGCGGCCGTACCTTGTCCTCCGAATCTTCCATCCGATGGGGGAGGGGTGACAGGGAGCCCGGCCTGCGACTCCCTGCTTACCGCCGGACCCCGTCGCGGCTTGGGATTCCTGCCAGGACGCAGGGCCTGGGAAGGGGCGGTCCTCCCAGCTGCCTGGCCTGCAGCGTCCGAGATCGGGCTCCCTCTGCGACGCCGTGTCCGCGGGACTGCCTCAGGACTGAGGCGCTCTGGAGGTCGGGACCGCCGGGAGGGACGGGTCGACCCGGCCTGAGTCGCCGTCACCCCCGGCAACGCTCTCAGCCTGCTCCGAGCAGGAGCGGTTGTTGCCGACTCCCCCCCGCCGCCATAGTAATGCTAGTAAGGGGGCCGGGGGAGGGGAGCCTGTCCCCTACAACAGACCCCGAACGCCGGGCCTGGCGTGGCGAAACGGCGTCCGGGATCCTAGTTAATGCAGCCACGGTCTCCTCAAGCCATCCGGGACCGTGGTGCACATCAGCGGCACGCAGCCGCTCTAATAATACGGCCTCCGACATTGTTATAAGCGCGGGCAACGGGGAGCTTGTCTCTCCCTGTGTTACTCCTCCCGCTGCTTCCGGCTCAATGCCGCAAACAGCGGGAAGCTCAGCAACGGCCCCCTGACTCCTCCTTGTCCCTCCTCCACCTCCTCCTAACTCTCCCTCCAACTCTCCCTTACCTATTAACCCTTTCCCTACCAGTGAGGTCATGGAGGCTTCCCCTTAAGCCCTGCAGGCTGCGTCCAGCCTCTTCTATCTCAGCAGCACAAATTGGTGCATTTATGTACACACACCGTTCAGCCATAACAATAAAACCACCTGCTTAATATTGGGTAGGTCCCCCTTATGTCGCTAATACCGCTCTGACTCAGAGACTGCATGGGTTCCACAAGATCTCTGAAGGTGTCCTGTATCTGGCACCAAGACGTTACCAGCAGATCCTTGAAGTCCTGTAAGTTGTGAGGTGGGGACTCCATGGATCAGACTTATTTTTCTAGAACAATCCACACATGCTGGATCAGATTAAAATCTGGGGAATTTGGAGGCAAAGTTAACACCTTGAACTATTTGTCATGATCCTCAAATAACTCCTGAACAATTGTGGCAGAGCACATTATTCTGCTGAAAGAGACCACTGCCATTAGGGAATACTCAGTGGCGTAACTATAGGGGTCGCAGCGGTAGTAACTGACAGCACTTACATTCTTCCTTCCGGAGCGTAGCGGCGGTCCTGACGTCAAAGCACTGTGCACAGCGCACGACGTCACAACGCTATGCGCTGCGCACGACATCACACGACTGCGCTATTGGTTGTCTCAAGAACAACGGAATCCTGTCACAACGGTGACAAACAGAAACCTTTAGCAACGTTTCTGTCACCATAGAGATCAATGTTGAGGGAAACGGAAGCTGAGGTTTCAGTTTACCTTTCCGTTGAGTGGTTACCAGACGGAAACCTCTGACGGAAGGGCAGCGGTGATGTTACATAGTTACATCGTTTGTACGGTTGAAAAAAGACACATGTCCATCAAGTTCAACCAAGGGATGGGAAAGGGGAAGTGGGATGGGAAAGGGGAAGTAAAAAATGTTTACACATAGGAGCTAATATTTTTTTGTTCTAGGAAATTATCTAAGCCTTTTTTAAAGCCATCTACTGTCCCTGCTGTGACCAGCTCCTGCGGTAGGCCATTCCATAAATTCACCGTTCTCACAGTAAAGAAGGCTTGTCGCCTATGCAGGTTGAACCTTTCTTTTTCCAGACGAAGGGAGTGCCCCCTTGTTTTTTGAGGGGGTTTTACATGGAACAGGATTTCACCATAATTTTTTGTATGTGCCATTCATATATTTATATAAGTTAATCATGTCCCCCCTTAGTCGTCTTTTCTCAAGGCTAAATAGGTTTAGTTCTTTTAATCTTTCCTCATAACTTAGATTCTCCATGCCCCTTATTAGCTTCGTTTGCTCTTCTTTGTATTTTTTCCAACTCCAGGGCATCCTTTCTATGAACTGGAGCCCAGAACTGGACTGCATATTCTAGATGAGGCCTCACTAATGCTTTGTAAAGTGGTAATATTACATCCCTGTCCCGCGAGTCCATGCCTCCTTTGATACACGACAATATTTTGATGGCCTTTGAAGCAGCTGATTGATACTGCATGCTGTTATTTAGGCCTCATTTACACGAGCGTATTATACGCGCGTGCGACGCGCGTGCTTTTCACGCGTGTCGTACGCACCTATAATAGTCTATGGGGCTGTTTAGACGATGCGTGAATTTTGCGCAGCGTGAGTGCGTTGCGTAAAACTCACGACATGTTCTATATTCTTGCGTTTTTCACGCAACACGCACCCATTGACTTCAATGGGTGCGTGAAAACAACGCATGCCACACTGACGGTCCTGCGTTGCATGCGCGAAAATCACGCAGCCGCGCATCATACACGGATGACACACGGAGCTGTCAATTGCCTTTTGCGCACGCAAAACGCAGCGTTTTTTTGCGTGCGCAAAACGCACACGCTCGTGTAAATGAGGCCTTAGTTTATGATTTACAATTACACCCAGATCCTTCTCATCAAGTGATTCCCCCAGTGTAGCTCCCCTAGGACATATGATGCATGCAGGTTGTTCGTACCCAGGTGCATAACTTTACATTTATCTACATTAAACTTAATTTGCCAAGTGGACGCCCAAACACTTAGTTTGTTTAAATCTGCCTGTAATTCATGAACATCTTCCATAGTCTGAACTATATTACATAGCTTGGTGTCATCTGCAAAAATTGAAATAGTGCTATTAATCCCATCCTCTATATCATTAATAAATAAGTTGAATAATAGTGGTCCCAGCACGGAACCCTGGGGTACACCACTTATAACTGGGGACCATTCAGAGTAGGAATCATTGACCACAACTCCCTGGATACGGTCCTTGAGCCAATTCTCAATCCAATTACAAACTATACTTTCTAAACCTATAGTCCTTAATTTACCCATTAGACGTCTATGGGGGACAGTGTCAAATGCCTTTGCAAAGTCCAAAAACACTATATCCACAGCGGCCCCTCTGTCTAGGCTTCTGCTTACCTCTTCATAAAAACAAATCAGGTTGGTTTGACAGCTTCTGTCCTTTGTAAAACCGTGCTGGCTGTCACTTATAATACTATTTGTCACATAATTCTGTATATAGTCCCTCAATAGCCCCTCAAACATTTTCCCCACAATTGATGTTAAGCTTACTGGTCTATAATTACCCGGCGAAGACCTAGAGCCCTTTTTGAAAATAGGCACTACATTTGCCCTGCGCCAGTCCCTTGGCACTATACCAGTCATGAGAGATTCTCTAAATATTATGAAGAGGGGGACAGAAATAACTGAACTAAGCTCCTTAAGAACTCTAGGTTGTAACCCATCTGGTCCCGGGGCCTTGTGTACATTTATTTTATTTAGCTTGTGAACAGGCCCTTACTAATGTTTTTTTTTGTGTTTGTGTTTTTTTGAAAGGTTTGGTCGTTGGACAACGTCGGCTTCGAGGACTACTTCGATGACTGCTTTTTTATTATCAATAAAATGGTTAATGAGGGTTGTGTGTTTTTTTTTTTATTTCAATAAAATATTTTTTCTGTGTCCTTGTATTTTTTTTAAGCTTTATTACTACTCCCTTACTAAGGTGGGGCTTAGTGTTAGCCGGTGCAAAGGCTAACATTAACCCCCGTTATTCACCTCCACTAGGGGTGCCATGAAGAGCCGGGAACGATATAGTACACGACCATCTGTAGTGATGGCCGGGCGCTGGGGCGGCCACAGGCTGGTATTATTAGGCTGGGAAAGGCAAAAACACAGTGGCCCTTCCAGCCCTGGTAATTCCAGGCTGCTGCTGCTATGTTGTATGTGGCTGGCTATGAAAAATGGGGGGGATCCTATGTCATTTTTTAAAAATAAATAAATAAAGAATTGGAAAGAACGATGTGGGGTTCCCCATTTTTATAACCAGCCATATACAGCAAAGCAGCAGCAGGCTAGCATTACCAGGGTGGGAAGGGACACTGTTTTTTTTTTGGGCCTTTCTCAGCCTAAGAATACCAGCCTGCGGCCACGCCAGTGCCCATCCATCATTAGAGATGGTCGGGTACTGGATTGTACCCGGCTCTTCCCAGTACTCCTGGTGGCGGTGGGTACCAGGGTAATAATGGGGGTTAGTGTTAGCCTATTCATGTCTAACATTAAGCCCCTCCTTCGTAATGGATGTTGTCAATCAGCCAGCGGCCATTGCTAAGGGGGTAGTAATAAAGTTTAGAAAAATACAAAGACATAGGAAAAATATTTTATTGAAATAAAAATCCCACACACAACCCTCGTTATTCATTTTATTGAGAATAAAAAAGAGCGGTCATGGAAGTAGTCCAACAACCGAACCTGTAAAAAAACACAAACAAACACATAAAAAAGCAAAACAATTATTATTCTTATCTTTCCTGGGTCCAGCGCTGAAGCCGCAATGTCAGCGAGCTGAGTCATATATCTAATCCTATCGTGCATGATACAGTTTGCTGAGCCACTGTATCTAATCCTATCAGGTGTGATACTGTCTGCTGAGCCACTGTATCTAACCCTATCATGTGTGATTCTGTCTGCTGAGCCACTGTATCTAATCCTATCATGTGTGATACTGTTTGCTGAGCCACTGTATCCAATCCTATCCTTAGCTATAGGGTCATAGCGCTATAGATATGCTGTCATATGTGTATATATATATATATATATATATATATATATATCACACACACACATATTTTTTTGGGGGTATATGTATTGTACAGGGGCTATTTCCCCTGACGTTTCAAGACCTTAGTGACGCCCCTGGCTGCTAGTGCTGCATCGTTGGGTCACTTAAGAGAGGCAGCGATGCATCTGACAGCTGCGGGCCATTGGCCATGAGAAGTTTGGGGAAGGGGGTCCCAAGAAGAATCTTTGCATCGGGGCCCATGAACCTTTAGCTACACCCCTGGGAATACTGTTGCCATGAAGGGGTGTACTTGGTCTAAAACAATGCTTAGGTAGGTGGTACATGTCAAAGTAACATCCACATGAATGCAGGACATAAGGTTCCCCAGCAGAATATTGAACAGAGCATCACACTGCATCCGAGGGCTTGTCTTCCTCCCATAACGCATACTGGTGCCATCTCTTCCCCAGATAAGCGATGTGCGCATCCACCCGGCCATCCACATGTTGAGACTTAAAAAAATAATTGAATAAAGTTTGTAATAAATAAAAGTCCCCAAGTAAAAAAAACAAAAACAAAAAAAAAACACTTTTTCCGCTGTTTTCTGTTCATCTTGCCTTAAAAAAATAAAAATGATCAAAAAGTCACATATACTCCCACATACAACCAATAAAAACTACAAGTCATCCGGCAAAAAGAAGCCCTCACACAGGTGTCAGAAGAAAAATAAAAAAGTTATGGCTTTTAACCCCTACCCGCATGAGTAACTACAGTGGAGGAAATAAGTATTTGATCCCTTGCTGATTTTGTAAGTTTGCCCACTGTCAAAGTCGTGAACAGTCTAGAATTTTTAGGCTAGGTTAATTTTACCAGTGAGAGATAGATTATATAAAAATAAAAAAAAGGAAAATCACATTGTCAAAATTATATATATTTATTTGCATTGTGCACAGAGAAATAAGTATTTGATCCCCTACCAACCATTAAGAGTTCAGCCTCCTCCAGACCAGTTACACGCTCCAAATCAACTTGTTGCCTGCATTAAAGACAGCTGTCTTACATGGTCACCTGTATAAAAGACTCCTGTCCACAGACTCAATTAATCAGTCTGACTCTAACCTCTAGAACATGGGCAAGACCAAAGAGCTTTCTAAGGATGTCAGGGACAAGATCATAGACCTGCACAAGGCTGGAATGGGCTACAAAACCATAAGTAAGACGCTGGGTGAGAAGGAGACAACTGTTGGTGCAATAGTAAGAAAATGGAAGACATAAAAAATGACTGTCAATCGACATCGATCTGGGGCTCCATGCAAAATCTCACCTCGTGGGGTATCCTTGATCCTGAGGAAGGTGAGAGCTCAGCCGAAAACTACACGGGGGAACTTGTTAATGATCTCAAGGCAGCTGGGACCACAGTCACCAAGAAAACCATGGGTAACACATTATGCCGTAATGGATTAAAATCCTGCAGTGCCCGCAAGGCCCCCCTGCTCAAGAAGGCACATGTACAGGCCCGTCTGAAGTTTGCAAATGAACATCTGGATGATTCTGAGAGTGATTGGGAGAAGGTGCTGTGGTCAGATGAGACTAAAATTGAGCTCTTTGGCATTAACTCAACTCGCCGTTTTTGGAGGAAGAGAAATGCTGCCTATGACCCAAAGAACACCGTCCCCACTGTCAAGCATGGAGGTGGAAACATTATGTTTTGGGGGTGTTTCTCTGCTAAGGGCACAGGACTACTTCACCGCATCAATGGGAGAATGGATGGAGCCATGTACCGTCAAATCCTGACTCCACCAGGACATTAAAAATGGCTCGTGGCTGGGTCTTCCAGCACGACAATTACCCGAAACATACAGCCAAGGCAACAAAGGAGTGGCTCAAAAAGAAGCACATTAAGGTCATGGAGTGGCCTAGCCAGTCTCCAGACCTTAATCCCATCGAAAATTTATTCAGGGAGCTGAAGATCCGAGTTGCCAAGCGACAGCCTCGAAATCTTAATGATTTAGAGATGATCTGCAAAAGAGGAGTGGGCCAAAATTCCATCTAACATGTGTGCAAACCTCATCATCAACTACTAAATATGTCTGACTGCTGTGCGTGCCAACAAGGGTTTTGCCACCAAGTATTAAGTCTTGTTTGCCAAAGGGATCAAATACTTATTTCTCTGTGCACAAATGCAAATAAATATATATAATTTTGACAATGTGATTTTTATTTTATTTTTTTATATAATCTATCTCTCACTGGTAAAATTAACCTAGCCTAAAAATTCTAGACTGTTCATGTCTTTGACAGTGGGCAAACTTACAAAATCAGTAAGGGATCAAATACTTATTTCCTTCACTGTAACTATACGTCGTCGCGGGAGGTTACTTCCCGCACGAGGATGTATAGTTACTGAGTGGTTTCCGGTGCACACTGTCGGCGACTGTGTGCACCGGGAGATCAGCTGTCGCCGGCAGCTGACACTTTACTCTTGCCGGCCAGCGGTCCTTTTCCGCTGATGAATTAACACCTTAATTTTGGCGATCGGTTGCAATCGCTGAATTTTAGGGGTTTCTAGCATATCGCCAGACAACAGTCCGAAATCGCGGGGTTTGGCAATAGTTAGCATGGAAAACGGAAGCCAAACGTGTCTGCCATGGACGGAAGCCCATCAGGATCAACCTTCGGCTGGTCCCGATAGGCTTCCTGTCAGAGTGACAGGAAGTCACCGTGTCGTTCCCGATGCACACTGTCGGCGACAAGGTGTGCATCGGGAACTGGGAGATCAGCTGTCCCTGACAGCTGACACTCCACTGTTGCCGATCAGCGGCTCATCGCCGCTGATTTAGGCAATTAACACGTTAAATGTGGTGCTCAATTGCGATCGCCACATTTAGGGGGTTGATGATGCTTGTGATGGCATCCGGAGGCCAGGCAACTTCCTCCGGGTCCGCAATGTATGGAAGCCTCGTAGACTTACCGTCAGAGTGACTGTGACATCACACTGACAGTTGGAATACATTACACTACCTAGGTAGTGTAATGTACTCTAGCAGCGATCAGAGCTGCAGGTAAAAAAAGAAAGTGTAAAAAGTAAAAAAAAAAGTTCATAAAAATGTTTTATAAAAGTGTAAAAATAAAAGTTTTTGTTTTCCTATAATAAAACATTATAGGAAAAGAATGAAACCGTTAAAAAAAGTACACATATTTGGTATCACCGTGTTCGTAATGACCCAAACTATGAAACTATAATGTTATTTTTTCCGCTCGGTGAATGCCGCAAACAAAATAAACAGCATCGCTATTTTTTGGTCACTACCCCTCCCTAGATATAGAATAAAAAGTGATCAAAAAGTCGCATTTACCCCAAAATAGCACCAATAAAAACTACAACCCGTCCCGCAAAAAAACAAGACCTCCCACAGCTTTTTTAATTTAAAAATAAAAAAAAGTTACGGCTCAGAATATGGTGTCTCAGAAAATAAATTTTATAGAAACGTAATTTTTTGTGCAAACGCTGCAAAACTTAAAAAAAAACCTATATACATATGGTAACGCCGTAATCGTACCGACCCGCAAAATAAAGTAAAATGTAATTTATTGCGCACGGTGAACGCTGTAAGAAATAAAGAATTTAAAGCGCCAAAATCACAGATTTTTGGTCACCTTAGCTCTAAAAAAGATGTAATAAAAAGTGATCAGGAAGATGTATGTACCAAACAAAGGTATCAATAAAAGCTACAGCTCGTCCTGCCAAAAATAAGCCCTCACAGCGCTCAATCGACCAAAAAATAAAAAAGTTCTGGATGTCAGAATGTGATAACAAAACAATTAATTTTTTTTTAACAAATAGTCTTTTCTTTGTAAAAGTAGTAACATATAAAAAAAATATATACATTTGGTATTACCGTAATTGTATTGAGACGCAGAATAAAACTAAAGTGGTCGTTTTTACCGCACGGTGAAAGACTTAAAAACAAAACCCGAAAAACAATGGAGGAATCACAGTTTTTCCCAATTTCAGCCCGCAAATAATTTTCTTTCAGTTTCCCAGCACATTTTATGGTACTTTAAATGGTGTTAATAGAAACTACAACTCTTCCCGCAAAAAAATAAGCCCTCACACCACTCTACTGATGGAAAAATTAAAAAAAAATTATGGCTCTTGGAAGGCGGGGAGTGAAAAACGAAAATGAAAAAGCAAAAAAGGATCAGTCCTGGAAGGGTTAATTAATTTCTAATAAAAAACATTTATGCCCACATATGGGGTACTGCCGTAATCGAGAGAAATTGCTTTACAAATGTTGGGGTGCTTTTCCTCTTTTATCCCTTGTGAAAATTAAAAAAATGCGACATTTTAGTGGACAAAAATGTTGATATTCATTTTCACGGCCTAATTCCACCAAATTCTACAAAAAACCTGTGGGGTCAAAATGCTCACTATACCCCTAGAAAAATGCCTTGAGGGGTGTAGTTTCCACAATTGGGTCACTTTTTAGGGGTTTCCACTATTTTGGTCCCTCCGGGGAGTTGCAAACCCGACATGGCACTGAAAACCAATCCAGCAAAATCTTCACTCCAAAATCCAAAAGGCGCTCCTTCCACTCTGAGGGTCCAAACAACAGTTTATTACCACATATGGGGTATTGCCATAATTCAGAGGCATAGCTAGGTTCTCCTGCACCCGGGGCAAAGATTCAGCTTGGCGCCCCCCCCCCCCCCCAAACTCTTTCCCGACATCTCCTTCCCACTCACCAGGTTTGCTTTCTCAACCAATCAATGAGGTGTAACTTTTTTTTTCACTTTTATTTTAATGTAACTGAAGCATAAAGCCATTTGTACATTTTACAAGCAGTATAGTTCTATGTGCGGTCCTTGTTTTGCGGATCCGTGATATGCAGCCGTATAAATGGCAACGGATGTGTGCTTGAGGCCTTAGGCCTCATGCCCACTTCAGTTTTTTTAATCAGGGTGCTATCCGTTGTTTGAACGGATAGCACCCTGACACATTCATTTCAATGGGTCCATGCACACTTCCATTGTTTTAACGGAACCGTGCCGCCGTTCCCTCAAAAATAGGGCAGGTCCTACTCCTGCCCGTTTTTGACGGAACAGTCACAGCATTTGCATTGAATTGGTCTGTGAAACAACGGACTGCACACGGAAGCCATCCGTGTGAGGTCCGTGATTCACGGAACCGTTATTAGCGGCAGTACAACGGCCAATGGAAGTGTGCATGAGGCCATATAGTCAAATCCTTCCTCCCCACTAAAACAATTTATACAGAATCCCCTCACCCCATACATAATATTTACAGTCAAATCCCCCCTCCCACACAAAAAACACACACACACCTACACACACACACGCGCACACACACACACACACACGCGCGCACGCACACACGCGCAAAATGGGGTCACTTTAGGAGCGTTTCGACTGTTTAGGTACCACAAGACCTCTTCAAACCTGATATGGTGCCTAAAATAGATTCCTAAAAAAAAGGAGGCCCCAAAATCCACTGGGTGCTCCGTTGCTTCTGAGGCCGGTGCTTCAGTCCATTAGGACACTAGGGCCACATGTTGGATATTTCTAAAAACTGCAGAATCTGGGCAATAAATATTGAGTTGCATTTCTCTGGTAAAACCTTCTGTGTTACAGATTTTTTTTTTATTACAAATGAATTTCAGCAAAAAAAATTTAGTTTGTAAATTTCACCTCTACTTTGCCTTAATTCCTGTGAAACGCCTAAAGGGTTAAAATACTTTCTGAATGTGGTTTTGAATACTTTGAGGGGTGCAGTTTTCAAAATAGGGTGATTTATGGGGACTTTCTAATATAGAAGGCCCTCAAAGCCACTTCAGAACTGAACTGGTCCCTGAAAAAATGGCCAATTGAAATTTTCTTGAAAATATGAGAAATTGCTGCTAAAGTTCTAAGCTCCTACAAAAATAAAAGGACGTGAAAAAAAACAATGTAAACATAAAGTAGACATATGGGGGATGTTAACTAGTAACAATTTTGTGTGGTATTACTATCTGTTTTACAAGCAAATACATTTAAATTTCGCAAAAATTTGAAGTTTTTCACAAATAAATATTGAATTTATAGACCAAATTTTTTCACTAAAAGTACAATATGTCACGAGAAAACAATCTCAAAATCGCTTGGATAGGTAAAAGCATTCCGGAGTTATTACCACATAAAATGACACGTCGGATTTGAAAAAATTATCTGTTTCCACACGGCCAAAACAGGCTGTGTCCTAAAGGGGTAAAAATATGGCGACGCAAAAACAAATAATTTGGAAAAAATTTGTTTTTACTGTGTAAAAGTGGTAAACCATTAAAAAAAAACGTTGTAAATTTGGTATCACCGCAATCGTAACGACCCGCTGAATAAAGTTATTATACCACATGGTAGATGGCATAAATTTAAGACACAAAAAAGTGGCGACATTTCTGTATTTTTTTCTTATTACCCCACCAAAAAAGTTAATCAATAAATAAGTATCCCAAAATGGTGCTATTAAAAAAATACAACTTATTCCGCAAAAAAGTTCTTATACAGCTATATCGACTCAAAAATAAAAAAAAGTTATAGCTCTTTGAATGAGACAATGAAAAAAAAAAAAAAACTTAAAATTGCTTGGTCACTAATGTTTAAAATACCTTCTGAATTAAAGGGTTAAAAAGAACTACACAGAACTGTGTTTTTATAATTCCCAGTTGACTATTGTTTTTCAGTCTGAGCAACACTTCATAGAAAATTGGTTTTCTACTTAGAAATACAGAAGAGAGTTATTCTAGGAATATCCTGTAATTATTTGACAACATCCTAAAATTACCTAATAGTATAGTACGTGTCCCAATTGTCCTAACCCCTTGCCGCCCCATGAAGTAATAATATGTCCCGGTAAGTGTGCCTACGGCTGGGTTCACACGAGCATGTTCGGTCCGTAATGGACGGAACGTATTTCGGCCGCAAGTCCCGGACCGAACACACTGCAGGGAGCCGGGCTCCTAGCATCACAGTTATGTACGATGCTAGGAGTCCCTGCCTCTCCGTGGAACTACTGTCCCGTACTGAAAACATGATTACAGTACGGGACAGTTGTCCTGCAGCGAGGCAAGGACTCCTAGCGTCATACATAACTATGATGCTAGGAGCCCGGCTCCCTGCACAGTGTTCAGTCCGGGACTTGCGGCCGAAATACGTTCCCTCCATTACGGACGTAACATGCTCGTGTGAACCCAGCCTAATAGGTTGTTTGTCAGTCATAATGCATTCAAAAACATGAACATTGCTTTGTATTATAGACCTCAGGATTGAATGTCACTTTTTTTTAAAAGTTAATCCATAAGTAATATGTGCCCCGCAATGATACCTTTGAAGAATACAACTCATCCTGCAAAAAACAAGCCCTCATAAAGCTAACTTGATAGGAAAATAAAAAGGCAATGCCAAAGGGGACAAATCGGTGCATCCCGTAGGCCAAAAATAGTCCGCTTTCTTAATGGGCTAACATCACTTCTGACTTGTTTTAGTTGACTACATCGGTTACACATTCTGAAAGGCAACCACTTATGGAAGAAGTCTAGCCATGACAGTGCCAATAGGGTTTGCCACCTGGCTCTCAAGACCTTAAAGAGACGCATCAGGCAAGGTGGTGCAGGACGCATGGGTTCAAAAATAAGCAAACAGAGAAAACCTTTGTCATGCAACGACCTTTCAGGCCCTGTACTAGAAGTTAGATAGTTTTCCTAAAAGTACCATATAGGTTTGAATTTTTTTTTTCTTAGGTTTTGTTCGTTCTGCATTTAGTGTTCCTCTAAGAGACCCTGTAGTTCAAAGTATTAATCAATAATGCTGTCTTAACCTGGGGTTGATGTCTTTTGGGAATACTTATATAGAAATTGCATGTATAACAACAATTCTATATCCCTTTGAGTGTATAAAACAGTTTGGAGACAAAATTGGCCCTTTTTTACAATCTGGAATTATAAGACCAGACATATGTATTTCCGCAGCTTTTCCTAGTATTTTCTGTTGCATTGAGAGACTCGTACTCCGTATTTAACAAGTTAGTTTTGCTAAAAACCGCAAAAAACTCTTATTTGTTGGGAACTTAAATCTTTGCATGGCTGGGATACAAAAAATAAACTCTTAACTTCTATTATCTTATGTTGTTTTTTTAAGCTCCATTGTTAATCTTCCCGGTGAATCGACTCTCCGTCGTGAATTCTTGCGATTGCAGCAGGAAAACAAGAACAGATCAGATCCTCAGAGACAGCAGCAATTACAGAAGCTAAAAGACCAGGAGAAATACAAAAAACAGCTACTGGCCGAACGCCAGAAACGGATCGAGCAGCAGAAGGAGCAGAGGAAAAAGCTGGAGGATGTAGGAATTGAGCATCTTTCCCCTTTTCACTAAATACACAAACAGCTGATTTGTCACCTTCAGTACACTAGAGTGACAACAAAGTAGAGCCTATAAAATATGATTCAAGTGCAGCCAAAAAGTCTCAGCGGTATAAAAACTGTTTGACTCCTCCAGGGTCACGTATTTGAAGGCTATGATATTTATATTTAATACATTGATGCAATAAAAAAATGCAATCTCCCGTATTGTGTCTACAGCTCCTATGTAGGAATAGGTTTCGCCATTGTTTTCAGACTACAAAAAAAACTTTAAAAATTCAATCTGCCCCTGCTACTAACCTACGATTTAGCCACAACTTATTTAGACAAGTTACAAATGTAACAACTATCAGTCAGCGCTCTCAACTGGAACGTTGGATGAGTGCCAGAACCTTACCATGTAAATATTTGTAAAGAAAAAAGAGATAGGTCAGCACTCCATAACGCAGGTGATTAGTCATTTTTAATTGTTAATTTTTCATCCCGGTCATGCTATAGACCACCGTGTCAAAGTTTCAAAGAAAATGTAGCATTAGCAGCAACATTTCGGGTGCTAACCCCTCATCAGGCTCTCGGGGAGTCCGCTCACTGTACAGCACAGTGGTAACTTACCCAGGTTACAAGACTTGAAAAGTTGAGTTTGCACTATAATGTGCCTTAAAGTGGCTTTGGTTAGGCAAGACTTAGTCAACAATACATAAATACCCCCACAGACACCCTTAGTAAGGTATATTGACCTTGCTCCACTATCTTTATATAGTACAGTATGTAAATGCTGATCATATACTGCCAGCATATTCTATGTAATGTTCAATGACAACTTTTGATTTTGCCCTGTCGACAGCACCAGAAGAGGGAGCTAGAGCGGAGAAAGATCCAGGAATATGAACGACGATCAACAGAGTGGGAAGAACGGAAAAGGGATGGAAGAAAAGAGGAAAGGAAACAGGCGGATAAGGAGAGATGTGTCTTAGCGGATATACCCGATGGAATGGAAAAAAAACAGGTAGACAGACAGGCTGCAGGGGAAATGTCTGGTAAAACGGAAGTTCAGAGAAGCAAGATCTGCTCCGGCTGTAAAGTGGTTGTCTTGGTGAGGCAACTTCTTTTTAAAAACAGCTTATACACGATATAACTGACAAAATATATAATCACATCACATTCTAAGCACCATCATCTTCAATTTTCCTCTATTGCTACACCTTCATTGTTGGGTGGACTTACTATTTATGGTCTCTGACAGACTACAATTTCGGCAGTCTTATATTTCATGTTAAAAGTTTGCAAACTGTAGAAGATGAAACACAGGATTTATACCTTAACACCCTTATGGCTCTGTATTCTCTATATATGAAAACTGAACAGTATGCAGACAATGGGAAGAAAAGTGTCGCAGGCAATGTCTGTCTTTTCAGAGCCCTTCAGACACTCCTTTCTTATCCTCTTTTTTTTGATAGATGTTCGGCTGTCAATTCAGCTATCTGTCATCTATCACTGTCGGCCTTGCTAGTTCTTTTCTCACTATCTCTGCACACACTATTACTTTTTACTCTGTTTTTATAGTGGTCACCAAGCTTCTCATTCTTCTACCTGGATTGTATGTTTTTTTTATTCTACTATGACTGACACCAGAATGATTTAGAGTAACTAATATACTTTAAATAACCTAAACTTTGCAATATTTTATGTAACCACTATTTGGTATTTTATACACACGGTACATATACCTATATAGCTCACAAGCGCATATTAATATCATCAAATCACAATATACAGTCAACACTGAAAACTAAAGATCTTCTTACACGGCCCAACATAGGCCGTGTAAACGAGCGCCAATCAACGAGAAGCAATGCATGGAGACGAGTGCTCGGAACTACGATCGCTCGTCCCTATACATTTCTACCATGTCGTCAACACATCTCCCTGTTAACCCAGGAAGATCCCATGCCGGCAACGATAACATTGCATGCTGCATAAACTATGTGATCAGCCGAGCGTTTGCTCATTCATCGGCTGAACGTTTACACAGGACAATGATCGGGAACAAGCGTTCATATGATCGCTTGTTTGCCTGATAATTGGCTAGTGTAAGAGGGCCTTAACTCACTATTTCCAGGCAGTGACGATAAATGTAGTACTGCAGTTATTAGAATAGTGTGAATGTCCACATTTTGGTGGACTATCATTTAGTTCTGTTATCTAAAAAAGTGCACAATGCTGTAATGATGGATTTCATTTAAATCTTTATATAAGTTAGAGCTGCATTTTTTTCCATTACACGGCGCTAAATCCTTTTTCCCTTCCCACATACATGTAAGACCTTGTTTACACAGTGCAGATTTGTTGCAGAGTTTGCTTCCTTTTTTTTAAGCCAAAAGCAGAATTGGATCCAGTAGAGGGGAGAGTGTAAGACCTTCCTTTATATTTTTTTTTTGTTTAGGGTCCGCTCCGGTCTTTGACTTAAAAAAATACATGCAAAAATCTGCATCAAATCTGCACTGAGTGAACAAGGCCAAAATGATAAAATGCTGTCTGCTTACAACCACCCCTAGGGGGACCTTACTGCATATGACCCCCTATTCGGCTAAAAAAAATAATCCATATGCCGTCGAGCAGGGAGAAGAATATAGAATGTCTAATAGGTCCGAAACTTTTTATTTGTTGAAGCAAAGCTCCATTAGTGTGAAATTTATTTCCTTTTATATAGACCGCTTCAGACCAGGTGATCTATCTTTAGACTGGGGGTGCCATCTCCAAAGCTTCAGACTGAGGGAAGAGGGGGTTCACTAGAATATATTTCTTCCCATGCTCAGTTTTCATTGAAAAAGTGATATTCTGGGATTGGCCCAGTTTTACGACCCCCATTCTGCAAAAAGTAGGAACAAAACGTTTGTAATATATACGTGTAATTAAAATTTGTGCCCTGGTGTGATGACTAGCCTGCAGTGAAGTGGTGGCCTTAGTGATCCTGCCATCGATCTGTGGCCATGTAACATCACATTATATCCCTATGGTTGGAACGTCACTGCAGTAGTTAGACGATGCAGCCATTAGACAAAACATCTCTAAAGATGCAATGGCACAGAGTTCTAGTTGCAATACTGGAGGGCAGCAAACATGAACAATTTTGACAGTATTTGACAGATGTTTTTTTCCCAATTTTTGCAGTTGGCATGGCTGTTGTGGTTTCAGAAACTGACCATATATATTTTTACAGAGCTCCAAATCCGCTGCTTCCCTTCACATAGCCATAGTCTCTGTAGTGATGGCTGCAGACAAGCAAAAATTTTATCAATTCACTCAATGACAAAATTTAGGGAATTTTTAGAAAAACACACCTATAAAATTATATATGAAGCAATGACCCCTGTTCGTTGATTCACAGAGGCAGCGCTCCCCATAGACTAATTGCGTGTGGCCCTTTTTATTGGAGTCTATGGGCATTATAGAAATAGCGGAGGACTGTGGATATGCCAGAAATGTAACAATCATACTCATATGTATGCAGCCGACTTTAAGCCAACAGCTGCTATCAGAACACACTTTTAACTTGCAATATTAAATTGAGAAGGTGTAATTGAGAGTATGAAAACTAAAGAGAGCTGAACTAAAACGCATTTCTAGCTTCTTCAGAGGAAGGATTATTTCACATAATAATTCCATTAAAGCAGTTTACTAATTACAATAATTTTATTAAAAGTTTTAGTTACATTCTTTAAGCAACCTCATTATTGCTGGCTCACGTAATGTTATTAAAATGTTTTTTATTGTCTAACCGCTTAATACCCTTTCAGAAATGAAACTATCCATTTTGCACAATAACATTTTGCTGGGTTCTAATTGTTCCATTTGTTTTCATATTCCCTTATTTACTTGAGTTTATAAAAAAAATCTTTAATTTGCTTCATTAATTTAGTTTCAAAATAAAGTTCTATTTGTTATTCTTGACGATAATACCATTTTAATCAACAATGAACGACCTGGTATTATTGGTTCTACATGTGAACGGTTATATTGAAATAATATACGTGCTAAATTGTTACATGTAAAATGAGTGAAATAGTTAGAACGGATGGGAAGGACGAATTTGTTCTTTTGGAAACAGAGTAGGTAAAATATTAAGCCACCAAATGACCCATTTGAAATGGCTCAGTATGAGCCCGCAGGTAATCATTTAGACTTTTCCAAGGGAGAAAAGAGAACATGGATACAAACCAACTCCCTCCCCCCCCCAAAAAAAAAAAAGGTCTTGAAATATCGCCAGATGTACAAAATCAAAAAGAACGTAATATTTCAAAGCAAGTTCAATGCAGGAAAGGGTCACTTTTGAATCGGCAGGGTATCAGACTCATAGGGATTTTATGTGGTCAGAGCACAATGGGATAGGTGTTGCATGTTCGACCTAGCAAATATAAATTTGGAAGAAGCATTTCAAAGCAGGAATTGTAAAGAAAATAGCTTCTCCTGCAATATAAGAAAGTGCACTTTATCTAAATACATCAACATTTTACTATTGCATTATCTTGCTCCATAATTTTAGAAAACATGTAGGTGTAATTTCAATTGCATCAGCTGAAAGATAGAATAAGTTGTGCCAACTAAACCTCGTTATAGCTTAAGGCTGGTGGAAGAGGGGGTGCACTCTTTTTCCATCTACATTAAAATTCCTTAAAGTAGATGGAATAATCATCTGGCCCTTCTTCTCATGAGCCCATAGGGCAATGCTAATTTTCCAGAAGGAAGGAGGAAAGCTACTGTACTACTGCCTCACAAAACATTCCTACTTCATTGAACATTTTAGTTTGTGAAAAAAGGGTGCAGCCCCTTCATCTATAGTTTGGGACTGTATATAATTGCTTTCTCCTTCAACTCTTTCAAGGACATAGTCTATAGTTGAACGTATGAGGGTATGTTCACACGGCAGCGTCCAACACGCCTGAAATTACGGAGCTGTTTTCAGGCGAAAACAGCTCCTGAATTTCAGACGTAATTGCTCGTACTCGCGTTTTTCGCGGCGTCAATTACGTACGTAATTGGAGCTGTTTTTCAATGGAGTCAATGAAAAACGGCTCCAATTAAGTCTCAAGAAGTGACATGCACTTCTTTGACACGGGCGTCTTTTTACGCGCCGTCTTTTGACAGCGGCGTGTAAAAAAAAAGGCTGTGTGCACAGAACATTGTAACCACATTGATTTCAATGGGCAGATGTTTGCCGACGGTTTGGAGCCGTATTTTCGGACGTAATTCGAGGCGTAAAACGCCTGAATTACGTCTGTAAATAGGGCGTGTGAACATACCCTAATGGTCTAGTGACTAATGCATAGTATTGTTTGTTCCTACCTAAATGCAGTAGCTTCATGAGTTTGACCAAATATTTATACTCCATTTCCAACTGGCCAGCCATAGGATTCTCTTGTTGTCCTAGTTTCTCATGTGATCAGCCATAGTTGTGTTTATGAGGGTCACAAGGAAGTGAACATTGAAGCTACTAAAATTACCTATTAGTAGACAGAAGTAGATATGGACGCATTCTGCATAGCTAGAGTATGGGCTAGGAGTTATTTTTTTGCCAATGGGCCCGATGAACCCAAGTAAAATACTGGTCATCCTTCTTATCAGTTTACTCCATATTAGAAAGGTCCTACTTTTATTAAAATAGAACTTAAAGGGAACCGGTCACCAGCATTTCACTTATTGAACTCTACTCATCCTTCACTGGCCCCTGCTGTCAAATGTTCATTGCCGTTATCCCGTCTCCTAAACTTCTCTGACAGAAAATAACGGTCTGCAAACTTTTTGTGCCTTAAATGGTAATAAACCGGCAGTCTCGTTCGTTCCTCTTCTTGTGCCCGCCCATTGCCGAAAACTGGCCCGCCCTGACTGCTAAAATCTCGTCTGAGATAGTGTGCATGCGCCTGTCATGTATGGTCCGACACCCTTCCCTGCTTCGTCCGGGCCTCAAATCTAGATACTGTGCATGCGCCACTACCATTGTGTGCACGCACCAGAACATCGATGTTCAAGTGTGGGATTTTGTGTGTGCTGGATGGGAGCGAGAAGCTGTCAATCAAAAGTAAGGAGGCGGGATAAACAAAGGAAGGCTTGGGGAATGAACATAGGACTTATGCTCATTAGCATACAGCGTGGGAACACTAAAAAAACTGAATACTAAAAGGTACAGAGTCTACTTAGAAGATAATTATAGGTTACATCAAAATGATTTTTCACCCACTTCCACCTGGTATTGTTGGTTTAATAGGTGAAATGCTGGGGACAGGTTCCCTTTAAAAAGGTTTTCTCTATAATGGTATAGCAAATAGAAAAGGTAATAATGAATAATATGACACAATGTAGGTAATGGCAACTTGGGTTTTATGCTGTGTGAGGAGCTTCCAATTCGCAATAGTAACAAGACAGTTCCATACAATAAAGTACATTGCAACTTTTGTTTTCTTGCTACGTCGGTGCTGGTCACCAGCACCAAATTCCCAGCCGGTCTCCCATGCTGGTACTTGCGAGGCCTTATGCTGTGCAACGTCTGCGATTCACGAGGGCAGGCACATTCAGATTATAATGGCCATTGACACCGGCGTAGCAAGACGCCAATCTCTTCTCCTCGTGGAGTCTCTGTACGGAAACCACAACCTCCTGGAGAGAATTTATCTGGATGCTTTATGGATTTTCAGACACTACAGGTGATGTTGAATATTTATGGTAAAGAAAGAAAAGTTTTTGCAAAGAAAACAAAAGTTGCAATGTGCTTTATTGTATTGAACCGTCTTATGGCAACTAGATATGCCATAAAATGATGACAAAGTGGAGTCTGACCGCTGGGACTGCTACCATTTACAGCAGAGATGTTGCCACACATTCGCATGCACTTTCCATTAAAGTGAATGGGAGATGTGTAAACAGCTGAGAATGCCACTTCTTTGCAGGGAAGGGGCACCCTCCATCTTAGGGGTGTGGGGGTTCCAGCTGTCTGACCCTCCCAATTACTCCTTTAGATATACAAAATGTACTTTTCAACCAAAGGTGATATTTTTATCCTCTAACATGGTTATAATGACCCATTTTGAAAATAATTTGGTCATCTCTTGGGTCTGCTTTGTTTCTAACCTTCCCTAGAGTTATTGATTAGTTGGAATCTTTATTAAATTCTGTTTTGTAAATGTTATGGGCTGTAACTGTAACATTCTGTATTTACCCCTGAAACATAACCTAGTATTCGCTGTACAATTAGTAGTAGCTAACAAAATAGAGATGTGTTCAGAGCCTCTATTGCAGATTCCATTAGATATCTCCGGAAGAATAGTGCTGCATGTATAACTATTCTCCTTGTCAAAACGACGGACACCACAACTGAACAAGGCGGAGCGCATTAGAAGTCAATCTAGCATTGTGTCTTGGTTTCTGTTACCAACAGAAACAATGTCGCAGATTTGAACAGAGCCATCAACTCGAAATAAAGTACTGAGATTTAAAAAGGATTTGAAACTCAATACATGTACAGTTTATATAAAGCCTTTTACACCGACAGAACTGAAAATGGATATAAAAGAAAAGTACAATCTGTTTTTGATATACTTGTAATCTTTTCCTTAGGAGTAGATCAATAGCAAATATTTATAGGTCTTAAACTGAAATGGTATTTGTTTTACAAGATGAGTAATTCTTCTTGTGCTACAATGTGATCGATCTGTCCACAGTGTTGCATTTTGGCATCCGTATTACAACAGCAAGACCTGGACCCCCTAAGGTTCAAGTGAACCGAACTTAGATGATTATTGAACCCTCTGGTGATCTAAGTTTCGTTCATTGAACTGCAGGAGTCCAGGTCTGTCGGCCATAATACGAATTCTAAGTCATCTGAATATGGTCTTTGTGCAGTATATTTACATGGTTAAAGGGGTTCAACAAATCAAAGTAATTTTTTTGTATGATTAAAAGCTATACAATTTTCCAATATACTTTCTGTATTCATTCCTCACAGTTTTCAGGATTTCTGCATGTTGTTATACAGTAGGAACATTCATTGTTTACTTCCAGTGGATACAATTCTGTCCATGATCATGTGATGGACACACAGGTGCACGGCTCGTTAGAAGACACAGCTCCGATACACATACTGTAACCGTAAGGGTATGTTCACACGGCTTATTTTTGGACGTTTTTTGGGCCATAAACGGCCGAAAAACGGCCAATAAATCGGGAAGCAGAACACCTAAAAATATCTGCCTATTGATTTCAATAGGAAAAACCGGCGTTCCGTTCCGATGGGCCGGTTTTTTACGCGGCGGTTTTGAAAAAAGGCCACGCAAAAAACCGGCCGCAAAAAAGAAGTGCAGGTCACTTCTTAGGATGTTTTTGGAGCCGTTTTTCATGGACTCTAGAAAAACAGCTCCAAAATTTTTCTGAAACTGGACTATTCCTTGAAGGCTGTTTTTTCTGACCATTAAATCAAATGGATATTAATGTAATAAGTACAGATATCTGTATGAGAAATTCACAGAGGTCAACACTATCTTACAGAAGCATTACATTTCATGTTTCAGAACTAGTAAATGTGGTTACTAAATTTATTAAAATTGCTGACTTAATTCTGACTTTACAGTATGAAGACCTCAAGAGGAGAACGGATGGAAAAAGCACCCCAACTGGAACCTCACCGTCTGAAATGGTAAGGAAGATTATAATAGACAAAATTAAATAAAGAATACAAGGCTTGACTCATTTTGGTCCTCCTCATATCTCAATACCCAAAGTTGGTAGTACCATTGTAAAATACATCCATCGAAGGATTAAATATTTGATTCACACAGGGACGTATTAAGGGTACCATGGGCCCCGGGCAGTTCACAAAGTATGGGCCCCCCTCCGAAATCTGAAGACACTGTACCTTATTTTTTGCAGATTTCTATTTAGGTGACCACAGATCTGGCACAGTATTGGAAGAGGTCAAAAGCTTTAAATTGTTTGAGGTTTCCGGGAAAAAAGAAAATCTGCCGTGCGTAAATATAACCTTAAAGGGTTTCTGTCACCAGTTTATTAATTCCCTATCTCATAATAATCGAATAGGCGCTTTTCTGCTGATAACTAGTGTGATTATTTTTTTTTTAAAAACACTTATTTTAAAACTTATGAGCAATTTTGTTCATATGCTAATAGCCAAATAGGAGGTTACAATATATTTTCACTGGGCGGAGTAAAGAAAACTGTATGACGCTGTTCTATCAGCGTCATACAGGTCTCTTCACAGCACAGCGTGATCTCAGATTCAATCGTGAGATCACTCTGTGTTGACACTTCTGACCGCAGGTCCTTCACCACAGCAACTCAGCGCTACTCCAAGAAGAAGGTCCCTACATCACCTCCAGCCGTGATGTACGACTTTCATCCACAGCAGTGCTGCTGCTACTTAGGATGAAAGTCATCAGTTACATCTGGAGGCGCCCATTTCTGCAGAGTTTGCCGCTCAGATGTCTTCGGTTCCTCAACTTTCTAATATTTTCGCACCTATAAATGGAGATAAAATTCCCATGGTGCTATGCCCTTCAATATAATAGCACCATACACTGTGCCCCTATATATAATACAATCAATATCTCACACCATGCCCCTAAATGTATTAGCACCATAATCTGTTCGCATGAATTAAATTGTGTCAAACAAACACCACACACACTAACAATGTCCCCCTGTAGGTAGTACCAGTTACACTGCCCCCTGTAGGTAGCGCCAGTCACACTGCCCCCTGTAGGTAGTGGCAGTCACACTGCCCCCTGTAGAAATTGCCCGCAACGCTGCCCACTAAAAAAAAAAAAAAAAGGAACACATTCTCACCTGTCCCAATTTCCGCGCCGTCCTCCAGCGACGCAGGGCTCGTCAGAGACCAGGCGGCATCATTCAGCGTAACAGCGCAGTCAGCGTGATGACATCGTGCCACCTGCGTCATTATTAAAGTGCCGAATGGCGAGGAAGGGAACTGATAGTTAAAACCTAAAAGCACAAGAGCAAGCGGACAGAACACCCCAATAAATTATATAGCACAAATACCAGCCACGTATTGTAAAAGAATATAACTTTATTAGTAAACAATACACGGTATCACATAGAATATAATAAAAATACAAATGGTCACATGGAGAGCAGCAGCAACAGGTATATCAATAATTATACCAAGAGGTTAACAGACCTAACCTATCTCAACATGTAACGTCCTGTATACAATAAACCCCATACAAAAAATATGGTAGAGAGTAATGTATGTACAAATAGCAAAATGCCAAGCACAAATAGCGCTAAAACAGCTGCATAGTGTGTATAGAACAATAAATTAAGGTATACTGTGAAACCTATATAAGTAAATAGACACAATGACGGCAATAGCAGCAAAATCTAATGGTAAAGATGTCTAAGTATACCTAGAGACATGGTAGGGAGACAGGACGTGATGAGATGTGGCACAAGGGCAGAACGCCTCGACGCGCGTTTCGGCTGAGACCGGCTTCGTCAGGAGGCTGACGATATTAAAAATAAGGGGGGTATATATACAAAACGGCTGGCAGCAATAATGGTACACACCTGTGCACGATGTGTAAATCGACGCTCTAGCCGCATGTTGCAACGGCCGCCATCACCGGAAGCGCCAGTATGTCTGCATGGTGATGACGCGTATCGTCAGATGATAGTTCCCTGTCTCGCCAGCACTAGAGAAAGCAATTCTATTTGCGTCCTAAGGACACGCATACAATTGGGTGAGAGGTCCCGCTTCACCCTGGTTCTCTAAACCGGCTGTAATTTTAACAGCCGGTTCAGGAGAACCGGTGCGAACTGGGTCCCCTTTCAGCCTCGGGCCTGGGCACTTGCCCAGATTGCCCTCATTATAATATGCCCCTAGATTCACACTCCATAAAGGATTTCCACTTTAGGTAACGGGTTATGAGCAACACAACCTAGTTAAGTTATAGACGGTAAAGTAAACAGCCTATATTGGTCTATACAGATTAATTTAGGTAGATCATAGAGGATGGAGTCTACTGGGCTGCACACCGACACATTTTTGGTGTTAAAATCCAAAAGTAATGCCAACTTTTACTAAATGTTTTTAAAAAAATATAATGCAAAAGGAAATAAATTACAGTTTCGCCCACAACACATTTTTGCTTCTCCGCCTTCAGCTTCCAGAACTATTTTTCACATTCTTCGTAGGCTTGCTTCATTTATATTCTTATAACAAATTGTAAATCCATATTTTCGAGGTAGGACAATCCTCCTCATCATTATATTTATTTCCATCTGTAACCATTTTAAATAATTTCAGGTCTTTCAGGGAGAAATTAACAATTTGGGACTCCTTTTAATAGTATATTCACATTATACGGTTGAGGGGTTTTGTTTATTTGTAGCGGGTTTCAAACTGTAAAAAACAGTTTGCAAAAGTATTGTAACGTTAATGAAAGGGTGTGTATAATTTTTCGTCCTAATCGTGCATTAGCATATCGCAAATTTAAGGTAAACTCAAAATGCAATCAACATGCATTCATTGGCAAGGCATAGGCAGCGCAAAAAAAATAAATAAAAAAATCATGGCTACGTTGCTGTACTGCCGTGCCACTGGGGAAAAAAAACTGTGGATCAGTCCACCAGCAACCATAATATTAATTGGAAATACATCATAGACTAGGAAGGAGTTGTTGAAGTTTGTAAATACAATTTAAAGAGAAAAAAAATACACACATGCAAAAACCGCATGTGCTTTGGTCAAACATACATGCATTTTTCAGATGAAGTTATCAATATGATTCAAACTCCATTTTCAAGGCACAATGTGAATATACCCTAATAGCATCCAGTTGTATGAATTAGGGTATGTGCACACACATCACCATTTCAAGGGAAAACAGCTCCTGATTTTCAGACGTTTTTTAAGCCGCTCGCATTCTTCGCTGCGTTTTTTTACGGCTGTTTTTGGAGCTGTTTTTCTATAGAGTCAATGAAAAACGGCTCCAAAAACTGCTCAAGAAGTGACATGCACTTCTTTTTTGCGGGCGTTTTTCAACGCAGCCATTTTTCAAAAAACGCCCCGCCGGAACAGAACGCCGTTTTTTCCATTGAAGTCAATGGCCAGATGTTTGGAGGAGTTCTGCTTCCAATTTTTCGGGCCGAAAAATGGCCGAAAATAAGCCATGTGAACATACCCTAACAGGGAACACACATGTCATAAATATGCAAACTTACAGCACAACAAAGTAATGTCTTTTCTCACACAAAAGTTGAATGGAAAGTTGAATAAAACTTTGTTTTGAATAGCAAAAAACTGAGGATATTCAGAATCAAAGAAAATTTCACCGGACTTTACCTAAAGATCAATCTCAGTTACTGTTTCTCCAGCATGACCACATGGAGAAGAATGTAGAGTTACCAAAGCACCCTTCAGATCGTAAAATTATTGGCTCAATGAATGAACTAAAGGTAAGAAATATAACTAACTAACTAACTAACTAACTAACCAACCACAACAGCCACAACATTAAAACCATTGATAGGTAAAATTAATAACATTAAATATCTCATTACAATAGCACTTCTCAAGGGGTGGGATATATTAGGCAGCAAGTGAAGAGTCAGGAAAAATAGACAAGCAGTATGTTGTTATATTTGGTTATTATGTTTCAAAGTGGTCCAAGGAAGGACAATGGGTGAACTGGCGACAGAGTCATGATACTCTAAGGCTGGGTTCACACAGAGTTTTTTGCAGGTGGAAAATCTGCCTCAAAATTCAGTTTGGATGTCAAAAGGGAGGTCAGAGGATTAAAACGCCCGAAGATAGGGCACGTCCCTTCTTTTTCCCTCAAGCCGGTTTTTCCGCTCGCGGGGGGAAAAAAAACGCCTCCGCCTCCAATTGAAATCAATAGGAGGCATTTTCAGCCGTTTTTTTGCGGCGCGGTTTCCGCATCAAAAAACTCGCCAAAACACTCATTGTGAACTCCCTCTAAGGCTCATTGATGCGCACGGGAAGCGAAGACTAGCCCGTCTGTTCAGATCCCACTAAAGAGCTACTGTAGCACAAATTGCTAAACAAAAAAAATAATGCTGGCTATGATAGAAAGGAGTCAGAACACAGAGTGGATCGCAGCTTGCCGTGTTTGGGGCTGCGCAGCGACTACTGACCCCTGTCCATTGCCGGAAATGCCCACGTTGGGCACATGAGCATCAGAACTGGACCATGGAGTAGTGGAAGAAGGTAGCCTGACCTGATGAATCTCTTTTTCTTGTACAGGGTGAGCCATTTATATGGATACACCTAAATAAAATGGGAATGGTTGGTGATATTAACTTCCTGTTTGTGGCACATTAGTATATGGGAGGGGGGAAACTTTTCAAGCTGGGTGTTGACCATGGCGGCCATTTTGAAGTTGGCCATTTTGTATCCAACTTTAGTTTTTTCAATGGGCAGAGGGTCATGTGACACATCAAACTTATCGAGAATTTCACAAGAAAAACAATGGTGTGCTTGGTTTTAACTTTACTTTATTATTTCAGGAAGTTAATATCACCAACCATTCCCATTTCATTTAGGTGTATCCATATAAATGGCCCACCCTGTACATCAGCTGGGTGCATTGCTAACCTGGGGTATAAAAGGCACCAGGATGCACTATGAGGAGAATACAATCGGATGGAGGAGTGTGATGCTCTGGGCAATGTTCTGCTGGGGTAACCTTAGGTCCTGGCACTCATGTGGATCTTTCTCTAACCCATATTACCTACATAAACGTGGCAGTAGCTTTTTTCAAGAGGATAACGCACACTGGCAAACTGAAAAAAATATTTTTTATATGAAATCTCATCCCCATTGTTGCAGATATTTCAACATTTATCCCTTTAACCCTTTCACGACCAAGGACGAAAATGCACGTCCTGGTCGGCTGCTAGTTCCCGCACCAGGACGTGCATTTTCGTCCGCATTTCAAACTGTCACTCTGTGTAAACACAGAGTGACAGACGCGCGCTGACAGCTGTCCTAGACAGCTGAGACATCAGTCTCGCCGGACAGCGGACCATCGCCGCTGCTTTCGGCAGTTAACCCCTTAAGTGCGGTGACGGATTGCCGTCGCCGCATTTAAGTGGTTTGAAGCACATCGGCAGCCCCCACGAAGTGATCGTGGGGGCTACCGATGCTTGTCACGGCAATCGGAGGTCAGATAATGACCTCCGGGTTGCCATGTACGGAAGCCTCGGAGGAACAGCGTCCGGCCGTTCCTCCTCTGCTTCCTGTCAGTGTGACAGTCACGTCACAATGACAGTTAGAGTACATTACACTACGTGTGTAGTGTAATGTATTCCAGCAGCGATCAAAGCTGCAAGTCTAAGTGTCCCCTAGTGGGACAAGTAAAAAAAGTAAAAAAAAGTTATAAAAATGTTTTAAAAAAAGTGTAAAAATAAAAGTTGTAAGTTCTATAAACACTAAATGCTTTTTTTTCCTATCATAAGACTTTTATTATAGAAAAAAAATGAACACGTTAAAAAAGTACACATATTTGGTATCACCGCGTTCGTAACGACCCCAACTATAAAACTATAATGTTATTTTTCCCGCACGGTGAACACCGCAAAAAAAAATAAATGAAAAACGACGACAGAATCGCAATTTTTTTAGTCACCACCGCTCCCTAAATAAAGAATAAAGTGATCAAAAAGTCGCATGTACCCAAAAATAGTACCAATAAAAACTTCTATCCGTCCCGCAAAAAACAAGCCCTTACACAGCTTTTTTGACTAAAAAAATAAAAAAATTATGGCTCTCAGAATATGGTGACAGATTTTTTTTTTTTATATATAAGTCATTTTATTGTGCAAACACAAAAAAAAAGGACCAAACCTATATACATATGGTATTGCCGTAATCGTACCGACCCGCAGAATAAAGTAAAAATTTAATTTATAGCGTACGGTGAGCGCCGCAAAAAGAAAACCTAAAAAACATTCCTGTTTTATTGCTCAGGATTGCAAAAAAATTGAATAAAAAGTGATCAAAAAAAAATCGCATGTACCCCAAAATGGTACCAATGAAAACGACAGATTGTCCCGCAACAAATAAGCCCTCACACGGCTCCGGTGGTGAAAAAATAAAAAAGTTCTGTCTCTCAGAATATGGCGATGCAAAATGTGCAGAATGTACAAAAGCGGATAAGATCTGGCGCCATTTATCAGTGCGACACCGGCCACATATCTATGAAATATTATTTATTTACCCCATTATCATACCCTCTTATTATGCCCTGATGTTCTCCGCACAGATAACATATGCCCCCACATTATAACCTGAAATACCAGCGAAAACCAAAACAGAAAAACTACCAAGCAAAATCTGCGCTCCAAAAGCAAAATGGCGTTCCCTCCCTTCTGAGCCCTGCAGCGTGCCCAAGCAGCAGTTTGCGCCCACAGATATGGCGTCGCCATACCCGAGAGAACCCGCTTAATGTTTTATGAGGTATTTGTCTTCTGTGGCACAAACTGGGCACAACATATTATGCACTAAAATGGCGTATCAGTGGAAAATTGCAATTTTCACTTTGAACCATCCGCCGTGCATTAACCCCTTTGAGCACTATGACTTAATAGCAGGTCATGTTGCGGCGGTTGATGTATGGAGCTGTCTCACGTGCTGAGCCCGCTCCATACGCTGCGGGTGTCGGCTGTGTATTACAGCAGGCCCCCTCGGTACTAACGGACAGGTACAGCGATCGCTCTGTTACAGAAGCCTGTAAGAATAAATTTGATATTAATTTTCGCGCCCTAATTCCAATAAACTCTGTAAAAGACCCGTGGGGTGTAAATGCTCACTATACCCCTAGAAAAATTCCTTGAAGGTTTTTCCAAAATGGGGTCACTTTTAGTGGGTTTCCACTGTTTTGGTCCCTCCAGTGCATTGCAAATGCGACATGGCACCGAAAACCATTCCAGCAAAATCATAAATCCAAATGGCGCTCCTTCTCTTCTGAGCCCTGCTGTGGGTCCAAACAGCAGTTTATTACCACATATGGGGTATTGTCGTAATCGGGAGACATTGCTTTACAAATTTTGGGGTGCATTTTCTTCGTTATTCCTTGTAAATAATAAAAATTTCTATGTTGTTTCAGAACAAAAGTACATTTTAATTTTTACAGACTAATTCCAATATATTTAGCGAAAAACCTGTGTGGTCAAAATGCTAACTGTACCCCTAGATAAATACCTTAAGGGGTCTAGTTTTCGAAATGGGGTCGTTTATGGGGAGTTTCTATCGTTCTGGCAGCTCAAAGCTTCTCCAAATGTACAGTGGGGCCTAAAACATTTTCAAGCAAAATATGAGTCCTGAAAGCCCCCGGGTGCTCCCTTCCTTTTGGGCCCTGCAGTGTGTCCAGGCAGCGCATTAGGGCCACAATGTGGGTATTATTGAAAACAGGAGAAAGAGGGTGATAGATTTTGGGGTGTGTTTCTTCATTTTCATGTTCGCTTTACAAAGAAATCGGTCTTCAAACTAATACTTTTATGAAAAAAGTGAAATTATTATTTTTTTCACCTGATATGCATTACATTTAGCAAAGAACTGTGGGGTCAAAATACTTAGTATACACCTAAATAATTACGTTATGGGGTCTAGTTTTCGAAATGGGGTCGTTTATGGGGAGTTTCTATCGTTCTGGCAGCTCAAAGCCTCTCCAAATGTACAGTGGGGCCTAAAACATTTTCAAGCAAAATATGAGTCCTGAAAGCCTCCGGGTGCTCCCTTCCTTTTAGGTCCTGCCGTGTGTCCAGGCAGCGCTAATGTGGGTATTTTTGAAAACAGGAGAAACAGGGTGATAGATTTTGTGGTGTGTTTCTTCATTCTCATGGTCGCTTTACAAAGAAATTGGTCTTCAAACTGATACTTTTATGAAAAAAAATGAATTATTTTTTTTTTTCACCTGCTATGTATTAAATTTAGCAAAAAACTGTGGGGTCAAAATACTTACTATACCCTTAGGTAAATACCTTAAGGGGTCTAGTTTTCTAAATGGGGTCATTTGTGGAGGTTTCCATCACTCTGAGACCTATGAGCCTCTGAAAACCTGGCTCGGTGCAGGAAAACAAAATGTACTTCAAAATTTATAAAATTATTATTACATTTGTAAGTCCTCTAAATTGCTGAAAATTTATTTTATTTTTTCAAAAGTGCTGCCAAAATAGAGTAAAGAGATAGAAATATATATTTAATTAAAAAAATTGTACTGTATGTACGTACATATGTGACATATTGCAGTTAAAAATAGGGGAAAATTTTAATTTTTACAAAATTTCTTCCATTTTTCTATTTTTTAATTAATTTCCGCGAATCGAATCAGTCTACTTTTACCACTAAAATAAAGTACAACATGTGACGAAAAAACAATGTCAGAATTACTTGGATATTCAAAACTTTCACAGAGTTATTCTCTGATAAAGTCAGACATACCAGATTTGACAAATCTGGCTTGGTCATTAAGGTACAAACATGCCCGGTCATTAAGGGGTTAAAGATCAGCAACTCGATAGTAAATAATAATACCAGAAAACTGGTCATATCATGGGTATACCTTCTCTCCTATGGCCAGCTTGATGAGAAAGATCTCATAACAGACACCAAGAATGGTCTCGGTTATGAGTGTACCATTCTTTAGCGTACCAAGAACGGTACACTAAAGGCTCTAGAAAGCACAACAGAAAATATACCACCACTCACGCCAAATATTCTTGCCAGTCATTTGATTTAAAACAACTTTCACTTGAATATAAACAGTTACAGAAAGTTTTAATTACATTTCAGATATCGGAAAAGAGAATCACAAATGTTGACCAGAGCAACATTAAATGGACAGGCTTTGTACAACCAGCACATTCCCGGCTTGGGTCTGGAAGCAGTTCTAGTCCATGTACACCAGCTTTACCTAGAGCCATTCTGGAGGTAAGTTCATATTATTTGTTACGTTTCTGTGGAATTCATCCATGGCTTCAAAAGTTCAGCTACATATCTAAAAGATGTCCATAAAATGTTAAATGGGTATTTCAGAGATAGACGAAAAATGGCATTTCACTAAACCATGCCATCAATATGTGATCGGTGTGTGGACATGATTGATGGGACCCACACGGATTGCTAAAACAAGGGTGCTGCAGTTTTTTTCCCGACATACAGTACGACCATTCCTGATCTCTGTCTGGTACGGCAACACAGCCCCATTGCTCCAGTCAGTAGAGACGTGGTGTTGTAGAAACGTTGAAGGAGCTGCTGAGCTATATCTGCTGTAGTGACCCCTTGATTCTAGGGATTTAGCAGTCAGACCCAAACCAATCACACATTGACTAGATATATTTTACAGATATTCCATCAATGTCTATAGTTGTAAAACACCCTCAAACCAGCGGGAACTAAAATGTGCCAACTAGACAGCTACAGTTTGGGGTCTGCAAACTGCATTTAGCTTTTCACTGAATCGGTCTTTTTAGAATTGCAAGCCCTCAAAGAACCAACTTTAATTTTGGCTCACATAGTGCAGTTTTTAGCCAAAAACTAGGAGGTAGAGACATAAAAAGGAAACAGTTGTATTCACACACCGTGTGGTCAGGTTCTTGTGTTACTTGTGTAAGTAAAATATTAGTCTGTAAAATATTAGTAAGTATAATGTGCTTTTGTTTGTGGTCTTAAGGCGCTTTTACACTTGGCGATTATCGTGCAGACGAGCGTATAAACAGGGCAGCGATCAGCAGATGAACGAGCAAACGCTTGTTCATTGGCTGATCGTATAGTTTATGTAGCATGCAATATTATCATTGCCGGCATGGAATATCGCTGGGTAAACAGGGAAACGTGTTGCCAACATGAGAGAAATGTATGGGGGACGAGCGATCGTAGTTCCGAGCACTGGTCCCCATGCATTGCTTCTTCTGAAAGGAGCTCGACCATCTGCCGATCGTATCTTTTTAAAAAAGTTAAATATTATCGTTGTTGGCAGCGCGTCTCCCTGTGTAAACAGGGAGACGCTGCCGACATGATGATAATATATTAATATATGGGGACGAGCGATCGGAGGAACGACTGCTCGTCCCCATCAATAGCTCCGTGTGACAGGAGTAAACGAGCGCCGATCAACGATGTCTCGTTTATTGGCGTTCGCTGCACCGGCCAATTATCGGCAGGTGTAATAGGGCCTTTAGGCATTATTCACACTCCCATATTATAGGTCAGTTTGAGAGCATCAAGAGCAGGATTGGATCAGGGGAAAGCAGAGAAACTTTTTCCAAAAACATCTTTGGGAAGAGAGTCCCGGATTTTACCTGTGGGTATCTGATCCTGTTTTTGGAACAAAATACTTAACTCACATGAATGATTAATATGTAAATAAGAATGAAGCTTTACAGTGAAGTCTCTCTGCAATGCCGTTTGGCAAATTGCAGTATGATAGGCAGAGATTCCCTCGTACTTCACTCGCTACATGATCTATCATTGTACTGCAGTTCAGGTGGCTATATGGTGGGTACACGTCAAGCCCACTACCTTTACACTTCAACATATTTTAGATTTCCATATTCAAAATGTTTATGTCTATCACAGGACCACTTTACGAAAGGTCACATTTATCTTATTGGTTGGCAAGTTGCTTTGTGGCTTCTACTTTGTTATTAAAAGGCACTCACTAAGGAGATACATTGGCATCTCATACTTTTCACTTATGAGAGCTCTTTGCTTTTCTGTTTTTCCCTTAGACCATAAAGTCCAAAATGGTTAATATTAATATGTATAGCTCATAAACTCTCGAGAGCCGAGCTGGAAATGGTTTGTTCATTCAGTGCTGTCTCCTGTGATCCAGCATTATTATTTCATCTGTGCGTTTGTTTTCTCTCTTAAACAAAGAATGAAAATCTCCGCTCCAGTAGAGAAAATCACTACAGCAGTTCCCTTTCCGACATGATCATAAGTCCTCTGACCCCAGGAAAAGATGATGTGTTTTGGGTCTCAGTTCAAAGTGAAGAACAGCCACCTAAGGTAGATGGAAGCTTAATAAATAATTATTTTATTGTACGTTTAATGTACAATTCATATTGGCCACTTTGTTTCAAAAAGTCTGCTTGATTTTCAGTATATATAGGGATGTGTAGTACTACCGGATGTTATTTTATATACAGTAAGGGCTCATTACCGAGGGTATATTTTTCTTGTCTGTGTGGAGTCCACATATCAGCAAATCCATGCTGATTGGATCCACTCAGCTTTTACCAAGAAATGTACGTTCCTACCATGTGCCAAATATATGGCTTGCTGACTGTGAGTGAAGTTATTATATTATTGAGGCTTGTACCTCCAGTCACTGATCTGTTGGCAACAGTTCAATCTTGTTGAAGACACAAAAGGCCCAGTAGAGAAGAGAACAAGACATAATGGAGGAGGGTTTTAAAAAAAACAAAAAAAACTTGACAATATAGCCTTGTCTGCCTCTGCCTTTAACCGATCACAATTTGACCTGCTTAATATGCATACATAAGGGGGACCTTATGTACTGAGAGTGTTCTTTACAATTATATAGCTTTGAGCCTTTATTGGTCTATGACCTTTTTGTAAATTATATGACCAAGTCCGTATCAAAACACAATTTTCCATCCTAATAATTTGTATGAAATAGAGTAGAAAGACCACTATTCAATGTTAAATTGTTTTATATTCACTCATTTCTGTGCAGCTTTTCAGCTTACAAATTCCTGTGTTAGCAAAGACTTTGCACAGTAATAGTTGAAGAAAATATTGTTTTGCTAGCTTTCACTGTATTGTTCTGGTTGTAGAAAAATACAGAAATGTACCCTATACTATAAAAAAAAAAAAAAGCAAGAAGAAGGTCTCACAGCATTTTTACACCATATTAATGGGACTGCCTGTAGAAGCTACTGGGCTTCAATTTAAATTCTGCAACAGGGCCCCAAAATATCATAGGTAATTTATAGCTCTGGTATTCTTAAATGGGGTAGAAGGCTTTTGGGCCTTCTCAGGCTTCAGGGCCTGGGTGCTACTGCAAACTCTGCACCCCCTTTAGTTCTGGCCCTGCCCAATCAAAAGGGAAAAAAGATGACAACTTGAGCCCAACTTAGTCCTTCTTCATAGATCCCATAGCAGCCACAGGAGCTCCCTGTCTGGTGTGTTCCCACACACAGGATGCGCTGCGGATTGTCTGCAACAGAAAATCTGCAGTGGAATCTCAAAAAAAACAAACGCTGGTAAATCTATCACAAAAATCCGCACCAAATACTGCATTTTTGCTGAGCATATTGCTTTGGAAACGCTGCGTTATTTCCGCATCGCTTTTACCTGCAGATTTTGTATTAAAGACTGATTATAGAAAAGTATATGTGGACCTGCGGATATTCAGCCGTTTTTACAGTGTTTCTGCTGCGTAAACGCTGTAAAAAACAATTACGCTCCTCACTGAAGTCTATCGGCCGTTCACGCAGCATCTTCGCACAGAACACGCAGCATAAATTGACATACTGCAGAATTGAAAGTCGCATCGCAGAACACTTTACGCATGACTTTTGTGCATTTTTTTCCCGAAGATCGAGCAGGACGCTTCTTTTTCCCCACTAGCTGAAAAAAAAACTCAGCTAGCGGGAAAAAGAAGCGTCCGACTTTGATTGAAATTAATGGGAGGCGGGAATTTTGCGGCGGACTCCGCCACAAATTTCCTCCGTGTGAATATACCCGGAGTGTTGCTTTACTTTTAACTATCATCTAATAGACCACGGAAATGTGTCAGAAGACAGCTTTGCTGGGGGACCCAGAGGACCTGTATGTCTGCAGATACAATGGTTCCAAGGAAACTGTGTTGGGAATTGATATTCCTCTCAAAGGGGGTTTACAGAATTAGGCCCTGTTCACACAGAGTTTTTTTGACGAGTTTTTTGACGCGGAAACCGCGCCGCAAAACTCCTCAAAAACCACCCGAAAATGCCTCCCATTGATTTCAATGGGAGTTGGACGAGTTTTTTACCGCGAGTAAATAAAACGCGTCTCGGTAAAAAGAAGCGTCATGACCCATCTTGAGGCGATTTCCGCCTCCAAAACCCCATTTCAATCAGTCAGAAAGAGGAAAAAAATGCCTCGACGAGTGTTTTGATGAGTTTTTGTCAAACCACTGTGCAAAAACCGTCTGGAGCAGTTTTTTCAGGAGGACTTTTCCTCCTGCAAAAAACTCTGTGTGAACACAGCCTTAGAAGAAAAAAAAAAACCAGGGTATGCTAAAAGGTCTAATAAAATACAGCCATTCTTGTCCATGCTGTGTGTCTGTCATGTCAGATGTACCCATTCACTTGAGTAAAGGTACAACTTTTATAACAAGAGGCTTTAACGCCAAGTAGCATATACAGAAAAGATGATTGGTAAAAAAAAAATAGCGCAGAGGAAATGTGGAGCAGTTGCCCCTAGCAGCCAGTTTTTTTCCTAATGCACCTTAGAAAAATGAGAGTTATTATAGACTTGATACCTATGGGTAATTGCTTTATTTTACCTTTGTGCTCTTCTATAGAAACCTCGGTTACTGTTTTTCTGCTTCAAATTACAATAAGTGTACCCGTACACGTAGCGGATTTGTTGTGGATTTTTCTGCAAAAAATCTGCCCAAATCTGCAGCATGTTACATGCGGATTTTGCTGCAGGGTCACTGCGGATTTCACCCCTCCTACAATTATTAGGGTAAAATCCACTGTGAACAGCCGCAACGGAACGAGCATGCCCCGGATATAAAAATCTGCAGCATGCTCTGATTTCTGTTCGGAAAATGTTCCTGGATAAGATTTGTTAAATCCACACATCTGGAACCGTAATCCACTGCGGACGTTCCGTATGAAAATCCACAGCATTTCCATCCCTTGTGGACCTGGCCTAACAGATACCCCCTAAGCCTATTTAGGGTCCGTTCACACGTTGTAGTCAAATCGCAGTTCTTGCAGCAATTTTTCAGGGCAATAATCGCGATAGGACCACAACGTCGAAAACAGACCCTTGCATATAACGTAGAGAATGCCGTGGACACCGTGTCTGAGACATATGGAGAAGAAAGCAGTACTACAGAAGGTCTTCTTTGAGATCGCTAAAAGCAAGCAGAGTGAATTTACAGAAAGTTCCTGGGATGGAAACTTTTCTTTAAAGAACGGCTGTGAAATGAAATGTGTGAATTCATGTGCAGCGAATTTTGATGATGCCCCAGATTTCTGAGTAAAACATATATATATAAAAATATATATATATATATATATATATATATATATATATATATATATATATATATATATATATATATATATATATATATATATATATATATATATATATATATCTGCTTGTAGCCTGACTAAACCCGGGAATAAATCTTTGTGACAGCGTCTAAGTATCTCTAAAATTCAGTCATGCGTTGCAAATGAGGTTTTCAAACCTATTAGAACTCCACAAACAAACTAGAGCAGAGACTAGGAGGGGAACAGAGGCTGCTCTGTAAACATGATCTACATATCCGCATTTCAGAGATAGGAAGAACAGCTCTTCATGGTTCTCAAGAAAAATAAATTAACCATACAGACATCTGATGTTATTAACTCTGTTGTAGCCAGTGATCATAAATCGGATGAGTACGATCAGATTCATATAGAATATTCATTCTTCTCGCCAGTTCTTAAGGCAAGTGCTCCTCGTAAAGACTTCGGGTATGTTCACACGGCCTATTTTCAGACGTAATTCAGGCGTTTTACGCCTTGAATTACGCCTGAAAAGACGGCTCCATTACGCCTGCAAACATCTGCCCATTGCCTGCAATGGGTTTTACGATGTTCTGTTCTCACAAGCCTTTATTTTGCGCGTCGCTGTCAAAATACGGTGCGTAAAATGACGGCTTGTCAAAAGAAGTGCAGGACACTTTTTGGGATGTTTTTGGAGCCGTTTTTTCATAGACTCTATTGAAAACAGCTCCAAAAACGGCCGTAAAAAACGCTGCAAAAAACGCTGCAAAAAAGGCGAGTTGCTCAAAAAACATCTGAAAATCAGGAGCTGTTTTCCCATGAAAACAGCTCCGTATTTTCAGAAGCTTTTTTCTAAGCGTGTGAACATACCCTCACAGAGCATAACACATAGGAACCGGATTAGAACTGGTTTAAAAAAAAAAGTATATACATAGGATGGAAAAGGGGATGGTTGTATAAAAATTGGGTGATATATTATTCATACACAAATTTTGTAGGTATATTTAAAGTCTGTTAGAATTTGCTAAGCCCCCAATTTTGAAAAAAAGATCCCAAAGCTGGATCTACATACAGCTGTTTGATGCGTTTACAGTCGCGTCTTTCACAAGGCTTTTTTAAAATTTATTTTTTATTGTCAAAAAGGTTTTAGTGAAATAATACCTGCACAGAACATCTTGGAATTTTTCTAGAGAACTTCATAAGAAGCCAGGAAAAACGGCACGTACAAAGTGACACTGATTAAAAAACACCACTAATAAAATGCCATTAAAAAACACTTGAAACTTTTTTTTCCAACACAAAAAAATTTAAGTTCCGTTTGGGAACAGATCCAATTAGACAAACCCATTGAATCAATTTGTTTATTTATTTTTTAACACGTTCATTGTAACGTAAAGCATGAAAGATGGAAAGAATCCTGCACGGAATTTAATAAGAATGTTTTACATTCAAAACCAACAGGATGAAGGGTTAAAAAATGTATAGCAATGACAATTGTGGTATGTGTTGCTTATATCCATCGCATCCATTGTCCTATTAACCCTAATGTCAAATACCAAAATGGGAGGACAGGCATAATTTGTGCCAGGCAGGAAAAACTATAAACAGGCAAAGTTTCTGTCCATCATGAACAAAGTCCATCACCCCAAAAGAGAATCCCTTTAGGATATGTGCACACGCTTAGTCCCCATGCACACGATCTTATTTATCATCAGTAATTAGACAGTAATTATGGGCAGTAATTATGGACCCATTAATTTCTATTGGCTTGGACACGTTTCAGTATTTTCGGCAAGGACTCTCCCATAGAAGTCTATGGGTGCTTCCCTAAATATGGACGTCTACTGATGTGAATCCGTAAACCGTCCGTATTTATGGGAGAATTGCTAGGCAACATGTTGATGACATAATTTGCAACCTCCCTCTTTTTGTACGGATCCGCATATACGGATGGAATACGGATGCAATACGGACCATATGCTTACTGATCCGTATTTACGGACAGTATTTCGGGATAGATGAAAATACTGTCGTGTGCACGGGGCCTTAGCAAAAAAAAGTCTGAAAATACGGAGCGGTTTTCAAGGGAAAGCAGCTCCTGATTTTCAGCCGTTTTTTTTTTTAGAAACTCGCGCTTGTGGCAGCGTTTTTTACGTCCGTTTTTCTATAGTGTCAATGAAAAACGGCTCCAAAAACGGCTCAAGAAGTGACATGCACTTCTTTTTCGTGGCTGTTTTTTTTACGCAGCCGTTTTTCAAAACGTTTGCACAAAAAACGGTCCTTTGAAACAGAACGCCGATTTTTCGGCCATTTAAGGCCCGAAAAACGGCTGAAAATAAGCCGTGTGAACATACCCTTAGAATCAATGGGATCCATGTTGAAGTCCATTTTATAACATCTTTTGGCTACAGAACATGACAAAATTTGATGGAAAGAATGGGAATGTGACAATGTAAAGAAAATTAATTATCTTTGTTTCAAAGTCTATTCATTTAAACCATGCTGCACCTTATGGTTTCATAATGTGGCATGGGCCTTGTATTATTTTTTATTTATTTTTTTAGAGAAAAGTCACCTTGTTGCCCAAAGACACCAGAGTTTAACTTTATGTGCTAAACTGGCTTGAAAAATGGAACATGGACTGCCATCAACAAAGCCGCTTGCTCGATTAGGCTCTAAAGGGGGGTTAATACTTTTTCATAGAACTGTATAATAGGATCTTTGAATGCTACATGTGCCCTCTTATTTTAGATCTTTAACAAAAACGTAAAACTATAGAAACTTTTTAAAGCTGGTTATTAAAATAAGACGGACGTCAGTCATATCTTACTGTTGAAATGTCCCTTTTATTCAGGTTCCAGAAAGAACCACATCGAAGTTTTATAAGGACAGCCGAGGCCACCAAAGAAGCCCATCTGGGTAAGTCAAGGCGTAAGAACATATTCCAGCTCTGAAATGGCTCACAAGCACAACCAGACAGACAATTCTGGGAACATAATTGCAAGCTTCATCTTATTCATTCTGACAAACACCAATTATAACTAATCTATTTAAGGACATTTCAACCCATGGAACTCTAGAAGATGAAAGTGTGTCTCCTGTGTGTCAGTCCTAACACCCACGCGTAGACAGGGCTATAAACTACAGACATAAGATTCAGTGTTCAGAAGAACGCCACCAAGAGATCGAAAATAAAGATATTTCCTATTATGCAAAGAGCTTATAAAGATTTATATTTAACAGTCATTACAATGAAATTAAAATAATTATTTCCCATTATTCACAGACAATCAGCATTGGTGGCCTCTGTGCACATGCAGAAAAAGGGACAAAACACTCGATTCATGCCCAGCTTGTTTCACTGCACAGCGTGATCTCACGAGATCACGCTGTGACGGGACTTCCTCCCACAGGTCCTGCACCGGAGCCATGGAAGACTGAACAGACATTGCCTTCAGACGCTGCAGATTCGGATAAATGTCCTGGCACGGCTGGAGGCGATGTCTGTTGACTCTTCCGTCGCTCCGTTGAAGGACCTGAGGGAGGAAGTCCCGTCACAGCGGGATCTCGCTGTGCTGTGGATCAAGCTGGGCTGGAATGAAGAAAATTGTATGACGCTGATTGGTCAGCGTCATACACTTTTCTTTACAATGCCCACTTGGTGAAAAGTAAAAAAAATTGCATAAAACTAAAAATGATCATAACTTGGTCCAAAAAAAATATTTTTCACAAAAAAAATAAAAAAAGTTTTCTTCTACTTTAAAGTGCCTATTAGATTAGGTAGGAGATAGGGTAGGTAAAAACTGGCGACAGCCTCTTTAATATTGCAGGTTTTATCCCGCTTTTTATCAACTTGTCAGACACAATTCTGAGATGGAAACGTAAGGTAAATTGACATGCTGCAGATTTTAAAATCCACACCGCAGGTCAATTTACATGCAGAAAAATTCTGCAATGTGTAGATGAGATTACTTGGAGTCTCATTTACTTTGCTAGTACTGTATTACGTTGCGGATTTGCCGCCAGAAAATCTGCATGTAATACGCACGATGTGCATGTGGTCAAAATAGGAAATTGAGCCAAAATTATTTTCTAAGGCCCTGTTCACACTGAGTTTTTTGAAGCGGAAACCGCTCCGAAAAACTCGTCAAAAACCGCCCGAAAATGCCTCCCATTGATTTCAATGGGAGTTGGACGAGTTTTTTTTACCGCGAGTAAAAAAACCGCGGCACGGTAAAAAGAAGCGTCATGACCCATCTTGAGGCGGTTTCCGCCTCCAAAACCCCATTTCAATCAGTCAGAAAGAGGGAAAAAACGCCTCGAAGAGTGTTTTGACGAGTTTTTGTCAAACCACTGTGCAAAAACCGTCTGGAGCAGTTTTTGCAGGAGGAATTTTCCTCCTGCAAAAAAACTCTGTGTGGACATAGCCTAAGACAGTGGTCCCCAATCGCTGACTCTCCAGCTATTGTCTAGCTACAACTCCCGGCTATCAGGGCATGCTAAGAGTTGTAGTTTTGCAACAGCTGAAGAGCTACAGGTTGGGGACAACTGTTCTAAGATGTCATAGATACAAGTGAGTAGACTACAATGGTGAAGTCTGTGAAAGTTTGAGATGCAGTGTCAGATGGGGATCATCCGGTTTTCAAGGCAACTAGATGGTGCACAAAGCAGTTCTTTCAGTGCTCTCAAAAAAGGAGATGTGGCTCATTTGTGCATGGGAGTATCACTTTAAATCCCTTTGGCTCTGCTCAAAGATTCAGTGATTTTTGCAAAATCATGGCACAACCGAGCCCTTCTGCCATGATTTTTGCAAAGTCGTGTAAAAGAAAAGCATAATGGCTGCGATGTGTGTACCCAACCTAAGGGTATTATTCCTTTTTTTCGTGTTTTATTGCACATTTGCGGTGATCGCAGCAAAACTGCAAGATTTTAGTCAAAACCACTGTGTTTTTGCTGTACATTTTTGCGAAAAAAAAGTTACTGAAAATCTGAAACAACATTCTAAGCAAACTGCCAGGTCAGATTTTGGCCTAATGCACACGGCCATAGCTGTGTGCACGGTCCGTGATTACGGCACTGACGGGCTGTGGAGTGTCATCCACGGCTGTCCGCAATTCACAGACCACGCACACATTTAAATGAGCCCAGATTGCAAATCCACGGTCACGTGCATTGACCATAGGTTAATATGTATTTTATACTATCCGCAATTGCTACTCTGCAATTGCAGATAGAATACGGTCGCAAATGCACGGTCGTGTGCATGAGGCCTTTCAGTTGTTCTTTAATTCAGTGTTGACCCAACATACCAGGCTTCATCAATGTAATATTCTCACATGTAATTTTGCCTGTATTTTTCCTTTTACTCCATGTTCCCACTTTAAGGGTATGTGCACACACACTAATTACGTCCGTACTTGACGGACGTATTTCGGCCGCAAGTCCCGGACCGAACACAGTGCAGGGAGCCGGGCTCCTAGCATCATACTTATGTACGATGCTAGGAGTCCCTGCCTCGCTGCAGGACAACTGTCCCGTACTGAAAACATGATTACAGTACGGGACAGTTGTCCTGCAGCGAGGCAGGGACTCCTAGCATCGTACATAAGTATGATGCTAGGAGCCCGGCTCCCTGCAGTGTGTTCGGTCCGGTACTTGAGGCCGAAATACGTCCGTCAATTACGGACGTAATGCCCTCGTGTGCACATACCCTAAAGCAGAAAATCACGTGGCTGATTTCAAGAGAAATCAGCCTCTGAAATCCAGGTTTTTCTGAACCAGATTTGCCAAGTGTTTAAAGATATTTTAAAAGTGTTTTTGCCATTGTCCATTGAAATATAAAAAAATCTGCTTCAAAAGCGCCTCAAGAAGTGACAAGTTACTTATTTTTTTAAGGCGTATTTTTATCCAGTGTTTCTTGAAAAAGCGCTGTAAAATTACGCCTCGTATGAACTACACAACTTTTTACCATTGAAAACAATAGAAAGCTGATTGCCGACAATTTCAAGGTGTATTTTGGAGCTTAATTCGACAGTTTTAGGGTATGTTCACACTGCCTATTTACGGACGTAATTCAGGCGTTTTACGCCTTGAATTACGTCCGAAAATGCACCTCGATAGCATTGGCAAACATCTGCCCATTGAAAGCAATGGGCTGACGTTTGTCTGTTCACACGAGGCGTATATTTCCGCGTCGCTGTCAAAAGACGGCGCGTAAATAGACGCCCGCGGCAAAGAAGTGTCATGTCACTTCTTCAGACGTAAATGGACCCACTTTCCATGGACTTCATGGAAATCCAGCTCCAGTTACGTCCGTAATGCACATGCCGTTACGGCTGAAATGACGGGGCCGTTTTCTCCTGAAAACAGCCCCACAATTTCGAACGTTACGGACGCTGCCGTGTGAACATACCCTTACGCTCCGAAATACACTGGAAAAAACGCTGTGTGAACATGCCCTAAGGCCTTATGCACACAGCCGTGCCCGTAATCACGGGCCGCGATTATGGCCACAGCCGGCCACCGATGGCCGCAGCCCGCATTTTCGCCACAGTCTCCCATACAAAGTATGGGAGCACGGCCCATAAAACGCAAATAATAGAACATGTTCTATCTTTTGCGGTATAGTTCTACGGAACAGACACCTATCCGTAGTGATATCGAAACGTGTCTGCGGCCAATAGAACTGAATGGGCCTGTAATTGTAGACCGTATCACGGTCCGCAATTACAGAGATTTTTTTATAGTTGTGTGCACGGGGCCAGGGAGATGTTGAGGTTAGGTTAAAACTGCATCCAAAAATCGAATGCGTTTTTACGGCAATTTGATGCATTTTTCAATGCTTTTGTGGTAAAAAAAGGGCAACCAGAACAAAAAACGCATCAAATGCCACACTAATGCGAATATTAATAAATATTCCCCCCCATTGTGCAAAGGTCCTGCAGCAGATTGCTTTTTCAGCTTACTTGCCATCTGCTGTGGCTGCAGACTCATACTCTCAGCAGCATGATTGCCATAATGGTTGGCTCAGTAGCCGATTATCAGATAAAGAAAAGAAAAATCATCAGGTTCTTGATCCATCACAGAATGTTACTTTTAAATTGCCAAGCACTAACCTTGTATGTTTCTTCCACCAGTGGCTTCCTTCAGCAGTCCCGGGAGCAGCCTGAGGCCGCACAACCTAGCAGTATGGCAGGGAAAGCCAATCAGAGCAGCAGATTAAAACCAGGTGATTATTACTCCCAAATATTGCAAGTACTGAATATCTCCATCGTGGGTTTTTCACCAAATCCGTGACAAATTCTGCGTTATGTGTTAAATGCGGATCTTGGTGCAGATTTCACCCTATGAATTGCAGAAGGTGAAATCTGCAGCAATTGTGCAGTGTGTGAATTCACCAAAAGGGTATATTGACACGCATCAGATGTTTTGCCAACGTTTCTACGACTGTAGAAATTAATCTGAATGGGGCTTGCCAAAATTCCGGTTTTAGCTTAAAAAATGCATGCAAAATCTGCAGCAAAGCTGCACTGTCTGAGCTAGGCCTTAGGGCGAGTTCACATTGAGTTTTTTTACGCGTTTTTTTACGCGGAAACTGCGTCAGAAAATGTGCCAAAATACGTCCGAAAATGCCTCCCATTGATTTCAATGGGAGGCGGAGCCGTTTTTTTCCAGCGAATGGAAAAACCACCTCGCAGGAGAATGAAGGGACATGCCCTATCTCCGGGCGTTTAAGCCTCTGGCCTCCCATTGACATCAATGGGAGGCAGAGAAAGCGTATTTCGTGGCGTTTTTTGCCCGCGGCGCTCAATGGTCGCGAAAATCGGCTTGCAGGCAGAGCAAAATCTGCCTGCAAAAAACTCTGTGTGAACCCAGCCTTAGGCTCGGTTTCCACAGTGCAGATTTGTTGCAGATTTTACATGTATTTTTTAAGCCAAAACCAGGAATGGAACCTAAACAGAAAAAAATATATAAAGGCCTAATAGGTTTCTTGATCCATATCTGCGATTGGCTTACAAAATCTGCAGCAAATCTTCACTGTTAACCCATCCTTAGGCCAGGTTCCCACGGAGCGTAAACGTTGTGGAAAATTCTGCAGCATTTACAGTAGCAGCAAAGTGGATGAGATTTAGAAAATTTCATGCCCAAGCTGCAGAAAAATACCGCAGCATAAACGTTAATAAATTGACCTGCGGTGCAGAATTTTCGTTCCGCAGCATATCAATTTATGCAGCGTTTTTTTTTATTTTATGTTGCAGGTTTTCCCATTGAATTCAATGGGGATGCAAAACCCGCACCAAAAAGCCAAGTGTTGCGACTTTTGTGGCGTATTCGCAGCGATTACGCTGCAAAAATCGCAGCTACGGAAAAAAAAACATAATTACCCAGAACGCTCTCCTTCTTCCTGCAGTCCGGCCTCTTGGGGTGACATTGCATCCCATGTGACGCTGCAGCCAATCACAGGCTGCAGCGTCACATGGCCTGCAACGTCATACAGGGAGGTCAGAGGTGGGAGAGGGTAAGTATGAACGGCTTTCTTCCGCAGTGGATATTTAATTAAAAAACCGCACCACAACTTAGTGCAATTTTTTTCGGACGGACTGTACTGCAGGTTCCAGGTGGGACACGCTATGTTATTTTTACGATGTGAACAAGCAAGCAAAGTATGGGCACCACATATAGGGCAGAAAGTGCAATGGATGATGAGACTACGACAAGAAAAAGAAGCACAATCAGATAAGTGCACACCCAATACAATTAATACAAACATGAAAAGCTTTTATAAATCCCAAAAATAGCGCACAAGCTAAAAAAAATTAAAACAGACAAAGATGAGCCCATGTCAAATAAGCAGGGCAAAAATACAGCCTCAAAATATGTCTCAAGTAGGAAAAAAAATATGCAAATATAGTAATAATAGCAAATCGATATTGTGGACACCTACTCCAAAAAGTTTTGATATGTAATAGAACAACCCTGAACTGAGCTATGCCAAGAAAATATCTAAGGCTATGTTCACATTGAGTTTTTTGACGCGGAAACCGCGCCGCAAAACTCGTAAAAAACGGGCCGAAAATGCCTCCCATTGATTTCAATGGGAGGCGGATGCGTCTTTTCCCCCGCGAGCGGTAAAACCGTCTTGCGGGAGAAAGAAGGGACATGCCCTATCTTCAGGGGAGGCAGAGAAAGCGTATTTTGCGGCGTTTTATGCCAGCGGTGCTCAATGACCGCAAAAAACACAGTGGAAAAACGCTGCGAAAATCGGTGTGCAGGGAGAAGAAAATCTGCCTCAGGCTTCCAAACGGAATTTTGAGGCAGAATTTCCGCCTGCAAAAAACTCTGTGTGAACTTAGCCTAAAATGGATGCAATAAAGCAACAGTGCTGTGGATGCAGTTTAAGGCAAGAATATAGAAAAGGGCATAGTGAGAGAATAAACAAAGTCACAAAATGTAGCGGGACCAAATGGAGCAAAAAATCAAATATACATGACCCAGAAAGGCTGTAGCGTTGAGATCTACCCCACGTGTATTGCTGCCTCTCTGTGCAGCTTCCTCAGGGGGAATAGAGTATTTTAGTGATCTTTACGGTGTATCCGCCCTGTGGGAATCCGGCCTTAGGCCTTATTCATACAAGCGTATTTCACGTCCACGCATTAAAACAACGGATGTCACACGGACCTATGCAATTCATTGGGGTCATTCAGACATTGTGTTTTTCACGCAGCGTGTCCGCTGCGTGAAACTCACTGCATGTCCTACACTTGTGCATTTTTTGCGCCTCACACACCGATTGAAGTCAATGGGTGTGTGAAAATCGCGTACAGCACGCGGACGTCATACGTGTGCTTTGCGTGATTCACGTAGCACTTGCTAAAAAAAATATGAGAAAAAGAAAAACACCTCCTTCAGTTTGTTTTTCTGACGTGAACAACACGTGACATACGTGCGTAAAAAATGCAGACGCGCACCGTACACGGATGCCACATGGAAATGCAACGCAGGAAAAATGCTGCATTTTTTACGCACGTAAAATTGACACGTTTGTGTGACTAAGGCCTGAGGGTGTATTTACATGAGACACTTTTGGCTGCGTGGTAAAAAAAAATGCAGCAAAAATCGCAACAAAACCATTCACGATTTTACTACGAATAGCCAAGGGTTTGCACTGCAGTTTTCAACTGTGTGTTTTTTTTAGGGGCAACTGTAAAATAAATGCTTCACCTCTAAATTTGTGATCCGCGCTAATTAGCGGTAAAACCACGTTTTATTTAATGTATTTTTAACTCTGCAGCAAAAAAAAATTCATATTAATGCACCATAAGGCCGGGTTCCCACGCCTCGAATATGCTGTGTAAAAATCACACAGCATATCCAACCTGGAACCCGCAGTACATTTTATCCGAAAAATTGCACCACGTTGTAGTCTGATTTTTTTTATTTCCGCAGCGGAAAAAAGCGATTGGGAGGAAGAAAACTATCATACTGACCCACCCTCTTTTCTGCGTGTAGTGCGGCCTCCTGGGATGATGTTGCAGGCCATGTGACGTTGCAGCCTGTGATTGACTGTAGCGGTCAGATGGGATGAAACGCCATCCCAGGAGGCCGCACTGCAGGAAGAAGGCAAGACTTCTGGGTAAGTATTTTTTTTCCTGACTTGCGATTTTTGCGGCGGGATTCGCTGCTACTGCGCCGCAAAAGTCGCAACACTTGGCTTTCTTTTGCGGATTTTGCAACAGAAAATCAACAAAAACGCAGCATAAATTGACATGCTGCGGAATTCAATTCTGCATCACAGGTCAATTTATTAACGTTTATGCACCCAAAAATGTTTTTGTTCAGCAGCGTGGGCATGAGATTTTCTAGATCTCATTCATGTTGCTGCTACTGCAAATGCTGCGGAATTGCCAATCAAAGGCTGCAGCGGTCACATGGACTACAGCGTCATTCCAGGAAACTGGCTGTGCTCAAAAGAGGGGGATGCGTCGCCATGATAACGCCCGGGTGGTTAGTATAAACTTTTTATTTTTGCAGTATTTCCAGGACGGATACGAAGTGTACTTTTACGCAGTGTATCCACCCTGTTTCTATCCTTAAAGTGGCAGAGTAATTAAAGTGTATTTATCATCCAATAATTGCATACTAGTACTGAAAAGCCATGTCTTAATAGCAGTAAGCTGTTTCAGCTTTCAGCAAGGCTGTCCTGAGGCTGTCCTGAGTGACAGCTTAGGTAACACAGTGCACTTCAAGGGATTTCATTTTGGAGTGATGATGCACTTAAATTGCAAATTCCAATATTGTAATTAAAATTGACATTGCTTCAGTAGCTGTCGTACATATAGACTGGCACATGGCAGATATTGTTATACTTAAATGCAGCTGGTGGGAACCATTGCCCTTAAAGCTGTGAATTTGACAGAAAAAAAAATTTTTTTACAAATGAAAAAAGGAAAATAATAGACATTACAAAAGAAAGCCCTTACAAGTATAATTTGTACTCTGTACGATCCAATACCAGAGATGTGACTGGCATATAAATAATAGGATCTCAATAAAAGCGTTCGTCTACTTTTGAATAACACTGGCCACAAAGTCAACAAATGCCCAGTTAAATGTGTGGGTTCCACCACGGCATATAGACATCATCGAGAGGGATACCAGCTCTGTGTCAGAATATAGAGCTACACTGAAAGCTCCCGATGTACACACTAAAAGTGTCCATAGGGTTCCATTAGACTGACGGAGGCCTAAAGAATCTCCTTTAGGCCTCCGTAGGGCTGGTATACGTCAGGATATCATTTTTGTATGGAATAGCGTAGGAGGCGGATCCCACCCCAAAAAATCGTATGCTGCACGGTATACTTTTTTTTTTTTTTACATGGGGTCCTATGGGTGACGGATTCCACTGTATAGATTCCGTCAAAGGCCTCCATCCCCATGGACAGCTATCACTAGAGCTTACCGATGCAGCAGAGGCTGCCCTATATCACACAACCACAAGACCGTTTCAGCTGGAGCCCCCTTCTGCTAGCTCCATCCGGGGAAGCTACGTCACTCGAGTTTCCCCGAAGTAGGACTAATGATGGAACTGGTGGTTACGTTGATGGTTACGTTGCTGGGGTTACCCCAGGGAAGCTTGTGTGACATAACTTCCCCAGGAAGAGATAGCAACCTGGGATTCCGGGTGCTTTAGAGTTCCTGTGGTCGCAGGGGATATTTGGCCTTCATGCCTGCTGGGACTTCTGTAGTCGCGGGTGATATTAGGCTACCGTCCCCACTGGGACTCCAGAATTGCAAAGCTTTTGACGCAGTAACATCATGGGCCTCTCCAGCGCCGGCAGTACCATTTCTGGCACTCTGGTCTGGGAGTCTGGCGTTGTAATCCTCCTGACATCACTGTCTATATATCTCATCCCCATCTATTCCCCAACAAATCTCATCACCATGCTGCGGCTAAAATTTGCACACAATTTGTGTTGAAATTTTACTGCCGTGCGAATCTATAATCTGCAGAATGCCATTTTATGCTACCGATTCTGAGCGGAGATGCTGTGTTTTTCCCCTTAGACTTGTATGGGAGCTTAAACTCTGTTGTAAAAATTGCAAGATGTATTTTGTTGCTGTTTTTACATTGCTCATGCTGCCATTCTGCAGTTAAAATTGCAGTAAATCCGCAGATGCAAATAACGTTTTGTACAATTAATGCTTCACACTGTGTTTCACACTAAGGGCGGATTTACATGAGCGTGTGCGTTCTGCACACGCAAAAAATGCTGCGTTTTGCGTGCGCAAAAGGCACTTAACAGCTCCGTGTGTTATCACATAGGATGTGCGGCTGCGTGATTTTCGCACAGCCGCCATCATTATGACACTCCGTTTGGATGTTTGTAAACAGAAAAGCACGTGGTGCTTTTCTGTTTCCAAACATACTTTTGACTGCTGTTTGAAGTGCTTCCGTGTGGTGCGCGTGATTTTCACGCACCCTTTGACTTCAATGGGTGCGTGATGCGCGAAAAATGCACAAATATAGGACATGTCGTGAGTTTTACGCAACGGACTCACGCTGCGCAAAAATCACGGACTGTCTGCACTGCTCCATAGACTTGTATAGGTCCGTACGACACGCGTGAAAAACACGCGCGTTGCACGGACGTATATCACGTTTGTGTAAATCCGCCCTAAATCCGCAGGTAAAACCACTGCGGAAAATACACAATGATTTCTGTGCCCGATCTACCTGCCGATTTATAAGATTCTGCAGAAAATCTGCAGCATATTTGACCTGTGAGAACATACTCTATAGTTGTCTTTTCAAGCGCTTTTTTTTCTGTGGAGTTTTGAAACCACAGCATAAATTGATATGGTGGCTTATGTGTTGCAAGCTATCCCCATTGAGTTCAATGGGGAAGTTAAATTCCACAACAAATAACAAGTCTTGCCATTTTTGCTGCGGAAAAGCTGTGAGTTCACTGCAAAAATCGCAAGTAAGACGTTCCTAAAATCGATACTCAATGCGTTTCCAAACCGATGCCGTACTTCCCTGTACATCCCGCAATGGACACTGGCAGTTTGTAAGAGTCTATTCTATGGCGGCATTAGTATCCTTACTTTTTATGTATATTATTTAAAATTAATAAGTATTAATAACATCCCAAAACTAAAGGGATTGTCTGTTTTACAAAATATGCCCCTCTTTGTGACCTTTGTCTATTAGTCAGAGCAGAGAGTGGGTACAAATACTAGTAGGAATTTATCAACTTTTCTATGACAGTAGCAAAAGGCATACATTTTGCAATTCGATTTTTCTGCCATTTCCGCCGCTCATGCTACTTTCCTTTAAAATAGGTAAAGCTCAACTCAATATAGTTACTATCATTTAGGCCAGAAACTGGAGCAAATTATAGCAGGAATCTACGTGAGCTCCTAGCCGGCGTAGATTTATTTTTCTGGCATACAGACTGCCAGAGATGCACTGAACTTATTAAGAAGAGTGTTACTCTTAATAAATCAGGCGGATTTTACTCCGGCGCTCTTCATATTAAAACCGACATATGAGACACCAGTCTTGATAAATTCCCTCATAGTTTCTCCCTCTGGAGGCTTTGTCACGCCTGTGCATTACATGGACAACCTATTCATTTCAGTGGTATCTGTGTAATGCTTCATTTTACCTGTGGTGGCACTGCAGGGGAATTGAACACTCTGCTGTTTCTGCAAAATTTACTGCTGATCAATGGGAGTGCAAGCAGCAGGACACCCTGTGATCAGCATATTGTTGGGGTTCCTTCTAATAAAAGGTTGGTTTAAAGCAGACAACCCCGGACCAAGCAATAATTCTATACTGTGTGGTTTTGCATTTCACATTATCTCTGAGGTTTTGTTTAACTTTTTTACAGTTTCTAAGGACACTAAAAACCCGGTTCAGTATTATGTACCATGCTTTTTTAATAAATGGTTAAAGTGTAAAAATAATTGATGTTTGCCCATCGATTGAATGCTCTCCACATTGCTGCTCCTCTCACAAAGAGAAAAACAGATTTACAGTTAGAAAGTGCTGAAGTAGGAAGGTTTCCAGGGGATTTCTGCTAATTCCCACAACTCTTACATTTTAACTTGCTCATTGTCTTTATATAAACATAATTCTTCCTTAGTATTAAAGTTACGTTGCTAGCATTTCAGCAATGTTCTCCATCTTACACTTGTCCCACTAGCATGTACTGCTGGAACTTATTTATCCACTGGGATTTCTGCACTTAAAGGGGTTTTCCCACGAGGGACATTTTTGACACAGGATATGTCATAAATGTCAGATAGATGCGGGTCCCACCTCTGGGACCCAACCTTTCTCTAGAACGGGGCCCCCTAAACCCTGTTCTATGTTTGTCTGCTATCAATGACTCCAGGCCACTTCCTGACTTTATGGTCGGGAATTACAAAACAGCGTAGCTCGCTTAGCTACGCTGTTTCCGTAACTCCCATAGTAGTGAATAGCAGTTACGGAAGCAGCTTAGCATACGAGCTACGCTTTTCCGTAACAACAATTCAGTTTTATGGGGCTTACGAAAACAGCGTAGCTCAGCGAGCTACGCTGTTTTCAAATTCATGGTCTGAAATCCGCCGACACACAAAGAGGTAAAACAGGGTTCAGGGGCCCCGTTCTAGAGATACGTGCAGGTCCCAGAGGTGGGTCCCGCATCTATCTGACATTTATGACATATCCTGTGGATATGTCATAAATGTTCCTCGTGGGAAAACCTTTTTAAGCCTACTATTAGCATCAGCTGTATTATCCTATAGTGGCAGGAAACTGTTAACTGTAAGTACATGTTCAGGTCAATACATATATGGAATTATGCTGGGTTCACACCTGCGTTCAGTTTTCCATTGTGCCACTCAGTCATGGGAGCACAACAACGAAAGAAAAAACCCCAGAATTGCCAAATAAGTCGCCTGACGGACACTAAAAGGGCTTGACAAAACGTATTGGCTTTAATGGGTTCCATCGGGTTTCTGTCATTGGAGATTTTTTTTACTTGCTCTATTTTTTACAGCATTTTGGACCAGATCTGCAGCAAATGCGTCTAATGGAGCCTCTGACGCAGATGTGAACGAGCTTAATGCATAAGCTTTCTGTTTAGATGACTTTATAATCCTAAAGTTAAAAAAATTATAGTTTGTTTATTAAATGTAAAAATCTTTACTCGTATTCCCAAATGAGAATATGTGCTACACTGTTGAGAATAGGCAGAATAAATAATACTTTGTGATTTAAAACTACAGTGACCGTCTATCGGTGGCATTTTATGAGTTTATGAGTTCTTTATATTAGGACCTCTATCATATGCACTGCTTGTGTCCATTGGGACCAAAAGATTCTAGGTGTCATATGCAACTGAGGACATGCCAGCACTTTTGCCACTCCTTACTGGCCCTTATTAGAGGACCCACGTGATGGCTCCTTCTGCCTGCTCATTCATTTACTATTTTAAGGCCCTGTTCACATGTGTTTGAAGTGTATTTTGGCACGTTTTATGCGCCGAAATACGTGAAAAAAAACCACTTCATTAAGATTCCCATACATTTTTTCACTAAAGGTTATTTGAAAAAAAAAAATGCGTAGTGTACAAAAGAAGCGTCAGGTCAATTCTTACATGCTGAAAACGCACCAAATGTTCCCATAGTCAACGGGAGTCTTAATTGTGCGCCAAAATACGTGCAAAAAGCGTGCACAAAATGTGTCAAAAACACATGTATTTTAAAACACTTCACAAGAAGTGTATTTGACACATTTACACATTGTTTTTTTTAGCGCTGTGTGAACATGCCCTAAATGCGCCAGAAATCTGTCTCAAACTGAGCTAGAATTCCGTCGTACATAACGTACACCAAATCTTTTAGACCTTTTTACAACATGCTTAAATGAGGAAGAGCTTGACGGAAAAAGGACAAGGTCTTAAAATGTGACATTGTGTGCCACAAATGCGCCAAGATTTTCCTGCAAAAACTGACATATACTAAACGAACTAATAGATGGTATCAGTAAGGGTTAAGTGTAAATTTTAGCGTCTCAAATTTTTAAAATAAATTAATTTGATGCATTTTCTGACTGCCTGGTCTAACTTAGACAGTATTAGTAAATCTGCCCCAGTATTAGGGTATGTTCACATGGCCTATTTACGGACGTAATTCGGGCGTTTTTGCCCCGAATTATGTCCGAAAATAGCGCCTCAATAGCGCTGACAAACATCTGCCCATTGAAAGCAATGGGCAGACGTTTGTCTGTTCACACGAGGCGTAATTTACGCGCCGCTGTCAAAAGACGGCGCGTAAATAGACGCCCGCGTCAAAGAAGTGACCTGTCACTTCTTTGGCCGTAATTGGAGCCGTTATTCATTGACTCCAATGAATAGCAGCGCCAATTATGCCCGTAATTGACGCGGCGTTCAAGCGCCTGCACATGCCATTACAGCTGATATTACGGGGATGTTTTCAGGCTGAAACATCCCCGTAATTTCAGCCGTTACGGACGCCCTCATGTGAACATACCCTTATTCCCCAAGGCATCTCACATGGCTCTTATTTGTATATGGCATGAAGAATCTTTTCAGACAATCAGGAGATCAGGGGACTGTTTAGTGGGTACAGGTCTATACATTAGGCTCTAAAATAAAGAGCTCTATCAGGTGACAGATGCACTTTAAAGGGGTTGTCTTGTTTTAAAAAAAATATATATTTTCAAGGCCATTTTAGAGAAGTTTGAGCTAATTGAGGATATTCCCCCAATCAGAAGCCTCATCTGTCACCCAGAGCGGAGAGTGGCCACAAAGAGTGTCTCTTCCCCGGGGGGGGGGGTAACTTTGTCAATACATTACATGAACAGCCCAAAGCTGAGAAGCCCGCTCCATACTCAGCAGGTGTCGGCTGCATGTTAGGCTGGGTTCACACGACCACATTAACGTCCGTAATGGACGGACGTATTTCGGCCGGAAGTCCCGGACCGAACTCAGTGCAGGGAGCCGGGCTCCTAGCATCATAGTTATGTACGATGCTAGGAGTCCCTGCCTCTCCGTGGAACTACTGTCCGTACTGAAAACATGATTACAGTACGGGACAGTTGTCCTGCAGAGAGGCAGGGACTCCTAGCATCGTACATAACTATGATGCTAGGAGCTCGGCTCCCTGCACTGAGTTCGGTCCGGGACTTCCGGCCGAAATACGTCCGTCCATTACGGACGTTAATGTGGTCGTGTGAACCCAGCCTTACAGTCAAAACTTCACAACAATGTCCGGGTTCGGAGATAACTCCGATCCCAGACTTTTAACCACTTAGATGCCGTGGTCAATAGCGACTGCGGGATCTAAGCTGTTAGAAAAAGGGGGGTTGCTCCCTTTGACAGACCATTGCCCCCCTCACAACAGGATCGCGGGGTGCCAATGGTTCAAATGGCAGAGGCTGGGCTTAATAGAAGCAGGTAAAAAACACAATATAATGCAATACATAAGTATTGCAGTATATTGTGCAAACGATACAATGATTGCTTGTTCAAGTCCCGTTTTTGTTTTTTTTAATAGCTAAAGTGTTGTTTTATATACAAAAAATAATAAGAAATGAAATAGAAAACCTTTCGCATATTCCCCCAAAAAATTATTAAATAAACAGAATTGGTATCGCTGCATCTGTAAAAGTCTGTACAATATAACATTACTTAACCTGCACGAAGAACGCTGTAAAAAAAAAAAAACAAGCTACAATTGCTGTGTTTTTGGTGACCTTGTCTCCCACAAAATATAAAAATAAAAAGTGATCAAAATGTCATATTTACCCTAAAATGGTAACAATGAAAACTACAGCTCACCCCGGAAAAAACAAGTTCACCCACCGCTCAATCAATGGAAAAACAAAAATGTTATGAGTCTCAGAATATGGCAACACAAAACAATAAAAAAATGGTAACAATTTTTTTATTTTTTTTGTAAAAGCAGTAAAATATTAAATATATACATTTTGTGTCACCGCAATCAAATTCACCTGTAAAATAGTTAACATGTCATTTTTACTGCACGGTGAACGCCATAAAAACAAAACCCAAAAAACAATCCAATCCACCCCACAAATAATTTTTTTCCCGTTTCCTAGTATAATATATGGTACAATAAATGATGGCATGAAAAACCAACTCATACTGCAAAAAACAAGCCCTCATACGCCTATATCAACTAAAAAAATAAAACAGATGGCTTTTGGAAGGTATGAATAAAAAAAACAAAAATGAAAAGTCGAAAAATGGTTGCGGCGGGAAAGGATTAACATCAGAATGCTCCTGTGGCTAAAGCGATTGATTTAGATAAAATTATATTAGAGAATTGCCTGTTACACGATCCCCTTAGTATACTGTTCAATGTAGCTCCACAGGTAGAGAATCTCTGTAAGTTCACAGTACAAGTTTTTATTGTCTCTTCTGATATATTTTTGCATTGTGATGGGTATTTATTTTAGTGGTGCCCTTGTTCACTATACTTCATAATGCTCTTTGTTTTTGCTTTCATATGGTTATCAGCAGGTTTCCTTTTATTTACTGATCATCTTATATTCCAAGTCACTTTGGATTTCTAGAATCTCGCAAAGGTTCAAGAGCGCTGCTTGAGTGCTATTATGATGCATGGTTTAAAACTCAGACGAGATTTCCCTTAAGATAAAAGAAAGATACTTGATGAATGAGGAGTGACAGAGAGTGCCAGATGCCACAATGGTGAATGACACTAACTATGAATGATAGAACACTCCATAAAAATGGAACAATTATTGTCATATCATTTCCTTTTAATGTTTTAGGGTCACCGAATGATAAGCAAGTGATACAGAATCATCCCAAACAATTAGAAAAGACTGAAAATAAAGTACTCCTGGATTTCAGAAAGATTTCAGTAAGTGTGATAAGATTTTCTGATAACTACCTCCTACCACTGTGCCATTCATATTGGAATACGTGTTTTTATTTTGCATTTATTATGCCCTGAAGAAGTTTATTAAAAATACCTTTAATGTGCATTAACATGTGAAAAATGCTTGTTAATTTCTTACTTCTATACTGAGATTTGATGGCTTGAAATCACAGGCTCAAAGCCTGAGACTTTTGTCGGGTTATGCTGACAAAATATACCCTTCTGATTTCTGTCAGGCACCTTCACAGTCACTGTTATGGGGCACGTTGACGAGCATTATTCTTGGGGGCACTATGGCTGTTACTTATATGGTGGCTGCTCATGGCTCTTCAGTGTGACACAAAGCGTCCTGCTCATCTCCATGGCTCCCGTATCCAGAATAGCCTGCCTGTGCTGCAGAATCCTATAGCTCTAACGCCCGTCCTGGATACGGGAGCCATGGAGACGAGCAGGACAATCTGTCTCTAACTGCACTATATTAATTTTTAACCGAAAGTGGATGTACACTTTAAGTCCCGTCCGTTCTACCTGGGAATGTCCCCAAAATGGCCATAAAGACCTCTTTGTATGGACATTAGCATAAACAGTTCACAGTCAGCAGAGTATGCACAGTTAGTATTTTAGAGCAAGGTATTAAAATAAAATCTTTATATAATCTCTTTTAAAATGTTTTTTAAAAGTTGGCAACTATAATCTAAATCAAGGCTTCTCAAACTTTTGTGCTGGGGCCTCACCAGCCAGATCATGGTGATACCTTGGCCACACCCCCCCCCTCCCCCCCGTTGTTGAAATCCATGCCAAAATTCAAAATAATGCTCAATTTATATTTACTTTGTCTTCTAATCGCTGTATAACATTAAAATAAGTACAAAAAGAGTCAATTATATGTTGCTAAACCAGAGATTGGTGCAACCAGAAAAAGAACTGTGCAGCATATAATACTTCTGTGAAAGCTGCACCTCAACAACGAGTAGGGGGCGCCTCATAGTTTGAGAACTACTGATCTAAATCCTAAGGTCCCCTGAACACGGTCGTAGCCGTAATCATGGCCCGTGATTACAGGCACGGATGGCCGTGGACTGTCACCCACAATTACAGGCCGTACTCACATTATAAAGTATGAGAGCACGGTCCGTAAATTCAAAAAATAGGACATGTCCTATTTTTTGCGGATCCTTTCTACAGCCCGAACACCTTCCCGTAAATATACAGTAAGGTGTCTGTGGGGCTAAGAAATAAATGGATCAGTATTTTGATCCGCAATTACGGATCCGTAAATGCAGATCAAAATTACGGTTGTGTGCATGAGGCCCAACTAACTATTATCATTTATGTGACACACATATTATATGTGTGAACATTGATGTAGATGGTGATTGGAATCCACACAATATCTCCATAACAAAATGTCAGTAAAATCTCCTAGTAGTTAAACCATAGCCTTCAGTCCCGTAAGTCACTCTAACGATTATTAAACGTCTTTCTTGGAGAAATTAAGGAAATTACGGCCTTTAATGGGGCATTCCCAAAATCCTAAATTATCACCAATTCACAGGATAGGTGATAATTTTCTGATCCCTGGGACCCCCATCAATTGTAAGAAGGGGGGGGGTCCCAAACCCCCAGATTCTTCTTACTGCACTCTATGCAGTGAGGAGGAGCTGGAATGGAGGGGCGATTGAATATGCGCCTGCTGCTATATTCACTTTTTATGAGAATGACAGTAACAGCCTAGCACTGTAGACGGCTGTTTCCGTCATTCCCATAGACATTGAAGGGAGCAACAGCGCGCATGCTCGACCACCACTCCATTCAATGTGCTCCCCACTGCGGTTGAGTAGTGAGGTGGATCTGGGGGTTCAGGACCTCCGTTCTCATGATAGGTGGGGTTCTAAGCATTGGGGCCCTAAGCGATCAGATAATGATCACCTATTCTGTGGATAGGTGCTAATTTATGATTTTGGGAATACCCCTTTAAGGGTCTGACACAGTATCAATGGATATATAACCAGGTATGTGGTTACATTAAAATGTGAATATCATGGTTAGCTAATACTTTGTTGTGTAATAGAAACCACACTATGTATTAGGGCACGTTCACACTTGGTGGAATTCCGCTGCGGACAGTCCGCACTGGAAATCCGCAACAGACAGTCCGTCCATTGGTTTCCACACCTTTTTTGTTATCTTCGTGCAGACGTTGCGGACAACTCCGCTCCGGACCATAGGCTGCGGTGCGGAATTTGGTGTCCACAGCATACACTGGCTGTTGCGGACTTGATGTGTACTTGTGGCGGAATTTCTCCATTGACTTCAATGGAGTTGCAAAATTACGCAATAAAATCCGCAGATGTTATGTGTGTTGCGTTGCGGATTGCTTTCACGAACAGGATATTTCATCATTTTGGCTGGACCTAAGTGTTTCGAGGTCTATAGCCAGACTGAGATGGAATGTTTTAAAAGAGAGCAGGATGTACTCTTCACCTGAATCCGCAACGACTAATCCGCAGCAATTTACTTCATGTGCGGCATTGATGCGGACAGTGTCTGCAGAATTCTGCAACGTCTGAGCATGCCCTTTTTATTTAAGATTTGCCTCTTGGATTTTTTTTTATTATCTCAATCGCGTAATATAGTCAGCTATTTTTCTTTCTTTATTTGTCACCCAGAGTCACAGTTTTGTACCAAAAGGAAACGAGAGTATCAGGTCCTACATGAAAGCCTCCTATTATTCCTCGTCCAGTGATGAGATTGGCAGCAGTGATGATGATGTCCAGAAAAAAAGGTTTGCTTCTGTAATACTGAAATACACATTGACGGAATGGGGCAGGGCTTTTTTTTTTTTTACTTACAGTTGTTCAGCACATATTGATAGGTACCAAGTTCATAGTCAAATCTTAAAGGGGTTAACTTATTTTAGATAAATACATTTGTATGAAAAGTTTATCAAAAGTTATAAAACTTACTTTAATTTGTTTGTGAGAATTCTGCACCATGTGTGTGACTCAGCATTAATACACAATGTAAATACTTGTTGCAGTAAATGTATAGAAAATCTTGCACATATGACATCATCTTCATAAAGTCGCATGATATAAAGTCCATGATTGCAGGCATAAGAACTTACTGAAGTCTCTTAAGAGACAGCCACTGGGTCCTACTGAGACTTACAGAGCAGATCAGTCTAAGAATAGTGACTACAGGTGTGCGTGCGTGCCTAACACCATGGATCATGTGATCACATGACCACATGCATACCAATACCAGTCTCTGGAATGTAACATAGATCTGACGAAGGAGACCTATGAGCCTTGTTATTTTTATTTTTAAATAACCCTTATGGAAAAAAATGTATTATTGTTCACATAAGCATATAGCTCACATAAGTTGAAGAAATTTCTACAGTTTTTATGTTCCCTGTCACTGCACCTATTTAACATTAGTTTTCTTATCATTCCAAACTTCTAGTCACTGTCTGGCCGAGTATATCCCAATACATGTAAATATATATATTGCAAATTCCCAAATATATACAGTGGAGAGTTGATTCCCCCTAGTGGATTGGAAATAGCAAACATATACCGGTAGATACTTGAGGATTTGCAAAGTGGATTACTTCATTCAACATAATCGACTTTATTACTTAAAGAGGTTTTCCCACCAAATACATTTATCACCGATCCTGTAGAAAGACCCAGCCTCTTTTGGGCTTCACCCCTTCAGGACTAAGCCATTTTTTTGCCTTTTTTCATTTTAGTTTTTCACTCCCCGCCTTCGAAGAGCCAAGACTTTTTTTTATTTTTCCGTCAATGGAGTGGTGTGAGGGCTTATTTTTTGCGGGAGGAGTTGTAGTTTCTATTGGCACCATTTAAATTACCATATAATGTACTGGAAAACTGAAAATAAATTATTTGTTGGTTTAAATGGGAAAAAATTTGATTCCTCCATTGCTTTTTGGGTGGTAAAATTGCAGTGTATTGTACTACTGATCATCTGATCGCTTGTTCAAGTTCCCTAGGAGGAACACAACCGTAAAAAAAACCTTTTAAATAAGGTTTTACAAAAAATATAAGTATTAAAACAAATTTTTTTTTTCCCTACAGTAATGTAAACAAAAATAAACATATTTGATATTGCCACCTCCGTAAAAGTCCAATCTATTACAATATAACATTATTTATCCCGCACAGTGAGTGTCATGAAAAAAAACCAACCAAAAATGCTAGAATTGCTGTTTTTTTTTTTTATCATATTACCTCCTAAATAAAATGAAATAAAAAGTGATCAAAAAGCCGTATGTACTCCAAAAGTACCATTAAAAATTATAGCTCGCCCTACAAAAAACAAATCCACACAACGCTCCATCGATGGAAAAATAAAAAAGTTATGGATTTCAGAATTTGGTGACAAAACAAAAGTAGTACATCATAAAAAAAAAGGATATATATAAATTTGGTCTTGTTGAAATCGTATATTGACATGCACAATAGAGTTAACATGTTGTTTACACCACACGGCAAACGACATATAAACTAAACAAAAAACCAATGGAGGAATCGCAGTTCCATAGTACATTACATAGTACATTAAAGGTGCCATTAAAAATAAAACTAGTCCCGCAGAAAACAAGCCCCGGAAAAACTGAACTGAACTATTACAATATATAATTATTTACATGCACGGTGAACACCGTAAAAAAAAAGTAAAACACCAGAATCGCTGTTTTATGGTCACCTCATCTCCCACAAAAAATGGAATAAAAGGTGATCAAAAACTTGCATGTACCCCAAAGTACTATTTAAAAACTTCAGCTCAAAACAATAAGCCCTCACACAGTTTCATCGATGAAAAAATAAAAAAGTTATGACTCTGAGAATTTGGCAACACAGTATAATGCCCCCTTAACTGCCACCATACACTATAATGCTCCCACAGCTTCCCCATACAGTATAATGCCCCTATAGCTTCCCCATACAGTATAATGCCCCCATAGCTGCCCCATACAGTATAATGCCCTTTTAGCTGCTACCATACAGTATAATGCCCTCTTAGCTGCCCCATACTGTATAATGCCCTATAGCTGCCCCATACAGTATAATGCCGCCTTAGCTGCCTCTACACAGTATAATGCCCTCTAGCTGCCACCATACAGTATAATGCCCCCATAGCAGCCACAATGCAGTATAATGCCTCCTAGCTTCCCCATACAGTATAATGCCCCTTTAGCTGCTACCATACAATATAATGCCCCCTTAGCTGCCCCTAGTGCCAGTGCCCATGTAGATAGTGCCCATGTAGATAGTGCCACACACACTGCCAATGTAGATAGCACCACATTGTCCCCTGTAGATAGTGCCACAATGCCCATGTAGATAGTGCCACACCCCCTGTAGATAGCGCCACTCCTCCTATAGCCATTGGTTCTCCCTCTAGGGGCAGAATCAGCAGCCAGAGCGTCGGCAATGCTCAGGCCGGGGTTTCAGTGCAAGGAGGAGCCACTGACGTCGTTGTCCACATATGGACAGTGATGTCAGGATTTCCATTAGGATCGGAAGCCCCAGCCAGAATGTCAGCAACGCTCTGGCCAGGGATTCCGCTCCAGGAGAAGCTGCTGACATCACTATCCATATACAGTGAAGGAAATAAGTATTTGATCCCTTGCTGATTTTGTAAGTTTGCCCACTGTCAAAGACATGAACAGTCTAGCATTTTTAGGCTAGGTTTATTTTACTAGTGAGAGATAGATTATATTTAAAAAAAAACAGAAAATCACATTGTCAAAATTATATATATTTATTTGCATTGTGCACAGAGAAATAAGTATTTGATCCCTTTGGCAAACAAGACTTAATACTTGGTGGCAAAACCCTTGTTGGCAAGCACAGCAGTCAGATGTTTTTTGTAGTTGATGATGAGGTTTGCACACGTGTTAGATGGAATTTTGGCCCACTCCTCTTTGCAGATCATCTGTAAATCATTAAGATTTCGAGGCTGTCGCTTGGCAATTCGGGTCTTCAGCTCCCTCCATAAGTTTTCGATGGGATTAAGGTCTGGAGACTGGCTAGGCCACTCCATGACCTTAATGTGCTTCTTTTTGAGCCACTCCTTTGTTGCCTTGGCTGTATGTTTCGGGTTATTGTCGTGCTGGAAGACCCAGCCACGAGCCATTTTTAATGTCCTGGTGGAGGGAAGGAGGTTGTCACTCAGGATTTGACGGTACATGGCTCCATCCATTCTCCCATTGATGTGGTGAAGTAGTCCTGTGCCCTTAGCAGAGAAACACCCCCAAAACATAATGTTTCCACCTCCATGCTTGACAGTGGGGACGGTGTTCTTTGGGTCATAGGCAGCATTTCTCTTCCTCCAAACACGGCGAGGTGAGTTAATGCCAAAGAGCTCAATTTTAGTCTCATCTGACCACAGCACCTTCTCCCAATCACTCTCAGAATCATCCAGATGTTCATTTGAAAACTTCAGACGGGCCTGTACATGTGCCTTCTTGAGCAGGGGGGCCTTGCGGGCACTGCAGGATTTTAATCCATTACGGCGTAATGTGTTACCAATGGTTTTCTTGGTGACTGTGGTCCCAGCTGCCTTGAGATCATTAACAAGTTCCCCCGTGTAGTTTTCGGCTGAGCTCTCACCTTCCTCAGGATCAAGGATACCCCACGAGGTGAGATTTTGCATGGAGCCCCAGATCGATGTCGATTGACAGTAATTTTGTATGTCTTCCATTTTCTTACTATTGCACCAACAGTTGTCTCCTTCTCACCCAGCGTCTTACTTATGGTTTTGTAGCCCATTCTAGCCTTGTGCAGGTCTATGATCTTGTCCCTGACATCCTTAGAAAGCTCTTTGGTCTTGCCCATGTTGTAGAGGTTAGAGTCAGACTGATTAATTGAGTCAGCGTTTCTGACCTGGCTGTGTCCATTTGTAAGTATGGCCTTTTTCGGTGTTTTTGTATAAATGTTCTTGTTTTTATCTGTTTTGTCTGTACATCAGGAGCTTTTCACTCCAGTTAGGGAGTTAGGGACTCGCAAGTCTGGGGATCCTTGTCGTGGATTGCGAGCTTGCGTCCTTTTGGCCAAAATGATCACTAATACCCCAGGTATTTTTCATTATTACTTATATTCGCTTCTTTTGGACACAGCCGGGTCTTAGATGCTGGGAGAGCATGGTGTGTTGTTGTTTGGCCTAGCAAGCAGGGTAGCCCGCTCTATGAATTATCAAGGCGTCACAAATAGGCTTCTACCTGGCTACACACGTTGCGCCTCATGACTTACACACTATCCCTCCATGTTTCACACACTTGCATCCCATTATTCATTTATTTTTTAGGCAGTTTACTCATTACTGCCCCCTATATTTCACTTACATTATTACACTTGCACATACACTATTCATTTATTATTTCTTACTACACATCCCATGCACCACATACCACTCCCCTCAAGACTAGTGGGAGTGGCTATTATTATTTAAAGCACCTGCTCACTCGCCTTCATCAGCGTTTCTGACCTGGCTGTGTCCATTTGTAAGTATGGCCTTTTTCTGTGTTTTTGATTAATTGAGTCTGTGGACAGGAGTCTTTTATACAGGCGACCATTTAAGACAGCTGTCTTTAATGTAGGCACCAAGTTGATTTGGAGCGTGTAACTGGTCTGGAGGAGGCTGAACTCTTAATGGTTGGTAGGGGATCAAATACTTATTTCTCTGTGCACAATGCAAATAAATATATATAATTTTGACAATGTGATTTTCTTTTTCTTTTCTTTTTTTTTTTTATATATAATCTATCTCTCACTGGTAAAATTAACCTAGCCTAAAAATTCTAGACTGTTCATGTCTTTGACAGTGGGCAAACTTACAAAATCAGCAAGGGATCAAATACTTATTTCCTTCACTGTATGGACAGGCAAAGACAAGAAAAATAGGCAGCACTCCAAAATTAATTTTAAGAATCCAAGATTTATTCTCCCATCCTATGCATGGATGGGAGAATAAACCTGGATTCTTTAAATTAATTTTGGAGTGCTGCCTCATTTTCTTGTCTTTACATGTATTGTGGGGATCTACAAGTAGGATTCCTTGAGACTGGCACCCGCAGCGCCCTGGAGGCCTAGTTCTGCTGTGCTGCCCACATCTCTACTATTTTTGCATATATGGACAGTGACGTCAAGGATTCTCTCTGGGAGCGAAATCCCCAGCCAGAGCGTTGGCAACGAATGTAGCGCTGTGCCCAGGGAGTCCTCTGTACTAATGCTGAAGCAGGGAGCTGACGGTTCCCTGCTTCAGCATTTGGTTCAACTGTAACTGCGTCCTGAAGAAGCAGATACAGTTGACACCGGGACATACTGCCGGCTGCCCGGGACAGCGGGACACCACCCGAAATCCGAAACTGTACCGCTGAATCTGGGACAATTGGGAGGTATGCTAGTAACACCCAATAAATTTGCAGTGGTGGCACCTAATAAATTCACACATGTAAGATCAGCACATCCCTCTACCTGATTGGCCCAAGAAGGATAAACTAACCAGAAAAAAAGATGTAAGTAAGTCCGTCAAGTGAGCCTTTTCAACCAGGTTCCATTGCACCCACTAACATAGGACTGTATCATAGCATTGCACCAACTAACATAGCACCTAATGTATTGAAGCGACATGTTTGTAGCAATAATGTTCATGTCTGTCAAGGAACAGCTATATTCTGGGAGACGTGATATTATTTTGTATATGGAATTCGTTTATTTTCCATCATAGTCGGAAAGCTTATGTTATAATACATCTAATATGTTGTTTGAATGTTTCCAGACAACCACTGAGTAATGGCATAGTGGATGTCTCAAGGACAAGAGTTACAGGCGGAAAAGTAGAGAAACCCCAGAGCAACATGCACGGAGACAAGGTGACAGCTTAGCTCCAAGAAGCAGTATGATCTTTAACCTTTTCTTTACAGTGATAATGCCCAAAATTGCTGCAAATTGTAATAAACTTATAGTAATACTTTCAATCAATCCACTGTGTAACATATAGTAATTTTAAAAGAACTATGACTCAATTCTGCAAAAGGCCAAACTCAAGCTGCATAACCATGCCAACTAAGTTAGAGCCTCCTAGGCACCCATACCCACTTGAATGCATCTGCTGCTCAGCTTCTAGTAGGGAATGGGATTTTTGTTGGGTACTTAGGCCTAGAAGACAGAACACATCTCCTGAAATCTATTGCAATACAGAAGACATTTTGGTCAGCACATTCCAGGAAAATGAAAAAATCGTGTACAGGTGCAAGTATGCCAGTGACTGCAAACTATATGCAAGAAAATGGCAACAGCACTCTGGAAACACCAATGCCACCTAAAACACTATCTATAAATAAATAAGCATTACTGCTGAATCTACTTAAAATAGTGAGGTTCTTAGCGCACATTTTGATCAAATTTTGTGAGCCCACCTGCCACGACAAGACGACCTGCAAAGCTATTTAGTGGAGTTGTCCTGTGCAGATTATTACTTAAAGGTCGTGTCCAGTTTAGAAAACCCATTTTCATATAACCTATTAGTGATTTCAAGGTTAATAAAAGGAGGGGGGGGGGCATTCAGGATTCTCATCTCTTGGTTAGAGTAAAGAGCAACTACAAAAAGCGTCTCGCTCTCGAGGAACTGTCCTGTCCTGCATTACACAGACAACCCATTAATTTAATTGGGCATTGTGTAATGCTAAATTTCTCCTGTTGTGGCGCTGCAGGGAAATAGAGCACTTACTGCCAAGTTTCTACACAAATTACAGCTGATCAATTGACCCAACTAACAAGTAGAGATTGTCCAAAGCAGACAACCCCTTTAATTACAGGAAGGTCCCCTAATGTAGATAATGCAAAGACGCTTGTATTAGTATGTGCCATCACATTAAATGTATTTCTAATTGTAGGTGCACTTTAAGCAAGTCAAGCTTATTTTATTAGACAGTTCAAAGGTTCACAAAATTTTAAAAGCTATATATGTTTACTAAATATCCCTAGTGCTCTGTTGGTATATGGTCTTCACTGATTTGGTGTATATACCAGTGCATTTGCAAGTAATATAGTGAAATTGTCCATGGTCTTAATGACAGCATACTGTGAGACTTTTGTGTTATTTTTTTTGCATATTTTTGCAAAATACATTTATTGCAATATTCACAGTTTTCTATATATTTTAAGAATATTGGAAATTCACAAATTGCTATGCACCCAACATTATTATATTTCCGTTTATGAGCTATCAAGCCAGATACTCCAGTAATAGCAATGTTATCTGCGTAAAACATATGTCAAATAATTCAATATCTTGGGAAACTTTCCGTCCAATTCTCTCTCCAGGATTTTTGCAACCAACATCAAGCCAGGACTTTGTTTGGGGGTAAAATGAGGTCAAGATTCCAAACAGCAACTTGTGAGGCTTAACATAACATTACAGAAAAACTTATTAGATATGTGTGCAAACTTTTATTTTTAAATATATAGTACTGTGAAAAAGTTTTAGGCAGTTGTGGGAAAATGCTGCAAAGTAAGAATGCTTTAAAAAAGAGAAGTGTTAATAGTTTTTCTTATCAGTTAACAAAATACCAAATTAATAAACAGAAGAGAAATCTAAATCAAATCAATATTTGGTGCGACCACCCTTTGCCTTCATGAAGGTACACTTGCACAAAGTCATGGATTTTGAAGGATTCTAATTAGGTGTATGATTAACCAATTATACCAAACAGGGGATAATGATCATCATTTTCATATGTAGGCTGAAACACAGTTATTAAATGTAATAGAAACAGCTGTGTAGGAGGCTTAAAACTTGGTGAGGAACAGCCAAACTCTGCTACAAAGGTGAGGTTGTGGAAGACAGTTTTATGTCACAGGTCCACCATGGCAATAGTGAGCACAGCAACAAGACACCAGGTAGTTATACTGCATCAGCAAGGTCTCTCCCAGGCAAAGATTTCAAAGCAGACTGGGATTTCAAGATATGATGGTCAAGCTCTTTTGAAGAAGCAAAATGAAACAGCCAATTTTGAGGACTGTAGACGCAGTGGTCAGTCAAGGAAACTTAGTGCAGCAGATCAAAGACACATCATACTTACTTCCCTTTGTAATCGGAAGATGTCCATCAGCTCAGAACTGGCAGAAACCAGTGGGACCCAGGTGCACCCATCTACTGTTTGGAGAAGTTGGGCCAAAAGTGGACTTCATGGTGAAATTGCAGCCAAGAAGCCATACCTCCAACGTGGAAACAAGGCCAAGCGACTCAACTATGCATGTAAACATAGAAACTTGGGTGCATAAAAATGGCAACGGGTGCTCTGGACTGATGAGTCAAAATTTAAAATATTTGGCTGTAACAGAAGGCAGTTTGTTTGCCAAAGGGCTGGAGAGCGGCACAATAATGAATGTTTGCAGGCAACAGTGAAACATGGTGGAGGTTCCTTGCAAGTTTGGGGCTGCATTTCAGCAAATTGAGTTGGTGATTTGGTCAGGATTAATGGTCTTCAGTGCTGAGAAATACAGGCAGATACTTATCCATCATGCAATACAATCAGGGGACATCTGATTGTCAAATTTATTCTGCAGCAGGACAATGACCCCATACATACACCCAATGTCATTAAGAACTACTGTATCTTCGTGTAAAAAAGAAGAATGTGCCCTGGAAGTAATGATATGGCCCCCACAGAGCCCTGATCTCAACATCATCGAGTCTGTCTGTGATTACATGAAGAGGCAGAAGGATTTGAGGAAGCCTACATCCACAGAAGTTCTGTGGTTAGTTCTCTAAGATGTTTTGAACAACCTCCCTGCTGAATTCCTTTAAAAACTATGTGCAAGTGTACCTAGAAGAATTGATGTTGTTTTAAAAGCAAAGGGTGGTCACACCAAATATTGATTTGACTTAGATTTCGCTTCTGTTCATTCAATTTGTATTTTGATAATTGATAAAAAAAAACTATTAACACTTCTATTTTTTAAAGCATTCATACTTTGTAGCATTTTTCCACAACTGCCTAAAACTTTTGCACTGTACTGTTTATATTGTTAAAAACTACATACATGCGAACACAAACAAAGCTACATATTATTCCAATTTTGGATATTCACAAATAATTCTAGTTATTTACTTATTTATGTTGTTTATATAGTGCCAACATGTTACGCGAGGTGGTACAGATATTGTCATTATTCTCAACATTCCCTGTCCTCAACAAGGCTCACAATCTAAATTCTCTTTCTCAAATCCAAACTATGACCAATTTTTATAGGAGGGCAATTAACCTATCAGTATGTTTTTGGAATGTGGAGGAAACCCACAAAAACTCAATACAGAGGTTGTCTTTGGTGGTCCCAATGAGCCACAAATATTTATAAAAATTCTTACAAGATCAAAGTTGATTGAACAGTGAAAATCACCAAATGACACGGAAGTTTATAATTTTTTTGTGTTGTTTTTTTAAACCGTCTGTGTATCTCCTATTATTTGTATCCCAATAGTGCTTCTTTGGAGAAAGTTGTCAGCAGATACTTTACATATGGCCTACAAAATCATTCAGGCTTGTTGCCAGGCTCCATGTAAATCATAAACTATGCTTAAAACCCATAAGGCCTCATGCACACGAACGTGTTTTTGCGTCCGCAATTCACCCGCAAATTTGCGGATGGGTTGCGGACCCATTCATTGCTATGGCACCATGCAGACGACCGTGGTTTTCACGGTTCCTTCCAGGACCGCAAATATGAGCCGCAGAAACTCAGTGTTAGGGATCTGCCAGGTACTTCATCTAGCTATACTCCTGGGATTAATCAATCCACACCTGAGGCCAGACCTGTTCGACGGACACCATCTCCCACCAACCAGGGTGGCAGGCTCAGGAGTGGGAGAGCCTATCGCGGCCTGGTCTCTCGGAGTTAGCTCCGCCCCCTGCCCTTTATTACCTGCCCTGTGCTCTCCCTCAGTGCTTGTAATTCTTTTGGATTCCTGGCCCCACTGCTGCTTGCTCCAGCCTGCTTCTGCCGTGCTTCTGCCTTGCTGCAGTTCTGCTTGACCTGCTTGCTTGCCCTGGCTTGCTTCTGTCTCCGTGCCCGCTCGGGTGTACTCACTTCGTCCTGGTCCTGACTGTTCGTTCGCCGCCCCGTTTCCTCGTGGCGTTCCGTGGCTACTGCCCCTTCCCTTGCGTGTTCCCTGTTTGTCTTCCTGTGCACTTAGCCAGCGTAGGGACCGCCGCCCAGTTGTACCTCGTCGCCTAGGGCGGGTCGTTGCAAGTAGGCAGGGACAGGGCGGTGGGTAGATTAGGGCTCACTTTCCCTTCACCTCCTTCCTGCCATTACATAATTACAAGCCCCTTACCTAGTCTACCATTTCTCCTACGCTGACGCTATCATGGACCCCCTTGAGACCCTGACCCAGCAGATGCAGGGCCTCTCCCTACAGGTCCAGGCCCTGGCCCAAAGGGTCAATCAGGGTGACGCTGCTTTAGTAGTACCCCTCACCTCACCTCTAGAACCCGACCTCAAGTTACCTGACCGGTTTTTAGGGGACCGTAAGACGTTTCTCTCCTTCCGGGAGAGTTGCAGACTGTATTTCCGCCTAAAGCCCCACTCCTCAGGTTCCGAGAACCAGCGGGTGGGTATCATCATATCCCGTCTCCAGGAAGGGCCCCAAGAGTGGGCCTTCTCCTTGGCTCCTGACGCCCCTGAACTTTCCTCTGTTGATCATTTTTTCTCTGCCCTCGGACTCATTTACGACGAGACTGACAGGACTGCTTTAGCCGAGAGTCAGCTGGTGACCTTACGTCAGGGTAGGAGACCGGTTGAGGAATACTGTTCTGATTTTAGGAAGTGGTGCGTAGCTTCTCAGTGGAACGATCCGGCCCTAAGGTGCCAGTTTAGGTTAGGATTATCTGACGCCCTGAAGGATCTGCTGGTTAGCTACCCCTCGCCTGACTCCCTTGACCAGGTTATGGCCCTAGCAGTACGACTTGACCGACGTCTCAGGGAACGTCAGCTAGAACGCTTCAGTGTGCTCCCCTCTGACTTTTCTGCGATCCCCCCCGAGGTCCCGTCTCCTCGCCCCTCCACGGAGGACTCGGAGGTACCTATGCAACTCGGGGCCTCCATGTCCCCTCGACAACGTAGGGAGTTTCGCAGAATGAATGGTCTCTGCTTCTACTGTGGGGACGACAAGCATCTACTGAACACCTGTCCCAGGCGCAAGAATAAGAAGCCGGAAAACTTCCGCGCCTAAGTGATCATCGGGGAGGTCACTTGGGCGCACAGGTATTTCCCGTTAATGTGAAACGCAATAAAATTTTGCTTCCCTTTCAGGTCTCGTTTGCTGGCCGGTCTGCCACGGGCAGTGCTTTCGTGGATTCGGGCTCATCTGCTAATATCATGTCTGTGGAATTTGCTATGTCTCTAAAGATGCCTTGTATTGATTTACCTTATCCTATCCCTGTAGTAGGAATCGACTCAACCCCCCTTGCTAATGGTTATTTTACTCAGCATACTCCTGTTTTTGAACTCCTTGTTGGCTCCATGCATTTGGAGCAGTGCTCTGTACTGGTGATGCAGGGATTATCGTCTGATCTGGTTTTAGGCCTTCCCTGGTTGCAGTTGCATAATCCCACATTTGATTGGAATACTGGGGATCTCACCAAATGGGGTAATGAATGTCTTATGTCATGTCTTTCTGTTAACTCTATTTCTCCCCGGGAGGAGGTAAACACGCTTCCTGAGTTTGTTCAGGACTTCGCCGATGTGTTTTCTAAGGAGGCCTCCGAGGTGTTGCCCCCCCATAGAGATTACGATTGCGCTATCGATTTGGTGCCTGGTGCCAAGCTTCCTAAGGGTAGGATATTTAATCTTTCATGTCCTGAACGTGAAGCGATGAGGGTGTATATCCAAGAATGCCTGGCCAAGGGTTTCATTCGCCCCTCGACTTCTCCTGTAGGTGCTGGCTTCTTCTTCGTGGGGAAGAAGGATGGTGGTCTTAGGCCGTGCATTGATTATCGTAACCTGAATAAGGTCACCGTAAGGAACCAGTACCCACTTCCTTTGATTCCGGATCTTTTTAATCAGGTTCAGGGAGCCCAATGGTTTTCTAAGTTCGATCTACGGGGGGCATATAACCTTATCCGCATCAAAGAGGGGGATGAGTGGAAAACTGCGTTCAACACACCCGAGGGTCATTTCGAATACCTGGTCATGCCCTTTGGGTTGTGTAATGCCCCTGCTGTCTTCCAGAATTTTATTAATGAAATCCTGAGAGAGTACCTAGGTAATTTTCTTGTTGTGTACCTTGATGACATACTGGTGTTTTCCAAGGACTGGTCCTCCCACGTGGAGCATGTCAGGAAGGTGCTCCAGGTCCTTCGGGAGAATAATCTGTTTGCTAAGACTGAAAAATGTGTCTTTGGGGTACAGGAGATACCATTTTTAGGGCAAATCCTCACTCCTCATGAATTCCGCATGGACCCTGCCAAGGTTCAAGCTGTGGCGGAATGGGTCCAACCTGCCTCCCTTAAGGCGTTACAGTGTTTTTTAGGGTTCGCCAACTATTACAGGAGATTTATTGCCAACTTCTCGGTCGTCGCTAAGCCTCTTACGGACCTTACCCGCAAGGGTGCCGATGTCCTCCATTGGCCCCCTGAGGCCGTCCAGGCCTTTGAGACTCTCAAGAAGTGCTTTATCTCGGCCCCCGTGCTGATTCAGCCCAACCAAGAGGAGCCATTTATTGTGGAGGTTGACGCTTCCGAGGTGGGAGTGGGGGCCGTCTTGTCCCAGGGTACCAGCTCCCTCACCCATCTCCGCCCCTGTGCTTACTTCTCTAGGAAGTTTTCGCCCACGGAGAGTAACTATGATATTGGCAACCGCGAACTTCTAGCCATTAAATGGGCTTTTGAGGAGTGGCGGCATTTCCTGGAGGGGGCCAGACACCAGGTAACGGTCCTTACGGATCACAAGAATCTGGTTTTCCTAGAATCGGCCCGGAGGCTTAATCCTAGACAAGCTCGGTGGGCACTATTCTTTACCAGATTTAATTTCTTGGTTACCTATAGGGCTGGGTCCAAGAATATTAAGGCTGACGCTCTGTCACGTAGTTTCATGGCCAATCCTCCTTCCGAGAAGGATCCCGCTTGTATTTTACCCCCTGGTATAATCGTCTCTGCCACGGATTCTGATTTAGCTTCTGATATCGCGGCTGATCAGGGTGCAGCTCCCGGGAACGTCCCTGGGGACAAACTGTTTGTTCCCCTGCAATACCGGCTGAGGGTACTCAGGGAAAACCATGACTCCGCTCTATCTGGTCATCCTGGCATCTTGGGCACCAAACACCTCATTACCAGAAACTATTGGTGGCCTGGGTTGCCTAAAGATGTTAGGGCTTACGTCGCCGCCTGTGAGGTTTGCGCTAGGTCCAAAACCCCTAGGTCCCGACCTGCGGGCCTACTACGTTCCTTGCCCATTCCCCAGAGACCTTGGACCCATATCTCCATGGATTTTATCACCGATTTGCCTCCATCTCAGGGCAAGTCGGTGGTGTGGGTGGTAGTCGACCGCTTCAGCAAGATGTGCCACTTTGTGCCCCTTAAGAAGCTACCTAACGCCAAGACGTTAGCTTCTTTGTTTGTGAAACACATCCTGCGTCTCCATGGGGCCCCAGTCAATATCGTTTCTGACAGAGGGGTACAATTTGTTTCCTTATTTTGGAGAGCTTTTTGTAAAAAGTTGGAGATTGATCTGTCCTTCTCCTCCGCCTTCCATCCCGAAACTAATGGCCAAACGGAAAGGACCAACCAATCCCTGGAACAATATTTAAGGTGTTTCATCTCTGACTGTCAATTCGATTGGGTCTCATTCCTTCCCCTTGCTGAATTTTCCCTGAATAACCGGGTCAGTAACTCGTCAGGGGTCTCCCCGTTTTTCTGTAATTTCGGGTTTAACCCAAGGTTCTCCTCCGTCTCCCCTGGTTGTTCCAATAATCCTGAGGTAGAGGAGGTTCATCGGGAACTGTGCACTGTCTGGGCCCAGGTTCAGAAGAACCTAGAGGCGTCCCAGAGCGCACAAAAGATTCAGGCGGATAGTAGACGTTCTGCTAACCCCCGGTTTGTCGTCGGGGATTTGGTCTGGTTGTCGTCCAGGAACTTGCGCCTTAAGGTCCCGTCCAGGAAGTTTGCTCCCCGATTTATTGGACCTTATAAGATCATTGAAGTCCTCAACCCTGTATACTTCCGTCTGGAGCTCCCCCCATCCTTTCGCATACATGACGTCTTCCATGCCTCCCTCCTTAAACGCTGCTCCCTGTCCTGGTCCCCCTCGAGGATACCTCCTGTTCCCGTTCTCACCCCTGAGGGGGTGGAATTCGAGGTGGCCAAGATTATGGACAGTAGGATGGTCCAGGGCTCCCTCCAGTACCTGGTCCATTGGAGAGGATACGGGCCGGAGGAGAGGACTTGGGTACCTGCCCGTGATGTTCACGCTGGGGTATTGATCAGGAGGTTCCACCTCCTCTTCCCCACTAAACCGGGTCCCCTTAGTAAGGGTCCGGTGGCCCCTCATAAAAGGGGGAGTACTGTTAGGGATCTGCCAGGTACTTCATCTAGCTATACTCCTGGGATTAATCAATCCACACCTGAGGCCAGACCTGTTCGACGGACACCATCTCCCACCAACCAGGGTGGCAGGCTCAGGAGTGGGAGAGCCTATCGCGGCCTGGTCTCTCGGAGTTAGCTCCGCCCCCTGCCCTTTATTACCTGCCCTGTGCTCTCCCTCAGTGCTTGTAATTCTTTTGGATTCCTGGCCCCACTGCTGCTTGCTCCAGCCTGCTTCTGCCGTGCTTCTGCCTTGCTGCAGTTCTGCTTGACCTGCTTGCTTGCCCTGGCTTGCTTCTGTCTCCGTGCCCGCTCGGGTGTACTCACTTCGTCCTGGTCCTGACTGTTCGTTCGCCGCCCCGTTTCCTCGTGGCGTTCCGTGGCTACTGCCCCTTCCCTTGCGTGTTCCCTGTTTGTCTTCCTGTGCACTTAGCCAGCGTAGGGACCGCCGCCCAGTTGTACCTCGTCGCCTAGGGCGGGTCGTTGCAAGTAGGCAGGGACAGGGCGGTGGGTAGATTAGGGCTCACTTTCCCTTCACCTCCTTCCTGCCATTACACTCAGGACATATCTTATTATGGCCCGCAAATTCTCTATGGATAGAAGTCAATGGGCCCATGGAAACTGTGGATAAATCTCCATGTGACATCCGTAATTTGCTGAAGTGTTGCTACGCGACGACAGGAAGTTTTCCTTGCACTTTTTTTAAATGATTTGCATTTTGCGGATGACACACGGATGCACTACGGATGACATTTCATCAGCAAAATACGGACCACAGTCCGTGAATTTGCGGACCAGAAAAACACTACGGTCGTGTGCATGAGGCCTTAGGCCATTAATTTCAATGGGCCTATGCACACGACCGTGGTTTCCACGGTCCGTGCATTGCCCAGGTGCCTGGACAGCAAAAACATAGGACACGTCTTATTACGGCCGTGTCCAGGCTCATAGAAATTGATGCACGCGGCCATGTGCATAGACCTCGATTTGCGGGCGGCCCGCGGGTGACACCCTGCGGCCGTCCGAGCCGAAAATCACAGCCGTGCACACCACTATGGTCATGTGCATGAGGCCTTAGAAATTAAAATGTGCAGTCAAGAACAGCTTGTAATATGTCCCAAATTGTTGGGTAGGCGAGGATAGTGAAAGCAAGGGCCAAAAGTAAGAAACTTTTGTAATAACTAGGTCAAGTTATTGGATAATAAGATTAAGATAATAATTTTCAGTCACAGAAATTTCTGCAACAAAATCTGCCGCGTTTGACTGCAAAAATATCCCTTCACTCACATCTGTAATAAAAATCTCCCACTCCATTTGAGCGTCTAAATTTCCACCTGTTCATTACATGGCACAAGGCCATTTCCTTCCATCTTTTAAAAATCACTTTAAGTTGTGATGAAAGATCTCGTTAATACTACATTATGCTCCAAGAACTGTATGCGCTAAAATCTAATTCTGTTTTGCTCAAGATATTATCTTCTTCAATGGACTTAAACAATTGCATTTAAGTGACCCACATTACATATGAATTAATTCTATAATTTAAAAGGCCACTTTCCCTCTTCCTTGCAGCAGATAAGAGCATCACATAAAAAGAAAAGCTCCGGGATCGCTTGTAGCACTTTACCCTTGGGTCTTTTTCAAGAAATAAGCAACCGTCGGTTGATTTTTACATTGCACAGTTTTGCACTGCTATTTTGTTTCCGGCTTGGATCACTTCTTGTTAAAAAAAAAAAAATAATTGCCTTAAAAAAGTTTTAGTCAAAAGTTTGGCCTTCCAACCAATAACTTTTTGCCCTAATGTTTCTTTAAAATGCATGCAGTTGTAGCCCTTAACCAACATACTGCCCCAATTTATTGTGTGTTTGGTCCACTATATTAACCTTTTACCCAAAGTTGGCACTTGCATGACTCAGAACCTGTCTTGTGTCTCTTCTTGTCTCAGGTATACATCTTTAGGGCCCGCTCTCTGATCTCCAACTATAAATCCAGCATCTGATTCCTGTTGGTCTATGATCTAGATCTATACAGAATACTCAGAAGTTTAGGATTAGAGATCCAGTCAATGCCGTATTTCTAGTTGTTGAATGTTCTGCCCTTGGTTGCCACGTGGTGTTTATAGTGTCACCCTAATAGTCAGATGGCATTTTCAATGCCAAGACCTTTGTTCTTAAGTAATATATTCAGCCACTGGTGCCCATATATAGTCTACTAGTAAATAAAGTGCACCATCCATGGAATGGAGTTATGACACCCTCTGTGAATTAGATTATGAAATTTGGCATAAGTGACTGGACTAAGATATGTTTACAGTGATATCCCTTCCTATGAGTTGCTGTGTAGATTAGATCAGTAAATCTAGTATTACCAACAGGGTGGCATCATAGTTGGCCATGTAGTGGTATAAAGAAAAATCCCATAGACCAGTGGTCAGAAACCTGTGACTCTCCCGTTTATATTAAAATTACAACTCCCACCATGCCCTGACAGCCTTTGGCTGGAATTCTAAGAGTAAGGCCACACGGAGCAGTCCTGACACGGTGGCATCGCGGCTAACAACCGCGCCAGCACCATGTTCGGTGCGGCTGTCAAACAGCCTGTTAGTGGCCGCATGTTAACGCGGGTAAACCGTCCCTTAATCTGCAAAATTGTGCGGCCATGAATTAATACACCCTTTATTTACGATTTTGCAAATTACAACAACTTACCCCCTATTCATTCTCTATGGCAGTGCCGGAAAAAGCCGAACACTGCACTCGGCTATCTCCTGCGCTCCCATAGAGAATGAATGGAGCGGCAGTGTGCATGCGCATGTAACCGGAAAACCCCTTATCGGTGTATTTGACAGCCGCGCCTACATAGTGCCAGCGCGGTTTTTGGCCGTGTTGCGACCGTGGCAGGGCCGCTCCGTGTGGCCTCACCCTAAGGTCTTTGGCCGTCAGGGCGTGCTGGAAGTCTTAAATTCACAACAGTTGGAGTGCCGAAGGTTGCTGTCCCCTGCCGTAGACAATAGGGAAGAATTTCGGCCAGCAGATATTAACCCCCAATCCTCCAATCACATGCTCGTATTGCTCACACAAATGTGCATGTTATGTCAATGTAGGGAATCAAAGAAGTCAAGAGGAAAGTCCATGTGCATAAGATTATTAGCAGATCCTTCCTTAAATAGAGGAAATATAAGGATAATGTCTCATTTAATTAGATTTTATTCCACATCTCTTCATACTTTTTAAGAAATTATCTGTAACGTAGTTACTTTATTGTCATATGATCAAAATAGCTTAATTTTGTTATTTTTAAGGGTCTATGCCCTTTCAGCTTCAAAGGGGCATATTGAAAGGAGGGCAAGCTCAGTTTGGCCCCACTACTTTCCCCATGGGTGTTGTAAACTGGCATAAAGCTCTTTCCATAAGAACAACTTTAAAAACAAGGGAGGAGGGAAACATCCATCTTCAAGGGTTTGGTAGGGGTTAACAAGAATTGGGCTTTTTTATGACAGAATGAGGGAAAGGTATGAAGGTGTCTAGTATTGTGAACCAGCACCAGAAGGAGGCTTTATTTTTGCTTTTGGCACTTTTAGAATTTTACTGTATCCCTTGACTATCTTATATATCATGCTAAGTGTACAACCAAATATTTGCATTAGTGACACACATGAGAAATGGGCTTATTACATAATAAATTAGATAGTTCTTGATGCCAGGTACATCGACTAGTCCTCCGCTCTGACATTTGTCTTGCCGCAGATTACATTTCTTTTGGAATGATGACAGATTTATCTTTCATGGTGCAGAAGTATCCAGGTTTATATATCAATCTGCTCCATTATGTGTTAACAGGCGGCTGAACAGCAAAGTTGTAGCAGCAATCATGGAGTCTGGAGCTCCTACAATCAAAATTATCTCCTGCCAGATCTGCTACAGAGTCATCCTTCAGAGACTTTAGTGAATCAGCACAAACCTCCTCAAAAAAGTCACAGGCCCCTGAACAAATCTCTGGATGATCAGGTGAAATCATTATGTGTTATGTCCTGTTCTACTTGTTCACCTAAACAAGAAAGCGACAGAGAATGATCACTTGTCTATCCTTTCACCGGTCACCTTTTGTACCTTTTTTTTTTATATTTTCAACTGAGAAGATACTTTCTGTCAATACAGAATACTTATAACTCCGTAACATCCGTTTCTGCAATTCAATGAATTCAAAAGGAACAAATATGTGGAAATATAAATTCATGATTTGTTTATTTTTTCAAGTTATTAATGTTTTTTTTATTCAGCCAGTTATATCTGTTGTCACCCTGCTTTTCCAGGCTCCTGAATGAGAAATCTGCCTAGTTATGCCATGATCCTTTCATTCATAACTGTAGGAAAACTAGGTGACAGCCAGTGGTAGTTGAAATTGAATGGGTATTCTTATCTTAAACATTTGTAGCATATCCACAGGATATGCTATAAATGTGTGATAGGTGCTTGTTAGCGGATTCTGTGTATCCCCATTGCATTGCGGTGCTTGCTCGGCTCTTTCTGTAAATCCCATAGACTGTAATGGATAGGGCCATGCACAAGATCAGCCACCTCTCCATTCAAGATCAGCCACTCGATATGTCATAGATGTGTAAAATGTAAATACCCCTTTAAGTTGATTATTGCTTGATTTTCCCAAAATAGGTCTAACTAAAGCTGGCAACCCTTGTTAGAGAGAAGTAGGGATCTGCCAACAATCTAATATGTACTGGGGCACTCTGACTGTCCCCCAACATTTGCCATCAGGGAACCAATCATTGGACAGGTTGCATTTCCTCATGCCCAAGCCTTTGTTCCCCCAGAAAATAAATCAATAATAAGACAAATCTGGCGGTGGCTTACTCCCCTCTATTTGGCTGTAAACATTCATGCTCAGCCAATCTAAGTGTGCATACATATTGGCGAAGTTGGGAGACCATGTTTGGAGCCGTATAGAATCTTTAACAACTTGATGGATGGTGACAGCTCAAAAATGGAAGTAGTTTACAGGGTTTTTGCTACTTTTATATATTTGTCTCAAAAACAAACCAACAAAAAAGTTAAGACAGCAGAAGTTACTATACTTCAAATTTCAGACGTAAAGCTATGTTCACCTCTGCGTCAGGGCTCCGTTCCGACGCTCCGTCTGAGCTTTCCGTCAGAACGGAGTCCTGACTGTAGTCGACTACGCTATTCATCCCGGTGATGGAAACGTCAGGGTTCCGCTCCGACGGAACGTTGGAACGGAGCCCTGACGCAGATGTGAACGAAGCCTTACTTTGGTAAAAAAAATAAAGTATTTAAATAATGGTGAAACCTGGTGCTCAAAGTGTCACAAAAAAATACATAGAAAGTAAGTTGTCTGACCTAATGTTTATAAAAGTAACAAATAAAACAGATTTGATTTAGTTGTTTGTTATGTTGCTGGCATGCTATAATATACAGTTATTGTATTTTTAGTCATAGTCTAAACATCTTCAATAATAACTGTCACAATAGTGACATCTATAGGTTGTGAGTGGTCATTGCCCAATTTACTAATAGACCAAAAAGCATAACAAGAAAAACATATTACAGAACAATATATAGTACTTTGCATAGCACCCAATATCATTCAAACTGATTTAGTTATTTTTCTGGCAAATGTGACAACATTTTATTCAACATTACATTCACAGTGATCAGTGACTCAGCTTGTGATGGACAAACTATCAAGTGCCTGTAAAATGTAATATTCAACAAGGTGATTTTCCAAAATGTTGGTAGGGTTGGACCCCACTTTGGTGATATTGGCAGTGACACAGAAGGGGATCTTAGCAAAAGATGTCTACCCGCTGTAGACAGAGCTGACTTAATGTTAGTGGATGCCCCTTGGCTAAACTTTAGGTTGGGGCCATTCTCCTTTCTTAGGTAGGGAACCATCTTCTTTATTTGGGAGAAAGGAAACAAAAATTCATAAGCTCCCTCAGATCGTATTAGTTGTGGGAGGACACGAGAACATGGTTTCTCTCATGATAATGTATGGTGATTCTAATATGAGCTTTTCTACTCCACATAACCATGTTACATGTTGACCTGTATAGACATTTAAAAAGTAATTCCACACAAGTACTAATAACCATATTGCTTTCCTAATTAATATTGATTCATTGATCTATCTATTAGACCCCATTGTTTATCAGCACGTCAGGGTTTATATTGATATCAATGGAAGTCAATAAAAAAATTTTTACCATTGGTCCTGAGATCTGCTCTTGACTAAACATGTCTGAAACCAGCATTTCCAAAAGTTTTCATAAATTAAATAACCACCTAAATTATACTTAGGAATGATTGTATTTAATGGTATATTTTCTCTCCATATATTTTAGATGCCAAACGGTGAGAGTCCACAGCCAAAAAATAGCTCATCCTCCACTACGTCATTTAGTGCATTCATTGACCCAAGGCTGCTACAATTTTCACCTCCGACAAGCCCCACATGTTCCCGTGAGTACATTTCAGGAAGATTTGGCTCTGCAGATGATAATCATCACTTATGTAAAGTCTACAGTCCAAACATATAATAAAACTGTTCATTCTGATTATAACCGTGCAGTCGTTCATGGCAGAAGCTACACATTTAGAACCCCGTGGGACAATTGGCTGCTGCCCGTAAGACTTGCACATTTATGAGGCAGATAAGCTATAGCATCTGTGGTCCACCTCTCAATCTGAGGTCCAAAAAGCTGGTGGAACAGGGCCAAATGCAGACAGTAACAGCACAGTGTATTTTATCCTGCAAGACGTGTGTGTGTGTGTGTGTGTGTGTGTGTGTGTGTGTGTGTGTGTGTGTGCGTACGTGCGTGTGTGTGTGTGTATATATATCTATATATATATATATATATATATATATATATATACATACATACATATATTGTGGGAATTAGCTCTGTAGCGGTAGGCAAAATGCAGTCAGAGACCGTGACCGGGGAGTTCTTTTTCATACAGGTGTTTTGCCTGTGCTTTATTATGTGACAGAATACAAAATAAAACGGACAGCCTTTACATTTCGCGACAAAACATAAAGTAAACTCTGCTTGGCTGAGCGCTAACTAAATACATTTTCCCTCATTATACAAGTGGCATACTACCAACCACCCGAACCAAAACCAGAATCCATGCATGTGTTACCTCACACAACATGCAAACGTCCAGCAGGAGGCCAGCAGCCCTCAGTATTCCTGTCTCCAGACAGATGGACGGGTTCTGTACTTTTCACATGGCCCCCTCGAGTGCACAATTATTATAGCTCCATGATGTGCTGAACTGCAACACCTGTGAGTTGCAGATAAATACCCAAGCTGGACAGGAAGGCAATGATAGGCCCCACAACCAACCTGCCTATCATTCCATAAAAATCCAGGCCCGAACTTAAAAACCTTAGCAAGCTACTCCTCACTAGGGATATTCAGCTATTCCTGGATTCCTTCCATCTCATGCAGCTTTCCCTGGAGGAGACAGATACTTCTTGGAGCCTAGTACACATATATGAGAAATCTTGTGAAAATATAGCAACCGCCAACAACTTTTCCTGTCACGGTCCCACAATATATAATTTCTTATTCTGTATATCACGGTCTAAATCAATTACAGTTTTTTACCGTTTCTGCATGCAAAGTGTATAAGTATATTATGGTGTGTTTGAGAAATGTATGCATTTTAGCCCTTCACAAGTCATATTCATATCTAAATTTTCTTTTCCTTTACATTTAGCTATTGGCACAAAAGTTGAGCCTTTCCGCAGAGAAAATGCTAGGAAAGGATCGGTTGTCAATGTTAATCCGACAAATATTCGACCTCAAAGTGACAGTCCGGAGATTCGCAAGTATAAAAAGAAATTCAATTCTGAGATCCTATGCGCTGCTCTCTGGGGTGAGTATATGGGATTACACATCAGAATATTTTTTTTAAGGACTATATTTATTGTCAATCGCTCTTTAATATGAAATGTCTCCCTCAAACCCTCTTCTAGGGGTATGTTCACACGCAGTGTTTTCAGACGTAATTCGTGGCGTTTTACTCCTCGAATTACGGCTGAAAAAACGCCCCTAATACGCCTACAAACATGTGCCCATTGCTTTCAATGGGTTTTACGGTGTTCTGTTCCCACGAGCCTTAATTTTACGCGTCGCTGTCAAAATACGGCGCGTAAAATGACGGCTCGTCCAAAGAAGTGCAGGACACTTCTTGGGACATTTTTGGAGGCGTTTTTCATTGACTCCAATGAAAAACAGCTCCAAAAACGGCCGTAAAATACGCAGCAAAAAACGCGAGTTGCTACAAATAACGTCTGAAAATTAGGATCTGTTTTCGCCTGAAAACGGCTCTGTATTTTCAGACGTTTTTGGTCACTGCGTGTGAACATACCCTTACTTAAACATACATAGCACAGAAATTACAATTTCTCTTATTCCTGAAAATTTTAACCTGGTCTCATAAGATTTGCACCTTGAAAAGTTACAATTTCTTGAATAATCTACTTATGCTTCCTGTCGCATGACTGGCAATATAAGTGTCATTTGAATGTAGAGGATCTATTGTACATAAAAATCTTCTTTGGCCACATTATAGAAAAGGATATTACTTAGTAAATACTTGTATCTCCCTATAAATAGCAATACTAGAGCATCTTTTCTTGTTGTGTCGGCTCTCAGTTATTCCTCCTGGAAATGTATGAATAAATTGACAACTGGGCGTTACCATTCAATGTGATGTGTCCCTACATACTCTGAGGCCGAATTCACATGAGCGTGTTCGGTCCGTGATATACGGTCCGCATGCCGACAGCATTTCCCGGACTGGACACACTGTAGGGAGCCGGGCTCTTATCGTCATAGTTATCTATGATGCTAGGAGTCCCTGCCTCGCTGTGGGAAAACTGTCCCGTACTGTAATTGGCACGATGCGGGGTGTGGACCCACTGGGCCGTACCGCGTAGCGGGGATGGCAGCTGGCCAAACCGGAAAGTACACAGTTCAATGGTTCAGCGAGAGTACCTGAGGCAATCGTAGGCAGTGGCGAGGCGGACACGTCCAGAACCAGGCGGTGGGAAGTCGTTTGGTGAGGCGTAGTAGGGCAGCGTAGATTGTAGCACAGCACGGTAGGTAGCACAGCACGTCTATAGCACTAGGTAGCACGGAAACAGGATACAGGATACAGGAGCAAGGTACACTGGGAGGCTGGAAGACACTGGGAGACCATAAGCAAGACGAACAACGGGAAAACTAACAACGCTCTGGCAAAGGGCAAGGGGGCAGAGCCCTTTTTATAGCCCAGGGCATCCTGGGCCAGATTGCAGTTTTTTGCAAAAACACGCGCACTGGCCCTTTAAGGCCGTGCACGCGCGGGCGCGCGCACCCGCCGGAGACATTCGGAATCCGGAATGCCGGCGCCTGACTGGGGGACGACGCTGCAGGCAGGTAAGCTGTCCATGGCCACGGCCGTCGGGGTTAACGACCAATCGACGGTCCGTGGCCATAGACGTTACAGTAATCATGTTTTCAGTACGGAACAGTTTTCAGCAGCGAGGCAGGGACTCCTAGCATCATAGATAACTATGACGATAAGAGCCCGGCTCCCTGCACTGTGTTCGGTCCGGGTCGGCATATGGTCCGTATATCACGGACCGAACACGCTCGTGTGAATCCGGCCTGACACTGTCTAATTATTGCTGACAGTGTCAGACTGTGTAGGAACACACCCTATTGAAAAAGGAAATGGTAAAATCCAGCTGTCAATTTGGAATGGCGCAATGTAGAGTTCTAAAAAAAGATGCTTCAGAATTGTTATTTCATAGGGAATCCAATTTTTTTTTTACTAGAACAGGTATTTGAGAGGAGCTGATAGGTCTGCTTTAAATACGAAGTACATGGAGTATGCAGTAAACCTAAGTATACCGTATGTGCATTAAATGAAATAATACCATAATTGCATCTTTATGTATAAAATGCATTCATCTTAACATTATGTAAAAGGGTTATCATTTTTTTGACAACTATTTATATACCTTATTAGATGTATAGACAACTAAGCGTGGCCCCTCACTCAGGACCCTTTTTTTAAGCTAAACTTTAGGACTGTAAAAACCAGCATTAAGGAATAGGTTCACAAATGTTTAAATGCAACAGGGATATTTTTTACACAAAAGATAATGGTATAATTAAACCAATCCAAAATATCATACCATGTACAGTGATATTCAATATAGAGTAGCAGAGAGTACACTTCACATAAATATGACCCCGCAAAGTTCTGTAGTCCACCTAAAATACATAGGTATACGGCTAAAATTTACAGCTATCTCTTCACCTGTGAGTTAGTTGCCCCTACCCCATTTATGCCTTCATTCTTTGTTCACTGGATTTATTGTGTGTGTACAAAAATATATATATGTGTGTGTATGTATGTATATATATATATATATATATATATATATATATATCCTGCACTACAGTGTTATATCTCAGAATGAGCTTCATTCAGCTTTCTGCTGGTTGCTACTGGAACCAGTCAACACTGTGTTAACAGACACATCCTGACAGCGCAACTGAGCGACTATAATGCAATTCTTTCTTCTCCACTATATTCTGGGAGTTAGTTTTTCATATATCAGATTTCTTAACCGTTCCTAAAAAAGTGCTACACTTCCCATTATTTACAGCTCTACAATAAGCTCTGTAAAACATTAAACCAACACTGAATTTGGGCTCAGAAGCCAGTAGAATTGTAAATGCAGCTCTGGACTAAATTACATGCTGTAAGTCAGGATCAGTACAAGACTCAGAGAAAGTTTCTGAACTTTTAGATATAAACAGAAAACTATAGAAAAATATGTTTGTTTTTTTTGTTCACATAGCTGGGTCTGCATATTTTCAGTGGAATTATTGATACATTTAAAGGCAGCCATATAAGAACAAATCCAAAGTCAATATTTAGTTTCAGTTGAACTGGATATTATCAGAATTAATGTGACTGTTTATTCATGGAAATTAGCAATGATAACAGTCTTGATGTTCTTTTTATTTTTAGTCATTCTGAAGTTTATCAAGAGCATTTACAGATAACATAATGATTATCTTAACAGGGAAACATGTTTTCATTATCTGAACAATAAACTAATTAATACAATTTAATTATTCTGCATACTTACACCACCAACATATAACAGAAAGGTACAATCAGGAAGTGACTTTTGAGAATTTAATGAAAAAATAGGGACCACTTGCTCACAATAACCCACAATTAGGATATAAGGAGTGGGGCAAAAGAGCTTTATTTTATAATAGCCTAACCAGTTAGGCTACTCATAGGTGTAACAGTATCTCTACAAAAGTTCTTGCAAACTGCCACATGTAAACAGTGCTAGCAGAGTACAATTTGATAATATTGGACGGTAGGCATTATTGTGTAAATTCATAAAAATAATTAAATATTAAGCAATTCATCTTTATGTTTAATAATACTCTTTATGCCCATTCAGACCTATCATCACCAATATTGCATAAATTAGTGCATTATTTTGGATCTAGAAGCTGCAGCTGCTTTTCTCAGCTTGTGGGAGGGTCAGCTTGCTTGTCTACTTGGGTCCAACCCTTTATAAGCCGTAGTTTAACATAAACATGATCTTTACACTCAGACTGTCTCCCTCTATTGTCTCTCTACTTGGTTAATTAAAGAGGCTCTGTCACCAGATTTTGCAGCCCCTATCTACTATTGCAGCAGATAGGGGCTGCAATGTAGATTACAGTAACGTTTTTATTTTTAAAAAACGAGCATTTTTGGCCAAGTTATGACCATTTTTGTATTTATGCAAATGAGGCTTGCAAAAGTACAACTGGGCGTGTTGAAAAGTAAAAGTACAACTGGGCGTGTATTATGTGCGTACATCGGGGCGTGTTTACTACTTTTACTAGCTGGGTGTTCTGACGAGAAGTATCATCCACTTCTCTTCAGAACGCCCAGCTTCTGGCAGTGCAGACACAGCGTGTTCTCGAGAGATCACGCTGTGACGTCACTTCCCCAGGTTCTGCATCGTGTCAGACGAGCGAGGACACATCGGCACCAGAGGCTCCAGATGATTCTGCAGCAGCATCGGCGTTTGCAGGTAAATCGATGTAGCTACTTACCTGCAAACGCTGATGCTGCTGCAGAATCAACTGTAGCCTCTGGTGCCGATGTGGCCGACACGATACAGGACCTGTGAGTGACGTCACAGATCTGCACTGCCAGAAGCTGGGCGTTCTGAAGAGAAGTGGATGATACTTCTCATCAGAACGCCCAGCTAGTAAAAGTAGTAAACACGCCCCGATGTACGCACATAATACACGCCCACTTGGACTTTTACTTTTCAACACGCCCAGTTGTACTTTTGCAAGCCTCATTTGCATAAATACAAAAATGGCCATAACTTGGCTAAAAATGCTCGTTTTTTAAAAATAAAAACGTTACTGTAATCTACATTGCAGCGCCTATCTGCTGCAATAGCAGATAGGGTTTGCAAAATCTGGTGACAGAGCCTCTTTAAGTTTTGCCTGGCAGAAGCAGGATGCAGGAACTGTAGGACCTGTAACAGGCCAATCATTCATGCTGCATCAGGATTGGCTGATGCAACATCAATGACCGGGAGCAAGGAGACAACTGTGCAGGGAAGAGGAAAGTAAATAATGTTCTGTAGAAGGAAAGAAATGTGTGGAGCATGATCAATAGGAGAGCTGTGGGAATAATCATGTTGTGGACATGGTACACAGAGGTCTATAGGCCACTATGGCCTACCAAGGAGGAGGTTAGGTAGGTATTGTGGGCACAACTTAATTGAGCTTTTCTTTTTTCACCTGGAATATGCTTTTATTCTATTTTAATGCAACCCTATAAGTAGACTGCACAAAGAGGATGCCAGTAATATTCCGTTTTTGAATTCTTCCATAGATCATTGGAGATTTCTTATTTGTTTAATAGAAAACATTCTCTGTCTAAAAGTAAACAGCTTGTATTCTAACTTTATCCATTAATTCATGAGAGCTATATACTCAGTTACTAGGTTCATAGTATACAGTTCAGTGAGCCATAATCTGCTACTAATAACTAACCACAAGGATTTAGTTTTATATTCTTCAAATGATTTCGTTTATCCTTCCAGGAAATGAGTTGCCTCAGTCATTCTCTAGCATTTGGCATATGGATCATAGTTTCTTTGCCTTGCTTTAGCCATTAAGGAAAGTGAATTGTAAACTTGCTGCAGTGAAATCCTATAAAGTATATTGAAATTATCAGTATGGGAGAAATTACTGAATAGCTAGGAGCATTTTTCTCCCTAATAGAGAACAGGGCTCTCATTGTACCCTCTAAAGGACTCCAATGCCGATTTGCTGCTAGTATAAATCTACACACTCCAGTTATGATGCCCATGTGTGGCACTTTGTGTGATGTGCCTCATGTACATTTTGTCCTGTTATGTCAGGTGTGAACTTGCTGGTGGGGACAGAGCATGGTCTATGGTTCCTGGACAGGAGTGGACAAGGTAGAGTTTACTCTCTTATAAGCAGAAGACGCTTCTACCAAATGGATGTACTGGAAGGACTAAATATTCTTATCACCATTTCAGGTGGGTGATGGTTCTACGAGTCTTTAATTAAATGTTGAATTTATACATTATTTTTCTTTCTGGTATCACTATGGAATTATCTCACCTATTGGTGACTGCATAAGTGTTTTGTGCTTTTGCAATGTATAGCTATTAAAATTACTTATAACTGGCATATCCTAGTGGAGTCCAGAAGATGTTAAAAGGTATAGACAGGAAATTTATCCAACTGTTCGCCCAGTGATAGAGACGGCCCGGTGTAAAGATATTCGAGCATGTGTTTTTCATACAGGGAAACATTTAATAAGAATAAGGCCTCATGTTTTGTATAGAACTGTAATATGGAGCCTATAGAATGCTATGGGCCCATACTGTACCTTGATGTGCCTCCGATAACATACAGAGGCATACAATGTTTTTTCTCACAAAATACAAAATATGGTCTGGTACACACAAGGCATTTGCGTTAAATCTTGCTAATAGCAAACTCCTTTCTAAACTTCCACAACATAAGAGAACGGACACGGGAGTGTATGCAAAAGATATGTAACTTCTTCTGGAGCTGGACTCCCAGAGGGATTTACATGCTACATCCTATACAACTTCATAACCCTTATCATTTAATCAAAGAAACCAAAAAAATTCCCCATACGGGAATGGATAGTTGTTGGAAGTAGGTCTGTTAAGGTGTAGGGCTTTACCAGCATGGAGCAGAGGGCTATTGGCTATTAGAACCAAGTCAAAAAATATGTAGTTCTTTTACATATACTTCATCAATGTAAATAAACCCCTTTACATTCACAAATATCTCTGAATAAATCTCTATTTGTACTTTCCCACCAAAAGAACGTACAATATGCACAGTCGGACCAGTAAACCTAAAAGCATATTTTGTATTTTGGAACATAAAGCCTTCAATGATAATGAATCGCTGAAACCTGTACATTATACCTATTATCTTTATTATCATCTTGACACTGGAAAAACCTCCCTTGGCTTACTGATTTTAGCATTTTTTCCTGACTCTGAAACTCCTGTTTACGAGAGATGCTACGAATGTTGACTTTCAATGCCGATTGTACATGATTAATCACATTGTTTATTATTGTGTTACAAAACTTTTCCTTAATAAAAAAAGATTTGAAAATAAAATATTTGTTTACTTTTGTAACTTAAGGCAAGAAGAACAAGCTGCGGGTTTATTATTTATCATGGCTGAGAAATAAAATCCTGCGGAATGACCCAGAAGTAGAGAAGAAACAAGGCTGGGTGTCCGTTGGGGACCTCGAAGGTTGTGTACACTACAAAGTTGGTAAGTAAAAGCTTAATATAGTATCATTAATTTAGATATTTTCTGTCATCCTGTTGGTTCTCACTGCTAACAGCTCACCTTTAGCAGGATTGTAAGGTTGAGAAAAAACATTTTTAAATACCCTTAATAGGAAATTTAAAGGTGTTCTCCGGGACTTAAAGAGGACCTGTCACCTCTCCTGACGTGTCTGTTTGAGAAAATATTTGTATTCCCCATGAAATAATAATTCTGGAGCATCTTTTTTTAGAACTTTATGTTGTGCCGTTCCTCTGTTATATTTCCTAGAAAATGATAAATATATTGACTACTCAGCATTTCCAATGTCCAATTAGTCAGAAAATTGAGGATATTCATTTTACCAATGCATAATTACCTGAAGATTACCCTTTTTGTAGACTAAATATACTGTATTTGAAAATTCGCATCTTTTGTTTGTGATATCGTAATTCTTCAATATAATCACAGTTCATTTACAATTAATTGTGTTAGATCATATAAGAAATCCCTTTCCTTCATGAGTGTTGAAGAATGACCATGCAAAACCATACTGGGGGGCCTTCATTTCTAGCTTTAAAGAGATGTATTATGCACATCACCTATCTTTAAGCATAAGGCTGGGTTCACACGACCTATTTTCAGACGTAAACGAGGCGTATGATGCCTCGTTTTACGTCTGAAAATAGGGCTACAATACGTCGGCAAACATCTGCCCATTCATTTGAATGGGTTTGCCGACGTACTGTGCAGACGACCTGTAATTTACGTGTCGTCGTTTGACAGCTGTCAAACTACGACGCGTAAATGGACTGCCTCGGCAAAGAAGTGCAAGACACTTCTTTGCCACATAATTTGAGCTGTTCTTCATTGTACTCAATGAAGCACAGCTCAAGATTTACGAGCGTCTCAGACGCCTCGAAAAATGCGAGGAGGAGCATTTACGTGTGAAACAAGGCAGCTTTTTTCTCTTGAAAACAGTCTGTCTTTTCACACGTAAATGACAGCTAGCGTGTGCACATACCCTAAGGCCTTAGGCTGGGGTCACACAACCTATTTTCATTCGTAAACGAGGTGTAATATGCCTCGATTTATGCCTGAAAATACGGCTACAATACGTCTGCAAACATCTGCCCATTCATTTGAATGGGTTTGCCGACGTACTGTGCCGACGACCTGTAATTTACGCGTCGTCGTTTGACAGCTGTCAAACGACGACGCGTAAAATGACTGCCTCGTCAAAGAAGTGCAGGACACTTCTTTGGACGTAATTTGACCCATTTTTCATTGAATTCAATGAAGAACAGCTCAAATTTACGGCCGTCAAAGACGCCTCGCATAATGCGAGGAGGAGCAATTACGTCTGAAACGACGGAACTGTTTTCTCCTGAAAACAGCTCCGTAATTTCAGCCGTAACGGAGGCTGCCGTGTGAACATACCCTTATTCAGATGCATGTCTATGGGGCTATTCACACAGCCGTTTTTGTATTTTTAATGGACTGTGTGAACTACCCGGGAAAAAATAGGTGTCCTATTTTTGCCCGTTTTCTCGGATCCCTTAATATACTGCAGTTTTTCACAGCCGATTTGACACCCGGTTGTCTGAATAAAGCCTTTGTTACACTCTACTTACCTGACAAAGAGGGATGATGAATGCAGAATGTTTTTTACTTATAACCCATTATTCTCTGAACATGAAATTGATATCATCAGCATGCAGTTCTTCAAAAATATTAAAAACTGAGCACTAGCACTGCAAAACTTGTTCTAACGTTGACCTACAGTATGAGACCCAAATGGGCAGATCGAGGCTTTGTCTGTATGTGACTGATGTACAGTAAAATCAGGAATATATCTCAAGCTAAAGGGTTGAGTCTTATATTGCCATGTAAGCAGAGTCTTGTCATGATGGTCCATCTCACCTGCTCCTGGAAGATCTCCTAAAATAAACCGCTCTCTAATGTAACTGCAGGTTTTTTGGATTATAATGGACCATTTTTCCACACACATCAAAGAAATAAAATAGTACTATCTGATCATTCTGAACGAAAATTCTGTTGCTAAAGCCGGAATAGAATATAAAATGAGATAGAATGAAAGGTAAACAGCGTATAATAGTGTTTTGTTATATTTCCAAAGCAGATGTTCACTTCCTAGCACAATAAAAAGAAAACCTGGTCATTTGCATTAGCTCTACAGAACACTTTCCGAGTGTATTGTAGGTGCTCCCGAATATTTAATCCAAGTAATTCCAGGAAATGCCTGATTATAATATAAAGGCCATGTGGGCTACAGCCCATTTACAGTTGATTGCATTAGATTAGTGTAATAAAACAATTTAGTAAGTGATCATGTGTATTGCTTAATAGGCAGAAATAAACTTTTTTTTTTTTGCAAATGACGGAAATTACTAGATCATTCTCTGATGTTCATGGAAATTCAGATGCCATTAAATTGTTTACTACAATACAAGTCATCTGAGGTGATACTGGAATATTTCTCAATACAGTAAAAATCTGATAATTCAGAAACATCTATATGTAATTGAATTTCATTACTTAATACATCCATCTTTAAATGCCTCCAACAGTTCTAAATGCGTTTCCAAGTAGGTTATAAAATGACACTGAATCATTTATTTTTAAGGGTCAGTTCACACAGTTTTTTTGGCACTGATTTTGACGCGGAAACCGCGTCGGAGTCAGCAGCAAAAAAGTAACCAAATTTCCCCCCATTGATTACAATAAGAGGCAGCGGCATTTTTTTTTCTGGGTGGCTTTTGGCCGTTCGAATAAAAACAAAAAGCGCCATTCTTTAAGCGTTTTACGCCTCTGACCTCCCATTGAAAACAATGGGAGGCACAAAAAACCTGTGGCGCTCGTTTTGAGTGTTTTTTGCAACTTTTTTTTTCCCACGGTTTTTGCATTAGAGTCAAAGGGCAAAATACGTTGTAAAAAAAAAGCGCCCAAAAACGCTGGCAATTAAAAATCAGCCACATAATTCCTGAAGTAATTTTGAGTCATATTTTTCCGCCTGTCAAAAAGCTCAGTGTGAACTAGGTTTTTATATGCCTCTAACCCCTTTAAATACGTTTCTAAGTAGGTTATTAAATGACAGGGAATCATTTGTTCTTATTACTGATCGGGTTTAGGGGGAGTTGAAACAGCGTTTTTGTCAGGTAGAAAAAATCTGCCTCAAAATTCCTGAAGGCGTTTTGAGGCAGATTTTGAATTGCCAGTGTTTTTTTTACCCTTTTTCAAGTTTTTGTGGCGTTTTTTGTCGGCATTTTTAAAAAAAAATTAATTCAAAAGCGATTGCGGGATTTTTCTTCTTCCCATTCATTTGAATGGGAGGTCAGAGGTGGAAACCGTGAGCCAGAAGCTGCCCGGGAAAAAAAAACCTCTGCCTCCTATTGAAATCACAAAGGGGCGATTTAGGGTGTTCCTTAGAGCTAAATCCGACATGGTTTTCGTGTCAAAATCAGCACCACCATGGGCCATCTCATGGACTTAGATATTTATGAAGTGAGTGTTGAGGCCTAATACCTCCATTTACTTTGCGTGTTGTTCCCAGTATGATTGTTCATCCTTGTAGCCAGTCATATGGATGAAAACTGCAGTCTCCTATAGTTATACACTACAAGGCTACAAAGGCTTGAAATCTCAAGAACCTGTATTAATACAAGGAATCTAAACCAACATACAGTAGTTATTGTGAGGCACTATCAGAGGTATATCTATAGGGGGTGCAGAAGAAGCGGTTACATTTGGGCCCTGGTGCCTGAGGGGACACAAAGGCCCCTCTGCCACATAAGACAACAGTATTATAAATGGCACATGGTAGGTGGGTGTCCTGCTACAGATTTTGACTTGGGGCCCAAGGGATTCAAGTTATGCCTCAGTCAGTGTAGTACTGCACATTGTACAGTACGAGCAAGGCCTTCTATTAAATCCATCTGTTGCCAGCCTAGTTTCAACCTATCGATCAGCACAGGCGCTGGGGGAGATTTGTAGACTCAATAGACCCCTTACAGTAGTTATGGGAGGCATTTAGGCAAGGACTGATTTGTTGCAGAAGTTTCTGCGGCTGAAAATCAGTTCCATTCGACTGAATGGGGCTTGCAGAAGTCCATGCACCTGCTGCAGAAACAATCCCATTCAAATAGTTTCAGTTGTAGATATTTCTGCAACAAATCTGTCGCATGTTAACTTACCCTTATGGTAATTAGATCCATTTCTGAGAAAATTAAGGGGTATGTATATGAATTATTTTACCTTTAGAGTAGGTAGAAATATATTGGTAAGATATTTTCATGAAAAGTAGTTAACATAATATGATTCTTATCCTTCTCATGATGTTTCTCTTTCTTTTTTTCATTGCAGTTAAATACGAAAGAATAAAATTCCTTGTTATTGCTCTGAAGAACTCTGTGGAAGTGTATGCATGGGCGCCAAAGCCATACCATAAATTTATGGCTTTTAAGGTGAGCCATCCATCATTTCAGTATAAAATGTGCCATTTGTTCACTGAACAGTGTCAGTCCAACTACCGTTAAATTGCGCTTTCCAAAATACACTTTCTCCTCTTCCTTCTTATTTCCCCTAAAAGTGTTTCCTCATTTAATTTTATTTCAGATTATTGCACTTTTCTATAACTCATGTTAGGACTAGAACAATCACTTTCTTTAGCAAAAATCAACCACTGGTGAGATGACTCACACAGCAAATTGGACAATTCTCCCATTTTAAGTCATTGATTTATTTCAGTCTTACTTTGACAGTTTGGTCATTTATCTAACTATGCAAAAGTTTCAATGACCTAAGCCTATTCGGTTATTGCTCGGATGTATGAATTTATAGGCCTCTCTGTGTTTCTAACATTCTATACGGAAATGTATCCCAGTTTTCTATAACAGAAAAGGGAAAGCGTAACATTTAAGTTACTTCCTCTGATGTTATTCTTGGTTTCTTGAATCTTGTACAAAGTGATTTGTTTGATACTGGAACCTTGTGCAAAATTGGACACATCATCTTGGCCTGTTCAATAGTTACACATCAGCATGGCCTATTCAATATAGATGAAGACGCATTAGTTTTGAGGTGCTGTGAGAATTCTATGTTATGTTGATGTCTCAAATCAATCAATTCATTATATGTGCTCAGAAAAAAAATGATTGAGTCTTTTGCTGCAAAGATGTAGAACATCCCAAGATGCACTACATGGTCGAACTAGGATTGTGTGGTCTGGGCCCCTCGGACAAAAAAGAACATGGGCCCCATTCATCTAGCTGAGATACAATACACTTTTTTGTCTCTTGTTACATAAAATAGCTATTCTGAGGTCAAATAATATGCCACAGAGTGTTCATATAATACTACCTTACAGCACCTAAATAAAACCACAGTACAGTGACCTAAAACACTACCAAACAAAACCCAAATAATGCCACCATACAGAACCCAAATAATACTGCCATAGAAACCACAAATAATAATTTATTTGCGTATGGGCCTGCACTTAACCTTTAACGTGAGGAGCACTTTTTGGTTAATGGTCTGGCAGGCCCCTGCTGTTCTGTGCCCTTAGGCAGTGCCCAAATGCACAAGTGATCAGTTTGTTCCTGGTGTAATGGAATACAAAATGTGCCTCATCTGAAACAGTCTTACCTCGTGTTGCCTCTAATGATCCAAACAAAGGGGTACTCTATTCCAGTGTTTCTCAATGTTACTAAAAAACGACATTACATTACCCCCATCATTCACTTGGTTTCATTAAAAGCACAGCATAAGGATAGTGTGAGTACTCTCGAGAAACAAACCACAGGTTGAAAACCAAGGTACTAGTCCAAAGGGTTTGCAATTTTCTACATCATTGTATTATGTACTATAATTACCTTGCTTTGTCTTAAATTATACATGATAAAGGAATACCTCATATTTACCATTTGGTCCAAGTATTTCAGAGTGTGTACAGCAGAGAAAGAGGCATTTCTATGGGATTCAGGGTTAAGTCCAATAACCTGGAATAGGGCCTGGTTGGCTGGAGTAGGGGGAGAGATTGTGGGCTCCCACTCCATCCAGACAGTCCATGCTTTGGGCTGTCTAATTAACCTAATTAGTTGCCGGCTGGGAGAGCTGAATGGATAGGCTCTGAGCTCTTACCACAGTGTTCCCAGCCTGGAGAAGACAGGCATTGCATGACGTAAGGGAGTCACAACCATGATAATAATCATAATCTTTATTTATATAGCGCCAACATATATTCCGCAGCACTTTTCAATTCAGAGGGTACATGTACAGAGAAATCAGATATTACATAGTTACAAAATTGATTAACAATTCAAACAAGAGAAGATAGGACCCTGCTCGCAAGAGATTACAATATGCGGAAATAGGGATGACACAAAAAGTGCTTGTTTTTTTTACAATGGTCCATGATGGTATAAACTGTGCTTGTTTTGTGGTACTGGTAGTAGGCCCATGGTCTCATAGTGAGGGACACTGTATGTGTTTAGTTACAGGCTAGATTGACTAGGGTTTTTTAGGGTTTAGGGTCTTTTTGTGTTGGGTCCAGTTTTAAATCTAATACACGAACCAGTGTAAACCCTGGCTCTATAACTCACAACACATCGACGTCTTCCAATCTGGAAAGAACCTATGTCTCCAGTAGGGAAAGACATAGGTTCTTTCCAGATTGGAAGATGTCGATTTATCGACTGCATACTTGTGGAACTACTAGTACCATCGGTACCATCTATACCTACACTGGTTCGTGGATTGTCTATCGCTACCCACTGGAACTCTTGTTCATATAAACTACACATTGGACTCACTTTGCAGTGCCGTTGAGCGGTAAAAACGTTCCTTTTTTCGCAATACTTGTATGGTGTTTTGGATTTCACCAGTTTTTTTTACCTGCTCCGGCCTGAGGGATATATATATTGTTGTGAGTTTCCTTAGTGTGCCAGGCATTTTATCCCTGAGAAGGTGATCCCGTGAGCTAAATTGCCCCTAAGTTGTCACGAGGAGCATGTTCATAATTCCCTTCATTATATCCAACCTACTTGTTGCTGGTGGCCTCATCCGCTTTTTCTTCCAACTTTTCCAAGCAGAATTGTTTTTTCTAGTGATGTTGGTCTTCTCATGATATGCCAAAATAACACAGCTTCATTCTGCACATTTGTGCTTTTAAGTGAGAGGTTAGAACTGATTTGGTTGATGGACTAGGTGTTTATTTTTTGTCCATGTTATTCTTAGAAATCTTTGCCAACACCAGAGTTTAAAGGCATCAATACATTTTCAACTGTGATCTTAATATTGTCTGGGCTGGTGACCTGCATTTTTATTACTTTACTTCTGATGCCAGCGAAATTAGTTAGACGTAGTTTATTCAGGGTCATAGCAACAGTTATTAATTAGGATGCAATTCTAATAAACTGTATAGAAGGGATAGATTCAATTTCTAAATATAAATAATCTCTATATTTTATCTCCATGCAATATTCAACATTTGCATCAAAGATTTTTTTTAAATTAAAATTAGGTTTACTTTGTGGCTTCTTGTGCGTTCACAAATGAATGATCTAGAAAAGAATCGCTGTTCAAATAAAATAATTTCAGGATAAAACTTGAATACAGTTGAACAGTACAATCCAAAGATATAACCTTCAAATCAAAGGTTAGTTATGTGAGACTGCGCTCCTAATATCTGAGTATCAGCTCTGGGATCAGCGGCAGGAGTCACACAAGCTGCAAGGTCCTAGATCAAACTGATTAGAAGTCTTTAGAGTTGTAAGATACAATCCCCTGTGCAGCCTTCAAACAACAGAGATTTGAGGATAGATGTAACAGGGGATTTCTGAAGAAACATACACTCGGAACATTGTCATAGGAGGCATCATAGTTTTCAATCCGGTTTATTTTATATTACATTAACTGCTTTATTTTACACAAACACTTTCATGAGAAATGTAAGTTAAATAAAATGGGGCCTGATCTATAACAAGTCATTTGCGATCTGGCCTAGATTAGAGACTTTAAAACGTAACAGTGTATGTATGTAGATGTTACTAAAGGGTTAAAAGCATAGTTTTTCTTATCGCCAGTAACATGTCTGCTGCAGATCCATTATAAGGGGCCTCCATAGATTAGTTACAAATCCAGCATTGCTTCTTACTGAAGATAATCACATTTTAAATTTTTAACATTCATCTTACCACTAACGTTCCCTTTTTCTTTGATCTCCCATTATTCCACGCACGAGATTCCTCCTGTGGGCTATATAGGTGCAAGGATTTGTCCTTTGCTATGAAATTCATGCCATTTATAAACACTAGAGAAAAAAAGAGTCCATAACTATCGAATATGAAAAATATCTTTATTAAATTACGAAAAATGAGAATCTAAAATACATCTTGAACTGGATCAGCATTTATATGTACAGATAGAAATTATATGCACACACAATCTATATAGCATGGGAAGTCACGTAGATATTGTATCCCAAATCAGGGATACATTCACACAGGTAGATAAATATCAGGTATAGATCAAGACAGAGGGAGCAAAGTGAGAAGCTCAAAGTAAAGCCCGACGAAGCCTTGATGGTGTGCTTACCCATATTCAGATAACGTAATAGCTGGACCCAGAGAGTAAGGGGCGCTACCTTACTCTCTGGGTCAAGCAATTACGTTATCTGAACATGGGTAAGCACACCATCGAGGCTTCGTCGGGATTTACATACAACTATTGCACCTTCTTTTATCAGGTGTAAGCCTTCACTTTGAGCTTCTCACTTTGCTCCCTCTGTTCTGACCTATACCTGATATTTATCTACCTGTGTGAATGTATCCCTGATTTGGGATACAATATCTACGTGACTTCCCATGCTATATATATTGTGTGTGCATATAATTTCTATCTGTACATATAAATGCTGATCCAGTTCAAGATGTATTTTAGATTCTAATTTTTCGTAATTTAATAAAGATATTTTTCATATTCGATAGTTATGGACTCTTTTTTTCTCTAGTGTTTATAAATGGCATGAATTTCATAGCAAAGGACAAATCCTTGCACCTATATAGCCCACAGGAGGAATCTCGTGCGTGGAATAATGGGAGATCAAAGAAAAAGGGAACGTTAGTGGTAAGATGAATGTTTTTCTCTAGTGTTTATATACCATTTTGGAGTCCTTATCTCTAAGAAATGTAATAGGTGGTTGAGACTTCTGCTTCCCACCTTGATGCTTATGTGTCCTGTGAGACTTCTTTGTCTAATTAAGAAATTCATGCCATTGCCTTTAAATAAAAATAGTAAAAAACTAAATAAAACATATCAGTGAATAATTGTAATAAATAATTGTATGAGGGTATAAAAAGAAAAACAGACTGCCACGTGTAATATAATCTAAAGAGGTTCTATTGTTTCATATAAATGTTACAAAAAGAACCTAGCAAATCTACATAATGGCCCCTGAAACATTATTTTTGAGACCATGGCTGTGTCAGGGATCATTACCATGTATATTGTTTAAACAATTAGTGACCCCCTTTCCCGCTTCACCTGTAACCCCATGAACAGAACTTGGGTACCAAAGTTTAGCACAAAATATTAGGGCATATGGATGTAATAGCGGGAATCCCTGCATGAGCCATACCTCATAAGCCATCGATGTGACGGACCCAACCCATCTATTTATTTCAATTTTAGCTATTCATGTGAATGACTGGCATGTTATACTACGTATCCCCTGCAGCGACTGAACAAACCTTCCCTAAGCAACAAGGGCTGATCGCCAAAGCCATTACTTTGGTGATCAGCTTATTGCCAGAGCGGCTATGGAGCAAATTCTTCCAATTTGCTCCAAAGCCTATGCTATCATTAAGAACAAAAAAGGACGGAAATAGAAACAGACATCTCATGTCTCTCTCTATGTTTTGCTTGCCTCTTTTCATGTATTACAGTGTAGAATTATATTTTCCTGTTCTATATCTGGGCTCATGTGGATGGCCCTTTAAACGGCCATAGGGTTAATGAATGAGGCTATTAGAAGTCTGGAGATTTTTAGTCTATCTGGATATAAGTATTCTGGTGCAATTGTTTAGTTCTGTTCAGCTGTGGCTGGCTAATGCACAGTACTACCAAATTAAATAGAGAACTGATTTACGGTTGTGTAATATACTACTTGTGTCTGCTTTTATTTTAGATATATAGAACAAACCTAAAGCACTCCAAAATGTTTTTTTAGATTTTCAAGAATACTTTATTTTTATTGTGTATAATTCCAAAATATACTCTTTTGAAAAAAAGCGATTTTTACATTTACGTTTCGGCCTAACCAAGGCCTTCTTCACAATCGCTGTACATGATACTTGGATCGGGTAACGGCGTCTACCAGACGCTCCGAGCGGCTCGGTGTCACCTTGGTTAGGCCGAAACGTAAATGTAAAAATCGCTTTTTTCCAAAAGAGTATATTTTGGAATTATACACAATAAAAATAAAGTATTCTTAAAAATAAAACATTTTTTTTGGAGTGCTTTAGGTTTGTTCTATATATCTATAGTCTGGGTTTCCAAACCCGAACCTATACAGCACCAACACAGAGTGAATTTAGGAGTACATCCTACATATTTTTTGATAGATATATTTGCTTTTATTTTAGTCATTTTCATCCCTGCATCAAAAACCGCTATTTGTTGATCTAACAGTGGAAAATGGCCAGAGACTCAAGGTTATTTTTGGATCTGCGGTGGGATTTCATGCCATTGATGTTGACTCTGGGACAGTCTATGATCTTTATTTGCCTACACATGTAAGTATTATATTAGAATACTGTTCTTTTTTTTTATTGAGAGGTTTAGTTTTATTTTTTTTATTATACAGTTTTATTATGCAGTGATTCCAAGTTACAATGGCCTCAGGCTGTAATATTTTCAGCATACAATGGTCTTTTCAGGGCCATCGTAACCTGAAACCACATTCAAAATACAATGCTGCAGAAAGTGCTGATCTACGGTGCATGCAATTGGCTAGAAAATCCATCCAATCAGCGTGAACATTTCACTGGTAAAACGCCTGTGAATCAGAGCATCACATTGGGGGCAAGTAAAGCCAATAAGCATGTACAGTATTACTTATGTCCATGCACTGATTGGCTGCCTAGTAGCGCCTCTCTGTAGTCCAGTGCAGTAGTATATGTACTGTTCTAAGTGTGCCAGGATGAGCTGCTCCTTTGGACACCAAGCAAGAGTGGCTCCATTTTATTTTTCTGTACACAAGACCCTGAGGAAGCTTCTACCTTCAACATAGAAAGGGATTTACAGCTTCCAGCAGCTTTTTCTGACTTTAATAATTAAGGACTTGCTTTATCAGTATTGGTTATCTGTTTATATTTATTTGATCTTCACTTTTCATTGAATCAACATTTTGGGGGCTTCAGACCCGATTACAATCATAGAATTGCAATACCAGTAAAAATAAGTCTAAGTCTGCATCTGCGAACTTCAACTCATTACTGCGTACCTCCCAACATTTAAGTATTGCAAAGAGTTGAATTTTTTTTCCCTGTTAAGCCACACCTTTAACCCCGCTCCATCCCCGTCCATACACACCCGGTTCAGCCCACACATTATTATTCTCCCATAGTCCTCCCCCACAGTTTAATGCACCATAGAACCCCCCACATAGTATATTGCCCCTATAGCTGCCCCCACACAGCATAATACCCCACAGTGTCTCCCACACAGTATAATGCCAAATAGCTGCATCCACACAATATAATGCCCCCATAGCTGCCCCATTACAGCATAATGCTCCCATAGCTGCCCCCATGCAGTATAATGGCCACCCAAATGCCCCCTTACAGTATAATGCCCCATAGCTGCCCTCATACAGCATAATGCACCCATAGCTGCCCCATACAGTATTATGCCTACACAGATGCCCCCATACAGTATAATGCCCACACAAATTCCCCCATACAGTGTAATGCCCCCTTAGCTGCCCCTATACAGTATAATTCCCCATAGCTGCCCCATATAGTATAATTCCCCCATAGCTGCCCCCATACAGTATAATGTTCCCTTAGCTGCCCCATACAGTATAATGCCCCCTTAGCTGCAACATACAGTATAATGCCTCCTTACTTGCCCCCATACAGTATAATGCCGCCTTAGCTGCTCCCATACAGTATAATGCCACTTAGCTGCTCCTATACAGTATAATGCCTCCTTACTTTCCCCCATACAGTATAGTGCCACCTTAGATGTTCCCATACAGTATAATGCCATCTTAGCTGGTCCCATACAGTATAATGTATAATGCCACCTTAGCTGCTCCCATACAGTATAATGCCCCTTAGCTGCCCCATACAGTATAATGTATAATGCCCCCTTAGATGCCCTTATAAAGTATAATGCCTTATAGTCCTACTCCTTATTAAAAAAAAAGAATAAAATAACACTGGACACCAGGACATACCATCGGTCGTCCAGGACAGCGGGACACCGCCCTGAATCCGGGACTGTCCCACTGAATCCGGGACGGTTGGGGTGTATGTTACTGTTCATGAACAAGTGAGAGCTTGACATCCAGCACCACTTTTTAGGTGAATGCGAGAACTGCTTCAGTTAATGTAACAATGAATTAATGTTTTAAAAGATCACATGGGTAAAAATGGATAAACTGTGTTATGGGCAGTAAAAGGTAAGAGCGGGCCATGCATTACACAGGTGTTCTCTCTTTGAAACCATATGTCTTACACCACCCCCTCAGGATCTGCACTAGGTGTAAGGCCGGCTTCACACACACAGCATTTGGCTGCCGTTTTATTGCTTTTTATTTCTTTCAAAGACAAATTCCTACTTTTTTTTTTCTTTACTGTGATGCTTCTACTGGGCAGGTGTTTGCATATAAATGGAAAGATGTAATAAACGCACAAAAAAACAGCAGACAATTTAAGGGATCCGATGATCAGGACAGCGTTTCTTTAGGTTAGTGCATCTACACAAAACCTGCATGTTTACAACCCTGACATGGGTAAAAAGCGGGTGTAGTTTTGGGGGTATGACTTTACACGGAGTGACTTAGGTCTGGGAGCCACAGACATACAATGACTCCATTTAACTCAGTCATTATCCTCCTCCTCTGCTCTTTACTCTCGTGGCTACAGAAGCAGGCAGTGTGCCCATGTCCGGCTGTTGAATGTTACTGTCTCTGTTTCTCTGTTGCCTTGCCTACTGCAACTCCTGCCCACTACTGCCGCTTCTAACGTTCCCAGTTGTGGGCAGCCTTTTAAAGGAGTAGTATTATGCAAAAATACCGGGACTTGTTACTGCCGGTAAATATCTTTTAATTTTTCTTGACTCCTAGCCAGGGGAGTCGCTAGCTTAAGCCCCGGATCTTTGGCCCGGTGCCTCGGATCCCCGGGCGACTGCCGCTACAGAGGTCGCAGCAGTCGCAATTGCTACCAGGCCGCGGCCACCCGCACCGCATGTTTAAAAATTTACTATAGTAACTGGGACCTATGTCATAAAATTCACGGGCCCCTGTTACTATAGTAATACCACTATACTTACCCTCCTTCCCGAGCGCAGCTGAAGTCCTGACGTCTTCTCCCATCATGATGTCACCTACCACATAGTAGGTTTAGATACATGGCCATGTATGATACTGTCTGATGAGCCCTGTATCTAAGCCTACCACATTGTAGGCTTAGATACAGGGCACCAGCAGACAGTAATCTTATACAGTATAAGATTACTGTCTGCTGGGGCCCTGTATCTAAGCCTAACATGTGGTAGGCTTAGATACAGGGCCCATCAGACAGGATCACACATGGTGTGATCTCATCTGCTGGGCCCTGTATCTAAGCCTACCACATGATGGGCTTAGATATATAGCCCATGTGTGATCCTGTCTGATGGGCCCTGTATCTAAGCCTACCACATAGTAGGCTTAGATACAGGGCCCCAGCAGACAGTAATCTTATTTAGTATAAGATTACTGTCTGCTGAGGTCCTGTATCTAAGTCTGCCTTGTGGTAGGCTTAGATATATGATCTAACATGCGCGTAAATCTGTCTGTGTGCATTGCGTTTTTGCATCAGTGTGCTTTGCGTGTGGCATGTGTTTTTCACGCACTTGCAAGCACTTTTTTTTCAGTGTAATCGATGTGTGAAACACGGATATGCGTCCGTTTGCTATCCGTAGTTTTCATGCACCCATTGACTTCAATGGGCGACTAGGTGCGTGAAAACGCACCAATATAGGACATGCAGTGAGTTTCACGTAACGGACACTCGCTGCGTGAAAACTTACACATGTGTGAATAGCCCCATTGACATCAATGGGGCTGTGTGCTGTTTCAACGCAAAGCACACGGACGAGATTCACGCTCGTCTGAATGAGCCCTAAATCTATCATGTATGATACTGTGTGCTGGGGCCATGTATCTAAGCCTATCATGTATGATACTGTCTGCTGAGACAATGCATCCAATTCTATCCAGCGGTGCAGCTATAGGAGCCTTAGTCTTATAGATATGCTATCTCCGATAGGTATGTAAATCTATATTTTTTTTTGGGGGGGGGGGTAAATATATGTATCGGGCTTGTGCCCCTGATCCTTTAAGATCCTAGCAATGCCCCTGCTCCTAGCATAAATACTTGCTGGGCCAGTGATTTATAGGGCTGGTGGAAGTCTAGGAGTGCACTATTGAAGCTCCTTCTGTATCTCAGAAGCCATTATCTAGATATACAGTCATTGATCCAGTTTGTATTGTAGTATAATATATAGAAATACATACGGAATTAGAATTTTTGGATTACTTTATACAATATGCTTATTATAGAAGTAATCTTCTGGCCTGACAACATTCTATTTGTTTGTTTGTGTTTGTTTTTTCAATGCAATATATTTAATATCTTTGTTTTAATGGTAATACAGCCCCTTCATATTTTTTTTTTAACACTGTTAGCCTAGTTAGAAGAAATCGTAACCTATCATAATTCATATTTCCACACAAGCATATATTTGTGTGAACACAAATACAAACTTTCACAACTAAAAAAGAATGTTTTAAGAATTCATAATTTTCTCAGAAATTTTTAGGCTTCAAAGGCTTGTAAATAGCTGCCTAACAGCATTGATTATGCTCTGTGTGCGAGATAATTGTCAGATACCATTGATTTCTATAGAGTTAGATTTTCGAGTAGACTTTATCCACTTCGCTAAATTGCTGTGAACAGCGACAGTCAGCAAATCAAGACAGAAAAATTGTGGCATCCTCCAATAACATTTATTGCAGTGTTTTTCAACTTTTTTCCTTCTAATTCTTATTAGAAATGGGTGAAGGGTAATGGGTACAAGCAGGGGTGGGAAGCCTGGCCGGAAGAGGCTAGACCTGCAATGCTACATAAGGCCTCAAGCACCCTTCAGCGAAATGCTTCAGTGTGCTATCCATTTTTTAGCACACTGACCCATTCATTTCTATGGGGCCATGCACACTTGCGGTTTTTTACGGAAATGTGTGGCCGTTCCGATGAAAAATAGAACTGCAAAAGTGAGACGTTGCTGGAAGAAGCTGTCATGGCAGTCTGGGCCATATAGAGAAGAAAATGGAGAGAGAATGACTGAATGCAAAGAAGATGTCACCTGTGAGTCACTGAATCTTATTGTTTCTTCTGCCTCTGATTGTGTTGGATCAGTACTGTAATAAATTGTATGATTTCAGCGGGCTGATGTTACCATTGTTATTTGTGAAACAACAACTCCCAACATTCCCTTATAATTTGTTAGGTCATACTGGGAGCTGTAGTTTCACACGGTATAAAATTATATAGCAGAGTTTAACCTAACTTGGCAACTGTTTTTTTACATTATCAGAGTAAAGAATTTGAATCACACCCCTGGATACAAAGATCTTTACAGCACTGTTGGCATCAGGGTCTTATGGGCAATAAGGAGCATTGGCAATGGTCTTCCATAGTCTCACTAGCAATTGTAGCCACATTTAATATAAGGTCATTAGTGCTTGCTCCATGAGACATAAGCAAAAGATAATACTGGAGTTAGTACAATGTAAATTACTCTAGGCATTTCATAATATAACTGCCAGGGTCAGAGTATATCACTGGGAATGGGCACTAGCATAGGAAAACCTGTTATATTTTAATTCAGCTTACATCCTCTTGTAATTTATGTCAGTGGTGTTTCAATGATTTCCAAAAGGTTTTAGTGACATAATTACAATGATTAAATGACTTATTAGTTCAGCATCACTTTAATGGTATGGCAAATGATCTATTGGGCTCCACTGTGGCATGTCACATAACGGTGACATCACACATTACACAAACTGCAAAACCACCGCCCACCAGTTTTGAAACTCCTAGTTACATGCCACTTGGGCTGCGTGGCCCCTTGTGAATGGTTTGCAGCAGGCCTCCTGCATCTAGGCCACGTTCCCTGTTACCAGTTACTACCCATGTATGTGGTAAACAGGCATATGTATGCATCCAGTGTATGTAAGACCATGTATGTGATTGCGCAGTATGGGCATGGATACAGGCAGGTAGCGGATAGCTGGATACAGACTGATAACAGAGAGCTGGATACAGGCTGGTACCGGATAGCTGGATACAGGCTGGTACCGGATAGCTGGATACAGGCTGGTACCGAATAGCTGGATACAGACTGATAACAGATAACTGGATATAGGCTGGTAGCGGATAGCTGGATACAGGCTGGTAGCGGATAGCTAATTACAGGCTGGTAGTGGATAGCTGGACATAAGCTGATAACAGAGAGCTGGATACAGGCTGGTAGTGGATAGCTGGATACAGGCTGATAACCGATAGAAATAACTGACTGCAATCAGCCTTAGCAAGACACAAGTAGGTAATTCCAAAGTTGCTCTGGCAGGGTGTGTCCAATGAAGCAGACTAATATACCTGGTGATTGGCAGGAATTGGCTGGGGAAGGATTTGTGTGCATGCGCATGGCCTATAAGATGCAGGAAATGAGCACACGCCTGCCCTATGGGCAGACCCAGCAAGACCAGCGGCAGAAGGAAGTACATGTGCATGGCAGTGTTGAGATCCAGGTACTGTACAACCTGTACCAAAGGTAACCTGGCAGCTGTGCCTGCTGTGAGAGGTAGTACGCCGACGAACGTAGAGCGCTGGCGTTACATTGATGATGGATGTATATGAAATATGACCGGTAAAGTACTATCAAGTACATACATACTATGTGAATAACAAATTCTTGCAACATACATATCACTACATGGTGATTTTGTTATCATATGTAGTATTTTAGTTCAGTAGAGTACAGAGGAGTAAAGAAGGGAAGAATATAGTTGTGTTGAGTACCTATTAACCAAGACCATACAAAGCTATTACTAATTTTTACATAAATATTGTCATACCTTTAATTGTCTTTTAAGTCTTTTCAGGCTTAAAAGTTTTATAAATAATCTCGATTACTCTTCTAAAATCTATTCCTGTGAATCCCCTGACTGGACAGCCATTATAGACCTTTCATAGTGTGAGTTGGTAGAATAAAAAAAATGTAAAAAACAAAACATAAACACACAAGCCTGGAGAATGGAGTTAGGCGGACCGACATCTTATTACAGTGTGGGGGAATGTCTGAGACTACCACTTCCCCTATATTGTCACAGGAGGAATGGAGTAGTCTGAAAGTTATGTTGATATGCGTGATCCTATTGAATAAAGGATGTCCGGTCTGAATATAGCAATTCATCTTAGACATTATATACAAAGTCACCAGTCACTTTCAAATTTCAGCCTGATGACGGTCGAAATAAGATAAATCTTTTTACCAACAGGCATTTGTTTAATTTGTCTACTGCATATAAATATAGAAATATATACCCAATAATGTATATATTGCTTGCTAATATTTTTATAATAGGGAACTAACACCTGCAATCTCTGCATGTAACATGTAGGCCACCTGTGTCAGTTGCTAACAGTTGGAATTCTTAAATGATGAGGTCAATACCTCTAGACGTAATAGCGGCTCATAAAATGACCAATAAAATGAAGTACCAACCATCTGAACCCGGAGTCGGTGTGAAATTGTCATGCTGATGAGGCATGGCTTTGAATACGCTGCTCGCAAGGACAAGAATACTTATATTGTCTAATCTTGAACTGGTGATGGTGTAGAGACCCTATATAAATGTATAAATAGTCCAGTAGACTTCAATCTTAAGAAGTGTATGAGCATTGTATAAAAAATATATATCAATAACCCATATTAAAATGTTATAGCATTTATTATCAGAAGAAAAATAAGATTATTTTCTTCTCTAGTCTGCACAAATAACTGTGAAAGCGAGTTAAATAATGGGGGGGGAAGGGGGTATTGTAACTCTTTAATTGCTACCCGAATTTCATGTTTCATCGAAAAAACTGAAATAATTAATTTCCAATTAATTGCATTTTGGGCCTTTCTCATGAAAAGTAGAGCAGCTAATAAAAAGAACAGGCTTAATATTTCTCAAAGAAATTATGTCCTTAATTTAAGGTTCCCCTTAGAGATTTTTTTGCAATTGTGCTTTTTTTGTTCTAAGAGATTCGTCTAAAAATAAAACATCCCCCCCCCCTCCTGTTTAGAGACAATGATCTGAAATAATGTGTGGATCTTTTCAGTTCTTCTACAGCCAATGGACCAGATACATCTAAATCTAAAGGGGTCATTTGATTTTAGAGAACATTTTACAGAAACTGGGAGAGCAAAACAGATTTCCTTTTGAAAAAGACTGCTGCTCTTTCCCTTCTGTCACTGTCAATATTTTTTTTGTCCTTTGCCTGTATCTGTCTTTGCCTCAACTGCTCATGAAAATACCAAGGCAACGCATAAAGATTTCTCTCCAGCTGTGGATACCAGTATTGGTATTACGGATAGTGATAGCGGAGAAATGGACATCAGAGGTTGGCCTCCGATTGTTTTTCCGGGCAAGTAAAGAATGTTTGTATTTACCACCTTTTTTATGCTAGACCTCATCAGAATAGTCATTTAACTACATTATATTTAGGAAGAAAGAGTAAGTCAGTATGTGCATACTGAAACTTTGATAATAACGTACATCTTGTATTGACAGTTATAGTGTTATTTTACATACCAACATGTTTAGAAATATTAAGATGTGAATTGATGTTCTTTTGTAATTGAGATAAACCTACTTTATTATAGAGGTGGTGTAATATATCTAGAAGTATTTAAAAAATAAATAAAATATGCTGACATATTTGCAGGGCCAATTCTGGGAATTTTAAATTCCTCCTAGAAGTTATTGGAATTTAGAAATCACAATAATAACTATATAACAATGATAGCTCTAAGATAATTATTTTTTAAGCAATTCTGTAATATATGTGTGTAGGTTCAGGAAAAGTGAACCTACACTTTTAGCAGAATGTTTGTGGTTGCAGTTCGATGAACGTACATTATCTATGTGCACGTAAGTGAAAGTAGTAAACATTAATAGGGTTCTCCCCTCACAATCCATTAAAAATATTGATGGTATTTGCAAGTATTTAGTCAGAAAGTGAATGATAGTGGTTGAATGATAGTGGTTGATATGAGTGATTTCATTCTTTGCGACCAACTGTTACCCGGTTTAGAAGTGTGAGGCTTTAAAGAGAATCATATGTCTTATATGAATGTTACAAATACTTTGGTTGTTATAAATATCTGAAGAATAAATCACAACATAAAGTTATCAATGTAAATCAGCTGCTTTTTAAGGCCAGCAGGATACTATCGTGTACTAAGGCTTCGTTCACATCTGCGTCGGCACTCCGTCAGAGTTTTCTGTCAAGGAAACCCATGAACAGAATCCAAACTGAAACAAACGGAAGTTTTCCATAGTTTTTCATGTGCTTCACCATTGATTTCAATGGTGACAGGTACGATCCAAATGTTTTCCGTTTGTCACCGTTGTTTAAAGAGGCTCTGTCTCGCGAGATTACGAGGTAAACGAGATTTCGTTTCCCTTGCTGGAAATCTCACAGAGAAGATTCAGAAGTGTCAGGATTCTGAATACACATGATGTCCAGGCTGGAGGTCATGTGTATTCATTATCAGGACACTTGTGTATGTGGCTGCACATCGTTCTAGTAAGAACGTGATGCTGCAGTATAAATGAATGGAGAGGAGTGCATGATGCAGATTGGTCACTGATTCGTCAGCATCATACACTTCTATTCACAACGCCCAGTTAGTGAAACAAGTAAACACGCCCAGTTAAAAACACAATACACGCCCAGTTGGACATACGAAAAAAAACACGCCCAGTTATCCATTTCCAAGCTCATTTGCATATATATAAAATAGCTCATAACTTGGCCAAAAATGAACGTTTTAAAAAAAAAATTTTTTTACTGTTCTCTACATTGCAGCGCCGATCACATGCAATAGGAGATAGGGATTTGAGAATCTGGTGACAGAGCCTCTTTAAGGGTTCCTTCGTTTTGACGGAATCAATACCGTAGTCGACTGCGCTATTCATTCTGTCAAAACGATGGAACCCTTACACAACGGAGACAAACGAAAACTATTTGGACCTTATCCATTGCCATCGAAATCAATTGTCACAGCGCGGGGTGTGAACCCACTGGGCCGTACCACGTAGCGGGATGGCAGCTGGCCAAACTGGTATATATGCAATGTCTATAGTTCTGAAAGGGTACCTGAGGCAATGTAGACAGTAGCGGTGGTTTCAGGCTAAGACACTTAGGAGACCATTTGCAAGGACAAACTAGGGTTACATAACAATGCTCAGGCAATGATTGAGAGGGCAGAGCCCCTTTTATAGTCCAGAGGCATTCTGGGCTAATTGCAGCTAGTCTGCAATGTGCGCGTAATGGCCCTTTAAGGCCAAGCACGCGCGGGTGCGCGCACCCTGCGGGAGCCAGTGTCAGAATGAGGAAGTGAGTGCCGGCGTCTCCCCGGAAGGGGATGCCGCCCGGAACTCACGCGTCCATGGCCGCGGCCGTAAGAAGATAAGTCAGGACGACGGTCTACGGCCATAGACGTTATATTAATGCTGATGCAAACAGAAACCTATGGTTTCAGCTTGGATTCTGTTCATGGGTTCCACTGATGGAAAGCTCAGACGGAACCTATGAACGGAGTCCTGACGCAGATGTGAACGAAGCCTAAGAGAGGCATGGACTTGTGGGACAGGGACATAATATTACTGCTTTACAAAGAGTTATTGTGGCCTCATTTAGATGAAGCTCATGTCTGAGTATCAGTTCATAGAAAGAATGATGAGCAAAGATTAAAAGAATAATTAAGTATATTAATGGCCCCTTCAAAAAACATGGTAAAAAGTTGACCCATGTAAAAACCCCTCAAGAGACAAGGGAACACTCCCTTAGTCTGGAGAAAAGAAGGTCACTCTCTAGAAGCAACAAACCTTCTTGACTGAAAAAACTGTGAATCTGTGGATTAGCCTACCTCTGGAGCTGGTTTAGCAGAAACTGTTGATGGCTTTAAGAAAGGCTTAGATGATCTCTCAGTACAAATTAAGATAAATGCTTATGTAAATGTGTAGAATTCTTATGTAGATCCAGTCTGATCGCCACTTGGAATCAGGAGGGAAGTTTTTATTTTTTGCGGTGGATTGGCTCATGCCTTATGGGTTCTTTTTTTGTTTTTTTCCTTCCTTTGGATCAGTAGGGGGAAACAAAGTCTTAAAATGTAATCCTCCCCCTTTCTGTCATCCACATCCTCTGATTTCCCCTGGCTGAACTTAAAGGGGTTATTCCGGGGATCAAAAATTGCTTTGCATTCATATTTTTATGTAAAAAGAAGTCTCTTACTAATATACTTTAATTAAAAATTTGGTTACCAAATTGTGGCGTTCAAACCCGGTAAACTGTTCCCGGAAGTCCTGGAGCTTTTCTAATATTGATGACGCGCTGACACGGCCCCACGTGCCTGAGTGCTTGCTTCCTGTGCTATTGGCGTGTCATCCTGTGCTATGTGTTGGCGTGTCATCAATGGCATGACCGCAAGGGGCTGTCCCATTGCCTATTGCTGGAGTTCCAGAGCAGAGCATCAGATAGCACTTTGCTCGGGACTTCAGCACTGCTCCCGGCATTTGGTCAGTGACTTCAGGAGTTTCCTATAGCTGGAGTTTCCGAGCAGAGGACTCCAGCATTGCTGTCAACGTCGTTGTCACTATCCATATATGGAAAGTGACATCGGCACCAGTATGGGAGTCCCCAGGTAGAGCATCAGCTGACCCTCTGCCTGGGGACTCAAGCATTGCTGCCAACGTCACTCTCCATATATGGACAGTGACGTCAAAAGCAGTACGGGAGTCCCCCAGCAGAGCATCAGCTGATGCTCTGCCTGGGGACTCCAGCATTGCTGCCAACGTCACTGTCCATATATATGGACAGTGACGTCGGCAGCAGTACGGGAGTCCCCAAACAGAGCATCAGCTGATACTCTGCTCGGGGACTCCACTACTGCTGCCGACGTCCCTGTCCATATATGGACAGTGACTTCAGGGGTTTCCTATCGCTGGAGTCCCCGAGCAGAGCATCAGCTGATGCTCTGCCTGGGGACTCCAGCTCTGCTGCCAATGTCACTGTCCATATACGGACAGTGATGCTCTGCTTGGGGACTCCAGTACTTCTGCCGACGTCACTGCCCATATAGGGACAGTGACGTTGGCAGCAGTGCTGGAGTCCCCGGGCAGAGCATCAGCTGATGCTCTGCTCCGGAACTTCAGCTATAGGAAACCCCTGAAGTCACTGACCAAATGTCGGGAGGGAGTAGTGCTGAAGTCCTGAGCAAAGCGCTAGCTGATGCTCTACTCGGGGACTCCAGCAATAGGCAATGTGACAGCCCCTTGCGGTCATGTCATTTATAACACGCTGACGCGTACAGCATAGGAAGCAAGCCCTCAATCACATCGGGCCGTGTCATCGCATCATCAATATTAGAAAAGCTCCAGGACTTCAGGGAACAGCTCACCGGATTTGAATGGCACCATTTAGTACCGAATTTTTAATTAAAGTATATTAGTAAGTGACTTCTTTTTACATAAAAATATGAATGCAAAGCAATTTTTGGTCCCCGGATAACCCCTTTAATGGACATATTTATTTTTTCAACCATACTGTGTAACTATTACCCAACAACAAAGAGACACAATTTCTACTGAATGCTTAGAAGTATAGATACGTCCACAAGGAGAATGATCATTGAATGAAGCAAGTGTAAATATTGCCCTTAATCTAATATCACTGGAGATTTAACACTGGAGATTTAACATTAGTGGATGTGGTTAACAAAATAGGCGTTCTCTTGGCGCAGAGTAGCACATTCTCTTAACATCTTTTTAGGTCAATGTTTTTAATTTATGACTCATGGTCTTAATAAGTCCACGGAGGGCACAGACAAACAAATTATTAATGAACTATTTTTGGAAGTATTTCTTATTAAATCTGTATGCTGGTCAATTTGGAGGCATGCATGTCAACCTAGAAAAACATCATGTATGATGAGGTTGAAACATTCAGACTCCAAACAGGAACCAGAGACAGATAGTTTTCATGCTGCGTATGTTTAGTTTACTGCTCAACAATGCATTGAAGCATAACAAGCAAGGTATACGGCAAGTGACAAAGGGGTACATTAGATACATTCTTATACATAACATTTTGACTCTATAATTATAGTCCATCGACATGAAGTCAGACATGTACTATTGACATTCCTCCCCTGGAAAAAGAAAGGGTGGCTTCTCAACACAGAATTCCAGAATACTTACATTGCTTTTTGCACAGTAATTAACTCCTAAATAAAAAGGTTACTTGACCTATATCATACAGGTGGTTATAATTAGTACAGAATGATTGCAACATGCTTAATGAGGTTGTCCAGCCATTTGGTGTATGTGCTTCCAGGGTCCCCTGCCGGTCTCTGTTCTTCCCTCTCCAGAAATTATATATGATATGTCGACACGACATGTGAACACAGCAGCCAATTTACTAGCCGCAGCGGTGACCACAGTAGTGTCGGCATGTCACCTTACTGGCTATAGCGGTCACTTGTCGTGTTGACACGTTATAGCTGGAGCAGGAATAACCGAGACCGTCATGTACCCCGAAGCTTCAGCATTGGAGTGGCAGGGGATTGGTAATATGAGTATTACTTATTTTTGTTATTTTGTAGCATTGTAAGCTTTCTGTAAAACAAATTATGCGGCTGGACATCCCCTTTATGTTTCTTTAATAATGAGCTTGTCTTTGTTCGCTGGAGACTTGATGAAAGCCTTGACATAGCTAGATATGTGACAACATTTTGTCTCTACTTATCAGTCCCTACTTGTGTCAGACATTTCTCTGGTGTTTAGGGAAGTAATAACCATCTGCTAGGTACTTGAGTTCTACTCAGCACCTGTAGGTGTGAAAGATCTACTGCAAGAACAATGTTTAGGAATACATCTTATTATGAGTATCAACACATACAGAGCTATACCAACATGATAACATATAATATACCATGTATAATACAGTAAAGCAGTGGTGCAAAAGGTGGTGTGTATGCTACCGGTGCTGGAGGGTAGGAGGGCCGCAGGGTGCTCACCCCGATACCCTCTGGTTACCACAGCAGGCTGCCTGTGCTGTGATGCATACAAGTTTCTGATGCCAGGCAGCGTCATGACACTATATGCGATTCAGCACACAAAGTCCTAACACTGTCTGCTGTGCCATGTATGTGCCATGGCACAGACCTTGTGTCCCGGGATGTGATGTGGCAGCCTGAAGAGATCCGGTGTCTGATCTGGTGTTTAAACTGGAGGGGTCTGATGTGGGGGGTGAAGGGGCCCTGCACTTTCTAGTTATTTCCCTGTGTGAAAGCCATCCCTCGATACGAGAAAACCAGTTTGCTGGCTTGAGGCTGTTTAACAAGTTAATGGAGGACTATGCGTCCTCCTTATGCTTCTGACCAAACTCTCCTTAAGCCCTTTTTATGCCAAGAACATATCTCATACTTCCTTTCAGGGAGACAGATCAGTATCCCGGGACATATCTGATATGTCCTTGCTACTAAAAAGCCCTAGCTCAGACTAGATTGCAGCTAGAAATGATTGAAGTGGGAGCAGCATATACTTGCAGCTATCACTTCAGTCCATGTGAACAGCAGAGGGGGGTCAGCGGGGGACATGCTGGGAGTGTGCAGGAAGAGGTATAGGATCTGTAATTCTCCTTCTGTCCCTGTATGGCTTATATGAACTCTGCACAGCTCCTTTAATTTTTAGGAGTTGTTGTGCGTTTAGCTTTCTGCTTGGGTCAATTTTTATGCATTTTTTTAATGAAAAATTACACTTCGAATTTTGACAATGTGGCAGATTTTTTTATTTTGTAATTTTGATTTTATTTGTACATGTTAGAAGTGTGAAAATTGTCCTGGCTACTAGAGGTACAAAATGTCCAAAACCCGTGGCAGTGAAAAGGTTAAAGGTTATTGCACTGAAATTAGTTTTTTTACTTTTTGTCTGCTTCCTAAATGCAAAATTAAGTAACTTTTTATATAGCCTTCATTAAAAAATATCCTACCATTTTGTTTTCACGGCGCTTAAGGCAAAATGACACTGCAAACCCAATGTGAAACTAGCCTTACATGAAACGTATTCGTTTAAATGGGGTCCATGTAATGCATAATATCCTCTGCAGCTGGTACCCCGGCAATACCAGCTGAAGTGTTCCCAAAGGCTGACTTCCTGCCACCCGCTGTACACTGTGGGATCTGACACATCAACGGGGTTGTCCAAGTGGGACAAATTATTTCATCCATGTCTCGGTTAAGCCTCTTATAGTATGAGTGTTTTATGTTCATTGCACATATTTTTTTTTTTAAAAGTCTAATATGAGAATAAAGGACATGAAAATTTGGTCAAATAGTACTGTCAGGTCGTAGTTATTAATACAACATTAATAGGGCCCATTTAAAATACACATAGATATTTAAATATATATCCGTATATATTTTTCATTTAAATAGCGGATTTATGTCTGTTTTATTGTGTGTATTTGTATTATGTTATTATCATCATCATCATTATCCTCATCTATGGAAAATGCTTATGGCGAAGTATTAATATGATTTCAGATCCAGGGAAATATTCACCCTCATGCCATCATCATTCTTCCCAACACAAATGGCATGGAGCTCCTGCTGAGCTATGAAGATGAAGGTGTTTATATTGATACATATGGACACTTCACAAAGGAAACAGTTTTACAGTGGGGTGAAATGCCAGCGTCTGTTGGTGAGTACTTGCAGAGATAAGATGCTTATTTGTATTATATTGTAAGTGTTCAGTAAGAAATCATTTCTATTTCAGTATTTTATAACTATATGTACATAGTTGCCAACATTTTTTATTTTTTTCCAGGGACACTTAGGGTGTGGCGTCTTTAGCAGGTGTGTCTTATGGGGACATAGCTTATCTTGTGGGTGTGGCTAGTGAGGCATGGCTTCTTCCTCCAATATTTCTGCATACAAATAAACAAACAAAAATGTCTGCACTAGTTCGGCTGACAACAACTATGGTGGCCAGTATCTCTCTCTGGATATCCGATTGCTTACAGGCAGGTGATGTCTCACTTTATCACTAGGGCTAGAAGACTAAGTGCCCCCAGTAGATATTGCCACACACCGTTCTCTGAAGATATTGCCACACACTGCTTCCTGTAGATAATACCACAGTGCCACATGTAGATAGTGCCACAGTGCCCTCTGTAGATAGTGCCACACATCCCCTTTTTAGATAGTGCCACAGTGCCCTCTGTAGATAGTGCCACAGTGCCCTCTGTAGACAGTGCCACACAACCCCCTGTAGATAGAGCCACACACACACCCTTGTAGATAGTACCACATATCCCCCTTGTAGATAGGGCCACACACATCCACCCTTCCTGTATATAGAGCCATTGTGGCTCCCTCTAAGAGGGGAATCCCCAGCCAGAGTGTTGCCGACACTCTAATCAGGGATTCCTCTCCTGGAGGAGCCCCTGACATCATGGTCCATATATGGACAGTGACGCCAAAGGCTAATCCAGTAGCGGAATCCACGGCCAGAGCGTCGGCAACACCATGGCCGGGGATTCCGGTGCTCCAGAAGGAGCCCCTGAATTTATTGTCAATATATGGACAGTGACATCAGGGGTTCCCTTTAGGAGCGGAATCCCCGGCAATGCTCTGGCCAGGGAATCCGGTGCTCAAGAAGGAGCCCCTAACTTTATTGTTCATATATGGACAGTGACATCAGGGGCTCCCTTTAGGAGCGGCAACGCTCTGGCCGGGGATTCCGGTGCTCCAGGAGGAGCCCCTGACTTCACTGTCCATATATGGACAGTGATGTCATCACGGGATCCCTATATGAGCGGAATCCCCGGCCAGATCTTCGGCAACGCTCTAGCCGGGAATTCGGCTCCAGGAGGAGTAAATGGCAGAGCAGGAAGCGGTTTCTTGTTCTGAAATAGTATTCAATTGTATCTGCATCCTGAGGACACAGATATAATTGTGAATGTGGCAGTTGCCGTGACACGTCCCGGGACAGTAATTTGCGGGACTGTCTGTAAATTCTTTGCAGTCCCAGCAAATTTGGCACTGCTGGCAACTATGTATGTAGTACCAATAATATACCTGCATTTTATGTTTAAGTGGTATTAAGATGTATTTATACTTTTTAGTAAATTTCCAAGATGCTACATAAAAAACATTTTTTAGAGCACATAGTGCAAAGAATACACATGGGGAAAGTTAACAACTTTCCTACGCCATTTTTTTGGCATAGAAATGTCACAAACAACCCAAAAGTCTGAAAATTTGAAGTTGAACTTTTGGGCCGTTTCCCTTGCTCTTACCAAGTCGGCAGAGCTTAGCGGAAGGGATATGGCCACCCGCTACATGTCACATTTACTAAAATTTTCGCCAGAATCTGGTGTAAATTATAGCGGAAATCTAGGCCAGCTACTGTGCTCTTAAAGTAAGATGTATTATGAGGCACATGAATTATTATCTTGTTTTTTATTACGACTGGCACAGTATTAAAACATCTACCCATAGTTACTTTTAAGCCAATACAACAGCAATATGATTACAGTGAAACCACACAAAAGAACTACGTTTTTGAGACGACACCCCCTTTAATAGAAAGAAAGTTGGAATAAGATGCGACACATTTATTAGGAGGCGAACGGCTATTAATAAACGTGTTGCATCTTTCAGCTGCACATGTGCCACGATCGGGGTGCAACAACAGTATTGGTACGCCAACCATTCTCTCCTCCCAAATCGCCCTAAAATAAAAAAATAACTATTCTGACCTCACTGCTCCTCTTCTCCCCTCTGACTTCTTCAGCATGCCGCGCGGTTTATACAAAGTCCTGACGCTGAGTAGCATCAGGGCCTTATATGTAACGCAACACTCAACCTCATCAGTGCTGCGTCGGATACAACGTCCTGGCGCTGCCCGGCATCAGTACAATGTATAAACCGTAACATGCTGAGGGAGACTGAGGGGACCCGGAGGGGAGAAGTGGAGTGGTTAGGTAAGTACCAAATTTGTAACTTTAAAAAAATATTAATTTACATTTATCCATTTGGGGTGGGGGGTTAGTCTGTTGGGGGTGCAAGGTACGGAGCACAGCACAGGCATCTACCCTGCTACACCCAATACAGTGAAATCTACGCCAGCTAGGAGCTGGAGATTACCACTATAATTTCCGCCAGTTTTCTGGCATAAATTATTGATAAATTACCTCCTTTGACTTTTGTATGAACATCATTTTGGCAATGTGTAAATACTGTGGTTTATAAGACAAGTTTGTTTCTGCTGTAATGGTGCAGAAAGTTAATTTACCAAACTATGTATTTCTGGGAGGAGGAACCAGTAGAGCAAGTCTTGTCTGTCATACATATAGGGACAAATAACTTATGTAGTTGAATAATACATAAGTCTCAATACTGTGGCTAAGCTACTCCTCAGACCTGGCCAAGCGTGCTCCACGCGAAACGGCCGTTGCCTTGTGTGCAGTCCTGCATTTTTTCCCTGCTGTGATTGTGATACCTACCAGGATGACAATAAAGGCTATTTCATATGACTCTTCGTGAGTGCCCCTTCTTTTTTTCTATGAACTTTTGGTATATGCCATTTTTTAATTTGGCTACGCATTTCAACGCCGTGCCGGCATCTTCATCAGGCTTGATTGGGTGTTGACAACCATATTATCGCTGAAGTGAACCGGCGGGGAGCACCAGGGCAGCGGTACTGCAGCTAAAGTATCAGTTGAGTAATGGTTAGATTATTATTTTATTCCTGCTCCTCAACATTTTTAGGCTGAACCCCTTTAAGGAGACCCTAGAAAGTAATTAGTGGGAACATGTAGTGTTTAACTGGTAATTGTACTACTAACTTCATATGTAGACAAGTGAATGCTACCAGAGCAGGGACAATCCCAGCATCTATTGCAGGCTTTCTAGGAGCAGGATTAGTCTGTGTAGCCATTTCACCAATGTAAGCAGAAAAGATCAGTGATAAAAGCTTCTTTGAAGGCAGCAAGAGGCTGTTTATAGAGTCAATATTTGACTTTTCCCTTAGAGATGATGTCTAATGTTAATCAATAGCTTATTCGCTTTCAACCTTCTGGCCGCCGTTTGCAACTATTTTTCCAGTATCCGTCAGGAGGGCAGACGTGATTTTATTATCTTGTCAGCTGTAGAAGTATATACACAGGCTATGTTTTATCGTGTTTACAGTCAGCTGTAATCTCCTATGGACAATAAGACTCTTATTTTCCTTGATCAATTTGTGAGAATACTTTAGCGGATTAGCAGGACAGGTTTTGGATTTTGATTTTCTTTTATATGGCAGGAGAGTCTATGTATACAAATCCCAATATGCTTTAGTCAATGATCACAAGACAAGTATTGTGTACTTGTTATAAAATCTTATTTGATAACATGTGGTACCCTAAAATGCCTGGTTTAAAGGATATTGTTCACTTTGCAAACATTTTTTTTATTGCTCCTGAAGTTACTTTGTAAATAGTATTGATTTGAAAAAAAAAAAAAATTTGACTTTTTTGTGTATACAAATCTTATGCAGACCTATGTGTCTCCATGGTTACAGACTACAGGCCAACCCTGTGTCGTCTGATTCTGTGGTTATGTTACTCTTTACTTCATCATTATATCCACTATGCTAACTTTCTACATAAAGAGCAGGCAATGATGGGGCACTGAGGCAGGCACTGAAGCGGGCACATGGAGCAGGCACTGAAGATGGCACCTATGACGGATACAGTAAGGGAGGGGATCTGTGGCTGACTTACATACAGTACTGTTATGTGAGGTTCTGTGACTTACTTTTAGTTTCTGTGGACAATAAATATTGGGCATAAGAGGTTACTAGAAATTTTGCAGCATCATATTGGCCATTATATCTTCATGGCAGAAGGAGGGTATGTGTATGTTGCAGGGTATATGTATACAGATTAGACCCATAGTGGCGGGGAGTTTGGAGCACTTTTCACAAACAAAACTCTAGCCCTTGACGGAGTGTATTAAAGGGCACTTCTTTCATCTGAGACATTTCTTGTATGGCTTAGCTACAATATAAACCATTAATGTCTGATAAGTTGGGGCCACTGGCTGAATGGTGACCGGTCTGGATTTACTAAAAGGAAATGGAGGTAAATTTTAAAAGAAGATATCAACCTATAGATTTATTTTTGTAGGTGATTTTATATTTACTGGTGATTCCAATTATGGGGAAGCGATTTTATCCCCGTAAATATCATCATTTTGCACATTGATGTTTTTGTACATTTATACTTATTACTTTTTGATATGATCTAACATAACATTGGTATTCGTAAGGTAGATTATGACATTACAGTCATTAAGATATAATTTCTATGTATATTTCCTTGATTTACTACTATTGCTCAGCAAAGATACCGCGTTTTAGAGCAACCACTGATTGTTTATGAACCTTCTAGGCAAAAATTTTTTAGAGAACCGTTTCAGTCAGGATGAGGTCAAGTTCACAAGGAAATAATATTCATGAATAAACACAGATAGCAATAAATAATCCCCACATCAACCCAATGAAAGGACACACTGTGATCCGTTGTGCACATGGCATCAGGTGCAGGTTTGTGGATGTCATACTGAGTTTCTATGCCTCATTACACTCAGCTGCTCTACACTTTTGGCCGCAACCTAAAATGTATTATAAAGCATGTGCAGATCTTTTTATTTGACCCTGCCTTCCAGGTGCATGCCCTACTGTCACTTAAATGAAGGCCTGGCAAACTGATTCTTTGAAATCTATTAAAAAACTATTTAAAGGGGTTGTTATACAATTGCAGCAGGCTGTCAGAGGTGCAGCAAGATGGGAGTTATTATTGTAATTTTTCACAGAAAATATGAAGCTTCGCCACCTCTCAGTAAAAACCATGCTTCCCTTCTGAGCAGAGAAATCATTGCTGGCTTGGTCAGAGGCTTGAGAGAATTTGTAGAATACTATTGTGGCGTGCACCGTTTTCTCCAACATGGCAAACCTGTTGAGCATGGGCGTTGCTAGTGTCTTAAAAGATCCCAGTATAAGCACTAAGGCATATGCCCCCCCCCCCCCCCACAATATAAAATTAAATTAAATTGAACACAGTACAGCTAGAAAACAGCTTTTAGAACATAACGGGTTTTTAAGATCTCTGCTTGTTTTTATTCAGTTGTAACATTCATTATTTACTTCCAGTGAATAAAAGCTGTCTATTGTCATGTGACAGACACAATGATGTCTGTAGAAGTCACAGCTCTGATACACATACTGTAACTGTACCGAACCGTGCACCTGTGGGTCCATCACATGACCATAGACAGAATTTTATCCACAGGAAGTAAACAATGAATGTTCCTATTCAATAACAGCAAGCAAAGATCTTAAAAACCGTGAGCAATTAATACACAAAGTATATTGGAAAATTGTATAACTTCTAATTATACAAAAAATAATATGAATTTGTAACTATGGAAATGCAGCAGCCTGATCCTTAAAATTAACTAAATGTATATATGTATCGCTTTTTAGCATATCTTCAGTCCAATCAAATTATGGGCTGGGGTGAGAAGGCAATCGAGCTGCGTTCTGGAGAGACGGGAACTCTAGAAGGAGTATTCATGCACAAGAAGGCACAGAAGTTAAAATTTCTATGTGAAAGAAACGACAAGGTAAATCATATCTAACAATGATATCAACTATTTATATGCAAAATGTAATATGTAATATGTAAAAGGAAATATATGGTGTTCATTAGTGCTCTCTGCTGGGCTGTTAGTCATGATTTATTTAGTGCACTTCCTTAGAATTATACAGCATAAGAGATAATCATTTCAAGTGAAACAAAAAAATACAACATGAAAATATTCAGAGTTCTAGAAAACTGATAGTTTAGTATTAGTTGCTCAATCCATTGCTCTGGAAAAGCTGGATGAAAATAATTGTAACTGCCAATGACTGAGATATACAATCTTATCGCATTGCTGCAATAAATGGGGCACTCAATAATACAAGTAAGCAGCGCTGTGATTCAGCGTCGGTGAAGACGCCTTAATTTTAGCAACAAATGTCGCTGAATCACAGCATTGTTTACTTGTAATATTTAGTGGCCCATTTTCTTGCAGCAATGCGGTACATTTGGATAGTCCAATCGTTTGCATGACTGAAAAGATGCAGAGAAGCAACTTACAAGAGGTGTGGATTTGCCAGGTAGGCAGTTGTATTAGGCAGTGATCACATTGGCAGATTCCACCCAAAAAAGCCAGAAAAATAAAAGATAAAATGGGAGAAGACTGTAATACTGTCGACCGCCACTATAAGTCTCATGTCATCTGACAGTAGGGAGCAGTGTAAGCGATGAAGGGAAAGCACCGCTTGCTGGAGTGCAGTGGCCCCTTCAATCAGCTGATCGACAGGGGTGCCAATAGTTGGTCCCCCAACGATCAGATATTGACATCCTATCCTGTAGAAATTAATGTTGATTTCTACAGACCGAATTTAGAATACTGTTCTATTAGTTCATTCAAATAAAAACGGTAAATAAAACAAGATCCATTATACAACTGTAAAATATGTATTTCTACAAAGTATTAAAGAAGGTTGTGATGTCAGCATTTATATTCCATTTAGCTCTATATTTTAGGAATTATGATATGATTGCCTATAATTGGACATATTTAGTTTGGATGATTTACTTGCCATTCTCTTCACGCCTTCACAAATCACCAATCGAATTTGGCTAATTTATAAGATAAGCTAATGTCCCTGTCAACGTATGAACTCTACTGTCATTTGATGATTCTCAATATAATGTTCTTAGAGTAGTACTGCGTATGACAGGGACATAACTAATAAACTGGACAGGGGTTGGACATTAATGGCAGCAGTCTGACCGACCCAGGGTTATTTTCTTTATTGCTGTGAACTATTCATGAAAATCTATTTCTTGAGGGGAAAACTGTCAGAGACAACTCTTCTCAAACAGCATGACATTCTTCTCCATCCAGATAGTCTATTTAAAGCTCTAATACTTTATCTTTGAATAGATGTTTTATTGAATTTTAACCAGAGAAACAAAACAGTATATTAAAAACTCTACAGAAATCATCATTTAAATGTCCGCTCAATAAATGTTTCCTTTATAATAGTGTTACTGGTAGCAGATAGATAGATAGATAGATAGATAGATAGATAGATAGATAGATAGATAGATAGATAGATAGATAGATAGATAGATAGATAGATAGATAGATAGAGTTGGAAGCTCAGGAGGCCATTTAGTATTATAATACCTGCCGCTCCCCACTCTATACTTACCTGCTCCTGGCTGGCGTCTCCCTCGCCGCTGACGCCTGGTTCTGGGTCTCCAGCTTTCCCTAGTTATAAAGGTTCCTCCCCTTCCTTCCTTCTTTGCCAGAGCAATTTGGTTCATACTAGTGTTCCTTGTGTTCCTATTGATCCTCCGCTATCTCGTCTATTTGATTCCTGTGTTTGATCTCTACCTGTACCTGACCATGGTTGTCTGACACCTGCCCTGACCATTTGCTATGTGACCCATTACAAACCTTGCCACCTGCCCCTGAGCTTTTGCTATACCAGACCACTCCTACTGGCACTACATCTATTACATTGGCCATCACCAACGGAGACTACTCTAGGAGTAGCTACCTGGGATTTCCCTGCAGCCAAGTCTTGATCCCTGTATATGAATTAAAGAGTGAATCCCAGGGGTTCCCTTATACTCGGCTACACTGTTTAACCCCACGTCAAATCCCTTGGTGACAAAGTGGGTTCACACCACCCTTTGCTGGCCCGGTGACAGAATCTCCACCGGCCCTGTGACAAGCATAATATATTATAGATGCTCTAAGACAATGGGGTCCATCTGGAGACCGATGGTTTTTAATCAGCACATGACATTTGTAGGCAGTAATTTTATTGCAAGTCAGTTTCTTACCATGATTATAAATTTACATTATTTATTTTTCAGGTATTTTTTGCTTCCATGCAATCTGGTGGCAGCAGTCAAATTTACTTCATGACCCTTGGACAAAATGTTCTCTTCAACTGGTAATTGAGGTCAAACAACTTGTGGATTGAAAAACCAAATTGTGGCTGCGAGACAAGCCTCCTACATGTGTGCACTATAAACCAAAGAAGGCCTAGACGAGCTGCACACCAGTGGCATATGTACTTGTTGAGCATACAATAAGAAGATACAGAGTCTGAATGACTTGTAGTATTACATTTATTACGTGGTTACATCTTCCATTTGCAGAATGAATTTTGCACATATGTGATTTTTATTTTATTGAAGAAAATGGGTCTCAGCTACAGTGGTTCACCAAAAGCCAGACATCTGGGAGTCATAGAGTTAATGTAGCAGGACATACATATTGATTTAGGTTTTCTGTCTAGATAGATCCATTTTTGTGCATACTTGAGGAAACAGGAATTACACACAATTCTGGTACAATAATATTTCAAATATTTTGCTAATTTTATTTAAAATCAAATGTCTCATGAATCAGACAGGTAAAACATCTTCAATCCATAATAATCTGGCAACAATAGTAGGATAGAGCTCATTATGTTTTTAGAATTGGCCGATGCTGAAAACTGAAAATTATGTTTTTATTTGGAATTATTCAATTGTAGGCTGGACACTTATATGGAATGGGCCGACAAGTCTTCATGGAGGGTCTCTATACTAAAAGGGCAATTTCATTCAATACAGATATTAAATGGGTAACCCCACAAAAGACCTTAACCCCTTAAGGACGCAGCCTAGTTTGGGCCTTAAGGCTCAGAGCCCATTTTTCAAATCTGACATATTTCACTTTATGTGGTAATAACGTCGGAATGCTTAAACCTATCCAAGCGATTCTGAGATTGTTTTCTCGTGACACTTTGGGCTTCATGTTCGTGGTAAAATTTGGTCGATATATTCAGTGTTTATTGGTGAAAAATTGCAAAATTTAGAGAAAATTTTGAAAAAATTGCATTTTTCAGAATTTAAATGCATCTGCTTGTAAAACAGACGGTTATACCACCCAAAATAGTTACTAGTTCACATTTCCCATATGTCTACTTTAGATTGGCATCGTTTTTTTAACATTCTTTTATTTTTCTTGGACGTTACAAGGCTTAGAACATAAACAGCAATTTCTCATATTTTTAAGAAAATTTCAAAAGCCTTTTTTTTAAGGTACCTCTTGAGTTCTGAAGTGGCTTTGAGGGGCCTATGTATTAGAAACCCCCATAAAACACCCCATTTTAAAAACTAGACCCCTCAAAGTATTCAAAACAGCATTTAGAAAGTTTTTTAACCCTTCAGGCATTTCACAGGAATTAAAGCAATGTGGAGGTGAAATTTGCAAATTTCATTTTTCTTGCTGAATTTCAATATTATTCCATTTTTTTCTGTAACACAGAAGATTTTACCAGAGAAATACTACTAAATATGTATTGTCCAGATTCTGCAGTTTTTAGAAATGTCCCACATGTGGCTCTAGTGCGCTCGTGGAATAAAACACAAGCCTCAGAAACAAAGGAGCACCTAGTGCATTTTGAGGCCTCTTTTTTATTAGAATATATTTTAGGCAGCATGCCAGGTTTGAAGAGGTGTTGAGGTATGAAAGCAATGGAAACCCACCAGAAGTGACCCCATTTTGGAAACTAGACCCCTCAAGGAATTCATTTATGGTTGTTGTTATCATTTTGACCACACCGTTTTTTCACAGCACCTATTTGAATTGGGCTGTGAATTAAAAAAATGATATTTTTTTCCATTAAGATGTAATTTTTGTTCAAAATTTCTTATTTTCACAAGGAATAAAACACCCCATTTTGTTGCCCAATTTGTCCTGAGTGCGGCAATACCCCATTTGTGGTGATAAACTGATGTTTGGGCCCATGGCAGGACTCAGAAGGAAAGGACCACCATTTGGCCTACTGGAGCTTTTCTTGTGCTAAGTCATGTATGCAGAAGCCCCTGAGGTACCAGTACAGTTAAAACCCCCGAGAAGTGACCCCATTTTAAAAACTACACCCCTTAAGACATTCATCTAGTGGTGTAGTGAGCATTTTGACCCCACAGTTATTGTGTAAAAGGTAATGCGCAGCAGATGGTGCAAAGTGAGATTTGCAATTTCCTATGCATATATGCCATTTCAGTGTCTGATATATTGTGCCCAGCATGTGCCACTGGAGACATACACCCCATAAATTGTAATGTGGGTTCTCCCGGGTACGGCAATACCCTACATGTGGCTGTTATTAGCTGCCTGGGCACACGACAGGGCTCAGAAGGGAAGGACCACCATTTAGCCTACTGGAGCTTTTCTGGTGCTAAGTCATGTAGGCAGAACCCCTGAGGTACCAGTACAGTTGAAACCCCCGAGAAGTGACCCCATTTTAAAAACTACACCCCTTAAGACATTCATCTAGTGGTGTAGTGAGCATTTTGACCCCACAGTTATTGTGTAAAAGGTAATGCGCAGCAGATGGTGCAAAGTGAGATTTGCAATTTCCTATGCATATATGCCATTTCAGTGTCTGATATATTGTGCCCAGCATGTGCCACTGGAGACATACACCCCATAAATTGTAATGTGGGTTCTCCCGGGTACGGCAATACCCTACATGTGGCTGTTATTAGCTGCCTGGGCACACGACAGGGCTCAGAAGGGAAGGACCACCATTTAGCCTACTGGAGCTTTTCTGGTGCTAAGTCATGTAGGCAGAACCCCTGAGGTACCAGTACAGTTGAAACCCCCGAGAAGTGACCCCATTTTAAAAACTACACCCCTTAAGACATTCATCTAGTGGTGTAGTGAGCATTTTGACCCCACAGTTATTGTGTAAAAGGTAATGCGCAGCAGATGGTGCAAAGTGAGATTTGCAATTTCCTATGCATATATGCCATTTCAGTGTCTGATATATTGTGCCCAGCATGTGCCACTGGAGACATACACCCCATAAATTGTAATGTGGGTTCTCCCGGGTACGGCAATACCCTACATGTGGCTGTTATTAGCTGCCTGGGCACACGACAGGGCTCAGAAGGGAAGGACCACCATTTAGCCTACTGGAGCTTTTCTGGTGCTAAGTCATGTAGGCAGAACCCCTGAGGTACCAGTACAGTTGAAACCCCCGAGAAGTGACCCCATTTTAAAAACTACACCCCTTAAGACATTCATCTAGTGGTGTAGTGAGCATTTTGACCCCACAGTTATTGTGTAAAAGGTAATGCGCAGCAGATGGTGCAAAGTGAGATTTGCAATTTCCTATGCATATATGCCATTTCAGTGTCTGATATATTGTGCCCAGCATGTGCCACTGGAGACATACACCCCATAAATTGTAATGTGGGTTCTCCCGGGTACGGCAATACCCTACATGTGGCTGTTATTAGCTGCCTGGGCACACGACAGGGCTCAGAAGGGAAGGACCACCATTTAGCCTACTGGAGCTTTTCTGGTGCTAAGTCATGTAGGCAGAACCCCTGAGGTACCAGTACAGTTGAAACCCCCGAGAAGTGACCCCATTTTAAAAACTACACCCCTTAAGACATTCATCTAGTGGTGTAGTGAGCATTTTGACCCCACAGTTATTGTGTAAAAGGTAATGCGCAGCAGATGGTGCAAAGTGAGATTTGCAATTTCCTATGCATATATGCCATTTCAGTGTCTGATATATTGTGCCCAGCATGTGCCACTGGAGACATACACCCCATAAATTGTAATGTGGGTTCTCCCGGGTACGGCAATACCCTACATGTGGCTGTTATTAGCTGCCTGGGCACACGACAGGGCTCAGAAGGGAAGGACCACCATTTAGCCTACTGGAGCTTTTCTGGTGCTAAGTCATGTAGGCAGAACCCCTGAGGTACCAGTACAGTTGAAACCCCCGAGAAGTGACCCCATTTTAAAAACTACACCCCTTAAGACATTCATCTAGTGGTGTAGTGAGCATTTTGACCCCACAGTTATTGTGTAAAAGGTAATGCGCAGCAGATGGTGCAAAGTGAGATTTGCAATTTCCTATGCATATATGCCATTTCAGTGTCTGATATATTGTGCCCAGCATGTGCCACTGGAGACATACACCCCATAAATTGTAATGTGGGTTCTCCCGGGTACGGCAATACCCTACATGTGGCTGTTATTAGCTGCCTGGGCACACGACAGGGCTCAGAAGGGAAGGACCACCATTTAGCCTACTGGAGCTTTTCTGGTGCTAAGTCATGTAGGCAGAACCCCTGAGGTACCAGTACAGTTGAAACCCCCGAGAAGTGACCCCATTTTAAAAACTACACCCCTTAAGACATTCATCTAGTGGTGTAGTGAGCATTTTGACCCCACAGTTATTGTGTAAAAGGTAATGCGCAGCAGATGGTGCAAAGTGAGATTTGCAATTTCCTATGCATATATGCCATTTCAGTGTCTGATATATTGTGCCCAGCATGTGCCACTGGAGACATACACCCCATAAATTGTAATGTGGGTTCTCCCGGGTACGGCAATACCCTACATGTGGCTGTTATTAGCTGCCTGGGCACACGACAGGGCTCAGAAGGGAAGGACCACCATTTAGCCTACTGGAGCTTTTCTGGTGCTAAGTCATGTAGGCAGAACCCCTGAGGTACCAGTACAGTTGAAACCCCCGAGAAGTGACCCCATTTTAAAAACTACACCCCTTAAGACATTCATCTAGTGGTGTAGTGAGCATTTTGACCCCACAGTTATTGTGTAAAAGGTAATGCGCAGCAGATTGTGCAAAGTGAGATTTGCAATTTCCTATGCATATATGCCATTTCAGTGTCTGATATATTGTGCCCAGCATGTGCCACTGGAGACATACACCCCATAAATTGTAATGTGGGTTCTCCCGGGTACGGCAATACCCTACATGTGGCTGTTATTAGCTGCCTGGGCACACGACAGGGCTCAGAAGGGAAGGACCACCATTTAGCCTACTGGAGCTTTTCTGGTGCTAAGTCATGTAGGCAGAACCCCTGAGGTACCAGTACAGTTGAAACCCCCGAGAAGTGACCCCATTTTAAAAACTACACCCCTTAAGACATTCATCTAGTGGTGTAGTGAGCATTTTGACCCCACAGTTATTGTGTAAAAGGTAATGCGCAGCAGATGGTGCAAAGTGAGATTTGCAATTTCCTATGCATATATGCCATTTCAGTGTCTGATATATTGTGCCCAGCATGTGCCACTGGAGACATACACCCCATAAATTGTAATGTGGGTTCTCCCGGGTACGGCAATACCCTACATGTGGCTGTTATTAGCTGCCTGGGCACACGACAGGGCTCAGAAGGGAAGGACCACCATTTAGCCTACTGGAGCTTTTCTGGTGCTAAGTCATGTAGGCAGAACCCCTGAGGTACCAGTACAGTTGAAACCCCCGAGAAGTGACCCCATTTTAAAAACTACACCCCTTAAGACATTCATCTAGAGTGTAGTGAGCATTTTGACCCAACAGTTATTGTGTAAAAGGTAATGCGCAGTAGATGGTGCAAAGTGAGATTTGCAATTTCCTATACATATATGCCATTTCAGTGTCCGATATATTGTGCCCAGCATGTGCCACCGGAGACATACACCCCATAAATTGTAATGTGGGTTCTCCCGGGTACGGCAATACCCTACATGTGGCTGTTATTAGCTGCCTGGGCACACGACAGGGCTCAGAAGGGAAGGACCACCATTTAGCCTACTGGAGCTTTTCTGGTGCTAAGTCATGTAGGCAGAACCCCTGAGGTACCAGTACAGTTGAAACCCCCGAGAAGTGACCCCATTTTAAAAACTACACCCCTTAAGACATTCATCTAGTGGTGTAGTGAGCATTTTGACCCCACAGTTATTGTGTAAAAGGTAATGCGCAGCAGATGGTGCAAAGTGAGATTTGCAATTTCCTATGCATATATGCCATTTCAGTGTCTGATATATTGTGCCCAGCATGTGCCACTGGAGACATACACCCCATAAATTGTAATGTGGGTTCTCCCGGGTACGGCAATACCCTACATGTGGCTGTTATTAGCTGCCTGGGCACACGACAGGGCTCAGAAGGGAAGGACCACCATTTAGCCTACTGGAGCTTTTCTGGTGCTAAGTCATGTAGGCAGAACCCCTGAGGTACCAGTACAGTTGAAACCCCCGAGAAGTGACCCCATTTTAAAAACTACACCCCTTAAGACATTCATCTAGTGGTGTAGTGAGCATTTTGACCCCACAGTTATTGTGTAAAAGGTAATGCGCAGCAGATGGTGCAAAGTGAGATTTGCAATTTCCTATGCATATATGCCATTTCAGTGTCTGATATATTGTGCCCAGCATGTGCCACTGGAGACATACACCCCATAAATTGTAATGTGGGTTCTCCCGGGTACGGCAATACCCTACATGTGGCTGTTATTAGCTGCCTGGGCACACGACAGGGCTCAGAAGGGAAGGACCACCATTTAGCCTACTGGAGCTTTTCTGGTGCTAAGTCATGTAGGCAGAACCCCTGAGGTACCAGTACAGTTGAAACCCCCGAGAAGTGACCCCATTTTAAAAACTACACCCCTTAAGACATTCATCTAGTGGTGTAGTGAGCATTTTGACCCCACAGTTATTGTGTAAAAGGTAATGCGCAGCAGATGGTGCAAAGTGAGATTTGCAATTTCCTATGCATATATGCCATTTCAGTGTCTGATATATTGTGCCCAGCATGTGCCACTGGAGACATACACCCCATAAATTGTAATGTGGGTTCTCCCGGGTACGGCAATACCCTACATGTGGCTGTTATTAGCTGCCTGGGCACACGACAGGGCTCAGAAGGGAAGGACCACCATTTAGCCTACTGGAGCTTTTCTGGTGCTAAGTCATGTAGGCAGAACCCCTGAGGTACCAGTACAGTTGAAACCCCCGAGAAGTGACCCCATTTTAAAAACTACACCCCTTAAGACATTCATCTAGAGTGTAGTGAGCATTTTGACCCAACAGTTATTGTGTAAAAGGTAATGCGCAGTAGATGGTGCAAAGTGAGATTTGCAATTTCCTATACATATATGCCATTTCAGTGTCCGATATATTGTGCCCAGCATGTGCCACCGGAGACATACACCCCATAAATTGTAATGTGGGTTCTCCCGGGTACGGCAATACCCTACATGTGGCTGTTATTTGCTGCTTGGGCACATGGCAGGGCTCAAAAGGGAAAGATGAGGGGGATAAGCTGTGCGGAGTGCATCAGGGTAAATTAAAAATCAATGGATGTATGGTAAATTTTAAAACAATCTTTCATACAGAGCCCTGGTTTTTCGGGACACGTGTCGCATTGGTATGTTGTGTCCTTCCTTATCCCCCTCTTATAGCACACTTTGCACCTCTTTTGACTTTTTCCCTTCTTGCCAGTTTGGGGAACTTCTCCTGGAAAGTGTTGCCCTGGTACGATGCGTGTGGCCTCGCTTCCAGAAGTACTGGGTGCCCCTCCTTCCTGGTCGCCAAAAATTAGGTTCTTTATAACCACCTCTTGAAATTCCAGGAAAGTTCCCCTCTGGCCTGCACATCGACGTAGCACGTACGCATTGTACAATGCCATCTGTATGATGTGCACGGCCAGCTTCTTATACCACACCCTCGATTTCCGCGTAGCGCTGTAGGGCTTCAGGACTTGATCTGACAAGTCCACCCCTCCCATGTACCTATTGTAGTCCAGGATGCAATCTGGTTTGGGGGTCTCTGTACTGGTACCTCGTACAGGTACATGGGTACTGGTGTGGCCATGTATTGTTGTCAATACAAGGACATCTCTCTTGTCCTTGTACTTGACACACAATATGTTGCTACTAGAATGTGCCCTGCTCTCACCCCTTCTGAGTGTTTGCCCAAGCAGTGTTTTAGGGAGGCCTCTAAGATTTTTTCTAGCAGTGCCGCATGCCGCAGTCCTTCTGGAAGCGAGGCACTTGAAGAGCGGGACGCTGGTATAAAAATTATCCAGGTAGAGGTGGTAACCCTGGTCCAGCAGTGGGTGCACCAAATCCCACACAATTTTTGCGTTAATTCCCAGTAAGGGGGGGCATTCTGGGGGCTGAATACTGCTGTCCTTCCCTTCATATATCCTGAATTTATATGTATACCCTGATGCACTCTCGCACAGCTTATACAACTTCACGCCATACCTTGCCCTCTTACTTGGCAGGTATTGGCGGAATTGAAGCCTCCCTTTAAAATGTACCAGGGACTCATCAATGGAAATACACTTCTCGGGGGTGTATGCTTGGGCAAACCGGGCACTGAAATGGTCTAATAGGGGTCTCAGTTTATATAAACGGTCAAAACTGGGGTCATCTCGGGGTGGGCACTGCTCATTATCGGCATAATGTAGGAAGCGAAGTATTGCCTCATAACGCATCCTGGACATGGCCATACGGTACATCGGGGTGTGGTATAGGATGTCCGTGCTCCAGTAGGTCCTAATGGATGGCTTTTTTAGAAGCCCCATGTTCAAGAGCAGTCCCCAGAACTTGCCCAACTCTGCTGCGTTTACAGGAGTCCACCTCTGGGATTGGGCATAAAATGAGTTGGGGTTCTTGGTGATATACTGTTGGGCATATAAATTAGTCTGGGTGACCATTAGCTCTATAAAGTTATCAGTGAAGAAGAACTTGAAAAAGTCCATCTCACTGAACCCTGCCGTGTTAAATTTGATGCCTGGGCTGCCCGTGTACTCAGGGATTTGGGGTTCATAATGGTCTGGTGTGGGTGTCCAAATGGGGTCACTTCGCTCAGGGGTATCACTTGTTGTGGGGTCACTTCTCTCAGGGATTTCTACTATGGTGGTGGTCCTGGGGCGTCTCCTAGGGGGTCCCTCCTCTTCATCGCTGGATGAGGAGGTAGACAAATAAAATACTGTATCGCCATCCGACGAGTCTGTGTCGGAGGCCAGAAATGCATACGCCTCTTCAGCAGTAAATGTCCGTTGGGACATGCTTGTTGTGCGAAGACAAAATTTATATACTGCAAAAAAATAAATCCCTAACTGGGAGCAATAGGATAGCACAACTAGCACAAATGTGTGTTTTGTTTTTAGAGAGCAAGTGGACTTCCCTGACACTAAAGCTAACTAGGGCGAGGGTTCCTAACACTAAACCTAACTAAATTTTATGTGGACTTCCCTAACGCTAAACCTAACTACGGCGACGATTCCCTGACACTAAACCTATCTAGATTATTTCAAGCTTCCCTGACACTAAACCTAACTACGGTGACGGGTGCCTGACACTAAACCTATCTAATTATTCCGAGCTTCCCTGACGCTAAACCTAACTACGGTGATGGATCCCTAACGCTAAGCCTATCTACGGTGACCGATTCCTGACGCTAAATTCCCTGACACTATACCTAACTACGCTTTTTGACGGTTCCCTGACACTAACTAACCCTAATACTAAACTAACCAGTTAAATTTTCAAAATTGGCTAAACTAACTATTTTTTTTTGTTTCTTTTTTTTCTTTTTATATTTTTTTTTTTGTTTTATGTTTTATATAGAAAAAAATGAAAAAAAAATCCCCAGGGACCAAGAAATGTGGTCCTGAAGACTGAAAAGTGGTCAGTGATAGGAGATCACTGACCAAAAAACGTGGGTAGAACTCAAAGAGGAAGGGAACAGGAGTGGGTAGTGGATGGGGTGGTGGGAAGCAAAAAAAACGTTGTTTTAGAAACTTTTTTTCACTTTTTTTCACTTCTTTTCTCTCTGACTCTCTGCTCACAACCGATCTCAACGCCTCGCTAACTCCAACAGGGCGTTCAGGGCGGTTGCAGCAGGATGTGAGGTCAGAGAGAGGAAGTGACGAGAATGATCGCTGCTATTGGCTAGTTACTCACTGACTAGCCAATAGCGGCGATCGGCGAGGCGGGACCATAGTAAATGGTCCCGGCCCATTATGCTGTGATAGCATGCTGTCAGAAACAGCAGCTATCACAGCTCAGGAACGCCGGGCTCGAGCACTGCTGTGCTGAATGAGACCGATCGCTGCTATTGGCTAGTTACTCACTGACTAGCCAATAGCGGCGATCGGCGAGGCGGGACCATAGTAAATGGTCCCGGCCCATTATGCTGTGATAGCATGCTGTCAGAAACAGCAGCTATCACAGCTCAGGAACGCCGGGCTCGAGCACTGCTGTGCTGAATGAGACCGATCGCTGCTATTGGCTAGTTACTCACTGACTAGCCAATAGCGGCGATCGGCGAGGCGGGACCATAGTAAATGGTCCCGTCCCATTATGCCGTGATAGCCTGCTGTCAGAAACAGCAGCTATCACAGCGCATGAACGCGCCGGGCGCGCGCACCGCTGTTCTAACTGCAAGACGTACTATTACGGCATGGAGCGCGAACGATAGAGCTGCCATGACGTAATAGTACGTCAAGGAGCGGGAAGGGGCTAATACTAAACTAACCAGTTAAATTTTCAAAATTGGCTAAACTAACTATTTTTTTTTGTTTCTTTTTTTTCTTTTTATATTTTTTTTTTTGTTTTATGTTTTATATAGAAAAAAATGAAAAAAAAATCCCCAGGGACCAAGAAATGTGGTCCTGAAGACTGAAAAGTGGTCAGTGATAGGAGATCACTGACCAAAAAACGTGGGTAGAACTCAAAGAGGAAGGGAACAGGAGTGGGTAGTGGATGGGGTGGTGGGAAGCAAAAAAAACGTTGTTTTAGAAACTTTTTTTCACTTCTTTTCTCTCTGACTCTCTGCTCACAACCGATCTCAACGCCTCGCTAACTCCAACAGGGCGTTCAGGGCGGTTGCAGCAGGATGTGAGGTCAGAGAGAGGAAGTGACGAGAATGATCGCTGCTATTGGCTAGTTACTCACTGACTAGCCAATAGCGGCGATCGGCGAGGCGGGACCATAGTAAATGGTCCCGGCCCATTATGCTGTGATAGCATGCTGTCAGAAACAGCAGCTATCACAGCTCAGGAACGCCGGGCTCGAGCACTGCTGTGCTGAATGAGACCGATCGCTGCTATTGGCTAGTTACTCACTGACTAGCCAATAGCGGCGATCGGCGAGGCGGGACCATAGTAAATGGTCCCGTCCCATTATGCCGTGATAGCCTGCTGTCAGAAACAGCAGCTATCACAGCGCATGAACGCGCCGGGCGCGCGCACCGCTGTTCTAACTGCAAGACGTACTATTACGGCATGGAGCGCGAACGATAGAGCTGCCATGACGTAATAGTACGTCAAGGAGCGGGAAGGGGTTAAGGGCGCATTGACTAGATAATAAGATTAATAAAGTTTCAACCACCGACTCATTGAATATCAATAGTACTGTAAACATTCCTAAAGGAACACTTAACCTAGAAATTAAAGGAAGTCTGTTAGCAGTTTGCAACCCCCCAAATAGCTGACACCGCTAGTTGGATATAGTGGAAAACATTGAAAACAGATGTGGACTATCTTAGTCCTTGTAAAAAAAAGTAGGTTTATTCCCCAACGTGCAGAGCTCTACTTCTGACCTGGCTGATTGTTGAGGGTGGGGCTTAGTCAAGGAGGTGTGGCTTAACATTGTTTGCCTCCTATTGCAGCCAGAGCAGAGGGTGGAGGCTCCTTCTGCAGCCAGTAGCTTTACAGCCAGACACAGGATTGTGAGGAGAAGGAGGGAGGAAATGGCTGTTCTCTTAGGACACATAAAATAATTCTTATTGTAATATGATCAAGGTAGAGGAGGAGATTAAGAATCTATGGTAATTTTTGACCTGTTAAGAGACAATTTCTTGCACAGAAAATTGGAATAAAGTATATTTACCCAGCATTATAACACTGCACCCTTAGGACAAAAATAGAGACTATATTAGATAGATTTTTTATATCTCATTGGAATTGCCCTTTAAAGGTAATTTTCCCATCTTGCTGTTTGTCTGATAATACAAGACTTGTCATAGTCCCGTATATCTGTTCGGCCTTTTAAATGTCAGGAAATTTACTGTATATCTATCAATCTACTGCTACTTAGAATTGAAGCAGCATCTAAAGCATTGCATATTCTAGGTAACTATCAAACTCTATGATATTGCACTTTTGTCTCAGAATTTGAACATGTTCCACTGACACTGTAATATAAATCTTACTTGAAGGACAGAAGATTCTATTAAAATGTAGAAAACCTATAGTCTGCAATGTAAAATATTCCTGTAATATAGTTTGAGTGACATTTTAGTTAGCAAATGAATGCATGAAAAGTTAATCAATGTTATGTATGTAGATGTAGCGACTGACAATTGTGAAGTCAATTCAGATGAATTCTAAAATTATATAAATAGTAATTCAAGGCAATACTAATAACAATGAATAGCATTTCTTATAAGAAATAGAAAGTGTATCTCTATTTAGAACAACATTTCATGGTATGAATCTACATCAAATTTTAAGCAACTTTGTAGCTGCCTTTCTAATCTCCTACTGGTATTGAGTTCCTTAATATTTTCTTCTCCATTTACAGAGAATGATAAATTCACAATTCTGCTGGTTTCCCGTTACCAGAAAGCAGTGCATTGTGTGAGCTTAAAGGACAGAATGGCCCCATGCACACAAACTTCCCTAATTACGGATGAAATTGAAGACCCATTCATTTCTATTGGCCATGGACACCTTACCAAATATATTTACGGATGTGCGTCCGGGCCGTAGAAATGATGTGCAAAATAGAACATGTCCTATTTTTGTCCGCGATTGCAGCACAGACTCGCCCATAGAAGTCTATGGGTTCTTCCGTAATTGCCAACGGCTACGGATGTGTATCCGTAGCCGTCGGATCTGTATTTGCGGAAAGTAAAATCCCTTATGATCGTGAGCATGAAGCCTAGATTTACATATTGCAGAATCACTGCAAAATTAGTACAGATTATATGGCCAAAATCATTACCAGAGGTGATTTACATTTAGCCAACAAAAATTCACGCATATTTTTACACATGCCATAAACATTATAACCTGCATACAGCTTTGGATGTGAATGGAGACAATATGAATATGCAACTTACAACTCAACATCTGTACAAAATAAGTAAAGTTTTTTAACTTTTTATATTAATTTGTTCCCCTTCCCGCTCCTTGACGTACTATTACGTCATGGCAGCTGTATCGTTAGCGCTCCATGCCGTAATAGTACGTCTCGGGAGTAACGGCCGTTTCGGCCGTCCTCCCGACACATACAGGAGCTGTGACGCTGCTGTCTTGTTCAGCAGCTGTCACAGCTCCTACAGCGGGGACCGATCGCTGTGTCCCCGCTGATTAACCCCTTAAAAGCCGCGTTCTATAGAGATCGCGGCTTTTTAGGGGTTAAGCTGCCATCGCCGGCCTGCTACGCGATAGCGGCCGGCGATGGTGACTATGGCAACCGGACACCAAACAATGGCGTCCGGCTATACCATAGACGGAAGCCTAGTGGGTCCTGACAACGTCAGGACCCACTATGCTTGCTGTCAGTGAGTAGCTGACAGTTCTAATACACTGCACTACGCATGTAGTGCAGTGTATTAGAATAGCGATCAGGGCCTCCTGCCCTCATGTCCCCTAGTGGGACAAAGTAATAAAGTGAAAAAAAAGTTAAAAAAAGATGTGTAAAAATAAGAAAATAAAAGTTTTAAAAGTAATAAAAGTAAAAATCCCCCCTTTTCCCTTATCAGTCCTTTATTATTAATAAAAATATATAAACAAACAAATAAACTATACATAATTGGTATCGCCGCGTCCGTAACGGCCTGAACTACAAAATTATTTCATTATTTATCCCGCACGGTGAACGCCGTAAAATAAAATAATAATAAACCGTACCACAATCACAATTGTTTGGTCACTTCACCTCCCAAAAAATGGAATAAAAAGAGATCAAAAAGTCGCATGTACCTAAAAATGGTACTGATCGAAACTACAGTTCGTTACGCAAAAAATAAGTCCTCGCACGGCTTTATTGATTGAAAAATGAAAACTTTATGGCTCTTAGAATAAGGTAACACAAAAAGTGAATGATTGTTTACAAAACGTATTTTATTGTGCAAACGCCATAAGACATAAAATAAAACCATAAACATCTGGTATCGCTGTAATCGTATCGCCCCGCAGAATAAAGTGAATATTTTATTTATAGCGCACGGTGAACGCTGTAAAAAAAAACGAAAAAAAAAACAATCGTACAATTGCTGTTTTTTAGTCACCACGCCACCTAAAAATAGAATAAAAACTGATCAAAAAGCCGCATGCACCCCAAGAAAACTACAATGGATTCCTCAAGGGGTCTAGTTTCCAAATTGGGGTCACTTTTGGGGGGTTCCCAATGTTTTGGCACCACAAGACGTCTTCAAACCGGACATAGTGCCTAATAAAAAAGAGGCTTCAAAATCCACTAGGTGCTCCTTTGCTTCTGAGGCCGGTGCTTCAGTCCATTACCGCCCGAGGGCCACATGTGGGATATTTCTCAAAACTGCAGAATCTGGGCAATACGTATTAATTTGCGTTTCTCTGATAAATCCTTTTGTGTTATAAAAAAAATGGTATAAAGAGGATTTTCTGACAAAAAAAAAATTTAAATTTCACCTCTACTTTGCGCTAAATTTTTGTGAAACACCTAAAGGGTTCATAAACTTTCTAAATGCTGTTGTGAATACTTTGAGGGGTCTAGTTTCTAAAATGGGGTATTTCATAGGGATTTCTAATATATGGGCCCCTCAAAGCAACTTCAGAACTGAACTGGAACCTAAAAAAATAAATAAATGAGGCAATACTTTGCTTCTTACATTACACTGATAATGAGCTGTGTCCACCCCGAGATGACCCCAGTTTTGACCGTTTGTATAAACGGAGACCCCTATTAGACCGTTCCAGTGCCCGGTTTTCCCCAGCATACACCCCGAGAAGTGTATTTCTATTGATGAGTCCCTGGTACATTTTAAAGGGAGGGTTCAATTCCGCCAGTACCTGCCGTGTAAGAGGGCAAGGTATGGCGTGAAGATGTATAAGCTGTGAGAGTGCATCCGGGTATACCTACAGGTTTAGGATATATGAAGGAAAGGCCACCCCCAAACCAGACTGCATCCTGGACTACAATAGGTACATGGGAGGGATGGACTTGTAAGATCAAGCCCTGAAGCCCTACAGCGCCATGCGGTGAGGTATAAGAAGCAGGCCGGGCACATCATACAGATGGCTTTGTACAATGCGTACGTGCTACGTCGATGTGCAGGCCAGACGGGAACTTTCCTGGAATTTCAAGAGGTGATTATCAAGAACCTAATCTTTAGGGACCAAGAAGGGGGGGCACCCAGTACTTCTGGAAGCGGGGCCACACGCATCGTACCAGGGCGGCAACACTTTCCAGGGGAAGTTCCCCAAACTGGCAAGAAGGGAAAAAGTCAAAAGAGGTGCAAAGTCTGCTATAAGAGGGCGATAATGGATGACACAATATATCAATGTGACACGTGTCCCGAATAACCAGAGATCTGTATGAAAGGGTTTTAAAATTTATCATCCATCCCTTGGTTTATAATTTACCCCAATTTTACTTACCCTGATGCACTCCACACAGCTTATCCCCCCACGTCTTTCCCCTCTGGGCCCTGCTGTGTGTCCAGGCAGCTGATAACAGCCACATGTAGGGTATTGCCATACCCGGGAGAACCCACATTACAGTTTATGGGGTGTAGGTCTCAGGTCAAAATGCTCACTACACCTCTATATGAATGCCTTAAGGGTGTAGTTTTTAAAACGGGGTCACTTCTTGCGGGTTTCAACTGTACTGGTACCTCAGGGGCTTCTGCATACATGACTTCGCACTCGAAAATCCCCAGTAGGCCAAATGGTGGTCCTTTCCTTCTGAGCCCTCCCATGGGCCCAAACGGCAGTTTATCACAACAAATGGGGTATTGCGGCCCTCAGAACAAATTGCGCAACAGAATGGGGTATTTTGTTTCTTGTGAAAATAAGAAATTTTCTGCCAAAACGACATATTATTTGAAAAAAATAATTTTGTTTTCATTCCCAGCCCAATTCAAATAAGTTCTGTGAAAAAACTATGGGGTCAAAATGGTCACAACACCCATAAATGAATTCCTTGAGGGGTGTAGTTTCCAAAATGGGGTCATTTGTGGTTGGTTTCTATTGCTTTGATACCTCTGGGGCTCTGCAAATGCGACATGGCACCCGAAAACCAATCCAGCAAAATCTGTACTCCAAAGAACACACAGCGCTCCTTTCCTTCTGAGCCCTCCCATGGGCCCAAACGGCAGTTTATTGCCACAAATGGGGTATTGATGCACTCAGGACAAATTGGGCAACAAAATTGAGTATTTTGTTCCCTGTGAAAATAAGAAATTTTGGTAAAAAATTACATCTTATTGGAAAAAATGTCATTTTTTTTAATGTCACAGCCCAATTGAAATAGGTGCTGTGAAAAAACTGTGTGGTCAAAATGCTAACAACAACCATAAATGAATTCCTTGAGGGGTGTAGTTTCCAAAATGGGGTCACTTTTGGTGGGTTTCCATTGCTTTGATACCGCTGAGGCTCTGCAAATGCGACATGGCACCCGAAAACCAATCCAACAAAATCTGGACTCCAACAAACATATAGCGCTCCTTTCCTTCTGAGCCCTCCCATGGGCCCAAACGGCAGTTTATCACCACAAATGGGGTATTGCCACACTAAGGACAAATTGGGCAACAAAATGGGGTATTTTGTTCCCTGTGAAAATAAGAAATTTTGATCACAAATGACATTTTATTGGAAAAAATGAAATTTTTTTCATTTCAGAGCCCAATTCAAATACGTGCTGTGAAAAAACTGTGCGGTCAAAATGGTAACAACAACCCTAAATGAATTCCTTGAGGGGTGTAGTTTCCAAAATGTGGTCACTATTGGGGGATTCCTACTGTTTTGGCACCTCAACACCTCTTCAAACCTGGCATGCTGCCTAAAATATATTCTAATAAAAAAGAGGACTCAAAATGCACTAGGTGCTTCTTTGCTTCTAGGGTTTGTGTTTTAGTCCACGAGCGCAGTAGGGCCACATGTGGGACATTTCTAAAAACTGCAGAATCTGGACAATACATATTTAGTAGTGTTTCTCTGTTAAAACCTTCTGTGTTACTGAAAAAAAAATGAATAAAATTGAAATTCAGCAAGAAAAATGAAATTTGCAAATTTCACCTCCACTTTGCTTTAATTCCTGTGAAATGCCTGAAGGGTTAAAAAACTTTATAACTGCTGTTTTGAATACTTTGAGGGGTCTAGTTTTTAAAATGGGGTGTTTTATCAGGGTTTCTAATACATAGGCCCCACAAAGCCACTTCAGAACTCAAGAGGTACCTTAAAAAAAAGGCTTTTGAAATTTTCTTAAAAATATGAGAAATTGCTGTTTATGTTCTAAGCCTTGTAACGTCCAAGAAAAATAAAAGAATGTTCAAAAAACGATGCCAATCTAAAGTAGACATATGGGAAATGTGAACTAGTAACTATTTTGGGTGGTATAACCGTCTGTTTTACAAGCAGATCCATTTAAATTCTGAAAAATGCAATTTTTTCAAAATTTTCTCTACATTTTGCAATTTTTCACCAATAAACACTGAATATATCGACCACATTTTACCACGAACATGAAGCCCAATGTGTCACGAGAAAACAATCTCAGAATCGCTTGGGTAGGTTTAAGCATTCCGACGTTATTACCACATAAAGTGAAATATGTCAGATTTGAAAAATGGGCTCTGAGCCTTAAGGCCCAAACTAGGCTGCGTCCTTAAGGGGTTAAAATGTGAAAGTCTTTTACCTTTATAACTATGTATAGCTATCATACACAGTTTACAGTCAGTATGTCATTTTAACGCTCACTCCATGTTATTCTATGAACCTCATTATATATTTGATGACATGTATGTAAAATAATTGGGTTTGCAGTCAGTAACTGAACTAATTTTTCCCAATACAGACTCAAATAATAAAAGCAAAGAAAATGGACGTTCTTAAACGGTAGATTCACTTCTGGCTACAATATTATGAGGTTGCTTAAAGAGGACCTGTCATCTGCCCCAAAAAGCTGCAGTTTACATCTCAGTTAGATTGTAGGCTCTTCACATATTCTGATGCTTTTAATTTTTTTTCTTGTAGCCCCCACCGTTCCTGAGATATTGGGGCCGTTAGTTCTGGTGTCCGATATGCAAATGAGGGCTTTAACTGTCAAATGGGCGGTTACACCTTATCAAGTGACAGGTGTTACCCGCCCACTTGACAGTCCAAGGTCTTATTTGCATATCGGGCACCAAAACTAACATCACCGATATCTCAGCAATGGTGGGAACTAGAAGAAAAAAATAAAAAGCGTCAGAATCTGTGAGGTGCCTGCAATCGAACTGAGATGTCAACTGCAGTTTTTTGGGCAGGTGACAGATTCTCTTTAAATAGCAATTCCCCCAATACAGTGTTACTATTAGAAATGTTCCCTTTAAATGCTGAAGCAATCTTAGGACACACAATTAGGGCATGTCTAATTCCCCTGACTGCATGTTCTACAGCTAAAGGGAGTGAGTTAGATAATGACAAATTATAATGGAATTTATATTTATGACATTCCCTAATATTCCCATTGGGAATCCACACTGCAAATGTAGCCTGTCAGCAGATTTGACCCCTGATAAGGTGTTAGCAACGCAAAGTAGGTCTGACTCTTGGAGTTCAAAAATCCCCATGTTCGCTCCGAAAATGCAAGCGTATTTGAGAAACTAATGTTTTATTCAAGCACGTGCCATATGTTAATGAAGCATAAGGAGTCCGGCAGCAGTGGCCTGGTTTATCGATAGCATCACCTCCCAAACCCCCTCTGCTCTTGATTGACGTCTCCTAGAAAGGACATCAGATGATGCAGAAGAAGTCAATCAAGATTGGAGGGGAGGGGGCTTGGGAGATTCTGCTGAAGAATGAACATCTGGCGGACTCTTTAGGCTTTATTAGTATACGGCGTGTGTAACATGAGATATATTTCTTTGCATGTATTTTTAGATATCGATTAAACAAATATTTCATATTTTTAAAGCTTTAGGTGGCAGAAATGCCCACCATTGCCTATGTATACTGTCTGTTTTAAACAGACCCATCAATTCCCAACACTATCTGCAGCTACATGAAGTAGACACACATTTCTTCTAACTGTTGTCATTATAGTATGTGTCTAAAGGTGTCCGCAGTGAGTGGACTGCAGTGTGAATACTGACTTGTGGAGCGTGAGCACACACATGATGATGTGGGGGAAGTTTGCGGCTGGAACCTTCTCCGCTGTGTTTTGTTTGTGTTCTGCGAGTGTGTGTTTCTCATTATAATAATGGTTCCAAAAATGAAAAACGTTACTAGATATGCCTTTAGTTGAAAGATGAGAATATATTCGTATTTGTAAGGGTCCTAAATTCTTCATATGGCAGGGATTCTCAGAGAATGTAAAATAAATGATTTGTGGAATTGGCTTAAAGGGGTTGTCCAGAATTGGAAAAACATGTTTGCTTTTGTCCAAAAACAATGCCACATCTGTCCATAGGTTGTGTGTGTTATTGAAGCTCAGCCCATTCACTTGGAGCCGAGCTGCAATACCGGTCACAACCCATAGACAGATGTGGTGCTGTTTCTGGAAGAAAGAAGCCATGTTTTTCTAATCCTGGACAACCACTTTAAAGTATAATGCTGGGGGGGGGGGGGGATAAAATATCAGTTTTTCCTTATGATAAAGGGGTTTTATGGTTTGTTGCCAATAGAGGTCATCACTGTGCAATTAAAGGCTATATAAACCTTTGAAAGGCAATATTTTTTATATATAAAAAGGTGTATCAGTGTGTTATGTGTAACTTTGTAAATACTTTTTATGATTTTTTTTACTTTTTTAGATACAGCTGCTCTGTATTCTCTATACAGAGCGGCTGTATCTATCGCTATTCACTGAATCCGTCAGTCCCGCGGACCTGACGGCTTCAATGTCGGCGGCTCCTGCGTTATGAGCAAAGATGTGATCGTTTAAAGTGGATCCTGCTTGTCAGAGACACGCAGGATATGCTGTCACTGAACCCGTCAGGTCCGCGGGATTGACGGATTTAGTAAATAGCAAACGCTACAGCTGCTCTGTACAGACTACAGAGCAGCTGTATCTAAAAAATATAAATGATATGCCTTTTTATATAAAAGAAAATGTTTTGCCTTTCAAAGGTTTACACAGCCTATAACTTACTAATGATTATCTGTCACTATGTTTGATCTCAAGAGGAACAATGTTTCACATTGGTCAAATGGTTAAGTCTACCAGCCCCGAACCTAATGCCCAGTGTTTTAGCGCCTCATGGATATGCGCCATTTCTCACATGACCAGCTAGAGCAGTGACACCCAAGACACCTTATTGTGCTTGCACAGTTCTCCCCATAGGGCAAAATAATGCTGGTAGCCAGTGGCATGAGGGGGGATATGTAGAGGAAATATGTAGTAACCATAAAACTAGGGTTTTAACCAAGGAAAGTACCTTACAGACATAAACTATAATTGCATAATAACAAATGGAGAAATGGCAGTATAAGTGAAATTGTTTTTAATTTAGTCATATATTACCAGGAGGAATAACAGAGGAATCTCAAAATGCATTTCTAAGAAAAAATGCTCCAGAATTGCTATTTTATGGGGAATGCAAGTATTACGAAGGCAGTCAGATGAAGTACATTTTTATTTTCTATAACCCAAATGCCAATGTAAAAAAGACATATGGCATACATTTGGAATTGTCTGTAGCATATACATTTATTTTATTCTGTTCAGTAACAAGACATAAACATGGTAAATGTATGGCACAAGGACACTCTTTTGACATATGTTTCCCCATAGAATCCATATGGGAACTTTGCATTATTCATTTGTGTATTACATTTTTCAGCCCTGTATTATACATAGATATACAGATGTATACCTCAGTCATACGGCCCAAACATGGGGTTAACAGGGCCTTAGGGTATGTTCCCACGTAGCGTAAACACAGCAGATTTTCGGACTGGATTTTCTGTCTGGAAATTCCGCAGGGTTGACAGTGGCAGCAAAGTGGATAAGAGTAAACAAATCTCATGTACATGCTGCGTATAAAACCTGCAGGAAAAACGGTCGGAATTTGACATTATAAACGGAATTAATTCCCCAGCACGTCAATTGTTACTGCGAAAAAGCAGCAGAATTTCCGTTTAGAAAATCCAGTTGAAAATTCTGCTGTATATACGCTATGCGGGAACATGCCCTACTGCCTCATGCACACGACCGTGTGTGCCGTTCAGCGAACATATCTTATCTTTCCACAGATAGGAGAGTCGGATCTATTTTCACGGACCCGATTCACCTGCTAGAGTAAATGGGTTCGTGAAAACGATTGGGTGCCGCTCGGATGCCGTGAAAAACGTCCCGAGTGGTACTCAGTCGTGTGCAACTGGCATTAGTGTGTATTTAGACAGGTTTTATTCATGTTTTTTGTTGCATTTTTCGTGAGTTTCATGGCAAAACTGCCTATATTATGCAATTTTGCAGTTATTTACATCAAAAGAAAAAACACCCTAACTGTATTTTTATACTTTGGCTCGAATTTACCCTTTAATGAATTGAATCTGCAATAATATAAGAACCATATAATAACCAATAATGGAATAGCACATAATAGCAGGAATGGTATGTGTATAGATTTATGATAGATAAAGGGAGGGACGTTTTGTAGAAAGTGACAGCAGTCAGATCAAAGTGTTTGTTTACTAGAATGAAAACGAAAGTTGAAGAAAGTGTAGGAAGATGGTGGATGATAAAGAGGAAGGATCGCTGGATCCTGAAATATACAGCTTCAAGAAAGTTTCCATATTTCATGATTTAGCTTAGAAAACGTGGTATAAGACAAAGTCGACTTGTCGATTACTACCCAAAATAGGAATGGAGACGCCCGAGTACTTAAAAATGGCACAGTTCCCAGTTACCCAAAATACTCTGTATTTAGTCATTGATCGCATCATGTTAACGGCCGGATGTGTGGTATGATTTTACTATAAGATTACATAACACTTATCTTGGAAATTACACCCTATAATGGCTGAATAATGGCAGTAACTTTACTTATAAGTAGTGCAGTCCGAGTCACTTTTATTTTGGGACACTAAATGTGCTTGAGCATCCAATGGTTCTCTATATGAAAGTTTCTTTAGCTATGCTGCCATCACACTTACTTTTTTTTTTTTGCAATATTTTAAATTATTCAGTAGGTTAATAACTTACATGTATTTAATTACACCTCCCTGGAACAATAATCTCCAGAAGTGAAGCTTCATCTTTCATTCAACTTTGGCTCTATAGGCAGCAAATGTATGTATTGTAGTGTGCTCAGTACTGTACAGGGGTTATGCGGGGGACCAAAAATTATTAGCAGTGAACTCACTGCAGTATGTGGGTACACTCGCTAATATACATTCCGGTCCCCCGTCGCGCTGATTCTGAGATTTTCATAGATTTTTATAGTGTTGGCGGGGGACCGGATGTCTAGTTGCAGTTTTCTTTGATGATGATACAACTCTTTGTCATGTGACCGACCCTCACCTCAAGACCATATAATTGAAAAAAATACAAAAAGTCCTTTGTTATAATCAAATAAACACATACAAACAAACACCATTAAACACAATAAAAACGTATAACCCTCGCAAGATGAAAGATGGAATCAGAACATTAACGCAGCGTCTCTATTTCTCGATAATCTGGGATGTCCATGCATTACATGGACAGCTCATTGATTTTTAATGGGAACTGTGTAATGATTCATTTCCCCTTTCGATAGATGATAAATGTTGTTTCTGGGAAAAACCCTTTAACGTAGTTAGACCTGGAAGTAGCTGAAAAAAAATACAAGCGAGTTGGACATGCCCCGACTTGTCCAGACACCCACACCCAAGTTTCTATCAGCATCAAAGTGCAACAGATTTAAAGGGGTAGTGCCAACTTAGAGATTTATGGAATAAGATGCACGTCCCACCTCTGAGACACGCACCTATATCGAGAAGGGGTTCACTCGAACCCTATTTTGTCTGGTTAGTGCTGCTGTATGTATTGACCTTGCTGCCAAGGGTCTACTAACATAATGCGGTAGAATCGTGGTTTATTTCGAAGATTTCTGCAAAACAGCAACACAACTTTTTTTGCAAAATCACGGCAAAACGACTTCATTTTGCCACAATTTTGTGCTAATCTCAGGAATAAACTACGATTTTATCACACTGTGTGAATAGACGCTTAGTTGTTACATAAAACAAAAAAAGTATTCAACAGGAGCGAAGCAAAAATTTTCCTGTGACTTTGGATTTGAATGTCGATAAGTATTTAAAGGCTATGGACAACTTTTGAATGTTGTTTTTATCACATTCAACTGATTTTGAGGTAAAATCATTTACCCAATAGGTCTTTATTAAAAATGTTGTTATACTTGTACGTACAGTCTGCATGTAGTGACATAGGGTACATTGCAAGCTACTCTGTCCCGTTCCCAGTCAAAACCGTCAGTGTAGTGCACTGACAGCTCGCTCTTTAGCCCACCTGTCTGATCTCCTGGCTTGCATAAACGCTCATTATATCTGAATTGTTTTTAGCACAACCTGGACCCAAATCAGGGGAGGCTCCTAATTGTATGTTTAGACGTTTAGGTTAATCTGCGTTTTTCAGTTGTGGTTTTGCAGGCATAAACCGCAGCAAAAAAGTTCATACAAAGGAATGAATTTTTTGTAGTTCACCGGTTGCGGTTATCATGTGTTTGTTTTTTGAGCTACGTTGTGTTTTGTTACAAAACTGCACGCTCTATCTGCTTGGTATTTACAAGATTATGCCATTTTTTTATCCCATAGACTTGTATGGGAAAAACCGCAACCACATTAAAATCTCAATTAATCTATTGTAATTTGGTAATCACTGCAAAACCGCGTTGTGTAACAACCAAAATAAAAATCGTGAAAAGAACTACTCATGTAAATGTACACTTACAACTAGATATTAACTGCTCAGGCAGTTTGGCCGTCCATATGTTTGGTGTAATTCTCAGCGTAGACTGTTATTGTAATGGCAGGAAGGAGGTGAAGGGAACAAGTGAGCCCTAATCTACCCACCGCCCTGTCCCTGCCTACTTGCAACGACCCGCCCTAGGCGACGGGGTACAACTTGGCGGTGGTCCCTACGCTGTCTAAGTGCAAGGGAGTACAAACAGGGAACACGCAAGGAAAGGGGCAGTAGCCCACGGAACGCCGCGAGGAAACGGAGCAGTGAATGAGTCAGTCAGGATCAGGATGAAGTGGAGTATACCAACGAGAGCACGGAGCAGGAAGCAAGCCAGGGGCAGAGCGAAGCAGGATAAGCGGGAACTGAAGCAAGGCAGAAGCAGGCTGGAGCAAGGCAGCAGTGGGGCCAGGAATCCAAGAAGAATAACAAGCAATGAGGAAGAGAAAACGGCAGGTATAAATGGACAGGGGGCGGAGATAACTCCGACTGACCAGGCCGCGATAGGCTCTCCCACTCCTGAGCCTGCCACCCTGGTTGGTGGGAGCCGGTGTCAGTCTAAGAGGTCTGGCCTCAGGTGTCGACTGATTAATCCCGGGAGTATACCCAGACGTAGTACCTGGCAGATCCTTTACAGTTATATAGAGTGATAGGCATAATACCATAATGTGACCACTGTTTTTTTTATTTTTTATATTACTCTTTATTACATAATGTGAAAGAAATATACACTCCAGATGATGTGACCGGTGTTAGTTTCCCTTATATCTTCCAAAAATACACTTGGAAAATTGTCGCCTGACCCTGCTGTGCGCCCAATAGATAAGATTTTCTCTTTTCTGTATGATTCTTCCCCTTTATAAAACAACATAACTTCCGCTTCTCTTCAGCACATCCTATGACACATGATTATAACTAACTTCACAGTCTATTCTTTTTATATTTAAGTATGCCAGATATTATGTAACAGGAAGATGGGGACAAGTCACAAGTAATTATAGATCATATCTCTACGGCATTACACTAACACAAAATGTAAAACCTCACAAAAGTGCTGCATATAAGAGGCCCTCTATCACAATTTGTAGGATTAGGTGACATATTTCAGATTTCTTCTTCTTTCGCACAATAGAACTTCTGTAGAGTTCTGCTCTTCATACTACACAGAGTATAAAGGCCTTAATAAACAGACCGATCATCAAGGGAACGGAATGATCATTGCCAATCGTCGTGTAAAAGGGCCCAGCCATCACCCGACAAACAAGCAAAAACCAGTTTTTCAGTTGATCACATCTTTTATGTGGCAGTAAAATTCATCGTTGTTGTTCGCACATCTCCCCATGTACACAGGAGAGGTGCTGACGGCAACTGTGCAAAAAGTCCAATGATTGATCCATGTAAATCCTATTGACGTTCTATATCGATCGGCGCGTGTTGCTAGTGTAAAACCACTCTGTCACCAGGGAAGCCTCTCAAAGAATAGTAAAGCATGTCACATATAATGTTATATACTCTATATTGGCTGCTTTTCTTTACTGAGCCCTCTTGAATATTCTGTAGTGCTGAAAGAGATCATGTGGCTCAGAGTCCTTCAAGTGTATATTCACATGTTGCAGGCATATCGTGGTTTTAGTCACAATTTTTACTAAGTCTTTGCATATCGTTACACTTTTGTTGTGATTTTGTGGAAATTGTGGAAAAAAACCCCACAAAATGACTGTGGTGTTTGAATACACTTGAAGGCTGGATTCACACATGTAGCTTTGATGTCGTTTTTTTAAATTAACCAAAAGTGGATACAAAAGAAAGAAAATTTATCAGTATTTTTACTTTACTTTCCTTCCTTTAGTATCCACTTCTGGGTTTTGCATAAAAAAATTCACCAGAAACTGCATCAAACCCTTTTAAAAAAAATTCCAAGGTGGTTTAGTGGAGCTCCTGGTTTCATATCCAACCAGGTCCAGGTCAACATGTACATGAAGTTTGTATTCTCTCAAACTTACACTACTGTGTAATGCATCATTTGCCCTGTAGAGGCACTGCAGAGGAATAAACACTTGCTGTCAGGTTCCCACACAAATTACAGCTGATCACTGTGATCAGCTTATCATAGGAGGACCTTCTAACCTAAATAGATTGTACAAGCCACTTTTTAGAGAGAGAAGTAATTTGATTGGGAGCCCCTCTTGAATAGGGACTTGTGTGAGATCATACTTTCTATATATTTCAGTATTATTGGTGGATTTTACTGACGCCTCAATTTTGGGGTATATTTACATGTTTTGTTTTTCTGCAACCACTTTCATCTTATGTAAACATACCCTCAAGGTACCTGTTCTGGATAGACTCCCTTTAAAGATAACATTTTCTAAGTTCATCTTCTGACATGTCAGAGGATTACATCTATAGACAGTCCTAGTTCAAAGACATTTGTTATCTTTAGACGTCATATGATGAATAATCAGATGAAGAATTTGGGTGGAATGTGCTGCTGATATCCAGAATCGGATGATACGCCAGCTCCAAGTGAAAGGATGTCCATACATGATCATTTTAATCCATGCTATAGTACATTTTACATACGAAGCAAAGTCCACAACATTTTAACAATGTATTTAGTTTGGTTTGCATAATTAATCCTAAACTTTTAAATTCAGGTTGCGGTCAATATGAAATTTTTTTTTTGCCGCAATTGCTGATTATTTTGCTGCGATTTTAGAAAAAAATGGCAAAGTGGCGCAGTTTGTACATGAATCATGGCAAATAAAGCATTTTGACCGCGACGTAATAAACCCAATCTCTAAGGAGATTTTCCGCTGCAGATTTTGCAGCAAATTTGTGGCAATTATGCAACTAATCTGCTGCAAAATATATGTGAGGGTTCATCCAGATGTGGCGGATTTTGCAGTGGGCTTGCCGCAGTTTTCAGCCTTTGCACTGCAAAATTGCTGAGATCCTCAATGAAGATCCGTGGCTTCTTCGCAACAGGCTGAGCATTCTGCGTAATGTAAATTCTGCACCGCAAGCTATTTTCCACACCATTGTTTTCTGTAACGTCTGCACTAAGTAAACTAAAAAGCAATAGAAACCAAAGAAAGAAAAATCTGCTGCGGATTTCCACTGTGGCCTGTCCGCAGCGAAATTCTGCAGTAAATACGCCACATCTGAGTGTGCCCAACAAGTGCTTAATAAATGTTCCAAATAGTGAAGCATAACTATAATTTGTTTTACAGTATTAGGGCTTTTATAGGATTTATAAAAATATATGTAAAAGCATTTACAACTGAACCTGCTGAGTAAGTGAATTTTGTAAAATAAGATTGTTAAATTAAACGCAAACAAAAAAAAACATTGAGTCCACGTTTCCTTGTGAGTTCTACAAAATTCCCTTTTATGACTGTCATTTATCTACTGTGACTTTATAACACAGAAAATACTTTGTGAAACTCTCATGTTCTATATTGAATGAAACAAGAATGAGAGTCAACCCAAAAAGTTAACTTTTCACCTACAGTATGACGAGCAATACTGAAATCTCACATCTTTTCTATCTTTGTATATTTAAATTGAACATATGTTCATAACACTTCTGAATTATGTGAAATCACTTCTCAATTAATAATAAAAGGATTCTGCCAAAAGCACATCTGCTTTGTGTGTTATTGTTTTCTTTCGGTAAGTGGCAAATATCCACATGGGCACTGCCTGACCATCAAAAGAAGAATATTTTTTTCTGCCATTGCGTTTGATTACTAACGACGCAACTTAATTGGCAGCGAAGTCTCATAGGACTCCACTATAAGCTTGTCTTTCAAAATGTGAATATTGGAAGTGGCTGCACTGTTTGTTTATTGTGGTAAAATACACTTTACACTATCTCATGGGAAACCGAATTAACTGTGCCTCAAGCTGCAGCTGTACAAAGAGGCTGTGGTGCGCCTTGGAAGTTGTCTGTACAAATGGTAAGAAATGTAAAGCATAATTTACATCCTACATGAATACACACTGCTTGGATTATAATAAATTTTCAAAAATAAAAGTAAAAAAACATGAAAAAAAATATAGAAAAGTGGCATACATAAAGGGCCATGGAGCATAAAACACAAAAAAAGGTTTCTCCCTACCCAGCTCACATTGCCCTGGGCAGGAAGGTCGACATTCGTTTGGCCCTCATTATACTATGTGGCCAAAAGTATGGACACCCATCCTAATTATTAAGTTCTGGTATTTCTGCCACACCTATTGCAAAATCCAAATCCCCATAGACAAACCTTGGTAGTAATATGTGTCGTTCTAAAAAGCTCAGTGACTTTGTAGACCACGGAGCTTTGTTGCATCACTCACTACAAAGTTCTAAACTGCCTCTGGAAGTGACAGTTCAAGCATCAGGAGCTTCATGAAATGGGTGTCCATGGTCGAGAAGCTGTACTCAAGCCTAAGATCCCCATGCATAATTCCAGGCATAAACTGGATTGGTGTAAAGCACACCGCCACTGGACTCTGGAGCAGTGAAAACGTGTTCTCTGATGTGATGAATCACGTTTCACTATCTGCCAGTCTGATGCATGAATCTGGGTTTGGCGTATGCCAGGGGAATGCTACCTACTGGAATGCATAGTGCCTACTGTATATACATCCACAAGGGAGAAAAGAAAACCTGGACTGCACATCCACTTGCTATTGCGGCTCGGCAAATTAAAATGTACGAACATGAGGTTCTTAGTAAACGTTTTGATCAAACTGTATAAGCCCACTTGCCACTTCACGGTGACAACTTTCGAGTTGGTCCCTATTCTACCAAGTGTAGTATCCCATGGCAACCAATGCCGCTGCAACACCGCACCTGCAGAGGAAGCAACCCAGAAGACCAACAGCACCCATGCTGCCAGTCTAAGCCACCTTGGCTATGGACCACGTTCCCCTACAGATACAGCACCACAGCAACAAAAGATACCACACAATACAACAAAAAAATGAACAGATGGAAAAATATATACTGTACATCCACAAGGGAGAAAAGAAAACCTGCACCGCACATCCATTTGCTATACTTGATCTATTACGGCTCAGGAAAAAAAAAAAAAAATGTACAAACATAGTGCCTACTGTACCTACAATTTGGTGGATGAGGGATGAGATGAAGCAAAAGACACGGCGCCACATGGTGCAGGTTACCCAGGTGAAAATGGATGGATGAGAAGAGTGATACTCACCTGGTAACGATGTTAAACAAGCGATGGAGAGAAAAGGTGCTGCTGCTGCCAGGACTCAAGGCCGGTGATTCAGAAGAAAGACGGCGAAGAATATGCTGGGTGAGCTGGAAAAGAGTCTACGAGGGCGCTGCTGCACATGGATAGGACCGAAAGGACAAAAACTTCGGAGTGATGATAATAAATAAAGTTTATTAATAGTATGACTACGCGTTTCAATGCCGTACCGGCATCTTCATCAGGTCATGAAGGAAAGCACACACATCACTGTTTAAATAGAATGTAAAAGATGAAAAAAACCCGCCAATGTGAACGAGGACAGGGCGTTCCACTGACGTCAGAGTTCAAAGGTTAAAAAATGACTGATAACAACGGTAGTAAGATAAGAACATATAGTAGAAATAGTTGCAATAGTAAAAAAGGAAAGATAAAAGATATAAAATGAGAAGCGATATAAAAACAATGGAAGTAATAGCAAGGAATGTATCACTAAGGCTACTGGAACCCGATGGATGGCTGCCCGTGAAATAACCAGATAAATATAGATGCTGGTGTAAATGATACATGTATAGATAAAAACCACACATGGATGCGTGGTATGGGAATATAATTTTTAGGTGCAGAAAGTGACATTTGAACGAAAGACAAAAAGTCGGCAACAGTTCTAAAACCACAAAATGCGAATGAAAGAGCTATAAAATGAGAATAAAAAGGGTGACAACATCCATGGACTGAACTTTGGGCATAGTGAGCAAGTCAAAAACGTAGAGTATGTCATATGGTATACACACCTATGTACATAATGTAGTGTAATGACTCAATACAAATTAGGACCGAATAGCAGAAAGTGAGAATGATTTTGAGGATAAAGAGTACAATATACAAAATGTAAGTAATCCACATATTAGCACAAATATCAGAAATGTCAGAGACGTGGTGAGAAATACCCTTATATGCTCTAAAGAACTAAGTCGGCAAAAGCCGGTAAATCATAATTAATGGCTCAACGAAATTAGAAAAACGTAATGTCTCATGTATGAAATTTATATTTAAAATGCAAAACATAACTGAGGGGGACCGGATGTCTAGTTGCAGTTTTCTTTGATGATGATACAACTCTTTGTCATGTGACCGACCCTCACCTCACGACCATATAATTGAAAAAAATACGGTACAAAAAGTCCTTTGTTATAATCAAATAAACACATACAAACAAACACCATTAAACACAATAAAAACGTATAACCCTCGCAAGATGAAAGATGGAATCAGAACATTAACGCAGCGTCTCTATTTCTCGATAATCTGGGATGTCCATGCATTACATGGACAGCTCATTGATTTTTTATGGGAACTGTGTAATGATTCATTTCCCCTTTCGATAGATGATAAATGTTGTTTCTGGGAAAAACCCTTTAACGTAGTTAGACCTGGAAGTAGCTGAAAAAAATACAAGCGAGTTGGACATGCCCCGACTTGTCCAGACACCCACACCCAAGTTTCTATCAGCATCAAAGTGCAACAGATTTAAAGGGGTAGTGCCAACTTAGAGATTTATGGAATAAGATGCACGTCCCCCCTCTGAGACACGCACCTATATCGAGAAGGGGTTCACTCGAACCCTATTTTGTCTGGTTAGTGCTGCTGTATGTATTGACCTTGCTGCCAAGGGTCTACTAACATAATGCGGTAGAATCGTGGTTTATTTCGAAGATTTCTGCAAAACAGCAACACAACTTTTTTTGCAAAATCACGGCAAAACGACTTCATTTTGCCACAATTTTGTGCTAATCTCAGGAATAAACTACGATTTTATCACACTGTGTGAATATACCCTTAGTTGTTACATAAAACAAAAAAAGTATTCAACAGGAGCGAAGCTTAAATTTTCCTGTGACTTTGGATTTGAATGTCGATAAGTATTTAAAGGCTATGGACAACTTTTGAATGTTGTTTTTATCACATTCAACTGATTTTGAGGTAAAATCATTTACCCAATAGGTCTTTATTAAAAATGTTGTTATACTTGTACATACAGTCTGCATGTAGTGACATAGGGTACATTGCAAGCTACTCTGTCCCGTTCCCAGTCAAAACCGTCAGTGTAGTGCACTGACAGCTCGCTCTTTAGCCCACCTGTCTGATCTCCTGGCTTGCATAAACGCTCATTATATCTGAATTGTTTTTAGCACAACCTGGACCCAAATCAGGGGAGGCTCCTAATTGTATGTTTAGACGTTTAGGTTAATCTGCGTTTTTCAGTTGTGGTTTTGCAGGCATAAACCGCAGCAAAAAAGTTCATACAAAGGAATGAATTTTTTGTAGTTCACCGGTTGCGGTTATCATGTGTTTGTTTTTTGAGCTACGTTGTGTTTTGTTACAAAACTGCACGCTCTATCTGCTTGGGATTTACAAGATTATGGCATTTTTTTATCCCATAGACTTGTATGGGAAAAAACGCAACCACATTAAAATCTCAATTAATCTATTGTAATTTGGTAATCACTGCAAAACCGCGCCATTTGTGTAACAACCAAAATAAAAATCGTGAAAAGAACTACTCATGTAAATGTACACTTACAACTAGATATTAACTGCTCAGGCAGTTTGGCCGTCCATATGTTTGGTGTAATTCTCAGCGTAGACTGTTATATAGAGTGATAGGCATAATACCATAATGTGACCACTGTTTTTTTTATTTTTTATATTACTCTTTATTACATAATGTGAAAGAAATATACACCCCAGATGATGTGACCGGTGTTGGTTTCCCTTATATCTTCCAAAAATACACGTGGAAAATTGTCGCCTGACCCTGCTGTGCGCCCAATAGATAAGATTTTCTCTTTTCTGTATGATTCTTCCCCTTTATAAAACAACATAACTTCCGCTTCTCTTCAGCACATCCTATGACACATGATTATAACTAACTTCACAGTCTATTCTTTTTATATTTAAGTATGCTAGATATTATGTAACAGGAAGATGGGGACAAGTCACAAGTAATTATAGATCATATCTCTACGGCATTACACTAACACAAAATGTAAACCTCACAAAAGTGCTGCATATAAGAGGCCCTCTATCACAATTTGTAGGATTAGGTGACATATTTCAGATTTCTTCTTCTTTCGCACAATAGAACTTCTGTAGAGTTCTGCTCTTCATACTACGCAGAGTATAAAGGCCTTAATAAACAGACCGATCATCAAGGGAACGGAATGATCATTGCCAATCGTCGTGTAAAAGGGCCCAGCCATCACCCGACAAACAAGCAAAAACCAGTTTACTTTTATGTGGCAGTAAAATTCATCGTTGTTGTTCGCACATCTCCCCATGTACACAGGAGAGGTGCTGACGGCAACTGTGCAAAAAGTCCAATGATTGATCCATGTAAATCCTATTGACGTTCTATATCGATCGGCGCGTGTTGCTAGTGTAAAACCACTCTGTCACCAGGGAAGCCTCTCAAAGAATAGTAAAGCATGTCACATATAATGTTATATACTCTATATTGGCTGCTTTTCTTTACTGAGCCCTCTTGAATATTCTGTAGTGCTGAAAGAGATCATGTGGCTCAGAGTCCTTCAAGTGTATATTCACATGTTGCAGGCATATCGTGGTTTTAGTCACAATTTTTACTAAGTCTTTGCATATCGTTACACTTTTGTTGTGATTTTGTGGAAATTGTGGAAAAAAAAACCACAAAATGACTGTGGTGTTTGAATACACTTGAAGGCTGGATTCACACATGTAGCTTTGATGTCGTTTTTTTAAATTAACCAAAAGTGGATACAAAAGAAAGAAAATTTATCAGTATTTTTACTTTCCTTTCCTTCCTTTAGTATCCACTTCTGGGTTTTGCATAAAAAAATTCACCAGAAACTGCATCAAACCCTTTTAAAAAAAATTCCAAGGTGGTTTAGTGGAGCTCCTGGTTTCATATCCAACCAGGTCCAGGTCAACATGTACATGAAGTTTGTATTCTCTCAAACTTACACTACTGTGTAATGCATCATTTGCCCTGTAGAGGCACTGCAGAGGAATAAACACTTGCTGTCAGGTTCCCACACAAATTACAGCTGATCACTGTGATCAGCTTATCATAGGAGGACCTTCTAACCTAAATAGATTGTACAAGCCACTTTTTAGAGAGAGAAGTAATTTGATTGGGAGCCCCTCTTGAATAGGGACTTGTGTGAGATCATACTTTCTATATATTTCAGTATTATTGGTGGATTTCACTGACGCCTCAATTTTGGGGTATATTTACATGTTTTGTTTTTCTGCAACCACTTTCATCTTATGTAAACATACCCTCAAGGTACCTGTTCTGGATAGACTCCCTTTAAAGATAACATTTTCTAAGTTCATCCTCTGACATGTCAGAGGATTACATCTATAGACAGTCCTAGTTCAAAGACATTTGTTATCTTTAGACGTCATATGATGAATAATCAGATGAAGAATTTGGGTGGAATGTGCTGCTGATATCCAGAATCGGATGATACGCCAGCTCCAAGTGAAAGGATGTCCATACATGATCATTTTAATCCATGCTATAGTACATTTTACATACGAAGCAAAGTCCACAACATTTTAACAATGTATTTAGTTTGGTTTGCATAATTAATCCTAAACTTTTAAATTCAGGTTGCGGTCAATATGAAATTTTTTTTTTGCCGCAATTGCTGATTATTTTGCTGCGATTTTAGAAAAAAATGGCAAAGTGGCGCAGTTTGTACATGAATCATGGCAAATAAAGCATTTTGACCGCGACGTAATAAACCCAATCTCTAAGGAGATTTTCCGCTGCAGATTTTGCAGCAAATTTGTGGCAATTATGCAACTAATCTGCTGCAAAATATATGTGAGGGTTCATCCAGATGTGGCGGATTTTGCAGTGGGCTTGCCGCAGTTTTCAGCCTTTGCACTGCAAAATTGCTGAGATCCTCAATGAAGATCCGTGGCTTCTTCGCAACAGGCTGAGCATTCTGCGTAATGTAAATTCTGCACCGCAAGCTATTTTCCACACCATTGTTTTCTGTAACGTCTGCACTAAGTAAACTAAAAAGCAATAGAAACCAAAGAAAGAAAAATCTGCTGCGGATTTCCACTGTGGCCTGTCCGCAGCGAAATTCTGCAGTAAATACGCCACATCTGAGTGTGCCCAACAAGTGCTTAATAAATGTTCCAAATAGTGAAGCATAACTATAATTTGTTTTACAGTATTAGGGCTTTTATAGGATTTATAAAAATATATGTAAAAGCATTTACAACTGAACCTGCTGAGTAAGTGAATTTTGTAAAATAAGATTGTTAAATTAAACGCAAACAAAAAAAAACATTGAGTCCACGTTTCCTTGTGAGTTCTACAAAATTCCCTTTTATGACTGTCATTTATCTACTGTGACTTTATAACACAGAAAATACTTTGTGAAACTCTCATGTTCTATATTGAATGAAACAAGAATGAGAGTCAACCCAAAAAGTTAACTTTTCACCTACAGTATGACGAGCAATACTGAAATCTCACATCTTTTCTATCTTTGTATATTTAAATTGAACATATGTTCATAACACTTCTGAATTATGTGAAATCACTTCTCAATTAATAATAAAAGGATTCTGCCAAAAGCACATCTGCTTTGTGTGTTATTGTTTTCTTTCGGTAAGTGGCAAATATCCACATGGGCACTGCCTGACCATCAAAAGAAGAATATTTTTTTCTGCCATTGCGTTTGATTACTAACGACGCAACTTAATTGGCAGCGAAGTCTCATAGGACTCCACTATAAGCTTGTCTTTCAAAATGTGAATATTGGAAGTGGCTGCACTGTTTGTTTATTGTGGTAAAATACACTTTACACTATCTCATGGGAAACCGAATTAACTGTGCCTCAAGCTGCAGCTGTACAAAGAGGCTGTGGTGCGCCTTGGAAGTTGTCTGTACAAATGGTAAGAAATGTAAAGCATAATATACATCCTACATGAATACACACTGCTTGGATTATAATACATTTTCAAAAATAAAAATAAAAAAACATGAAAAAAATATAGAAAAGTGGCATACATAAAGGGCCATGGAGCATAAAACACAAAAAAAGGTTTCTCCCTACCCAGCTCACATTGCCCTGGGCAGGAAGGTCGACATTCGTTTGGCCCTCATTATACTATGTGGCCAAAAGTATGGACACCCATCCTAATTATTAAGTTCCGGTATTTCTGCCACACCTATTGCAAAATGCAAATCCCCATAGACAAACCTTGGTAGTAATATGTGTCGTTCTAAAAAGCTCAGTGACTTTGTAGACCACGGAGCTTTGTTGCATCACTCACTACAAAGTTCTAAACTGCCTCTGGAAGTGACAGTTCAAGCATCAGGAGCTTCATGAAATGGGTGTCCATGGTCGAGAAGCTGTACTCAAGCCTAAGATCCCCATGCATAATTCCAGGCATAAACTGGATTGGTGTAAAGCACACCGCCACTGGACTCTGGAGCAGTGAAAACGTGTTCTCTGATGTGATGAATCACGTTTCACTATCTGCCAGTCTGATGCATGAATCTGGGTTTGGCGTATGCCAGGGGAATGCTACCTACTGGAATGCATAGTGCCTACTGTATATACATCCACAAGGGAGAAAAGAAAACCTGGACTGCACATCCACTTGCTATTGCGGCTCGGCAAATTAAAATGTACGAACATGAGGTTCTTAGTAAACGTTTTGATCAAACTGTATAAGCCCACTTGCCACTTCACGGTGATAACTTTCGAGTTGGTCCCTATTCTACCAAGTGTAGTATCCCATGGCAACCAATGCCGCTGCAACACCGCACCTGCAGAGGAAGCAACCCAGAAGACCAACAGCACCCATGCTGCCAGTCTAAGCCACCTTGGCTATGGACCACGTTCCCCTACAGATACAGCACCACAGCAACAAAAGATACCACACAATACAACAAAAAAATGAACAGATGGAAAAATATATACTGTACATCCACAAGGGAGAAAAGAAAACCTGCACCGCACATCCATTTGCTATACTTGATCTATTACGGCTCAGGAAAAAAAAAAAAAAATGTACAAACATAGTGCCTACTGTACCTACAATTTGGTGGATGAGGGATGATGGTCTGGGCCTGATTTCAGGATTTGGGCTAGGCCCCTTATTATTAGTGAAGGGTAATCTTAATGCTACAGCATACAGCAAACAATTTTATGCTTCCAGCTTTGTGGCAACAGTTTGGAGTTCGGACTTTTTCTGTTCCAGCATGACAGGGCCCAGGGCACATAACGAAACGAGGTCCATAAAGACAAGGTGTGACGTGTTTGGTGTGGAGGAATTTTAGTGAACTGAACAGAGACCTGATCTCAACCCCATTGAACACTTTTAGAATGAAAAGGAACAACGATTCCGAGCCAGACCTTCTCATCCAACATCAGTGCTTCACCTCACAAATGCTCTTTTGGCTGAATAGGCCCAAATTTCCACAGACACACTCCAAAATCTTGTGGAAATACATCCCATAAGAGTGTAGACGGTTATGGCTGCAAAAGGAGGCTCAACTTATAGTTTTGAAATAGAATGTCCAACATGCTCATATAGGTGTGAAGGTCAGGCGCTCATATAGGTGTGAAGGTCAGTTGCCCACATACGTTTGGCCATTTATTGTAGTTCCAATCTTCTGAGACCCTGCACAGATTTCTACCACCCATAGGGAGTTTTACACTTTGTCTCCTGGCCACAGGCTGGCTTATAAACTTATTACACTGTAATTTAGGTGAATACATTATTTAAAAAAAAAATAATTGAAGAACTTATTAACTGCTAGTAGCTGTGTTTGAATGGAAAGACGTATGTTGTATGGTTGTCTCTGCAAATGGAAAGTAAATACAAGCAGCAAATCCAACTCAGCAGCTTCATTTGTGACTAAAATCCAACAATGAGCCCCAAACATATGCATACAAAGGTGTTAAAATATGGAAGTGCCGCATTGATTCATTCATAGTAACCAGTAACAACTTGACAAGGCATTTTTATTTTGGTGCCGCATGCAAAACTCCCCCTTTATGTTTTCTATTTACACAATAAATACATTCCTATTTCTCCAGTACATAGGCGGAATATGCTGCAGCGGCTCTTATTCACGAGAAGTTGTATTTTCTGAATTCTAAGCAAAAAAAAATATGAATGAATAAATAAAACCTACAGACTGAATAAACGTTATTGTTATCTGGCTTTGCTTTTATTATATAAATGCTTTTAGGAAAATGTCACAGATATGGAAAATAATCCACTTAACATTTGCATTCATTTTGCCAAGGAGGGCATTTTTTGATGCATAACAGCAGTTTAGCTTTAAAAGCTTTTATAAATTTATGTTGCTTATACTTTATAAAGCTCTACAACCTTTTTTTTTTTCTGCTTTTCTTCTATGGTAAAGTAATGGGATATAGATGACTGTATTTTTGGGGGACACAACCATCCATGGGTACTGTGACTACCATATACCTACTAATGAGGAATTTTATGCAGCAGAATAGTAGCTAGAACCCACTAGTTTGTGCATTTTTGCAGCCATATAGCTCCAAAGTATATTAAATAGAAAGTGTAGCAGCTTTGTAAATAGTCTTGATCAAAAAATCTCCTTAATTTTTGTGTATACAGCTCCTATGCAGACCTGTGTGTTTCCATGGTAACATACTACAACGAAACTTGTGTGTAGTCTGATCTCAAATTATAAATAATAAGGAAACCCCCAAAAAGGAAAACATTCACCTGAAAGGACTCCCACATAGTGTTTTTTATTCGTGGGATTTTTTCCTGCATTTTTTTTTTTTGCTGCGGCCAGAAGTTGGCTGAAACGCTATAATAAAATATATAACACACTACAAACAATGTTTTTTTTGGCCAGTGGTGTTTTCTTAAAGATCGACTTACCTGCAAACGCTGATGCTGCTGCAGAATCAACTGAAGCCTCTGGTGCCGATGTGGCCGACACGATGCAGGACCTGTGAGTGAAGTCACAGATCTGCACTGCCAAAAGCTGGGCGTTGTGAAGAGAAGTGGATGATACTTCTCTTCAGAGCGCCCAGCTAGTAAAAGTATTAAAAACGCCCCGATGTACGCACATAATACACGCCCACTTGGACTTTTACTTTTAAACACACCCACTTGGACTTTTGCAAGCCTCATTTGCATAACTACAAAAATGGTCATAACTTGGCCAAAAATGCTCGTTTTTAAAAAATAAAAACGTTACTGTAATCTACATTGCAGCGCCTATCTGCTGCAATAGCAGATAGGGGCTGCAAAATCTGGTGACAGAGCCTCTTTAAAAACAACATGAAAGAGGCTTGAAATTTAAAAATCTGAAAAAATTGGTGTGGAGGAGGCCCTAAAGATATTTCCACATTTATAATACCCTCTTTGTTCCCATGCCGATGGTTCCCTAGCCCTTTGCCAGTCTTTGTGAACACCATAGCAGAGGTGACATGTGTCGTCCTGCCACATGGCCCAGGGTACCAATCACAAGTCGTCACGGTTACTTGTTGAGTTGACAGGTCATCGCTGTAGCATTGCTGCGAACCAGAGGACTCTCAGCGCAGGACCATAACGGGATTTTAAAGGTAAGTACATCATATTTTAGTAATTTAACCCGTTTAATTTTTTTTAGGAAAGTGGCAGAAGAATATGAGTTGGTCAGCACAGGAGGATTTGAAAGGTTAATATGTTATCTTTTATTTTAACCCACATACTGCTTTTTTTAAATAATTTACAAGCCTGGAAACCCCCTTTAATAAGACTACGAACACTGTCTGTATAAATCAGCCCTGCATATTTGCTCAGAGAATCAGCAATCTCATATTTTTTTCCACCACACATCGCTGAATAGGTACTTTCCCAAAAAGAAAAAAAACAGAACATTTTCATTTACGGCAGATGACTATAAGCAAATGGTTTGACTCAGAATATAAAAAGAGGTAAACATTATAGCTAACTAATGCTAGAAAGCATATAAAAAAAAAAATGTACAGCGTTACACAGTTGGAATGTTGAAAGATAGAAGATAGTTGTAAGGTCGCTTAATTGTAGTCATGTCCGCGATTTCACAACGATTTACTCCAATTTTCTGTCTCCTAAAAGTCCCAGCCGTAAAGTAACAGATGCAAAGCCTGAGACCACTGCTCTACGGGAAGATTCTGACAACAACATGAAAACATAACATTTTCTGTCAGGAGACCTTCATTACCATCCACATCAATGTCCACACATATACACAAATATTTGGCACTATTCAAGGCAGGTAGGATATAAATATTGATGTAGATAGTGAGGAAAATTCACACAAGGTCTCTATGAAATATTACCGACTGAAGGCCCCATGCACACGATCATAAAATTGCCCGTAATTACAGACCGACGGACACTTTCCTGTATATTTACTGGAAGGTGTCCGTGCCGTAGAAGCTTGCCGAAAAAAATAGGAAATGTCCTATTTTTATATTTTACGGATAGTGCTCCCATACTTTATAATGGCAGCACAGCCCGTAAATATGGCTGGCTATCCACGGCCGTCTGTGCCTGTAATTACAGGTCGTAATTACGGGCACGGTCGTGTGCATGGAGCCTAAGAGACCGATGAATCATTGTTTATGTTGTATGTCAATGTAATTGTCTAAAACATAACACTTGATGTTGCATACTAGTACCAGTGGTTTAACTTTGTTTAATTGTCCTGAAGGTCGGGCAGCGATGCCTGTGAGGACATGAAGGAGCAATAACCATAACATGGGGTAGTCAGGGACAGATTATAGGGAGGATACACAGGAACCAACTTGGGGACCTAAAGGGACCCATCCTCCCTGACCAGGCTGGTTCGTACAATCCTGTTAATAACATAACAACTGGATCGGGAGAATTGGTTGTCCAGCAGGTGCAAGGGAGCCCTCAGTTAACGGCTTCACCTTCCACCTGGTAGACTACAGGCTAATTTTATCTAGTAGTCTGCTAGGTGTCCTATTTCAATATTATTGCACCCGTCTACATGGAGCAGCCACTGGTAGTCATGATCCGTGATTACGGCATGGACGGGTCATGGGGTGTCTTCCACACCCCGTCCGCAATCACGGGGTGTGGTGCTATCAATAGGGGGCATGTGGCACTATCTACGAGGGGTGGCACTATCTACAGGGGGCACTGTGTGTGTGCTCCTTTACTTTACAGTGTTTGACACAATTATATTCGGAGGCAGAGTGTATGGTGCTATTATATTTAGGGGCACAGTGTATGGCACCACATGTTGGAAAAGTGAGGAGCCAAAGACATGAGTGGCAAATTATGCAGAAATGGGGCGTGGCCGGGAGAAGTCATCATGAGATGTGGACCAGATGGAGAAGGAAAGAGGAGAAAAAAAAACTACTAGAATCTAAGAGGATGTTCCCTGTGAGTCACTGGATTTATAGAGAATCTGTCTGACATGTTTATTATAAGAAATTCTTGTATTTCACAAAAATCTTATTAGTCAAGTCTAATACTCAAATGGGTGTTACCATTCCCCTTGTCAGGAAGATGTGCACAGTGTAATGATGTCAGCGATGGTTGGAGACTGTCAGTATGTAGGGACACAGCCCTTTGACAAGGGAAATCGTAACACCCATTTGTTAATGCTTGTGCAAAAAGGTGGTGTTCACTATAGACACGGCGCGGCGTAACAGCCCAGGGCCTATGGTCTACTTATCCGCAATTGCGGATAGTATGCGGCCACAATAATGCATGGTTTTGTGCATGAAGCCTTTATATTGGTAGGGAATACACTTCTCAGCTATGGGACCCTCACTACTCATGAAAACAAGGTTTCCCTGATGGCCTTTTACCGATTCTATCCTGTCAAGAAGAGGTGTCCACGCATGTGTGTGACTCTCTCCATTGAAGTAAAAGGGAGTCGCTGTCTCTATAACTTCTTCTATATGTGGAAATGATGGGTAACAGGTAGGGTCAAGAATGCCAGAGGTTGAGTGAAGGCCCTGACAAATCTTAATCTGGCCCTGGATGTAGTTACATAACTGCTTCGTCTATAGTTCCCTTTGCACGTGCGGATAAACATAAAAGCCCTTGAACTTTGAGTGAAACACATGCAACTAGATAGAATAGGAATGGTAGAAACAGTATTATATGCATGAGGGATACATCTGTTCTTTTTTTAAAAGACAAAACATCAGAATTGTGTACATTGTGACCAATGACACAAGAAATTAGCTGATTATAGAAACATGCACAAACATGCACAAACCATGGCACGCGGGAACGCCTAAAAGACGCCAATGCATGTCTTCGGCATGTTTTTCATAGGAGAAATATTTCTGTAGAGTAAGCAAGAAACAGTTTAATCACAAGCCGGATGCCCGGCGGGATCTGACTCATTGTACATTTTAATAGAAACTAGAGGAATTAGCTGTGATTCCCCTAAACGGATGCATGTATCACATTGCTGGGTGAGCTCACAAAATTCCCCTTTTCGAATATAAAAAGAGCTAAGTAATAAGTTAAATTCCTTTTGGATACCGGCAGCTTTGTTCACTCATTCAGTTCATTTTTGTGCTTGATAACAGTCCACATGATTATTTTTATTATCATCATCATGGCCTACTTATAGCATGCCAACATTGTGTAAAATTGTAGAAAAATGCGCGAACAAAAACGAAAAATGACAAATACCTCCATATCAGCAATTATGTATATACATAAAGCTCATTCTCACATCATAACAAAACCCTTGTAATGCTGTCCATAGACACAGATTTTCTTAGTACAGATCATGAAAGTTATCTGTACATATGTGGTTAATTCTAGTATCTAAGTATACAGGGTGTAGCACCGGATACCGCTGACGACCGGCATCTCTCTCCTTCCAGCGGCCGATACATGCTCATCGGTGTCTCCCTTCCCAGGGACGCCGGCGCACTCTGCTCTGCCTTCTCTCCTGCTCGGTGCCTGTTGGGTGCGCGCACTCTTGCTGCTTCTTAAATGCCCAGCGCACGCACTAGTAAAATTTCCCCAGTCTATCCCTGCACACCCAGGGCTTCATAAGTGAGCCTGCCACCTGCCCCAGTTGGACAAACCTTGTGTTATTCTGCGAATGTTCCATATCCTGTGTCTGTTACCTGTTGGTATCCTCTGTCCGTTACCTGTTGGTATCCTGTATCCTGAGTTCATTACCTGTCAGCATCCTGTACCCTGTGCATGCTTCCAGTAATCCGGCACCAGCCTGCTTCCAGTAATCCGGCACTAGCCTGCCTCCAGTAATCCGGCACTAGCCTGTATCCTGCTACCACCATCTACCCGTGTCTGCCTAGCTTCTGTTTGGCCAGCAGCTACTCCGCTGGGACCACCTCAAGAGGCAGCGATCTGGTAGTCTCGAAGACCAGATCCCTGTACAGGGCTTTAAGGGTAAAAACCGTGTAGGCTGCTTAGACAATGCCCTTAGAGGTGGCCCTACGCCAATCTGACGGAGTAGCCCAATGGGTCCATAAACTGCTGGGTTTAATATGCTGTTGTTGGGGAGTAATTTAAATGGCATGTAAAAGTAGGGGGTCCTTGTTAACTGTTTTGTTTTTTTAATTGATCGCCTATGCTGTGGCCCCCTGAACTCCTATTGAGGACCTATTTGTTTTCATAGAGCATCCTTTAAATTGGATCTGTCCTGTTTTCTGGGACCTAAAAATAATTAGCAAACAGCAGGAAAATGTATAAAAAAAACAAAAAAAACCATATACTCACCTGTTCATTCCCCCGCCACTCCAGCGCTGTCGCTTTGGTGGTCCCCCACAAGTCTCTATTGGCAAACCTGCAGCAATTACATGCCGGTCTTGGACGTGACCGATGCAGCGAATCACTGATCCTTCAATTCTTAAGATGTTTAGCTCTAGCAAATACCTCTCAAACAAAGGCATGGCTATAGGGTACACAGGTTGGAGACCACTTCTATAGGGGATACAGGGGCGTAGCAATAGGGGGTGCAGAGATGGCAGTTGCAAATGAGCACTGGAGCCTGAAAAAGGGTCTAGGAGATTCAAGTTATGCCTCTTAGGCTGTGTTCACACAGAGTTTTTTGCAGGAGGAAAATTCCTCTGGCAAAAACTGCTCCAGATGGTTTTTGCACAGTGGTTTGACAAAAACTCGTCAAAACACTCGTCGAGGCGTTTTTTTTCCTCTTTCTGACTGATTGAAATGGGGTTTTGGAGGCAGAAACCGCCTCAAGATGGGTCATGACGCTTCTTTTTACCGAGACGCTGTTTTTTTACTCGCGGTAAAAAAACTCGTCCAACTCCCATTGAAATCATTGGGAGGCATTTTCGGGCGGTTTTTGAGGCGTTTTGCGGCGCAGTTTCCACGACAAAAAACTCTGTGTGAACAGGGCCTAAGGAAGGGTTCACATGGAGTTTTTTGCAGGCAGAAAATCTGCCTCAAAATTCAGTTTGAATTTTGAAGCAGAATTGGCTCTGCCTGCACGCCGATTTTCGCTGCGTTTTTCACCCGCGGCCATTGAGCTCCGCAGGCAAAATATGCTGCAAAACGCTTTCTCTGCCTCCCATTGATGTCAATGGGAGGTCAGAGGCGTAATCGCCCGAAGATAGGGCATGTCCCTACTTTTTCCCGCGAGACGGTTTTTCGGCTTGCGGGAAAAAAACGCCTCCCATTGAATACAATGGGAGGCATTTTTGGGGTTTTTTTGGCGCCTTTTTCGCGTCAAAAAACTCATCAAAAAACCTCAGTGTGAACTCCCCCTTAGAAGATGCATCAGGGAACCCTACCAGCAGTAAATAATAGCAGTAATCTGACAGTAAATATTTATTTCTTCTCTTCTCTAATTTCAAACCCACCACTAAACAACTGGAGCTAGTCTCCACAATAACAAGGGGACGAGCAATGTGGAATCCCCTACTAGAAAATGATTTGCTATCAAGGGGTCCCTTTGGTCTAAGCTCACATTGCTGAACAACCCCTGATGTTTTAGTGTGTTTATAAATCATTCTATGTTGAATTGCATGAAAAATGCATTGCATTATAGGGATTCAGCCAATATGGTAGTGTCTGACAACACAGTGTTGTCTGATTTCAGGGAATTACGATGTTCTGTTCCCACGAGCCTTTATTTCACGCGTCACTGTCAAAATACGGCGTGTAAAAGGCTCGTCAAAAGAAGTGCAGGACACTTCTTGGGACGTTTTTGGAGGCGTTTTCATTGGCTCCATTGAAAAAAGCTCTGCATTTTCAGACGTTTCTGGTCACTGCGTGTGAACATACCCTAAGGGTATGTGCACACACACTAATTACGTCCGTAATTGACGGACGTATTTCGGCCGCAAGTAGTCGACCGAACTCAGTGCAGGGAGCCGGGCTCCTAGCATCATACATATGTACGATGCTAGGAGTCCCTGCCTCTCCGTGGAACTACTGTCCCGTACTGAAAACATGATTACAGTACGGGACAGTTGTCCTGCAGAGAGGCAGGGACTCCTAGCATCGTATATAACTATGATGCTAGGAGCCCGGCTCCCTGCACTGTGTTCGGTCCGGTACTTGCGGCCGAAATACGTCCGTAACTTACGGACGTAATTAGTGTGTGTGCACATACCCTAACAGTGGATACAATGGCCAATGCACCACCAGGCATCATTAAGGCAATAGACGACAAGGTATCAAAAGGAATCAAGCTGCTAACAACATGGCACCAAAGTATGTATCCTGCGGTAGAGAAATTAGATAAATTTTCAGTTTTGTGGATTCATAGAATTACACTATAGAAAAGAATGTGAAACACTAGCGTGTGGATTTACTAGTAATTGGCAAAGTTTTTACCACAGGAAATCAGCCCTAAGCACTGTATATACAACAGAACTGGGCAAAGATTTAGGCGTCATGCACATTACCATAAAAATCGTCCATAATTGCAGAAAGTAAGTACAGTCCGCAATTACGGACTCATTCACTTCTATTGTCCATGGACACCTTCCCGTTTATTTACGGGAAGGTGTCCGGGCCGTAGAAGTGTGCCGCATAAGATAGAACATGTCCTGTCTTTTGCGTTTTACGGGCCGTGCTCCCATACTTTGTATGGAAGCACGGGTTGAGAATGCAGGCCGCTGTTCGCGGCCATACTCGCAATCGCATGGCCATGTGCATGGGGCCTAAACCAGCAGGTTGCCTTGGGGTGGATACCATATAGTGCAGAAGATTAATTATTAACGTGTATGTATGGAACTCCAATAAAAGACATGAGAATGCAGGGAATGTTGGAGCTTGTAATGAATGACAATTTAATACATAAACAACGCAATTTGTATATATTAGAGTCATGAACTATTTCTTTAGAATCAAATACAATATGCCCAGTGTCTCCAAGTCTTGAATAAAGAAATACAGTTTCAAATAAACGCCTGTATTGTGAGTGAGAGAGCTGGACAAATATGATGGTTGACTATGACTAGTTTTATCGTAGTCTTATATAGGCACTAAAACAGACTCAACAGGCCAGCGCTCCATTCTTTTTTATGGGACTTCCGGGACCTCTGCCTCTGGCAGCCCCTTAGAAATAAATTGGCGCGCTGGTCGAGCATGCACACCAGAACTCCATTCTCATGGAGCACTTTGGGGGACTTTCGGTTCACCGTTCTCATCATTGGGGGTTCCCAGCGGTCGGACCCCCAGTGATCACACATGTATCCCCTATCCTGTGGATAGGGGATATATATGTTTGTGGGAAAACCCCTCTAAGTATGACAAAGGTGATAATTTTACCCAGGACCGGCCTTAGGTGTTTGCGACCACTGGCGTAGCTATAGGGGTCGCAGCGGTCGCAATTGCGACCGGGCCCAGAAGCCAGGGGGGCCCACGGCCCCCCGCACCACATCAATAAAAAGTTACTATAGTAACTCGGGCCGCGGGCCCCTGTTACTATAGTAACATACTTTACTTACCTTCCTGGTTCCGGATCGCTGCTGAGGTCCTGACGTCAAGCGCTGTGCGCAGCGCATGACGTCACAGCGCTATGCGCCGCACACAGCATCGAGACTACAGAACTCCCGCCGCGGCCGAAGAGGAAGGTAAGGTTAGCCCTGACTGGCGGGGTCCGACTCCCGGGACCCGCCAATCAGCTGTTTTGAAGGGGCCGCAGCACTCGTACGAGAGCTGCTCCCCTTCATTCCTGTCACTTCATTCCGGTCACACTGTGAATCGGTGTCGGCGATTCGCAGTGTGAGCGAGTAGTGAAATGAAGGGGAAGCCGCTCTCGTACGAGTGCTGCGGCCCCTTCAAAACAGCTGATTTGCGGGTCCCGGGCGACACATCATCTATTGATGGCCTATCCTGTGGATAGGCCATCAATGTTTAGGGACTGCACAACCCCTAAGCCTACGATGTATCAGGCTTAGGGGGCCCATGAGACAGGATCACAGATTGTGTGATCCTGTCTGCTGGGCCCTATATCTAAGCCAATCACATGGTAGGCTTAGATACATGGCCCATGCGTGATCCTGTCTGCTGGGCCCTGTATCTAAGCCTACCACACTGTAGGTTTAGATACAGGGCCCCAGTACACAGTAATCTTATACTGTATAAGATTACTGTCTGCTGGACCCTGTATCTAAGCCTACCTTGTGGTAGGCTTAGATACAGGGTCCCACAGACAGTATCACACATGGGCCCTGTATCTAAGCCTTAGGGTATGTGCACAGACACTAATTACGTCCGTAATTGACGGACGTATTTCGGCCGCAAGTACCGGACCGAACACAGTGCAGGGAGCCGGGCTCCTAGCATTATAGTTATGTACGATGCTAGGAGTCCCTGGCTCGCTGCAGGACAACTGTCCCATACTGTAAACATGTTTTCAGTACGGGACAGTTGTCCGGCAGCGAGGCAGGGACTCCTAGCGTCGTACATAAGTATGATGCTAGGAGCCCGGCTCCCTGCACTGTGTTCGGTCCGGGACTTGCGGCCGAAATACGTCCGTCAATTACGGACGTAATTAGTGTGTGTGCACATACCCTAACACATGTGTTACTAATCATATTTTGTGTGTTTTCTTACAGGTTCGGTCGTTGGACTACGGCAGATTCCAGGACTACTTCGATGACGGCTTTTTTTTTATTAATAAAATGGTTAATGAGGGCTGTGTGGGTTTTTTTTTTATTTCAATAAAATATTTTTTCTATGTCTTTGTGTTTTTTTTTTAAACTATATTACTACCGCCTTAGTAATGGCCGCCGGCTGATTGACAGCATCCATTGCTAAGGCGGGGCTTAGTGTTAGCAGGTACAGAGGCTAACACTAACCCCCTTTATTACCCCGGTACCCACCGCCACCAGGGGTGCTGGGAAGAGCCGGGTACCATCCAGTACCTGACCATCTGTAGTGATGGTCGGCCACTGGGGTGGCCGCAGGCTGGTATTATCAGGAGGGGAAAGGCAAAAACAGTGGCCCTTCCCATCCTGGTAATGCTGCCTGCTGCTGCTTTATTGTATCTGGCTGGTTATGAAAAATGGGGGGGACCCCACGTCATTTAAAAAAACCAAAAAAAAAATAATAATTGGAAAGAACGATTTCGGGTCCCCCCCAATTTTCATAAACAGCCAGATGCAACACAGCAGCAGCAGGCAGCATTACAAGGGTGGGAAGGGCCACAGTTTTTGGCCTTCCCCAGCCTAATACCAGCCTGCGGCCACCCCGGTGCCTGCCCGTCACTACAGATGGTCGGGTACTGGTTTGTACCCGGCTCTTCCCAGTACCCCTGGTGGCGGTTGGTACCGGGGTAATAATGGGGGTTAGTGTAGCCTCTGCACCGGCTAACATTAAGCCTCGCCTTAGTAATGGAGGTTGTCAATCAGCCAGCGGCCATTACTAAGGCGGTGATAATAAAGTTTAAAAAGATACAAGCACATAGAAAAAATATTTTATTGAAATTAAAAAACACAACCCTCATTAACCATTTTATTGAGAATAAAAAAAACGCCGTCATTGAAGTCCTCGAATCCGAAGTCCAACAACCGAACCTGTAAAAAAAACACAAACACAAAAATAATCAGTAACACATAAAGAAGCAAAATTATTATTCTTACCTATCCTGGGTCCAGCGCTGGAGCCGCAATGTCAACGAGCTGGGCCCTGTATCTAATCCTATCATGTGTGATACAGTCTGCTGAGCTGTGTATCTAATCCAATCATGTATGATACTGTCTGCTGGGCCCTATATCTAATCCGATCATGTGTGATACTGTCTGCTGAGCCACTGTATCTAATCCTATCATGTGTGATACTGTCTGCTGAGCCACTGTATCTAATCCTATCATGTGTGGTACTGTCTGCTGAGCCACTGTATCTAATCCTATCATGTGTGATACTGTCTGCTGAGCCACTGTATCTAATCCTATCATGTGTGGTACTGTCTGCTGAGCCACTGTATCTAATCCTATCATGTGTGGTACTGTCTGCTGAGCCACTGTATCTAATCCTATCATGTGTGATACTGTCTGCTGAGCTGTGTATCTAATCCTATCATGTGTGATACTGCCTTCTGAGCCACTGTATCTAATCCTATCATGTGTGATACTGTCTGCTGAGCCACTGTATCTAATCCTATCATGTGTGGTACTGTCTGCTGAGCCACTGTATCTAATCCTATCATGTGTGGTACTGTCTGCTGAGCCACTGTATCTAATCCTATCATGTGTGATACTGTCTGCTGAGCTGTGTATCTAATCCTATCATGTGTGATACTGCCTTCTGAGCCACTGTATCTAATCCTATCATGTGTGATACTGTCTGCTCAGCCACTGTATCTAATCCTATCCATAGTTTATAGGGTCGTAGTGCTATAGATATGCTATGCTGTCTCATATACACACTTTTTTTTGGGGCGGACACATATGTATTGGGGCTATTTCCCGGACATTTTAAGCCCTGAGGGTATGTTCACACGGCTGCGTCCGTTACGGCTGAAATTACTGTGCTGTTTTCAGGAGAAAACAGCACCGTAATTTCAGCCGTAATGGCATGTGCAGGCGTCTTTTGCTGCGTCCATTACGGACGTAATTGAAGCTGGTTTTCCATGGAGTCCATGGAAAACGGCTCCATTTACGTCTGAAGAAGTGACAGGCACTTTTTTACGCGCCGCCTTTTGACAGCGGCTCGTAAAAAAAATGACCGTCGGCACATCGTAAGACCTATTCAAATGAATGGGCAGATGTTTGCCGACGCTTTTGAGCCGCATTTTCGGACGTAATTCAATGCTAAAACGCCCGAATTACGTCCGTAAATAGTGTGTGTGAACCCAGCCTTAGTGATGCCCCTGGCTGCTAGTGCTGCATTGTTGGGTCACTTAGGAGACCCAGCGATGCAGCTGAAAGCGGACCGTCGGCCATGAGAAGTTTGTGGGGGGGGGCCCAGTAAGAATTTTTGCATCGGGGCCCATGAGCCTCTAGCTACGCCCCTGTTTGCGACCCCCTGCTGAGCATCACAAATCTTAATATTCATTGTCTAGCAGTTTTTTTGGACATTTTACAGCAATATTATTAGATTGCTTTATGTATTGAGCTGTTATTTGGTTACTTTATGTTGGTATTATTTGAGCACTGTATGGTGGAATGTACTTATGTATTGTGTGGCAGTACGACTTAGGCACTGTACAGTATATTATTTTTGCTGTGTATGGCTGGAGCGGTACTGTAAAGTAGGTTTTCAGACAACTGTATGAAATTGTTATTTGGGTTCTATACTGTATGGCGCTATAATTAAAGAGAACCTTTCACCTCCCCAAACATGTGCAGCTAAGTGCAGCATGTTATAGAAAAGGCTTCACAAACACACTCTCACTTAAAATTAGTTTCTAACTCCCTCCGTTATTTACATATCGGTGCCGTTATATTTCGTGCCCGATATGCAAATAAGCCCTTGAACAGTCAATGGGGCGTTTCTAACTAGCTAAAAGGCAAGGGGGCGTGATGTCTCCGCTCTGACACTGTCCAATCAGCTGCGGACAGTGTCAGGGCGGCTAGCGCTGTGTTCCCTCCCATGTTTTGGGAGGTGAAAGGTTCGCTTTAAAGGGGTTTTCTCATGACAGACATTTATGGCATATCCACAGAATATGCCATTAATGTCTGAAAGATGCTGGTCCCACCTCTAGGACCCACACCTATCTCTAGAACGGGGGTCTCCCAATACGACTGGTGAGGTGGCAAATCAGTGCAGAGGAGGACAGGATTCCGGAAACAGCCAAGCTCACTGACCTACGCTGTTTTTATAACACCTATAGAAGTTAATGGGAGCTACGGAAACAGCGTATCTTGCTCTGCTACGCTGTTCCCGGAATGTCCATTCACTTCTATGGGAGTTACAGAAACTCAGCTGTTCGCAGAATCCCATCCTCTAAACTGATTCACCACCTTACCAGGCAGGATGGGGTTGGGGAAACCCCATTTGGGAGATGAGTGTGGGTCTCAGATGTGGGACTCTTATCAGGCATTTATGGCATATCCTGTGGATATGCCATAAATGTCTGTCTTGAGACAACTTCTTTAAGCCCTGCACGGTTATTTATACACTGTTTGACAATACAGCATATGGGGCACCAACAGAAAGAAATGCACAGGGCATCATCTAACATAAGGCTGACCCTAGTTTTGCTAAATGCTTGTTTTCTGTGCCCCCTTTTATACCATTGCCAGGGTTGCAAACCGTCTGTAAATTTACGGACAGTCCATAAAAATAGAGAATTTTTGTATAATGTCGGCAATACAAATATAAATTAATGCATTAGTGATTTTTTTTAAGCTAGGCACAGCATTGAATCGTGCGCTTCTGCTGCGTCACTTTAGCGATCGGTGGGGTCTCAGTGCTTTTTTTTCTTTAATAAAACAGTATCAGTGTGATTGGTGCAACTTTCTAAATACTTTTTAAAAAAAATGATTTTTACTTTTTGAGATACAGCTGCTTTATATCCTGTATACAGAACAGCTGTATCTAGGGCTAAAACCTGTATCAGTAAGGTCAATGGCACTGACAGGCAGTGTCAGCGGGTTGGGGGGGTTTAATTGCGTGTGAGGGGGAAGGTGGGGGCCCAAGTTGTGTCAACAGCCCAGGGCCCATGCATATACCATTATACTCTATGGTGACAGATGCCACTGATCCGTCACGTTAGCTTTTCCCGACGTTCACGCTAAACTTATGGCCAAAAGGTGATGACACGGGGCCAAACTGCCAATTTCATAGGATCCCAATTAAAGGAGTATTCCGTTGAGAAACATTTCTCTATCCACCGGATAAATTATATATGTAAGATCCGGCGGGACCTCCAGCAAAAGCTAGAAAACTGTCCAAACAACGAGGTGGGCATCGCCGCCCATCATGTAATGCCAGTTACTAAGCTATGTGGAGAATGTGGCACTGGGCACCACGTACTAAACAGCGCCCACTTTCATCTACTTCTCATTCTGTTTCTGTTGATTGCTGCTGTCCGTCCTGAATCTGGGAGTTATGCGATGTTTGGCCCGGCCTAGTATGCTTCATCCTGCTTTGCAAAACAGTCTGAAGGTGTCTGTCACCCAGGGTTAAGCGGTGTTTGGCCAACCCAACATGACGTGCTATTTTCAAACGCTCTTCTGTACGACACTTGTTGGAGGAGACTGCGGTACGGTACAGCTGCCGTCACTCAGCTTTATGTGTACAGTTCTGGGAGAACATGTGCGAGCCGCTCTCTGAGTTTGATGCAGAGAGCCCCGGTCCCTCCGCTAGGCGATGTCCCAGTCCTCCGGCAGGACAGGCCTCAGTCTCCTGGCTGCTGCGTACCCGGGAACATCTATCACAGAGACTAAGAGTAGCGGTGCGGGAGCCGGTGCCGGTGACCGTGCTGGCCGTGCAGCGTTACTTGGGGGACAGCTTGGGCTATTGCTACGATGTCACCTTGTGGGACGGAGCCGAGCAGGACACTTGGCTTCTGTCCACGGAGCTCAGTTATCTGGTGCAGAGGAACCAGCTACACTGCGGCTGCACGGTCATCGTCCTCCGCTGCTCGTACCGCTTCTTGGAGAAGAAGGTGGCCAGCGGACTGGTGTGTATCGAGGAGCTGGAGCCCGGGGAGGAGGGGACCCCCTGGGATGTAGCGCTCCGGGGACCGGCGAGCCCTCTCTCGGGGCACAGGAAGCATTATCTGCCACTGTGGAATAACGAAGACCCGTACGGTGATATTTGGAGCAGACGCGAGCAGGAGCAGAACGTCAGTGTGGACGGTGAGACTGGCATATTGTCAGTGCCCCGGTGATGTCATAGTAATGTGACGTCATAATATAGCGATGGTTCTGCCACCCAGCAATGTATTTGTTTTGTGTATAGATCGCTATGGATGTGAAGAACTTGTCACTTCATAGTTTCGCCCTTGGGCTGAATTTGCACGCAGCGTTTACTTCGTATTTTCACGATGTTCTTTTGTATACTTTTGTGTATTTTTTTTCCCGCTGTGACAAGATAGAATATGATAAGCCAACGTACTCGTGAAGTTTGTTGTTTTTATCAAAGGGCCAAATATTTTGTGATTGGAGTTTTTCTATTTATTTTTCTCCATAAAGTTCTCTATAGAACTTCAAAAACGTCTATATTTAGATAATATAAATAAATAAATAAGAATGCATGGAAAACATGTCTGATATATTTTTACAAACCTTCTTTACATGTTTTAACGGCCTGAAAAGTTCTTAGTGGCCAGCAAATTTTTTTTTTCTGTTTTTGCCTTTTTTTTTTTTATTGACGTGGCTGTATGAGGCCTTGTTTTATGCGATAGAATTTATTTTTTTTATATTTTTTTTTCTTATCCGGTTTTGGGGTAGAAAAAAATTAATTGTGTAAGTTACAGCATTTTTTACGATGTGACTATAAGAAAGTGTTTCTCGGCGTTGTATTTATCCAGTTCATGTTTAAATCTGTTAAATTTAATTCTTCAGGTTATTACGGTAGTGTAGATCCCTAATATGTGTAGGTTTTTTTGTTTTTATGTAATGTATGGGCAATAAAACATATCTTATGCAAAATAATGCCTTTTTTTTTGCAACATTGAATTTATTTTTTTTGTTAACTTTTTTTTTTTTTTTTAAATCCCATTTGTTCCAGTTCAGTTTGACGCTGATTGTGACGTGGAATTCCTTCAGGAATTTTGAGGCAGATTTTTCTGCCTGCAAAAAAACCTCTGTGTGAACAGGAATACTTTATTTACAACTTTATCTGTTACTTCTAATGTATTAGCGTACTCTTGTATGCCAATACATTATACTGTGTCGCTATGACATCACATAGTGTGCCCTGAACAGACAGCCCTGGGGTCCTTCTACGACATTCTCCGGACTTCGATTGCGTTACCGGGTTTCCAGTGACGTGATCAAAGCGGAGAGTTTCCTTTGATCATGACGCGGTCACGGACCACTGTGATCAAAGGGTTAAGCAGCTGGGTTGGAATTTTATCTGATCCCGGCTGTGCTCAGGAGGCTGCACTAAGATCAGGAGCTTTAAGTTACAGCCCCTGCTTAGAGGACGAGCGCTCCCAGGAGCGCTCATCAGCCTCCTCTACAGCAACGCCAGAAGACGTCGCTGTAGACGAAGGACCTGCACCGCCTGCCATCTAAAGACGGTGGGCAGTCGTTAAGGGGTTAAAACACAGAAGGAAAAAAAAGTGTTTGAAAAACAAAGCATGCTTTTCTGGTGTTCTTTCCATAGGCTTTTCTAGAGGACGCAAAAAACGCCAGGACAGGATAAAACATGTACAAAATGACACCAGAAGAATGCCACCGAAAACTCCTTCACACACAGCACGCTTCTTTTGTAGTGGTTTTCTTTTCTGCGTTTCCTTCAGCAAAAAACAGTACGGCCAGATGTTAGCTGGAAGTCTATAGGGAAATATTGAACGCACTTCTTTTTTTTTTTTTGGGCAAAGTGTTTTTTCTTTTTCTTTTTGCAATTCTCATTAAGGCAACAAGCACACTTCAGTAAAATGCTTCAGCTTTTACGGATAGCACACTGCCCCATTCATTTCTATGGGGCCATGCACACTTCCGTTTTTTTAGTGGAACCGTTTGGCCGTTCCACCAAAAATAGCACAGGTCCTACTTCTGTCCGTTTTTTGTGGATCAGTCTCAGCCATTCTGTTTATTTGATCTGTTAAAACAACGGACTGCACATAGAAGCCATCCGTGTGCTGTCCGTGTTTCGCGGATCCGTGATTTGCAGCCGTATATTTGGTAACAGACGTGTGCTTGAGGCTTAAATGGTTGGTTTGGCATTTTTTGGCCTCTCTAAAAAAAAAAGGCAGAAAAAAATGTTTGGTTACAAAAAACTACACCCAATGAAAGCTTGTGAAATGTATGGCTTTTTTTTTAAAGGCTAGAACAAAACGCCACAAAGTGTGTGAAAGGCTAAGGCCCTGTTCACACCGAGTTTTTTTGATGCGGAAACCATGCCAAAAAACAGCCGAAAATGCCTCTCATTGATTTCAATGGGAGGCAGACGCGTTTTTTTTACCGCGAGCGGAAAAAAGAAGCGACATGACCTATCTTGAGGCATTTTCCGCAACCAAAACCCTATTTCAATCAGTGGGAGACTGAAATAAAACGCCTTGACGCGTTTTTGTCAAACCACTGTGCAAAAAACTCCTGGAGCAGATTTTACAGGTGGAATTTTCCTCCTGCAAAAAACTCTGTGTGAACATGGCCTGAGGTTGGGTTCCCACGGGTCGGATACGTTGTGTAAATGTCCGTCCTGTAACCCGCATTCCATCCAAAAAAAAATCGCACCACACCACAGAATTTACGCTGTGGAAGAAAGCGCTCATACTTACCTCCTCTAGTCCAGCTGGCAGAGACGGGACATGTCTCTACAGAAGCGGCAGGAGATTTTTTTTTTTTTATTTCTAGTTGCGATTTTTGCTTTTTACATGCAGCTATTCCGCAGCAAAAAAAATCAACATTTGCGATTTGTTGCAGACTCTAATTTTCTCTTTGAACTCCATGAGCAAAATCTGCAACAAATGCGCAACCATTCTGCAGTATAAATTGACATACCGTAAATTTCAAAATCTGCATAAGTGGTAAATTTCTGCGCCAATTTTTTGCAGCATGGATGAGATTTGATAAATTCTCATCCACTTTGCGGTTACTGTAATACACTTCAGACTTTTAGCCCGCAATTCCGCTATGTGTGAACATAGCCTCAGACTGGAATTATACATCTTTTTTTTTTTTTTTTTTGTGCAGTTTAGACAAGTATTTCATAAAAAGCTCTGTGGATTTCATAACTCCTATAGAGTTATTCTGCTCTGCACTGATCCCCGAGCCCGGATGCGGTGACCAGCAGCTGTCTCACTAGGTGGGTCAGGGAACCCCTGTTCAGGGGATAGAGGTAGGAGCCGCATCTATCCTGTGGGTATGCCATAAATGTCATGAGTCCACCTCTTTAACCCCTTAGGCCCCATGCACACGAACCTGCTTTTGCGGCCGCAATTCCCCCGAAAATCCACGTCCGCTGCCCGCCGACCCGAAAATCACGTCTGTGCACATGGCTACTGTTCTTTTTATTCCCTCTTAGGCCATGTTCACACGGGGCGGATATGCTGCATAAAAGCACGCAGCGTATCCGCCCTGTGTGCCAGAGGGAATTCCGGGCGAAAAAGCGCACCAAATTGTGGTGGTTTTTCGCCCGGAATGTCCGTTGCAGAAAACTGTATCCCAGGATTTAATAAGGTGACGTTTTTTCGACACCAGACCAGCGTCTTCGGCAGAACATGTACATAAAAAAAACAAACACAAAGTGGTTTATAAACCCCAAAAGACCCAAAATTGTCATGAGTGGCAGTTGCAACAGCCACTTAAAAGCGCATTAAACTAATGTATTTCAGAAAAGCTGTACAAGCAGTGATCTTAAGCTGTTGAAGAAATATATATTCTGTGCATAGAAATGGAGTGTTGTATATTGAAAGATGATACACAAATCAATATTTATAGTTAGTTACTTTATTTTAATTAACCACATTAACTAACTGTATCTGAAGGGGAATGTGTGCAGCGCTATTGAGCCGGCAATGGAGAACTGCCCGGCACGTTAGGTTTGCACAATGCCTAGAAATATCAATACTATTTCGATGCTGTGAACCCTCAAGTGGTTCAATATCGTCAATTCATGTATTTTCATACGAAGATGTGCGGCCGCACAACTTAGCATGGATGTAATGCAGCTGGCGCTGCACTAATGAGCGCCTGTACTGAAGACAGAGAACACGATGGGCGCACTGCAAAATGCCCCCATGTTCTGTCTTCAGTGCCGGCGCCGCCGCTCGTTAGTGCAGCACTGGTCACATCACCTTATGCTGACCGCACACACGCTTATTGTCAGGAGCAGGGCAATGGCTGTATTACACAGCCACAGCCCCGCTATAACGGCAGAGATCAGAGAAACCTCTGATCTCCGCTGCTATTCCCTTGAATGATATGATCAAAGCTGACCGCAGCATTAAAGAGGAAAATGAGAAGGGGATGCCCCTTAGATTGCGTCACAGGGGATCCCTGTGACTCGATCGAGGGACATACCATATATGGGCAGACAGCTCAGGGTCCATTGAAGGACCCCAGGGCTGTCTGACTATTTCCTGTTAGGACATACCCAAGTATGCCCTAACAACTACCTGTCTACTATCAGTACACAGGCTAATGTACTGGCGTATAGATATATGCCAGTACAATAAAGTTTAAAAAGTAAAAAACCAAATGTAATGTTAAATTTAAAAAAATACAATTTTTTTTGCAATAAACATTAAAATAAAAGTCTCAATGCATAAAATATACACACGTTCGGTATCGTTGCGACAGTAATAACCTGCACAACAAAATTATAGCGTAATTTATGATGTGTACGCGTTGGAAAAAAAATAAACTGCTTGCTTTCACTTCATTAATGTGAGGCACGAGGTGTTATGAATTTAATGCCTCACATTAATAGTAATTAACCCAATCATGTACCTCATACATTAACCCAATGTTGTCCGTTATGACTGAGAAACCTCATGGGGTTAATTACTATTAATGTGAGGCACATGGAGGTTCAAAATTCATCACACCAAGCACCTCACATCAGAAAGTGGCAAAGTATCGTTTTGGTATCGAGAATCGCAATGCTACACAAAGTATTGGTATCGAAGTCCAAATTCTGGTATCGTGACATCCCTACGGCAACATGGGAGCTAATTCAGACGTAAACCATAGAGAGAGAGAGAGAGAGAGAGAGAAGGATGGGGACCGCAGTTGCGGGCTACACGCAGAAGTTAAAACCGTATCTCAACTCTGAGATCAGTATATAGGAGAGCGCAGGGATGGATATCTCCTCATATCATTGATGCCAGTGTAGGTGAGAGGCAGCCAATCAAGAACCAGCAATTGGCCAAGCCCCCTGTTGCCTTAGTGCAGGGATGCTGGCTCCGCTAATACACTGAGAGCCAACCAATCAGGCGTAGGGGGTCTGCCGAGCCCCTGGTTACTATAGTGACAAGACGCTAACCTGGTGAAAGACGCTGATGTAGGGAGATAAGACTCGGACATAGGAGTAGAACTTTAGCATGGGGAATAAGACGTTGGTGCCCGAGCCATTTGTTATTGGGGGAAGGGCATGTTAATTACAGATTTTAGTCACGGGGCTAATCGCATGTCGACATCTTAAAACCACCAAAAAAAAAGGGGGAGTATACCCAAGGTTCAAAGACTATATAGCTCAATATCTTAACCCTTTCATGACCAAGGGTCATTGATTACCCCTGTGTCCAGGTCAAATTTTCCATTTCTGATATGCACTTCTTTAAACGATAATATCTTTGCAACTGCTTTGAATATCACAACTACTTTTACTTAGTTTTTTTTACAAGACTTATGAGGCTTTCATTTTTCTAGACTAGTTTAATTCCATGTTTTAAATTTTTATTCTGAGCAGACAAATCACTAAAAATGTGAAAAAAAAACCCACCTGTAATCTTATATATAATCGGGAAGGACGTGGTGTCCGAAGCACAGTTAAGGGCACCACGTGGTTTCCGAGGCACAGTTGAGAAGACCCATGACATCACGTGAGGGGCGTTCCAGCTATTCAGGAAGAGGTGCGGACGGTGGGAGAGAGCCTGGAAGTTGAAACAATAACACGTGGTGAGCCGCAGAGCGGGCCCGTAATGTATTGTATTGTGCTGTATGTGTTTGCGGTGGAGAGAGGACAGCACAATACAATACATTCCAAACTGGGTTGCGACTCCCTTGGGGGTTGGATGAAGGCCTCCGGGGGGGGGGGGGGGTTCGTGAGCCACTCACCAAGGTTCCTTTTCCAACCGTTCTCCTGGCCGCGTGGCTCCCACAGAAGTCTATGGGGCCGTGTAACGCACGGCTGTCACTCGTATGTGATCCGAGTGATGGCCGTGCATTCTGCCACCCGCTTACTCCTCCTCACAGTTCGAAGTGCATGTGAGGAGGAGGGTTTTTGTTGCTCCCTGTAGGAGCTGAATCTCTAATCCCTGGCCACAGGTTCAGCCGAGGCTGTGGCCGGGGATTCCCCTCCAGGAAAGGTCCCGGACTTCACTGTCCATATATGGCGCTGTGGCCTGTTATTCCGATCCAGGAGAAGTCTCTGACTTCACTGTCCCTATATGGACAGTGACGTCAGGGACTTTTGGAGCGGTCCCCTACAGGAAGGTAGAGGGGGAGTTGCCATCTATGGGGGGTGGCTATGTACAAGGATGCTGTGTGGCACTACCTACAAGGGTGTCTGTGTGGCATTATCTACAGAGGACAGGGTGTGGCAGAAAATGTACAAATAAAATTAATTCGTTTTTAAAACGGACAGGGAAACAAAACGGGTTAAAAACGAAAACCCGTAAAGGATGCAAAACGGCCGAAAAAAAAATTAACCGAAAGTGACGTTTTTATCGGCCGACACTTGGACCCTGTTGTGTGAAAAGAGCCTTACTTAGGACTGCAGGTAAAATCTTCATTATCTGTACTCTGTTATTACTGTGTTATCTGTGGTGTTACCTGCAGTTCTATGTAACATCTACTACATTATACCTCTACCCGCGTTTTTCTTAGGTTTAAAATTTTGGTAATTTTGGATTTAAAATCTTTTTTTTAAATTTATTTATTTATAATTTTTACAAATCTTTATCATTCCTTTTGCTAGCAAACCCGTGTAACGAGTTTTCTATACTAGGATGGCGATAGATAGAGAGATATATACATATATCTCTGTCACCCTGGATCGCTGTGAGCGGATAAGAGGGGTATAAGGCTATATTCACACAACGTGTAAAAAAGGGCAGTTCACAACGGATCAACTGTTAGTTTTTCAAGGCTGTCTCAAATTTTTAATCCATTTCCCGTCCGTCTGACCGTGTTTTACCAACATTTGCCATCTATTTTTCATGGATGTCAAAAAAATGGATTGATTGTTATTTTTTAGTTTTTGATTTTTTTTTTTTTGTCGCGGTCTCCTGAAAACACCACAGTGCTCATGTAGATAGTGATGCAATACCACTGTAGATAGTGCCACATAGTGCTAGTGTTTCCCCTATAGGTAGTACCCATATAATGCCATGGTGCCCATGTAAATAGTGCCACACCTTCTGTATGTATCAGCACCCACATGTAACTGGCACCCCCTTCCTGTAGATAGCTCACTGTAGGAGCGGAATCCATCTGGCCGGGGATTCCGCTACTAGAGGGAGCCCCTGATGTCACTGTCCATATATGGACAGAGATGTTAGGGGCTAACTCTAAAAGCGGAATCCCCTGCCTCAGCATCGGCAGTGCTGTGGCCGTGGATTCCGCTCCAGGATCACTGTCCATATATGGACAGTGATATCAGGGGCTCCCTCTAGTAGCGGAATCCATGGAACAGAGCGATCTGATACCCGTGATTCCGCTCCTGGTGGGTGTTTATGTGGCACGATCTACAGGGGGGTTGCTATCTACAAGGGGGGCACTATTTACAGCGGGGATTGAGAGACGTCGGGGGCTCCCTCTAGGAGCTCCTAAAGGGAGCTTAGGTAGCGCTATCTGCGGGGACTTTTGCGCTATCTACAGCGGGGGGATGTAGTCCTGGGGCTCTTAAAGCCACGGCAGACATGAGTTCAGCGCTGCTCGCACTGAAGCAGCACTGCACTCATTAAACCCCGTTCAAGGCTGTCAACGTTTATACACGTGGCAACTGCACGGGACATCGGCAGTTGGAACGTATATAGCCGTATGGAATTCATGAAGTGGTTAAAAGCTGAATTACTACTAATGAGCTTGATGACCTCTTATCTTGATGAAGTAGCGCTATTTAGCTTCCCATTTTTCTCCTGTTTATATGCTAATTGACGTAGAAAGGTTAAGATGTTCCCCCCTAATGATTTCTGTCGGGCGTTGTTGGTGTCCATCATGTGACAGATCCAGCTCTTAGGGCTGGAACAGAAAAAACTAAATCACGCAGGTGTGATCAGAGCCTTATATAGTGGCAACCAATCCCTGGCCATAGTGGTGACGTCATCCATAGTAAATTAAGTAGTACATTAAAGAAAATGATTTTATACCAAAACTATGGCTGCAACTTTATTTGTGAGTACTTTCTTTTTTTTTTCTTACATGGAATTGACCTTTCTTTTAGTTTCATTGTGGCAGAGCACATATTACAGCCTAGTATAAAGGAGTGTGGACACTAATCCTGCGCACGCAGTACGAGATAAGTATGGGATGTGGAGATACCATAATCATTTATTATAGGGTTAGTTGACCATTGCCTTGGATGACATGTCTGTCTAGGCTACTATTTGCTTGCAGTTTGTACACTGATCTCTACATACCTGACACATCCAAGTTAGCGCCTTTTGGAAAAACTGGCCTTCAAGATCACTCTCGACTATCATCTTAAATTTGAATCCACGGGGATGTACCAAAGTATAATCAGAACACTTATCTGTGAAGAGATGAATCCCCCTTTTAGAATGTCCTGACCTCAAAATCTGTGAATTGTTTGGAAGCAGGCCGATCAAGTGAGATGAATGGGAACTGAAACTGTATTGTAAATTGGGATATGTCAAGCACTTCCTATGTGGCATGTAGGTCTGAAGCTACAGAAGACGTCTAGTTGAGATTACAGCCAATGATCCCCTCCTTAGTAGATGTATAAGAGGCAAAATCTTTCTTCCACCAGTGAAGCTTATTATTTAAACCAAACCGTTATATAAGACCAAGTCCTTAATATTAAGCTCGATGTTTGGATGGGGATGATACGTGAAGAAAGGGGTAACTTGTGGTTTTAGACCCTGTTTTTGTGTTATATTCAAGGTCTGACTAAAAGTCCTAACAACTGTAGTAGTTTCCTTTTTGTTTCGGGCAGATAAGGGTCAGTTTTTTTATTTTTTTTTGCCGGTGAATTTAGCACCAAAAAAAACGGCGCAGCCCCCTTCTCCCCCCCCCCCCCATTGATTTCAATGGGAGGCAGAGTTTTGTTATTTTCCCCTGGGTGGCTTTTGGCCACTCACAGAAAAAAATGCAGCAAGCTTGTTCTTCAGGCGGTTGCCTTCTCTGACCTCCCATTGAAATCCATGGGAGGTGGAAAAAACCTGTGGTGTTCATTCAGGGCTTTTTTTGCGGCGTTTTTTGTTTGGGGTTTTTGCATTCGATTAAAAGGCCACAGGCAGAAAATTCTTCAAATAAACACGAAAAGGAAAGCTGGCAAGTCAAAGGCCCTGTCGTAATTTTTTTGCTGGCAGAAAAAAGCTGCCTCAGAATTCCTTCAGGAATTTTTAGGCAGATTTTCAACTGCCTTCACTTCTCCTTGTGTTTTGCGATTTTTTTCATCCACGACCATGGTAGCTAGTGCAAGGACCGCGGGCAAGAAACGTTCAGAAACTAGCGCTACAGGGAAATAACAAAACACTTCCCTGTCTCCCATTGAAATCAATGGGGGGAGGCAATTTCGGGCATTTTTTTTTTTTGGGTGGCTTCCGCGTCAAAATCCATGCCAAAAAACTGAGCAGGGCCTGCCTGCAAAAACCTCTGTGAATTTATAATTCGTGTTTTATAGAAGCAGTGTTGGTTATTATGACTAATGTCACATTTTCTGTTTCCTCATAGTCACCAAAGTATGCTCATTACAGAAGCTGGAAATGACAGGGCGATCAAAAATAACCTTACCTCCTCTGCTTGTACGGGTCATGTCCAAATCCAGACTTCGCTACTTTGGCAAATCTGAGAAGAGAACGGACTACCCTTACCAAGTAAGAAAGGACCTCCTGTCGACCTTGAGATGCAAACTTTACCAAGACCTGTAGTAAATGGTTAAAAGGCCTTTTACACAGCATATTTGTGGTCCATGGTCCCTCTGGATACTTTTATTCCAAAAAAAGGGAACAGATTGCAGTAGAGGGAAGTAAGAAAATCCTGACCCGAAGGGAACGTTTCCAGTCTTCCCTTTTCCTTGAGATTTGTTGTATTATAAAATAATGTGGAGGAAAGGTGGACCCCAAATATGGCTGTGTAGATGAGCCCTAAAAGGCTGGATTCCCACAGGATGGAAATGCTGTGGATTTTTTATGTGGAAAACCTACAGCGGATTACAGTCCCAGCCATGTGAATCTGAGCATTCTCATCCGCATGCTGCTGAACGTTATCTGGACAAAAATAAGAGCGTGCTGCGGATATTCAAAACCACAGCATGCTCATTCTGTTCCGGATATCTACTGCGGATTTAACACTTTCCAATGTAGGAGGGGTGAAATTCGCAGCAAAATCTGCACGTGTGAATCCTAACAATGTATTTTTTTTATTTGAATGTGGGACTTATATCCATTATGTGCAAATTAATTCACTTAGTATTTCAACTCTAGTTAGTGTTGAAAAGAACGTATAATCAGGAAATAACCTATTTAACATTCTAAGCATTTTTACACACTTTTTGTTGGGTTTTTTTTGTTTTTTTTTTATACGTGCTAATCTTCATACTGGACACTAGAGCAGACACAAACTGATCTTTCCTGTTTTCTGTAGCTGACTTGTCTAGATTGGGACAGGATGAGAAGAATCATCTCATCAACTTTAGAGGGTGGGCGAGTAAATGACCGCTCTACTGTGCTGCTGGAGACCGGACAGTGTAGGTGTCTATAAACCTTAGATAGTTGTCGGCCAAATGTTTGACCGGCTGCTATTCGATCTGACCCCCTCAAGAAACGCATGCTCGGCCAAGTGTGCATGTTGTCTAATTTGGAAGAGCTGCTGCCATACACCTCTGGAGGCAGGCAGCGGCGTGCCCCTTTATGCCATCAGGAGACTGAAAAAACATAAAACTGCTTAGAATACTTCTTCTTACCAGCCTTGCTCAGGGACTAATAGGTGAATTAAAAAAATTGTAGGTACCATGATTCTGTTGGATTTTTATTTATTATTATTATTATTATTATTATTATTATTATTATTATTATGTCTTTGTTTCTAGGCTTATTTTGATGTTGCTGATCACTCTGGTATGATGTCTCTTGTGCTTTGGAATTTTCTCTGTCCAGAATGGTACAATACACTCCAGGTTGGCAATGTAGTCTTGTTGCACCAGTATGCTGTAAAGAAGAGTTTTGTCTGCAGAACGCTCCCAACTCCGGGGAATTCGCAGGTGAAGAGACTGCCTTCTCTTGGTAAAGTATTTCTGCCATATTGTGGTATGTGTCAGTTGAATATGTGAGGGTAACGGAATGCTGCAAAATGCAACAATCGAGCTACGTTTCCAATGCCTAAGGATATTTTCTATGACTGTATCTATGTGTGGATTGGTGGCCATATGTGGTTTTAATGCAAAAAAAACAAAACAACAAAAAACTTGCATTTGCCTTTATAATTGTTGGAGCAGGTGAAACTTCATTTTGTATTTAAAAATTTAGCAAAGTATGACAAAGCAGTGTTAAGATGGACATAGACCTCTGAGAACTACCACCCCAGACGTGTGTGGTAAACGGACTGGACTAGATGGATTATAACTCGTCCAGTCCTATTATTCCCCAGAGATCAGTAGCACCAGTGATAGCTTATCTCTGCCTTCCTGATGTAGCGGGTCTATGATGGAGTTTAGGCCCTTTTTACACGGGCCAATGATCGGGCAAATGAGCATTCCTGATCATTGCTCTGTGTAAGCAAGGCAATGATCAGCCAATGAATGAGTTTATGCAGCACCAAATATTATCTTTGTTGGCTACACATCTCCCTGTGTAAACAGGGAGATGTGCTGCCGACATGATGGAAATGCATGGCGACGAGCGATCAGTGATTTTTTTTTTACTAATCGTAGCCCCTATGAAAAGAGCAAATGAGCGGCGATCAACGAGCTGTCTTGTTGATCAGTCCTCGTTTTTTAGGGCCCAAATTGGCCAGTGTAAAAGGACACTTAGGCACTTGTGTCATGTCTGACAAGCTAGCTGTGGGCCTTAGGCCTCTTCACACGTTCAGGATTCTCTACAAAATCTGTTCCGTGTGAACGTTTACTAAGGCCGCATGCACGCGGCCGTGCAGTACGGTCCTCCTATTATAGGACACATACTAACTTATGGGCCAATTCACACGTCCGTGATTCTCGCGGTCCGTACGTTGTCCGGGAGCCCGGACTGCAAAAAAAATCGGATAAGTCATTTTAAAGGCCGCATTTGCTGTCCGGGCTCCTCAAAGGCAGTGCACATCTTGTGTGTGCACGGTCCGTGATTGCAGCCGGCCCGTGGGTGACTCTCTTCATCCCGCCCGTGCTCTAATCTACGGTCGTGTGCCTTGTGAGGCCTTACAATTCTAATGAAGTCAATCATCCGTTTTATTTTTCAGTCCAGGACCCTAGAGAAAAACCATTATGTTCTGTGATCATGTTTCAGCAAAAATGTGACTCATGATGCAGTATGTCTATTTGAATGCTATTCCGTTAATGCCATTCTATAAATGCATGTAATAGGAAATATTTGGTGCTTGAAAATACACGACCTACAAAGCGGTCATGACTGATGATTCACCCGACCACTGGGTGAGACTATAATTTGACTGCCCAATGAGCCTTGAATTGTAACCGTTTCACGCCTTAATTTTTCATTTGTTTCTGGTATTTGTGTTTTCAATCAGAGCAGCTATAAAAGAGTAAAAGTTTTCCCTGTGTCGTTCCCTGCCCCTCGGGCCCTGGACTGGCTGGATCAGTTTTGCCCTGAGTGTTACTTTAAGTTGTTAGTCTCTTTGTTTGCTGGATACTGTAGACACATTCTTGGTTAATATCACATATCCGTCATCTTGGGTTCACGCCATATTGCTGTTTCACTGTACAGAGCTCTGTAAGTCTGAGGTTCTCCCATCCTCTGCTCACGAACTATCGCCTGTTGACAAGTAGATAGGATTTGTTTCTGTTTCCCTGTATGAGCTAAACAAATTACTTGTCAGAGACTGATGGATGAGTCAAGGGCTTTATTACAGGGAAGGGGCTGACTGCAAACCGCCAGGGTGCGACGCCTCGCAATGCAGCTAATATGATCCGTAGTCTACAACTGGCAGAACTCATATTTTCTGCTATTTGAACCGCATTTGGAGCAGTTTTGCCTTCGATCATTGAAATATTCATTAATGAAAACCAAATGTAGGCTTTTCAGATCTGCCTTAATAAGTGCTCCTTCCTGTTACTTCTCTTTATTTCCTCCATATTTCATCTTTTCACATAATAATGTTGTTATTGTCAGTCTGGCTCTTTTTTTCTAATCTGCCCGTACAGATTCTTATAGACATATATAATATTATTCTCTCATCCATCTGCGATACCTTTCTCCCTCTACCTGAACATGCCGTCCTCATTAATCCAATAAACCCGTATAGTAAAACCACGTAGTGACAGCATCCGAGCGTGCTCTGCTTGTTTCTACGATTTGTCTCGGGAAGCAATTATTGATTTATGATCCTGGGGTAGAAAAAATAGAAATTGATATAATTGATTTTTTTTATTTTATTTTGTAGAACTGAAAAGTGGATGCTTATTTGCATAGCTGTAGTCCGTTGGTAAATTACTTGTTTATGGTTTCTCGTGATATTACAATAGCATGTCGCCGGAAGAAAAAGGTCTATCAAATACATTCCACGTGAAGAGCTTGCTTGTATTCACATACAAAAACACCCTAAAGCCAGGATCTCTCACACCGTTTTGATGCAGGTTTTGGCTCAATTGTTTTAGCCCAAGGCACAAAGCCATAAGTGGATCTAAAATGAAGTAACTGTATAACCAAAAGGCTGAGTCATCTCCTGTTTTTGTGTTCACTACTGTCTGTGGCTGAAAAAAATGCTATCAAAAGTGTGTGTGTGGTGTGATCCTGGCCTGCGTCATCTTTTCTCTCATTACTTTTTATTTTTTTAAGATTAATGAGAGAATACAAATTACACAAAGCATAGAGTACAAAAATTCCTGCCTAAAGACATGGAAAATAGTAAATTACAAGAATAGTAAGTAGCAAGCAATACAATTCTTGCACTATTTTTAGGGTTAGACACACCCTTAGGCCGGGTTTCCACAGGTGGGATATGCTGTGTAGAAATCACGCAGCATATCGGACCTGGAACCCGCTGCACCTTCAGTCGGAAAAATCGCACCAATCCCTCCTGTGACGTCTGCTCTGGACTCCTACAATGACGTTGCAGGCCATGTGACACTGCAGCCTGTGATTGGCTGCAGCGGTCACATGGAATGAAGCGTCATTCCAGGAGGCCGGACTGCAGGAAGGAGAAGGGCGGTCTGGGTAAGTATGTTTTGTTTTTTTTCCGGATTTGTGACTTTTGCGGCGTGATCACAGCGATTCCGCCGTAAAAATCGCAGCCCTTGGCTTTCTGTTGCGGGTTTTGTATTGAATTCAATGGGGGGGAAAACCCGCAACTGAAAATCAACAAAAATGCAGTATAAACTGACATGCTGTGGAATTAAATTCGCCCTGCTGGTCAATTAACGTTTAAGTTGCGGTTTTTTGGGGGTTTTTTTTCTGGGTCGTGGGCATGAGATTTACTAAATCTCATCCACTTTGCTGCTACTGTAAATGCTGCAGGGAGTTTCTGCACACAATTCTGTTGCTGAAACTCTGCTACGTTTACTCTACGTAGGAACCCGGTCTTAGTGTTGAAAAGGGGTTTATCTGGTTTGGACATCCCCTGCTCTAATTGTAGGGGAGTGGTCTGATGCCTTCTGTAAGGGAATTGACTGCAGGGTGAAGAAAGTATCTCAATAGGACAACTTTGTAAGGAATTGGCGCATGCTGTCCTCCAAAGTGAAAACCAATATTTGTTGTTGCCTTCTGACGTAGCAAGTAGTATTGGTACACCTCACCTGTTTGCTTACCTTTTACTGTAGTAGGGGATATGCATAGGGGTCGGCTAAAGAAGATGAACCCTTTAAAGTCTACTGGCTTGTTAAAAAGCTACGGTTATCCGAGGTAAAAAAAAAAAAAAGATACAGTTTTTTCCCAGAAATAGCAGCACTCTTGTCCATGAGCCCATTTACCTGATTGGGCATGAGCTGCACTACCAGACACAGCCCATGGAAGAGAGTGGCATTGGTTCTGGGAAAAAAAAACGCAGACTCTTAAAGTCAGAGCAATTTTTTTTACGTTTTTCAACCGCCGCATTCAAAGAGCTGTAACTTATTTTATTTTATTTTTTTTTTTTTTTCCGCCGACCTAGCTGTATAAGGACTTGTGTTTTTTGTTTTTTGCGGGACAAGTGTTATTTTTTAATAGCACCATTTTGGGGTACTTAGAATTTATTGATTAACTATTAACTATTTTTTTTTTTTTTTTGGCATCTTAAATTTACACAGATTACTGTGTTTATAAATAACACAAACTTTATTCAGCAGGTAGTTACGATTGAGACGACACCAAATTTATCTAGGGTGTTTTTAAACTACTTTTACACAGTAAAAAACACTTTTTTTTTTTTTTTGTTTTTTTTCTGTGTTGCCATATTTTAAGAGCCATAACTTTTTTTTTTACATTTTTCTGCTGACCGCTGCATGAGATTCTTTTTTTTTTTTTTTTTTTTTTTTTTTTTACGGGACGACTTGTAGTTTCCATTTATTTTTTACTTGGGACATTTATTTTTATTTATTTTATTTATTACAAACCTTATTAAACTTTTTTTATTTTATTTCTTAGGCCCTCTAAGGGACTTTATTATGCGATATTTTGATCGCTTTTATAATACACTGCAATACTTCTGTATTGCAATGTGATATTGCTTGTCAGTATCAAACTCACAGGCATCATGGCCTAACAGGCATTTACTAAAGGCAGGCCTGGGGGCCTTTGTTAGGCCCCTGGCTACCATAGAAACCATCGCCACCCTGCGATCGCATTGTGGGGTCAGTGAGGGAGCCACCTCGCTCTAAAACCACTCAGATTTGGCGGTCGCTATTGGGGGGGGGGGGGGTTAAATGATCAGAGACCACTGCTAGTGTCCATTCCTGCTGCGGAAAGTGGACTGAATTGCTGTGTTTTTCAGAGATGTCTCCATCTACCAGCATTGAGAAAAACGCAGCAAAAAGAGCACCGTTTTATGCAGTAAAAAAGTGCAGGAAATGATGCAGGTTTTCCACAACAGAGTTTCTGCGGAATTGCGGCAGAAATTTTCTGCAGCAATTCTGTTACGTGTGGACAAGCCCAAAGTGATTCCGCTATGGGATCAGTTCAACACCGGTGCAGAGTTTGCTCCAGGATGGCAGCAGGCAGGTGTCAGCGCATCTGCGCGCACAGTGAGGTGAAAGCTTTTGGAGGCTGATCTGATGTCAAGAAGGGCAGCAAAGAAACCACTTCTCTCCAAGAAAAAAAAATAAAGGACAGACTGACATTCTTCAGGAAGTACAGAGATTGGACTGCAGAGGACTAGGGTAAATACATTTTCTCTGATGAAGCCCCCTTCAGACTGTTTGGGACATCTGGAAGACTGATTGTCCGGAGAGGAAAAGGTGAGCGCTACCGTGAGTCCTGTGTGATCCAACAGTAAAGCATCCTGAGACCATTCATGTGTGGGGTTGCTTTTTATCCAGGGGAGTGGGCCCACTCACAATTTTGCGTAAGAAGACTACACTGAATAAGGAATGGTATGTAAAGCTCCTCCAAAAGCAACTTCTCCCAAGAATTCCGTAGTAAATTAGTGATGAACAATGCTTTTTCCTGCATGATGTAGCACCATGTCACAAGGCAGAAGTGATAACTAAGTGGCTCGGTGAACAAAACATTGAAATTTGGGGTCCACGGACAGGAAACTACTGCATGTCCATCCCATTGAGGTCCTTTGGTCAATCCTCAAAAAGCGGGTTGGCAGACAAAAACACAGAAATTGTGATAAACTCCAAGCACTGATTAGACGAAAATGGCTTGCCATCAGTTGGATTTGGCCCAGAAGCTGATACCCAAGTCTTGAAAAAGAAGAATCAACATTGTAAATATTGAGTCTTTGCATAAACTTGATTTATTTGTCAAAAGTATAAAACTTATGAAATTTTTATAATTGTACTTTAGTATAGCATAGAAACATCTGACTAAAAGACCTAAAAACACTGAAGCATTAAACTCTGTGAAAACCAGAATTTATCTCCGTCTCAAAACTTTTGGCCAGGACTGTATGTTCAGCATTGCCTGACGAAAATATATGTAGACACCTGGCAATGCTTATCTACGGGGAATACATAAGATACAACCGGAAAATCCAAACAATCTGCCCCATCCTTAGGCCTCATTTACACAAGCGTAATATACGTGCGTGCTTTTCACGCGCGTCGTACGCACCTATATTACTCTATGGGGCAGTGCAGACAATGCGTGAATTTTTCGCAGCGCGAGTGCTTTGTGTAAAACTCACGACATGTTCTATAATCGTGCGTTTTTCGCGCATCACGCACCCATTGAATTCAATGGGTGCGTGAAAACAACGCATGCCGCACGGAAGCACTTCCGTGCGAACTGCGTGATTCGCGCAAGAGCTGTCAAACTGAATGTAAACAGAAAAGCACCACGTGCTTTTCTGTTTACAAACATCCAAACGGAGTGTCAGAATTTAGAGATGAGCGAACCGAACTTCACCGGGTTCGGCCGAACTCGTTTTGACCGAACCCGGTAAAAAATTTTCCGGTACGCGACGTCAGGAGACAGTCACTCTCCACGGTGCTGAAAGAGTTAAACTGTTTCAGCACCCTGGACAGTGACTTCCGATCACAATATACATGAACGTGTAAAAAAAAAAAGAAGTTCTGACTTACCGATAACTCCCGGCTTCTTCCTCCAGTTTGACCTCCAGGGATGACAATTCAGTCCAAGTGACAGCTGCAGCCAATCACAGGCCAAGCACAGGCTGCAGCGGTCACATGGACTGCCGCGTCATCCAGGGAGGTGGGGCCGGATGTCAAGAGAGGGACGCGTCACCAAGGCAACGGCCGGGAGACCGGACTGGAGGAAGCAGGAAGTTCTTGGTAAGTATGAACGTCTTTTTTTTTATTCACAGGTTGCTGTATATTGTGATCGGAATTCACTGTCGAGGGTGCTGAAAGAGTTACTGCCGATCAGTTAACTCTTTCAGCACCCTGGACAGTGACTGACGTCGACTAGCCTCATCTCTATGATGGCGGCTGCGCGAAAATCACGCAGCCGCGCATCATACACGGATGACACACGGAGCTGTCAAGTGCCTTTTGCGCACGCAAAACGCTGGGTTTTTTTGCGTGCGCAAAACGCACACGCTCGTGTAAATGAGGCCTTACCTTGTTTAACTGTTGGCAACAGTCTGCCAAGCCTCTTGGACATTAAATTGTCACATACCGCCTTCCACAATACCTACTTATTAGAAGGGTCCTTTTGACAATCGGATCACAAAGTATCCCCTGCTAGGACCACCAGCGATCAGCTGTTATCTGTGGGAAACCTGGCAGTAAGTGCAGCGCCACCACAGGTGAAACTAAGCATTACACAGTTGTTGCTCATTTCAATGTGTTGTCTGCGTAACATAGAACAGGACAGGTTCACGCGAGGACTTCTTTGTAACCTCTCTCCACTCTGGCCTTAGAGATGAGGATTTCAAACAGAGGACCCCCCTCTATGAGCTCAGAATTCCCTAATCGGGTTAATGAAAATGGATTTTCTTAACTGGACACCCCCTTTAAGACAAAAGCCTAGCTAGACAGGCGGTTTTATTAACCCCTTAATGACCGGGCTTGAAAAGACCTTAATGAGCAGCTAAATTTTTCTGTTTTTGCCTCTCTGCGTTTTAGCAGCCATAACTTTTTTATTTTTTCATTGACGTGGCTGTATGAGGCCTTGTTTTATGTGAGAGAAATAGTAATGTTTTTTTACGGCGTGAATATAGGAAAAAGCGATTCTCGGATTAGTTTTTTTTGTTTTTTATCCCGTTCACGTTTCACACTAAATAACCCGTTAGATTAATTCTTCAGGTTATTACGGTCGTGTAGATACCTAATATGCGTAGGTTTTTTGTTTTTATTTAGTGTAGGGGCAATAAAATGTATTTAATGCAAAATAAAGACTCTTTTTGGCACTTTTTTTATTTATTTGTTTTGTTACTTTTTTTTTTTTTAATCCCATCAAGGGATAACTTTTATTTGTAACTTTAATTTTTACTTGTAATGTATTAGCATACTTCTGTACGAACAGCAGGCACACGGAACAGACAGCCCTGGGGTCCTTTCTAGGTCCCCAGGACTGACTGCAGAGGGATTCCCCGGTGTTTGATCACATCACTGGAATCCCGGTGATGCGATCAAAGAGGGAAATTCCCTTTGATCATGCCGCGGTCACGGACCGCGGTAATCAAAGGGTTACACAGCTGGGGTCCGAATGTTTGCCGACCCCAGCTGTGTTCAGGAGGCTGCTCTAAGATCAGGAGCTGTTAGTAACAGCTCCTGCTTAGAGGATGAGTGCTTACACGCACGAGCGCTCATCAGCCTGATCTGCAGCGACGCCAAAAGAAGTCTCTGTAGATTAAGCACCCGCACCGCCTGACGTCAAAAGACAGTGGGCGGTCGGGAAGGTGTTAATAACTAATTCATAATCTAAGTTTACTCTGTGGAAATCCAAACCTAGTTCATTCAAAAATATTTTCTATACTTTAATTTTTAGAAATCAGCTTGAACGCCAGAGATCCTCCACCCAGAATTGCTATTCTCTCCGAAAGTAATGTGAAGTCTGAGTGGAATTTGCCAGCTGTGAAATATCAATTTGTCACAAGGTACTGAGTCATCATTGTTTGTGAATCCCCTTTACATTTTTGATGTTATAATATAGAGGTATTTTTTTCCTAGTACCTACAGTTTGTAATTTTATTTTTTTCCATGGTAATGTTTGTTTTTTCCGCAATTTTCATTTCGGAACCACTGCAGGTTTTGCAAAAATGTTGTGGATTTGCCACAATGGTGAAAATTGCAGCTAAAACTCACAACAAAAACGACTCCTGTAAATACAGCCGTACAAGACATAGCTTCCTGCTGTTAAAGGGATATTCCAGCCACAAACACTTTTGGATAGGTGATAAATGCTAAGCCCTTTTTTACAATGCGTTTTAGATACACATTTGACATGCGTCCCGAAAGCTCCCAGCTCAAACTTCAAAGGCTTACGTTAATTCCGATGGAGCCAAAAGTGTGTTATCCGTCGGACGATATACGTAGTGTATAAAGGTTTCTGGCCTTTTTCCTGTTAGAATTGCATAGTTGATTATGCTATTCTATCCAGAGGCATCCAGCAAAATAATTTATACCACGCTGTATACATTTTCTTTATTTTATTTTTATCATGGGAGCGTTATGGGTGACTCGCAGTATGCTTATACTTATGTCATTCGTCACTGGCGTCCGTTTAACGGATACACCATAAGCTTTTCAATATCTTTTCATGACGTACCGGTTACACCGTTCTAGTTTATGGGTGACTGATATGTTAAACGGATGCTTTCATTGGATTCAGTCACCCATAAACTATAATGCTATCTGTCATGAGAAGGATCATGAGTTTATGATCGGTTTAAATCTGAGTATCTGTTTAAATGGATACCATTCGAGTCTATGGGTGATGCATGCCACTGTTAGGCATCAGTTACAGCCTCCGTTTAATGTTTACATTGGGAGGTTTTCTTGCCGTATACGTCAAACAGACTATAAAACGCAGTGTGAAGGGGACCTTAGATCGGTGTGGCGAGGAGAAGTTTGAATGGAGTGGCAGTCGAACATAGGTCCATCTACTCCATTCAAACTTAATGGGAGTTTTGGAGAAAGCCAAGGACAACTAAAGAGTATGTACCCCTTTGCAACCAATGGTATTTTCTTAGTAAAATTACATATGAAGCAACTTCGCAATAGTTTTCTAAAGCTCCTATTTTTGTATGCATAACATTAGTCTCCATGGTTTCAGACTACAAACACATCCTGTGTAGTCTAATCCTGCAGTTGTACTGTGTCCCCTACTTTTTGCTTTCAGTATGTTTGCAAAAAGTAGTGAACAGGTGGAATAGAGTGACTGTAGGATCAGACTACACAGATTCTGTTTATAGTCTGTTACCATGAAGGTCTGCATAAGAGCCTCAAAGAAATCAAGAGAACTTTTTGATCGAGACTTATTGCTAAACTGCATTTTAGATGTGTTGAGGATTTTTTTTTTCTTTTTTTACAGAAGTGGACATAGCCATCTAATAACACTAGGTCTCTAAGAAAACAAGAATGAATTAAAAATGTAAAAAAAAACAAAAAAAAAAAACTTACCTTACCAAACAAATCAAATAAGTATTTTATCCTCTCACATCTTTGGAATCCCTTTAATTCAATATTTAACCCACGACATAAAATTATAGAAATGAACCCTTTCACGGCTATAAATCTACATCGTGTAAGAGTATTTAAATATGGCGCCCGCTCACAGGCAGAGCGGTTGCCATAGCTGCCGGGTCTCTGCTGTGTTGCACAGCAGGGACCTAGCGGCAGTGCTTGCGATCAGAATAATTTCTGATCGCAAGCATTTAACTCCTTAGATTCCGGTGTCAGATGTGACTACCGATATCTGAGGAGTTTTTACGGCCCCTTTCACTTCGGGGCCGTCACCAGCTCCTGCGAGGCGACATTGCGGGAGCTGGTGTATTCCTCTAGCAGCTTAAGAGCCTTGTGAACGCCCCCAGCCCTGCTATAGGAAGATTGTGATTGAGACCTGCCTGTGGCAGATCTCAATAGCAATACACTAATTTTGCCATAGACTGCAATATTGTGATATTGCAGTCTATGGCATAAGCGATCCAATGATCGCAGGTTTAAGCCCCCTAGGGGGGCTACATAAAAGTTTAAAAAAATGTAATTTTTTATTTATTTTTTTTAAAGAAAATATGAAAGTGCCTGAACTATAAAAATATAAAAAAACTTATCCAATACGGTGAATGCCATAGCAGGAAAAAAGGTAAAAATTGCCAAATCGCTGTGTTTTTGCCATTTCGACTGTAATAAAAGGTGATCGAAATGCCCAACGTTCCCGCAAATGTTATTTATAAAAACTACGTCTTTCCACATAAAAAAAAGACTCCTTACACAGCTCCGTACACCGAAATATAAAAAAAAGTTACGAGTGTCACAATATGGCAATGCAAGACATTTTTTGTTTGATTCAAACTTTTTAAAAAATTTTTTAAAGGTACTAAAATACAAACACTATATAAATTTGGTATCACCGTGGTCGTACTGACCCGCAGAATAACGTTTCATTTTCACCGGGAACTGCTGTTTTTTTTCCAATTCCACCCCATGCTGAATTTTTTTCCAGCTTCCCAGTAGTACATCACACATAATATTAAATAGTACCATTAGAAAGTACAACTTGTCCCGTAAAAATTAAGCCATCATATGGCTGTGTCCACAAAAAAATAAACAAAAAGTTTATAACCTTTTAAAGGTGGGGAGGAAAAAAGAAAACCCTAAAAATGAAAATTGGTCTGGTCCGGAAAGGGTTAAAGCCCCCATACAGCTAGATGAACAAAAAAACAATGGTAGTTAGGAAACAGAAGCATCTGCCTGATCAAATACAACACCCAAATTTTCATCTGTGAGAGGCTGAAATCTACTGCTATTCCATGTTAAAAAGTATTTTAGAGTCTTTGCTATTCTGCAAAACAGCCGAGTATTGCACAGTGGTAATACAACAATTCAAACTGGTGTTCTACAGAAAAAAAAAAAAACCACTTCCAGGAATACAAAACTAGCCACATCCTTGGACTTTGCTTTTTTGGAGTTTTACCACCCCCCCCCCCCCCCCCCCCCAAAAAAAAAAATCTAGTCGCGGCTATCTTCTGTTTTGTCACTGCACCCATATATGATGCAAGTGCCTAGATATCCGTTGCATATAACTGTAGCTAACCTAATACAGACTGCTGAATATTTCATAGATGGACTTGATGTCTGTAAGTTAAGGATCCGGTTTCTCAGCTTTCATCTTGGCAGGAGCCTGGAAGTGGATATTTTTATTTATTTACATTTTTCTTTTTTTTTTTTTTTTTAATGTATTTTGGAATGCGAGAACAGCCCTTTTCCAAACCAGTGTGGATTTAAAAAAATTTCCTTTTGAAAATAAATTTTAATAGCATTTCCTTATACAGTTGTGCATTCCATACTTTGTCAAATACATGAAAATAATTTCTAGCTTTCTAGCACACCACTAGCCAAAGAACTTCCCGCAGAAATTTAACATTCAGTATGTATATGTAGGGGAAGCATTGACCATTTTAAAGGGGGTTTTCCCATACAACACATTTATCCCCTATTCGATAGGGGATACGTGTGTGATCACTGGTGGTCTGACCGCTGGGACCCCCTGCGATTGAGAACCAGGCACTGAAAGTCCTCCAAAGTTCTCCATGGGAAGGGAGCGCTGGTATGCATGCTCAGCCAGTGCTCCATTCATTTCTATGGGACTTTTGGGAATGCTGTCTCCGGCAGCTCCATAGAAATGAATGGAGCGCTAGTAGAGCATGCATACCACCACTACAGTCTCATAGTGCACTTCGGGGGACTTTCGGTGCCCCGTTCTCATAGCTGGAAATCCTAGCGGTCAGACCCCCAGTGATCACACATTTATCCTGTGGATAAGGGAATACGTGTGTTTGTGTGAATACCCCTTTAAACAGCTTTTTCTTTAGCATTCTGAGACTAGACATGGACTGCACATCCAAAATATATACTTAGATCTATAGCTGCTAGGCATAATTTATAAACATGAATTTGAGATCCTTTGTTAATATTTTGATCAAACTGTATAAGCCCACTTATCACTTCACGGCGACCTCTTTTAAAGTGGGTACCTACTCTATCGGTTGCAGCACCGCATGGCGGCCACTGCAGCATTGCACCTACAGAGGAAGCAACCCAGAGGCCGAAAAGCACCCATGCTATCAGACCATGCTAAGCCTCTTTGGCTCTGGGCCACGTCCCCCCACAAGTGCAGCACTACAGCAACCGATACCACCCAAAGGCTTTTGGGCAACTAGGTTGCTCCCTCTGCAGGAGCCATGCCGCAGTGGCTGCCATGCGGTGCTGCAACCGATAGAGTAATGCTGTTCCAGAACTGGGCTGGCTACTTTACTAATCTGGCCTTTCTATTTTTGGGGCTGATAAATGGTTTGCTCCTTGTGGTGAACCTCTGTATTTGCTATGTGAAATCTTCTCTTTATTGTAGACTTAGATCCTGATTATACCTACTTCCAGGAGAGTGTTCTTCACTTGGGTAGATGTTGTGAAGGGGTTTTTCTTCACCATGGAAATGATTCTGCGATCATCCACCACTATTGTCTTCTGTGGACGTCCAGGCCTTTTGGAGTTCACCAGTTTGCTCTTTTTTTTTTTTTTTTTTTTTTTTTTTTTAAGAATGTGCCAAACTTGATTTGGACGCTCCTAACATTTGTGCTATCTCTCTGATGGATTTCTTCCTTTTTTATTTCAGACTAATGATGGTCTGTTTCACTTGCATTGAGAGCTCCATGTTGTGCGTTCACAGCAACAGCTTCAAATGCAAATGCCACACCTGGAATAAACTCCAGACTTCTTACCTGCTTAATTGATGATGGATTAACGAGGGAATAGCCCATGCAGCCCATTAAATAGCTTTTAAGATAATTGTCCAAATTACCTTTTGGTGCCTTGAAAAAGAGGCAGGCACATATTAAAGAGCTGTTCTTCTTAAATTCTTCCTCAAATTAGGATGTGAATACCCTCAAAATAAAGCTGAGAGTCTGCACTTTAAGCCCATATTGATTATATAACTGTATATTCAATATGTTTTGGTAAAATACCAAAACCTGTGTCACTGTCCAAATAATTCTGGACCTAACTATGTCCATTTCTCTCAAAAATAAGGTAATGAAATACCTTCATTTAAACCCCTGCAATGTCCATTTTTGTTTTGGTCAAATTACGATATAATCTGTATTGTCTTGGGTGATTGGGGCAGATATGATGACAATTTGGGTTGGTGCAGGCTATGTATGTATCCTTTCCAAAAAGTAAAAGGGAAAATTATATTTTTTACAATTCACCGTAACTAGGTATAAGTAGGAGCCCCAGTTACAGGGAAAACAGCCCCTCTGGTGTCATCAGTGGGGGGGGGGTGAGTTACAGTCAAAACAAGCTGAGAAGGTGGTCTCCGCTATACTACTATGCTACTGCAGAGGCTCTGCTCCTTCCCTGACAAGCAGGGTAGAAAGCTATATCTATTGGCTATGGTGCAGTGAATACTATGTAGATAAATGTCAGAACTCTTCACTGGATCGTTTTTTTAACAGCATGTAAATGGAAAACATTGTTTATATTTTTTTGTATTTTTTTTAATGATCTATACATTGAATGATATTCAATAATTGGACAGCCCATTTTAACAGTTTCAAAAAGTGAAGTCAAATAGTCGAAATACACTTTTTTTTTTTTTTTTTTAAATGATTTTTAATTTTTTTGAGTTTTAGATTGGAATTTAATGACCTACCTCACAACAGAGTCTGTGATGTTATAGGACTTGTGACCTATGTTGGAAGATGTGAAAGAGTACGAAAAAGAGGTAAGTCAGTGATATGCAGTCAAATTGTCGTGTTGTGTTTTTTTTTTTTTTGTTTTTTTTTTTAAAAGTGACCTCTGTCCCAACTTTGATCTCAGAGGGGTTCTCCAGGACATTGTAAATAAAGTTGTTTGAAGAAAGCATTGTATGTACTCACGCTTCGTAATATCTTCTGCAGCGTTTTGGACTCTGTATGCAGATTTCAGGGGCCTCCTCTACAAAGACGGCACTGTTTCTTATATACAGCATGTATCTAAGTCAAGGTATGTGTGCATAGAAGACTATTTATTTATAATGTCTCGGAGAACCTATTTAAGGCTACGTCCAAGTCTGTTCACTTTCCTTAGTCCACTCTAATGATCGAGTAGCCAGTTACCTTCTTCAACTCTGCAGGTACCCGGCAGGTTTTCCCTTCGATGATAAACCATAATTTTCAGGGATTTTGACAAGTCTCTGACACTCATTTAAACCGATATGCATCTGTGACACTTTACTTAGCTTTATATGCAATGACTGGCTGCCCATCAGACAAACATTTCCTTATTCATGGACAGTAGACCAGTGGATTAAATTTAGAATTTTTCTGACTCCATTAGGACACCATAGATGAAAACATTATTTAATTAATTTAAATTGCTGTCAGAATAAATATCCCATTTATGACCACCTTTTAGTAATTTTGATATACACCGTTCATCCTCCATGTTAAAACCACCCGCCTAATATTGTGTAGGTACCCCTCCTGCCTCCAAAATAGCTCTGACCCGTTAGGCCATGAACTCCAAAACCTCTGAAGGTGTCGTATTGTATTTGCCATCAAGATGTTCGCAGCAGATCCCTTTTAAGTCCTGTAAGTTGCGACTTGGGGGCCCCCATGGATCAGACTTGTTTGTCCAGCACATCCCACAGATGTTCCGTCGGATTGAGAATTTGGAGACCAAGTCAACACCTTGAACGCTCATATTTCTTGGCCATTCCTAAACAATTTTTGCAGTGTGGCACGGAGCATTATGTTGCTGGAAGAGGCCACTGCCATTATGAGATACTGTAGCCATAAAGGGTGTACTTTGTCTACAACAGTATTTAGATTGGTGGCATGTCTCAAAGTTACAGACACATGAATGCCAGGACCAAAGGTTTCCCCAGCAGAACACTGTCCAGAGCATCACACTGCCTTCTCGGCTTGTCTTTTTCCCATAATGCATCCTTGTGCCATTTCTTACCCATGTAAGCAACGCACACGAACCCGACTGTCCACATGATGTAAAATAAAACGTGATTTGTCAGACCGAAAACCTTGTTCCAGTTCTGATGATCACGTGCCTATTGTAGGCACTTTTGGCAGTGGACTGGGGTCAGCATGGGGCACTATGCGCGATCTGTTGCTACGCAGCCCCAAATGCAGCACGCTGTTGGTGCACTGTGTGTTCTGACACTTTTTTTCTATCATAGCCAGCATTTACTTTTTCAGCAATTTGTGCTACAGTAGCTCTTCTGTGGGATCGGACCAGATGGACTAGCCTTTGTTCTCCAAATGCATCAATGATCCTTGGGCGACCGTGAACTTATTGTTGCGTCACCAGTTGTCCTTCCTTGGCCCACTTTTGGTAGGTACTAAACACTGCATACCTAAAACACCCCACAAGACCTGCTGTTTTGGAAATGTTCTGAGCCGGTTGTCTAGACATTACAATTTGACCATTTTCAAAGTCTCTCAGATCTATACGCGTGCCCATTTTTCCTGTTTCCCCACACATCAACTTCAAGAACTGATCGTTCACTTTGCTGCCTAAAAATATATCCCACCCTTTAACAGATGACCAATGTTTTTCACTTCACCTGTCTTTGGTTTTAATGTTATGGTTGAACGGTATATATGTATATGATCCTGTTGAGAGAGAGCGAGAAAAGGCAAAACCTTTTCAGCAAAGGTAACACTAGTTTTCTTGTTAACATGTTTATGTAAACCCAGTATTTGGAGATGTAGAGCTGCGTTATGCGTTGATCTAATATCTTGAGACCTAAATTTTGTCTTCATTGTGAAGTATGATTTCATTGTTTTGTCTCCTTCCTTCAGATGACTGGGAAGATTTCTGGTTATATCGTTGGGTTCACGTAATTGATGGGACCTCAGACCAGCCATTTCTACTTGAAATTTTTGCTACCTCCCAGCCGGATATATTTGAAAATATTTGTCCAAGTATGTTATGAATGATGTTCTTGAATAACCTTGGTTTTTCTAGTTGATATGATTCATTACTAGAGACTTTATTAAGCAATGAAATTGATATTTGACCAAAATACCTACCACAAGCTGTCAATTGGTGATTGACCTTAATACACATGTACATTCTTAATTTTATACCGGTCTACTATTCAATGTTGGATGCTTGCCCACCCTGCCTTCCTTATGCTTTACACACTGCAAGCTTATCCCTAGCAAGCAGCAAGACCCCTGAGATGAGCTTCTGGCAGGGGGACCTTTAAAAGGCAAAAGTCTATCCACATGCCTAAGGTATACTGAGCTAGGATAGAAATGTATTTCAAATTTACATATTATAGAAATGTAGTTTCCAAATGCCAAAGATATATTAGATTTGTTTGTTACAAGGGTCTCTTCAGTCTTCTGCATGTAGCGTGCTGTTTTTACAAACCCTTGTGATATTTATGTTCTCTTTAACCAAAGTAATTTGTTAGAAAAAATGACCTAATTTTGATGTATGAGTCTGTAGCCCCCAATGTGGACCTTAATTTCCTTGAGAAGCAAATCGGCCTGGTAAGTCTTTCCTCAAAGCTTGATGCAGGTTCAGAGAATATCAGAGTCTTGTATATAAAATCTGAGCCCTCAGAGTCCAAATTAGTAGGGTCTTTAGTGACCAGGTGTGGAGGCCATTGTGTAATGGAGGTAGCTGAGGGTTTAAAGCGGAGGAAGGCTTGGGACATGCGGTTCAGGTGGCCGGCCAGAAGAGTTCTCGAGTTTAGCAGCAGTGTCGTTTATTTATTTTCTAAAGGTGTGTGTGTGTGTGTGTGTGTGTGTGTGTGTCTTTATGCATCCATAAGGAGTTCAAAAGTTAGTCTACATAGCTGACGTGAGCCCTCAGGCTTGTTCTTTATCATATAGCAGTAGAGAATCTTTTAATTTACCTAATGTTCGGTAAACACCTTTTAACACGTATAACAAAAAACGTTTTCATCCTGTAATGTGTAGTTTGTCACATTGCTGTTGCAGATTATTTTTTTTGCAGAATAGCAATAATTCAGATGCGCTGGTAGGTTTTCTTGTTTCACATGCTCCTTTCACGCCATATCTATATACTGTGGCAGCAAAGCATCCCTACACCGTCACACTACTGCCACTGTATTACAATTGGTAGATATACCATATGGCCCATTTGTAGCATTATTGTATCTGCATAATGTGGTCATATTGGACTTTTCTGAATCCCCTTTTGTAACATTTATCCTTTTATTTTCTTTAATATCGAACTGATATGCTGAATATGGACCATTTTAAAACATTAATGTATTAAATTATGTTTTTTTTTTTTGTTTTTTTGTCGTCCCCCCCCCCTTTTCCTAGTGTCTTATTTGGTCTGCACTCAGATGCGCTTTATCCAAGAATATCCTGAAGATATCTCTTACAAAGCTTATCTTACAACTACCAATGAAAGTCAGGTGTTCATAACTGGTATGTCATGGATTGCTAGGAACTTGTGGAATAAAACCGTATCTAAGTTATCATTGTCCTCTTGTGAATCTGAGACATTGAACCTGTTGGAAATATATATAATTTATTTTAATTTAGTTATTTCTCATTATCTATAGCACGGTTATATTCCACAGCACTTTGCACAAAATATATTCATTCACGTCAATCACTGCACAAAATTTTAATTAACTATCTCCCATGTTTGGACTTGGGCAATGCCTTTAACCCGTTAGTTATAGACAAGGAGAAAAAAAACACCCGGTGCACATCGTGCATCATCTCTTGTTTAAAGTGACAAAGGGTCGGGGGTAGGCGGTTGTGCTTACCTTGTGGTGTTGTGCTAGGAGCACAACACCCGGAAGTGCCTGTATGGTCTCAATGGACTGCAGCTGGTAAATCAGTGCAGGGGCTGTCAGGGCTCCCTCAGTAGAATGAGATAAATGGAGAAAAAAGTGGAGAAAATTCTCCAGTGCTGTCCAAATGTTGTGTAATTGAAGGATTCAATCCAAGGCAAGAAGTTTAAATAAGATATATGTTTAATGGATAAGAATACTACGCGTTATAAGATCGAACCGATCTCTTCATCAGGCAAAGAAACATACGTTCGTGATCACCCATAGGCGTTTTTACGGCGGCCACTAACGGGCTTTATTCTGATGCAGTAGCCTTTTTACGGCGCTGCATCAGAATAAATAAACAGAGCAGGGAGCCGTTAAATATCCCTGCTCTACGCTACCAGATAGATATCCATATCTATCTCGCCTGTTTCACCCCTCTGATGCGGTGCTCAATAGCGAGCGCTGCATCAGAGTGGTTTTGGAGGGAGGGGGCTCCCTCTCTCTCCCAGGGCCCCAACAGGGCAGTACTGGTGGTACTGCCGTCAGGGGCCTGGCCACATGGCTGAAAAAAAAAGGGCCTGCCGGACTGGTGCCCCCCCCCCCCCCTCGTCGCGGGCCCCCTGCAAACTTGCTGTAACTTCTCCCTCTTCTGGCAGGCGGTTGGGAGAGGCAGAACGGTAATAGGAATAATAAAATAGTAATCTCTATCTTTCCATGTGTCTCTCATCTCTATCTCCTATAGATTGTTTTATATAGTATAGTTCTAGGCTGGGGCTACATGACGACTTTGGCCACGACACAGGTCCCATAGTCAAAAATCGCTTTGTCCAGTAGCCTACATCGCAAGTAAAATGACTGTGACCACAATCCCTGTCATTACTTGACATGTAGGCTACGAAACGTCGTAATCTTTGGCCGTGCGACCTGTGTCGTGGCCAAAGTCGTCGTGTAGCCCCAGCCTAAAATTATACTATATATCCTTATGACTTGGATAGATATGGCTTTGATAGAAAATCCAGTGTCTAGCAGTACAGGTGGCTTTGGGTGCAGGCCCAGGGGAAAAGACCCTCTTCCCATATATACCACGCAAAAAAACAGGCAACACTATGTAGGAAGTGAAAAAAAAATCAGGGGTACTTTATTACCCTCAGTGGAATGTTTCAGCTCCGTTCACTTTCTCTTGAGAAAGGCTCCACTGGACGGAGCTGAAACGTTCCACTGAGGATAATAAAGTACCCCTGATTTTTTTTTTTTCACTTTACCTACTGCCTGTTTTTTGCTTTATAGATAGAAAACCGGGAAACAAGAAAAAAATAAGACCAAATACATGTAGGTTGGAAGAGTTAGGCTTCGTTCACATCTGCATCAGGGTTCCATTCTGACGTTCCGTCTGAGCTTCCCGTCCGAGCGGAACCCTGACTGAAACAAATGGAAACCATAGGTTTCCGTTTGCGTCACCATTCATTTCAATGGTGACGTATCCGGTGCAAATGGTTTCCGTTTTGTCCCAGTTGTGCAATGGTTCCGTTGTTTTGATGGAATGAGTACCATTTATGGACAGTGACTTCAGGAGTTTCCCCAGGGCCATTCCTCTGGCGACTTATCCTACTGTAGGCCATACAGTGGGATACGTTTTGGCTGAATTGAACAAAATCCAGGACATTAACCGGTCACGTGCCTGACACATGGTTTTGTTCACTGTAAATGACATCAGTACGAAAATAAAGTTAACTTTCCGTTGCCCAACCCTCAGTAATGGAGGAGGGCCCAGACTCCTTGGTTGTATGGGGCCCAGATATTCCTGATGGCGGCCCTGGTCTCACCCCACCAGCACCATGCGTAAGATTGCAGCGTACCGGTGTCTTCTGTGGCAGCCGTGGGCCTAATAAAGCCCCCCAGGTCTGCCTCTAAATGGTTAACGCCTGCTAGGCCATGCCAACACCGAATAATGCTAATAAAAATACAACTTGTCCCGCAAAAAACAAGACCTTATACAGCTGTGTCAATGCAAAAATAAAAAACTTAAAGCTCTTTGAATGCGACGATGGAAAAACGTAAAAAATAGCTTGGTCATTAAAGAGGCTCGGTCACCACATTATAAGTGCCCTATCTCCTACATAATGTGATCGGCGCTGTAATGTAGGTAAGAGCAGTGTTTTTTTTATTTAGAAAAACGATCTATTTTCACCGAGTTATGAGTGATTTTAGCTTTATGCTAATGACTTTCTTAATGCCCAACTGGACGTGTGTTTACTTGACAAAGTATCGGTGAGCAGGTTGCTGGGAAGCCGGGGACACTAACACCGCTGGCGTCAGTTCTATGCTGGCAGAAGCAGAGGACTAGATTCAGGTCGTGTCTTCACGTGTCATATGCGGCTAGGATGTGAATCTACAAATTGGCAGCATGAAGGGGTTAATATATAATATGTATAGTCTCGGGTGATTTTTAAGAGCTGATGACCATTGTGGTCCTATTTAGTGCTGGTCATTTGCTTGATATGTCCATTTTCTCTTCTGCTAGAGGAGATGTTGATACAAATCTTGCCTTTGACTTGTCATGTGGTGCAATTTGTGAATATAGCATTTTTATTTTCAGGTCATCATAAAGGACAGCCATATACAAGTGATGAGAAAGTAAAGAACTTTATCAAATGGATGAAGACTCAAAATGAGGCTGAAATTAAAAAGAAAACGAAAATTGGAGGCTATCATCCTTATCCACAAACCCCATCCACCTTTGCCAAGTTTTGTAATGAACGGAAAAGTTAGTGTTCTATTTATGTGAGCTATGCACCCGTGTGTCCATCACCGGACCAGGACAGATTTGTATCACCTGGAAGTAAATCGATAGAAATGACAGCCAGGTGCCTATCAAATGCCCAGGTCTGTCTTGGATGTGAGCATGTTCGGCCTAATAGGCTGCCTGTCCGTATATAACACTGGCCAGCATAATACACTGCACGACATAAGTAGTGCAGTGTATCATCTAAGCGATCAAACAATTGTACGTTCAAGTCCCCAATTGGACTATTTAAACATTATTATTTTTTTTTCTCTTTACATTTTTTAACCCCCCCAAAAAAACTTAAAAAACTATACAAAATTGATATAGCTGATTGCGTAATAATAAAATCACGTTCTTTATCCCATATTATGAATGCTTTGAACAATTTAATAAATGGGTATGAACCCCAAAATTGTGCCTTTAATAAATATAACTCTTCCAACTTTTAAAATGCAGAGGTGAAAAGACAAAAAATCGCTGCATCCTTAAGGCCCAAACTAGACCGCGTCGGTAATAGGTTCAGAACAATTCCCTGAACCATGCAGTCGTAGCTTGGCTTTCCTTCACACGGGGCAAAGATTCAGTTTAACCTTGTATCTAAATCCCCTGGCCAAGGCATAGTAGCTTGTTTGCGCCCCCTTTACTTACACCACTGAACCGTGTGCTGCTTGCAGGAGGATAAGAAATGGGGAGTTATTTGGCAGGCATCCTCCTCTGACACACTACATGACTTAATATTACTCGTGTATATGTTCTGTTTATAATTGAATTATTTTTAAATTTAATGGAAGAAATATGATACCATTTGTGTCTGTTAGTAATGTGAACACATCAACTATGGAAAATATTTATTTTTGCAGCAGAAGAAATCTTAACCACAATCGGGGAACTGAAGGCGATCGTTGAGAAGCTTCATTACAGGGAGCACAAGCGTGTTGCTGTTCAGGGTATTATTGCTGCTTGTACATTTGTGGAAAATGCCTCTAAAACAGAGATGGTATGTATATATTGTCTGATACTGAAACTATTTTAGGACAAACGTACCTTTTGAGTATAAAGCATGCCAAACAATTTAGCCTTCGTTCACATCTGCATCCGGACTCAGTTCATGGGTTCCCGTGAGATCTTTCAGTCAGGGGAACCCATGAACAGAAACCATAGGTTTCCGTTTGCATCACCGTTGATTTAGATCAGGGGTCTCCAACTCGGCGGGGTAAGTGGCCGCATATAGAAAAATGGGAAGTTGACGGGCCGCATTACTTTCAAATTTGATACAATACAAAATTATTGTTAATCAATTAGTTATTTGAACTACTATAACACTATATTACTATAATAATATTACATTACTATAATAATACCGCTAGGTTTAAAATTTGAGATTTCTCCACATGCTTATTTCAACAATCCAGTTTTCCAGTTTGTGTCCCTAAATGCAGTCCGGCGGCTCATTTGGCAGACACACATGTCAAGATTAGGCAGCCCCTTTTTAGATACTGCCGCAGTGCCCTCGGTGGATGCTACCGCAGTGCCCTCGGTGGATGCTGCCGCAGTGATGTCAGGGGCTTGCCCAGAGCTGGAGTCCCGGAGCAGAGCCGCTACTAGCACTCTGCCTGGGATTCCAGCTCTGCTCCTAACATCATTCTCCATATATGGACAGAGATGTCAGGGGCAACCCCAGAGCTGGAGTCCCGGGCAGAGCGCTAGTAGGCTCTTTCTGGGACTCCAGCTGTGCTCCTGACATCACTGGGACTCCTGCTCTGGGAAAGCCCCTGACATCATTGTCGATGTATGGACAGCGATGTCAGAGGCTTCCCCAGAGTCCCAGAGCAGAGCCTATACTAGCGCTCTGCCTGAGACTCCGGCTCTGGCGAAGCCCCAGACATCGCTGTTCATATGTGGTCAGCGATGTCGTGGAATTCCAGAGTCTCAGAGCCGCTAGTATAGGCTCTGCTCCGTGTCCCGCGGGCCGCGTGCTTGAGAACCCTGATTTAGATGGTGACGGATCCGGTGCAAATGGTTTTCGTTTGTCACCGTTGTGTAAGGGTTACGTCGTTTTGACGGAATGAATAGCGCAGTCGACTACAGTATTGAGTCCATCAAAACGACGGAACCCTTACACAACGATGATAAACGGAAACCATTTGCACCGGATCCGTCAACATTGAAATCAATGGTGATGCAAACTGAAACCTATGGTTTCCGTTTGTTTCAGTTTGGATTCCGTTCATGAGTTCCCCTGACTGAAAGCTCTGACAGAACCCATGAATGGAGTCCCGTTAAAGATGAAGGAATGCAAAAATATATTTACCCACACACAAGAGGAAATAAAATTATTTATACACAGGCAGTATGTGTATGCTATGGTTGCTAGCAAGCACTAATATAACTAATCGGAAAATAAAAACACCACATAGACTACGATCTTTTAATATAATTTTATTTTACTTGCCTATAGTGTGTTTTTTCGATATTTCTGTCTTTTTCTAGCAGGAGGAACGCAATGTACCAAACATTAGAAGCACAGAGCCAAGCTGTGAAGAGCAAATTCTCATCAGGAGCCCTGAAGTAGCGGAGCACTCCGGCAACAATTCAAAACGTTTTGCAGAACAGCTCACACCTCCGATGGAAACTTATGACCGGGTAAAGAGAAGGAAAAAACCAGACTCTAGAGTAGGCCAGTAAGTGAGGCTCTTTCTCTGTGAAATGTGCACTTTACTTTCCTAAGAGGCACTTAGTTGTACATTTTATTTTTTGGTATGTCTTTGGATTTCAGCCAATGCTGACACCCGAAACCACTTTTACATTTTATGATCACATGCAGTTATATAGCCACAAGTACATTACAATTAAAGATGTAGCTGGGGTGAACTTGTTACTGGACAGTTTCTTTTCCGCATCGTGTTGAATTCCTGAATTAAGATAAGAAACCACAGGTAAAATATGATCATCAATCGGAGTTGTGGGATGATTAACTCTGCTCTTGTGCAGTAATACAAATGACCTTGCTACCTCAGTGAAAATGCAGCATAGCTACGTTTATTTACTATGTGTAGTGATTAAAAACTCTCCTGAACTTGCAACTGGCATGACATAGCAGATTGTTACATTTCAGTGCAGTTTTGTGGTGCTAAACCAGAAAACTAAAATGGGAATTTCCCACATTTTGTTATTGCTCAAAACCAGAAAGCTACTTGGCCGCAGAGATGCCCTAACTTTAAACTCAACGCTCAAAGCTTGGTGATTAATTTCAATGTTCATAGTATGCATACATTATAGTAAGCCAGGTTGTACATGTTGTCATAGGAGGTTTATTATTTTTCTTAAGATATGCTCATGTCTTTAAAAACATTGTGCTCAGACCCATTTGCATATACTACTACTACTCATTTTGAATGCTAGCCGATCCTTAGCCATGTAGTTAAAGGGGAAACTGTGCAATGAAGAAATTAGAATTTCTATTTTGACCAGTCCAATGAAGCTTTACTTACAAATCACACTATTGCAGATCGGAATTTCCTCTGGACATCCGCATGACCGCACCAGTCGAGTGCAAACTCCGATCTCTAGGGACAGGAAAACACATAGAGGTTAAAAACTCCCCTTCTCCAGTGTTTGTGTCTGTACAGGACAGGTCTCAGAAGCTCCATAGAGGATCTCTCGAAGGGGGAGGCTCTGCGGTTTCCTATGGGCAGGGGAAATCTCCTGTGATGTGCAGCCATACTCGCTGCATTGGAGCTGGCAGGGGGTGCGTGGCCCTTCCCCCTTCAAAACCCTTCCTCCCCCACCCGGAATTACTTAGTCGGTGGGAGTGCCTAGTCCAGCATCAGGACGTGTGGCTATGCAATGTTTTTGTCGAAAGGTCAGGAGCATGGCTGCATCCTTGAACACTTCCTGCACCACCACTGTGCTGTCTGCGGTGCCTCAAGGGATATGGATAGACAGCAAGAAGGAAAGATGAATCACACTCACTCTGCTGCGACCACACATGATTTCAGGAGTCCTCTTCTATGTATACTTAATGAAAAAAGTGTCGGGTGTTTTGGCACCAGAATTGAAATTTTAAAAGCTCCCTGGGCTTTTTTTTGTCTCTTTGGTGTTTGTCTGCTACCTTCGTTCCTATAACTGACCCAGACAAGAATCCTAGCCCTGACTATGGAGCATGGCTCTGCTCCAGGCCCAGTAAGTTTGATGGCTTCTTTGGGCATTTTCCTTCTGGCATTGGGAATGTTGGTTGCCGGTCTTGTAGAATGCGTCCTTGTCCATGCAATAATTACAAGACTCCACAAATTGTATCGTAAATGTGGCGTCCGGGAAAAACGTCTGCTTGACTCTTGCAATAAGTCTAACAAGATGTCGATCCTCCCTCGGAATATGAATATAGTCTGTGTTTTTTTTGTTTCATTTGAATACTCTTCTCAAAGCCATTAGAAGTACTATGAAAATCAAAGAGGTGAATCGATCCCATACAATCCAGGATGAAATGTTTTGTGAGTCATGGAGCAAGACCCAAAAAAAGGATGTCCTATCCATAAAAATGTGATTTAAAATGGTTAATTAGGAATCTGCTACTCCAGAATTAAGTCTACTTTCCTTGGCACCTTAAAATACCCTCTTCATTTGAAAAGGAAGCTATTGATAACTTGGAGACCATTCAGAAAATTGATGTAGCAGTCGGCAAGGTTGCGAAAAAGACCACCTTACCATTTCCAGATGATTCTCAATTACAGGACCTGTTGGACTGACAGCCCGAGGGGATCCTGAAGATAATTTGGGAAACTTCTACAACTGTAATGCGGCCTAATGTAGCCAGGTGCCTGTTTATATGGCTGAACTGGTTGGAGAGACATTTAGTAGAGAAGACACCCAAGGAATAGATTGTGGGTTCTATTCCTTTGATTAAAATGGCAGCAGAGTTTCTAACAGACTTTTTTGTGGAAATGGTGGAGTTGGCAGCCAGATCAGCTATTCTACTGAAGCGGGGAGTTCACATAGGGTTTTTTTATGCGGAAACCGCATCTGAAACTACGCCAAAATATGGCTGAAAATGCCTCCCATCGACTTCAATTTTTTTTATAGCAAGCTATTTTAGCGACCTGCCCTATCTTCGGATGTTTAAGTCTCCCATTGACCTCAATGGGTGGCAGAGGAACAAGTTTTTGCTCCGTTTTTTGCCCGCGGCACTTGATAGCCGCGGCTGAAAAACGCTGCGAAGAACTCCGCAAACCGCGTGAAGGCAGATTTTTCAGAATTTTGAGGCAGATGTGGCCGAAGACTGCTAGAACAGCCCTGTGACTACAGTGTTGGTCAGGAAATATTGGTGAGGATCTTCTCGAAATTTCGGGCAGAGATGGTGTGGTCTCTGATTCAATATATAGCTATAATCCCTTACCTGAATCATTTTCTTTTAAAGGGAACCTGCCACATGTTTGGTTTGTATGCAGCTGAGATTTAGTGTTTTAGATCTGCCCTTGTCAAAAACAGACATTTCGGGAATATTTTGTAAAGAGGAGTCCAATGGCATTGGACGCATTGCGCACATGAAGCCGATGACCGTACACATCACTTCACTACTCGCGTGCAGTGTACGTTCCGCTACTTGTGCATGCCCCCGATGCCGTTCCCGGACTCCTCGGTAAATTGTAAGTTACTTTACTAACTATTCCCATAATGCCTATTTTTGACGTGGTTAGGTTTGGAATACCAGACCCCAGCTGCATAACAGCATGCTGGTGATTTAGTGGCTCCAAACCTAGTGCTATATAGGTTCCCTTTAATTTCAGATGATCATCAATGATGAATACCCATCTTCAGAAAGTCTGCTGTCTCTTCAGAAGATTGGCGTGGATCATAAACACAAAAAAGTCAAATGTGATCTCTGTGTTAGAAGATATTCTTGCAACTCCTTGTTGGACATGTCTTCTCTTTGAAAAGTCAAGATCGACTTAACAAGCAAAAGAATATCTTCTTTCCAGTCAAAGAAGAAAGTTGCTATCAGAAAGCAATGATCATCCTGGGCCTTACCACATCTCGTGTTCAGGCCCAGACTCATTCCAGACCTCTTCAACTCCAAGTTCTGTCACTTTAGGACAAGATCAGACATTTGGACTTCAAGATAACGATCTCTTCAGTGCTCAGAAATTTTCTAACATGGTGGACCGTCGCAAAGAATCTAGAGAAGGGCCTTTTTTTCAGAATCCAGCCCCATCCTCACGTTAACCACAGACTTAAGTGCTTGGGGTCACATATTTTGGAAGCCTCCTTTCAGGGGAGATGGACTTCAGACCTAAATAGCAGGTCTTTTAAATACAAGGAGAGCCTTCAGGGAAACAGGTCCTCTGTTGAGAGGGAAACCATTCAGAATTTTCTCATTGTAGCAGCAGCATCTTTTATCTTCAGACAAGGGGGGGGGGGGGAGTAGCTGTTGCCTGCTAGCCTTTTCCTAAGTGACCTGCCAATAGGCAGATTTGAATCTACAATCCTTGTAAGCTATTCAACTCAAAGGCTCTCTGAATGTGAAAGCCGGCTTACACAGACTAGATCAACGAGGGAGGTCACCAAAAGTGTTCGGCCATATTGTGAATCAATGGTGTCTGCTTCAGGTAGATCTTTTTGCTTCAAAGAGGGTTTACAAAGTGAAAGCCACCTTTTCCCTAGATCGAGAAGGGGCAGCGAGGGCAGATGCTCTTTCTTAGCCCATTCTTGGACAAAAGAGCTCTCCTATGCCTTCCCTCCGTTAACTCTGGTCTCAAACTCACGAAAGAGCTACACTCTTATTCTGGTGGCCCCTTATTGGCTGCGCAGAAGTTGGTTCAGACTTCTGAAGCAGCGATCAGTCCAACACCCTCTACCTCTTCAGTGCAGTAGAGATCTGTTATATCAGGGGCCCATTACTTATCTAGATCCAGAAAGTCTACAACTGAATTCTGAGGGGGCGAGACTAAAACCAAGGATTTCTGACTGGGTTAGTTCCACCATTCTGTTCTGTTGTAAAGCGGTCACGTCAAAAAATCTATTGTAAGGTTCTGAAAACTTGATCGAACTGAATTAGGGTCATAAAAATGCTCTCATTTCTGCAAAACTATTTAAAAAGGTGCTAGACAGAAGACCTTTTTCCAAAGTCCAAATTTAAGCCATCCGCTCCATCCGTGAAGTAAGACTTGTGGACTTTTCTTGGGTTAAAAAGTTTATGAAACTAAAATTTTAAAAACTTTTGACGTGTCATAGTGATATGTCTAAAGTTTTGATCAGTGGGAGTCCAATCACGGAGACCCCCACCTATCGCTAAAATGAAGCAGCAGAAATGCCCATGAGCGATGTGGAGCTACATGCACACGTGTATTTTGCTGTGTAAAGTATGTAGCAAAACTGCAAGAAATTTGCAGGAAAAGAACGCACCCGAAGGTGCGGTTTTTGGTGCGTGTTTTACATTTTGCTGCGCAAATAGCTGTGTTTTCATGCTGCATATTTCTTTAGAACTACAGAGATAGAATTTGCAAGCGGAATCACCAGATAAATTGACATGCTGCGGTTTCTAAAATACGCACCCGCGGGTCAATTACATACTGTAAAATACTGCAGCGTGGACATGATTACCTAGAATCTCATACGCTTCCTGGTACTGTATTATGCTGCGGTTTTGCTGCATGTGAATATGCGTGGCAAAACTGCACGTAATACACAATGTGTGCATTCTGCCTAAATGTAAGAATCCAAGCACATATCCTCTCTAAAGGTGGTTTTGCATAGGAAATAATCGCCTGTGTTTAACCACCATCAATGAGCGCCTGTTTGAAAGTACAGCTTGTCGATCAGTGCTCGAATTATCCATTCACAAGAAGCATTGATCCTTAAGTATGGAGACGAATGATCGTTGTTCCGTTCATTCCCATGCATCATATCGGCAGCACATCTCCCTATTTACACAGGGAGATGTGCTGCTGTTTAGCGACCGTTATTTTGCCCGCATAGAAGATGCGATCACCGATGAACGAGCATCTGTGCGATCATCGACTGATCTTAGCCCTGTTTACACAGGGCAATGATTGGGAATGAGCATTCGTATGAACACTCGTTAGCCCATGTAAAAGAGCCATTATGGTAAAGATCCTGCATCACCCCCTGGGGTCACTGGAATGCTGTACAGCAGGAGAGATGACCGTAACAGGCTGTTATTCCATATTTTTTTTTTTTTTATTTGTATTTTTTTCCTGTAGCACATTCATCCGCACTTAGGGTAAATACTGCGAATTTTCCACAACCGATTTTAGTCGTGGAAAATCTGCAGCATAATACAGTAGCCGCAGAGTGAATGAGATTCGAACAAATCTCATCCACACGTTGCGTAAATGATCAGCGGAAAAAAACGCTCAAACTGACCTGTGCTGCAGTTTTTTAATTGCAATTGTATTTTGCGTAATCGCTGCTTTTTGGTTTCGGCTTTTTCCCCATTGAATTTCAATGGGGTGATAAAACCCACAACAAATAGCAGATGTTGCGATTTCTGCGGTGAAAAAGCTGCGATCCCGCCACAAAAATCACAACTCAGAAAAAAATAAAAAATCTTACACGCAATTCTGTGCTGCTTTGTCCAGCCCGGCCTCCTCGGATGACGTTTCATCCCACGTAACCGATGCAGCCTGTGACTGTGTATTAAGATGTGTTATGAACAGAGCCAGATGTTTTCAAATGCTTTCCTTTTAATGTGATCCATTACTGTTTGGCATTTCAAAAAGAAATGGCTATGCTATTGCCCTCTGCTGGAATCCATTTCTGTTACAAAATATATGGAGGGAACACCGACCATAAATGCAGCTGTATCAAGATATCACTTGATTAATAATGGCGCCTAACTGACTTTGAGCTCTTAGAAAAAGTTGTGAAAAACTCTTTGAAGATCCACCATTTCTACAGCCCTGTTGTATTACAGGGATTCACAAAATGATCTTCAATGTCTCTCCTTTTTTTTCTAAAGTTAGTTGAATGTAGCATTTTTTTCACTGAATTAAATGAAGGCCTACTCCATAATATAACATCTAATAACTCTATTCATCTCCGATTCAGAGGTTCAGTCTTCATTTCCGTCCAATTAAAAAATAATAAAAGTAAAAGCGGATGCCACTTTGAAGTCGATAAGTGATCAGACATGGACGTGCATCACAATTCTTTGGCAGAGCAACTTTCTGAGGTTCTGAGGTTTGCCTCCGATCACTCTGTATAATTCGTAGAATATAATATCTCAAACTGGCAAACCTATAACGCTTCAGAGTTGTATATAGCATCTGGTTAATAATGAAATAAAAACCGTAACTAGAAGTGGTGACATTTTTCCAAGACACAGCTGGGAGCATGACCAATAAATGTATTTATATTCAATTTGTATTAACTTTTTTTTTTTTTATAAGTACGGTTTCTGAACCAGAGAATAGCCCAGTCATGCAGCACTTAGGCCCATGTGTGGACATCCGCTCTCGGGAATCGCAAAATTTTGAAGGTAATTTTGTCTCCATTGTGTGTGTGACACAACTTTAGCATAGGATTCTGTGTAGGACATACCGGTAGTTCTTTCAGATTAATCCTTACAAAAATCTAAATTTGCCCATTTTTATTTGTGCATCACTTTGTATGTAAAGAAAGCTGTTTGACTAGCTACACATCTGTGTAAGGCCCCATGCACACAACCATAATTTTGATCCGCAATTACAGATCCGTAATTGCAGATCAAAGTATGGATCCATTAATTTCTATGGCCCACGGACACATTCCCGTATATTTACGGGCCATAGCAAGCAACTGAATAAAATAGGGACATTTTTAGATTTTACGGATCGTGCTCCTATACTTTATAATGGGAGCGCGGGTAACTGTCTGCAGGGTCGTGTGCAGGGGGCCTTAACATTTTTGGTTCTGACAGATGTTTTTAACGGATCAAAGCAAACCTAATAGACTTAATGGGATCCATGAAGCGGGTTGTTTTTTTTTTATTATTTTTTTTGTTTCTTTGTTTTTTATAGTGTAACAGATTGTTATTCTGTATGGCAAAAACAAGATGGAACGGAGGCCAACTGGAGCCAGTTTATGGCATTCGCCATCAGAAATGTCCATGGGGACATTAATGGAAAATTATACTTTAAAGAATCCCTCTCCTGAGGGGTAAAGCTTGAAGGGGTATTAAGCTGCCACTTGCTATGGCCTGATCACTAGGAGATGCTAGTCATTGGACGTCCGACTGCTGAAACCCCCACCAGGGAACGAAAGTGACATGAAGCATTCAGTGTTTTCTCTGCACAGTGCTGCTCCCAGTCAGGATGTGGCACTGTGTAGGGGACATTTTAGAAGGAGCTGTGGTGCTCCATAGAAGTCCCAGCGCTTACACCTCCACTGTTTAGCAAGTCACTTGTTACGGCCAGAATAGTCCTTTAAGAAAACACATTCAGAAAGCAGGAGTCTGTAAAGAATATAAGCAAAGCAATTGCCCCTTTGTGCCATGTGATTGACAGACAGATTGTTACCATCTTCATGCAGGTTAATGTTATTTCTCAAGTGGTCCATGTTCAGAGATGTTTCCTATGTATAGTGACCGATTCCTCGACTAACCGTTTGTCTTGCATTATTTTTCTATACATATGCAGATCAAGGCATGGGAACTGGTCTAACAGAAAGTGAAAAAAGGGGTGAAACCTCATGTCCTAGATTATCCTGGGAAAATCCCTTGTGGTCTGAAGTTAAGCACACTGTAAAGGAACATCTATACTACAGCAAGTTCTATCCAGAAAGCTTGGCTAAAAAATTGGATTACAGAAACAAGGAAATTCTGATGCAGCAATATAATGTTTATCCTGCAAAAGTCACAAACCTAATAAGACCTTGCCCCAGCTTTACCAGTGACAGCAAGCTTGGCCACTATGAACTGACCATACTGGGTAAGGCATAAAACCGACTATACAGTAAAACTGTCCTTTTTTCAGTACAGATTTTTTTTTATGTTCATTGCTTTTGTCCAGTTTTATTTCAGGATTCATTTTAAAATAAGTTTACAGTATTTTTAATTCAGCATCAATGGGATGGATGGATTATGAAGTCTTCTACTCGATCATGAATGTGGAAAATTGAAGGCGCTGTCTAATTCTAGTTGATGATAAAGTTTTTAATAGACCGCAATCATAAACACATAGAATTATCTATCTGTATGTATGTGAGATCTGTGAAATCATACTGCACCAATCCCACCTACTTTCAGCTGCTCAGCTTGTAAACACTGGGCACAACATAGCGGTAACCAGTACAGAATGAGGACGTTTTTTAAATTTTGACATCATTCTTCCTATAATAGAGAGAAACGTGTTCATTAACATTGGGCGGGCAGAGGAAGCTCATAAATATGCCAAACTCCAAGCTCACATCCTACTGCAACAAAAAGCTGTAAATTGATCAAAACTATAACCTATTTCCACATAGAAAATCCTTTCTAACCAATCAGCAGCACTGACCGATGCTACCTGCTGTGACTCCAGAGAACCAGGAAGTGCTGTCTTTCCAGTCCCGTTAGGCACTTAGGAGATTGTCTAGTGGATGTCCTTTTACCCACCAGTATAACTTTATTAGGGTATTGTATTGATACTCTTATTTTAATAGGTCTGTCATAGTGACTGGTTCTCTTTAAGATTCAATAAAAGGGTGGACTAAATCCCTCTAAGGCGGAGTTCACACGAGCATGTTACGTCCGTAATGGACGGAACGTATTTCGGCTGCAAGTCCCGGACCGAACACACTACAGGGAGCCGGGCTCCTAGCATCATAGTTATGTACGACGCTAGGAGTCCCTCGCTGCAGGACAACTGTCCCGTACTGTAATCATGTTTTCAGTACGGGACAGTAGTTCCATGGAGAGGCAGGGACTCCTAGCGTCGTACATAACTATGATGCTAGGATCCCGGCTTCCTGCAGTGTGTTCGGTCCAGGACTTGCGGACGAAATACGTTCCGTCCATTACGGACGTAACATGCTCGTGTGAATCCAGCCTTCGAGTACTGCAGTCTCTCTTCTCCTCAGATTACACTTATGAGTAGATTTGTAATGTTAAATGATCCTGTGTTTTCTTTTCTACAGGTATAAATCAGAACATAGCAATAGATGTATCTTTACCAATGTTTGAAAACGTCAGTGTATTTGGTATGAACTGTCTGCCGAATCACCTCCAATCTCCTGGATCAATTAATAATGATGAAATTCATCACCGCCATTGGCTTTCTCTTAGAGGTAAGACTGTCTACTTGTCTTATTGGAGCTATTTAAAGGAACAGTGTCACGAAAAAAAAACATTTGATATCAATTTGCATTTAGTGTTTTATTATAAAATCTTTTATGTGTGTGTGTTTTTTCTTTTTTCTAACTTTTACTTCACTATGGGGGCTGCCATGTTGTTTTTCATCTCTGTATGTGTCGATTAACGACACATACAGACATGGAATACGGCAGCTACAGTCCATAGGAGTCAATGAACGGGACCCGTCCCATTGACTTTGCACTATGGCTCTGTCCTGCGCAGACGCAGGTCAGAGTCACACAGAGCAGAGCAGCTGTTTGCAGGGAGAGAGCAGGCGCCATCTTGAAGACCAGCTGCACTGCAGGTAAGATGTGCGTCTCTGCATGTCCCACTCTCTCTCTCTCACAGACCCCCGCTCTCGTGACCCCCGACGGCCCCCCCTTGTGTGAAGGACACATGAAGAAACTGTTCTGGGAAAGCACTGAACGATAAATCTCTAGTTGTGCTGAGACTGTTTGGGGATGTGACTAATGAACCTCTCAGTCTCAGCACAACTAGAGAGATTTATCATTCAGGGGTCTGGGAAAGCTGGGTGACCACCATTACCCCTCATACTGGAGTGTGAGAGGTTCATTAGTCACATCCCCAAACACACTCCACTAGGAGGGGTAATGGTGGTCACCCAGCTTTCCCAGACCCCTGAACAATAAATATCTCTAATTGTGCTGAGACTGAGCGGTTCATTAGTCACATTCCCAAACAGTCTCAGCACAACTAGAGAGATTTAGGGTATGTTCACACGGCCAAATTTCAGACGTATACGAGGCGTATTATGCCTCGTTTTACGTCTGAAAATACGGCTCCAATACGTCGGCAAACATCTGCCCATTCATTTGAATGGGTTTGCCGACGTACTGTGCAGACGACCTGTTATTTACGCGTCGTCGTTTGACAGCTGTCAAACGACGACTCGTAAAAATACAGCCTCGTCAAAAGAAGTGCAGGACACTTCTTTCAGACGTTTTTGGAGCTGTTTTCTCATAGACTCCAATGAAAACCGCTCCAAAAACGGACGTAAAAAACGCCGCGAAAACGGCGCGAAAAACGCCGCGAAAAATTCGAGTTGGTAAAAAAACGTCTGAAAAGCAGGGTCTGTTTTCCCTTGAAAACAGCTCTGGATTTTCAGACGTTTTGGTTGACTACGTGTGAACATACCCTTATCGTTCAGGGGTCTGGGAAAGCTGGGTGACCACCATTACCCCTCCCACTGGAGTGTGAGAGGTTCATTAGTCACATCCCTAAACACTCCAGTATGAGGGGTAATGGTGGTCACCCAGCTTTCCCAGACGCAGATATAACCAGGAAAGGGCTGGATGGACGGGCTGAGGGTGCACAGGGTTTTTGGTGATCCCCCTCTGTCATGTGATCGGACCTAGGTTACCGGTTCATCAGACGGGGTTCATGTGACTATAACTCTGTCCATAACAAGAGACAGTGCACTCAGGACAAGCCCTGCCCTCATGCCGTAGTTGTGGTTCTGTCTGCAGTGATGTCGGTGGGTGGCTCTGACACCCGCCTCCCCCGTTGGGTCATCTCAGGACAGAAGGGGTGTCTGGACTGGAGACACAGCGCCGCACCTGTCCTCAGGTCGTGTCTGGTATTGCAGTTCACCTCCATTGAAGTGAATAGGACAGAGTTGTAATACCACACACGATCTGAGGACAGGTGCGGCACCATGTTACACCTCGATTTACGCCTTAAAAGACGGCTCCAATACGTCGGCAAACATCTGCCCATTCATTTGAATGGGTTTGCCGACGTACTGTGCCGACGACCTGTAATTTTACGCGTCGCTGTCAAAAGACGGCGCGTAAAATAACAGCCTCGGCAAAGAAGTGCAGGACACTTCTTGGGACGTAATTTGAGCCGTTTTTCATTGAATTCAATGAAGAACAGCTCCAAATTACGGCCGTAATTGACGCCTCACAAAACGCGAGTACGAGCAATTACGTCTGAAATGACGGAGCTGTTTTCTCCTGAAAACAGCTCCGTCATTTCAGACGTAAATGCAGTTAGCGTGTGCACATACCCTAAGAGTATGTTCACTCACAATGTTTTCAGCTGAAAAATCGGAAGCAGAACGCCTACAAGCATCTGCCCATTGGTTTCAATGGGAAATACGGCGTTCTGTTCCGACAGGGCGTTTTTTACGTGGTAGTTTTCCAAAAACAGCACGTAAAAAGACGCCCGACCAAAATGAAGTGCACATCACTTCTTGGGACGTTTTTGGAGCCGTTTTTCATTGACTTTATAGAAAAAAGCTCCAAAAACGGCCGTTAAAAAACGCGAGTTTGATTAAAAAATGGCTGAAAATCAGGAGCGGTTTTCCCTTTGTTTAGTAAGCGTGTGAACATACACTTAGCCTTTTGGTGTGTCCTAGAACACACCCAAAATGGCTGACGGACACTGCTTAGGAATTTGAAGACACCTTTACCTGGCTTGTGAGAGGGGGGGTGAGGTTCCCTCCCACATTTACAGCAGCTGTGAGTCGGGTTGCTTTGCCTTATTCACCTTGCTGTAATTCTGGGAAGTGCTCCCCCTGGTGGCCAACATTGGAAAACATGTCAAATTATTATTTAATTTTTAATACTTTCCACCATACGGAAAAAAAAAAAAAATACAGCAAAAAACTTAAAAAATATAATAGAAATAAGTAACGACACTTAAAAAAAAAGGTTTAATTTGCGACACATTCCCTTTAAGGAACGTCTGTCACCAAAATGCCCCTGCTCTGTATTTGGAACAAGAATTATAAAATGATAAATATATTCAGTGATTATGATACATACGAATGCTTGTTCCGGATTTTTGACCCGTGTAAACAGGGTAACTATCAGCCGATGAACAAGCAAACACTCGTACAGACTTCATTGTATCTTTTATGCAGCTAAAAAAAATGGTTGCTGGTCGGCAGCACACCTCCCTGTGTAAAAAGGGAAATGTGCTGCCGACATGATGCAAGTGCATGGGGACAAGCAATCCTAGCAACAATCGTCCCCCTACTAAACAATGATCGCTCTGTTTAAAGGGAGCAACGAGTGTAGTTTCTATCAGCCCTCGTTTTAAAAGTGGTAAACACATGCGATCTAATAACCTTTTAGGCCCTATTCACACAACAGGGATTCCCAACCATGTAACAGCCGTTTTTTGAACGGCTGTCACACGGCTGCAGTAAGAACAATAGACCCCAAATAGGGCTATTCACACGGCCGATTTTTGACGGCCTGGTAAAACGGGCAGTCAAAAGATGGAGCATGCACTATTTTCAGCCGTTCTCCCGGCCGCACGGCTCCCATAGAAGTCTATGGGGCCGTGTAAAGCACGACTGTCACTCAGATGGTGCAAAGAGGCGCTAAAAAGGTAAAATATAGTTTTTACTTGAATGTTCACAAGGGGAATACTTAAAAAAAAACTTTAAAGCCCCAAAAAATGGTAACCGATGCACTTTAAATGCCCAATAACTGAGTGCTACATTACCCAGAAAAGCAGACACACAACTTTAAACTGTAGAGTAACTTTATAGATGCATTGCCCAGTGCTGCATTTACTATACTGCAGTCTTTATGGCTGAAATCTTCCAGCATTATTTGCCCGGTCATTGTCTGCACAGATCTTGCTCTAGTGATTTATATTGTAGGAAGTATAGAGCACACTAAAGTTTTGTATGTTCACAGAAGGTAAAATACACATATAGAAATAAATACTTCCTTAAAAAAAAAAATTGTTAACCTGTAACGGTAAAAATCTGTACAATATAGTTAAAGGAGACCTCTTCATTCCGTTCCATTGGAGTTATAGAAACTGCAAAGCGTGCTTGTTTCCATACCTCCCATGGAACACAATGGAGAGAGCTGTAGTGTTATCTCTCAATTCCTTCTCCGCCTGGATTTGGAGGGTCAGGCCCTGGGACCTGCACCTCTTACACATTTATGCCATAAACTTGTGAGTTGGGAATACCCATTTAAGGCCCAAATTGGCTTTGACCTGATGGTGTTCAGTAATGATTGACTGGATAGGCAGAGATGGAGAACTCGGGAGCAGTCGGTTTGAGTGAATTGCCACTTACGAAATGTAGAAGTGCTGCAAGAAATTGTTAGTTTTTCACCAATGCTTTATTACTACACTAAATGGTTGCACTTATTCCTTTTCAGGTGAGTTAGCGGAATATGAAAAAACACGGGACAGACTCCATGTCATCTGCATCTTGGACATATGTCATCTTGGAGGAAGCAAAGTGGAAGTTTGCTTAAACCGTGCTTACTATCCCATTGTAAACAGCAGTGATTAAATTCTATACAGCATTACTATGTTGTTTTCTGATGCACTTTGTCATATATCATTTTGAATACTTGATAAATGATTTGTAGGGATTTTATTTTGTAATAATTACTGCCCTTTTTTAAATCTATTTATGGTGTGATGTGGATCATTATCACCTCAATTTTTATATTAAAAAGTCCCTGAAATATCTTGGTTTTTTAAATGTATTTTTGATTCATTTTATAGTTTGTTTGTTTTTTTCAAGCATGTTGCGGACTCACTATTTTAGTAAGCCTATTTTAATGTATAATCTTTATTGATGTGTATCTAACTTTATGTTTATTTTCTAAGAAACTTGATAAGGTTATGGCGCTCTTTAGTACATGGCACCATTCTTTATTCCCTCATGCACATACTAGGGGGAGCTGCACACATATTTATTTATACAATTCACATTAACTTTAACTGGAATCTTTATAAATACGCTGTGGCTTTCTCTAGTGTCCGGATACGTCTCTGTAAGCCAGAACGGAGAGTGTCGTTTAAATGCCACCGCATGAGAAATGTTTGGCCAGATGTGACTTCCCGTGGCCATAAGTCGCTGGGACTTAGAGAAGAGGTTAGAAAAATCACTAACCCCTATAAAATTATATTATGAAATTATTTAGAACAGAAGTTTGGATCTATTTAAATAAAACAAAACGACTAATCATTACACTAATCACTTCACCACACTTGACCACCAGGGGATGCAGCCGTCAACCACTTTACTGCCCAAAATCACCATGTATTAGTGGCACTCGGCTAACACTGTTTACAGTAATCACAATAAATACTGGATGTTGTTGCGTACGATGAATGACACCTTAAACTCCCATTCGGGGAACATTGAAGTAACATAGTGGTTGTAGCATTGGTCGGCAGGCGCCATAATTGGCAAACGGTGTAAGCTGTTGAACAGCAGCCCTCTTCATTAAAGGGGTCTTTCTAAACATAGAATTCCTATAGAAAGGTATACTGCTGGCTATAATGGAGCTGTCATTGGGTGCACTCTGGCTGACATATGGGCGTGTTATTTGTGTAATGTATAGTGACGTAATGTATTTGTACACTATGACGGTTCTTTACGTACTGTTTGGCGCTAGTTATGTACAGTATGGTGGCATTGTCTATGTACACTGTATAGCGATATATACTGTACAATATGGGCACTGACAATTGTCTACCATTGCATCTATTTATTTGCATATACGCACTGCATACCCGTACCCATGAGCCCCATCCCTTCACAAAATCATGTGTATGCCCTTGAAAGAAACTCTGTAGCCTTATCAAGAATATTAAGGAAACGCTCCAAATTTGTTCTTAGAAAAAAATGTGTAAAGATTTATTTTAAGTAGTAAATTACAATACAATTTACATTGTATTACCTTTGTACTATATTGCATATTGAGTAGATAGTCTACCTTTTTAAGCTTCAAGTAGATCACCATCATTAAAGCCAAGCTCCATTTCTGGGTTACTTTTGACGACTGTGTGGCACTTCAAGAATATAGGTACTTTGCACTAAATATCCTTTGCCTCTATTGGTCCTGTGGCTCTGAAGTCGACAGCAAAGGCACTGGCCGTAACAGCCAAGAAGATGTGATGTGCTTCCTAACTGAGGAATTGCAGTTAGTTTTTATTAGTCGGCTCCTGAACATTTCTGTTCAAGCTTGTTGCCGCCAGGATTCAAAGTAAAGTTTCATGATTCTTTTATGTAAAGTGCCTTTATTGAAGATTAAAAAAAAGTGGTGACTTTTTTTTATATATTTTTTTTTTATCACATATTTACATTGATATGTCATTTGCTAAATATTTATGTATTATTTATTGGACACTAAAAAGTGATGTTTTTTTTTGTTTTTGTTTTTTAAATAATAAGTGATATTTCCATAAATAGGAATTTTTATCACTTCTAAAAAAAATGGTGCAGGTTTTTTTTTTGTTTTTTTTTGTATGCAGTAAATTTATATTTGTTATGTATTTCATCTTTTTTTTTTTTTTAAATTTTGTAGTCACTAATAAAATGGAGTTTGCCGACTGCTGCCAATAAAGTGTTGCATAGAAAACTACAATTTTGTGATGGCTCTTTTTCCCAATTGCTAAGAATGAATTTAGAGTTACCACAGACCAATACAAAGCGAGCTGAGCTGGGTCCACACATAATGATCTTGTTTCTAGTCAGACCAAGTAAACGGGTCTGTATACTTTATACCCTGCAGACTGCAAATGTCATGATCTACTGATGGGCGTTGTCAATGTCTGAAAATTTTAAGGCTACATACAGTGACCTTTTCAGGGGCCCCAGAGCCCCCTTTACTATTTGTGTTCTGCTGATCCATGCATAGAACTTCAAAAATCGAAGTGACCTGAACCATTTATAAGATTGAGTACATAAATATGGAATATAAAAGATTTATAGTTGCCTAGGTTTGAAAAAAATGTTTCCATAAGGTCCTTCCTTTTACAAACCTAGATGTTTTATCCAGTGGAAGACAAAACAAAACCCTGTAAGATTTTATCCAGTTTTGCCTTATCGGGAAATGAGAGAAGGGGTCCTAAATGGGTCGTCCAAGGAATTTTAAAAAACGAAAACATTTACGAACATCGGGAAAATAGATTTAAAAAATACCTGTTCGATTACCCGCGCTCAGGTGGTCCTGACTATCTCTGTTGATTTGCAGTGATCGCATGCTTTTCATGCACATAACATAAGATTTTGGTGTGTATCTGTAGGTATTATTGTCCAGTCACCCAGAAGACCATTTGTGAGGTCAGACACTGATGTTGGAGGTGAGGGCCTGGATCGTATTCTCGGTTCTAGTTCATCCCTAAGGTGTCGGATGGGATGGAGATCAGGGCTCTGTCTAGGCCAGTCAAGTTCTTCCACACCAAACTCATCCAACCATGCCTTTATGGACCTTCCTTTGTGCACTGGGGCACTGTCCTGCTGGAACAGAAAAGGACCAAACCTCAAACTGTTGCCACAAAGTTGGAAGCTACTATTGTCCAAAAAGTCTTGGTGTGCTGAAACATGAAGATTTCCCTTCACTGAAACTAAGCGGTCCTAGGCCAAACCCTGAAAAACAACACCATAGCATTATCCCTACTCCACCAAAATTTACGGTTGGCACAATGCAGTCAGACCGGTAACATTCTCCTGGAATTTGCCAGACTCCTCCATCAGACTGCCAGATAGAGAAGTGTGATTCAACGCTCCACAGAACAGGTTTCCACTACTCCAGAGTCAAGGGGCGGCGTGCTTTACACCACTCCATCTGATGCTTGGCATTGTGCTTGGTGATGTAAGGCTTGCATGCAGCTTTTTGGCCCTGGAAACCCATGCCATAAAGCTACCAGGGCACAGTTTTTGTGCTGATAATGCCAGAGCAAGTTTGAAACTCCGCAGTTGAGTCAGAAGGCGATCACTACTTTTATGTACCTCAGCACTCTGCGACCCTGCTCTGTAACTTCACGTGATTTAACACTTTGTGGATGAGTTGCTGTGGTCACTAAACTGTTGCACGTTGCAATAATATCACTTATTGTTGATCATGGAATATCTAGGAGGGAAGAAATTTCACAAACTGACCTGTTGCAACAGTGAGGTCCTATTACAGTACCACACTGGTATTGAGTGAGCATTTTCGAACGACCCAAGCTTTCCCAAATGTTTGGAAAAGCGACTGCATGGCTGGTGTCAGATTTTATACACCTGTGGCAATGGGACTGAATAAAACACCTGAATTCAATGACTAAGAGGTGTGTCCTAATACTTTTGTCCATATAGTGTATATTAAATAAATGGGGGCCTAGGTGCAGCTACACTTTCTCTACTTATGTGCCTATGAGACTGCTTAGGCTGGGTTCACACAACCTATTTTCAGGCATAAACTAGGCGTATTATGCCTCGATATACGTCGACAAACATCTGCCCATTCATTTGAATGGGTTTGCCGACGTACTGTGCCGACGACCTGTCATTTACGCGTCGTCGTTTGACAGCTGTCAGACGACGCGTAAAATGACTGCCTCGTCTAAGAAGTGCAGGCACTTCTTTGAAACGTAATTTGAGCCGTTTTTCATTGAATTCAATGAAGAACAGCTCAAGATTACGGGCGTCAATGACGCCTCGCAAAATGCGAGGAGGAGCATTTACGTCTGAAACAACGGAGCTGTTTTCTCCTGAAAACAGTCTGTAATTTCAGATGTAAAAGCCAGTTATCGTGTGCACATACTAACTCTACAAGGGGAGGAGAAGCAAAGTAGGAGGCATTTGATTAAATCTGAGCACTGTGCAAAGCCCTAGCCTCACACTAGGAATATGTATTTTACTGCAAAGCCATGCAGGGAGATGTAGAAGAACCAAAAAAACACAACATATCTGGCTGCACTATATTCAACATACACTCCCTCAGGCAGCTGTGGTTTTTTTTTTGTGTTTGTTTTTTTTAATGATCGGTACACATTAACGTTGGAGTTCACACATATTTGCTAAACTTGCAGAAACAAACCCTGTATACTATTGTCGTGGAAGTCAATGGCTCAAAATATAGTAGACTGAAATTTAGACGAGTGTTCCAACAGACGCTCACGGCAGGAACTTTATCCAGCATCCTAATCGTGAGATTTCATATCGATTTATTTTTGTAAATGTTTTTTTTTATATTTATATATATATATAAAACACAGATGCTGCTGGTATGCTCAAAATACTCCTCCTTGAGGTTTATTGCCAAACTCCATTATAATATCATTCAAAAAGGGTGTAGGCTTGAGGTTAACTAATCAGACAATGTGACAATATATCATATTCAGCCAATAGCAGACCATAAGAATATTTAAAGTGCATAATTATAATTCTTCTTTAAAATGCTGACATCCGGTAACACCTGGAGGCAAGCATATAATGGGGTGTTAGTGGTTTGTTCTCATGGGGGAATTTGTTGTGATAATGAGAAATAGTTGCACTTTATTTCTGGGCGTTCAGCCAACCCACTACAATGGGGTATGAAGGACATATTATGAACACATGAAGATAAGACATTTCTTTGAGAGTCCTCCAGAATTATAGAGGAAAGGTCATTACAAAATGGAGAATACATATCTTAGTAATTCGGCATCCTGCTTGATAATGCATAATGTCATTTAATACAGAGAATATAAGCAACTAAACCATCCTTCACAAACCCCCCTTTTTCTCATATTAAATTACAGAAATTTATATATTATGATTATAAACCTCAAACAATATATCAATAGGGCCACAACTAATAATATAATGCCATCACCCATTAGGTTTGAGTATAGGGTCCCACCAGTGCATTAACAAGTCCTCCACATCGTCATACTCTTCGGTCTTCTGCTCCTCACTGACTGTCGCCCTTAGGGTAACCCACACAATTATGGTGTCGACTGTACGGTGGTGTCCAGTGGGGGATTTATTATTACCCTCCTCCTGGTCACTTACTTATTAAAACACTTGGATGCTGCTAACGGGTTCACTCAGTTTTTTTGGTCTTTGCTATACTTTGACCTTTGCTGATGTCATCAAGACTTGGCTTGGTCCTTCTCATCTGTCAGACACACTGTCTCTTTTTGTATACATCACTCGGCTCTACTGTGAGCCTGGGGTGAGTTCCCACGTAGACGGATTAGCGGAGGTTTATTGTGACTACCACAAACCCTCTGCATCTGTCCTCTTCCTCCGGTAAGTTGCTTGTCTGCACGGCTGCTTAGAATTGTGATACTGCCATCCGTTCAGGACAAGCGCGTTGTATTGGCTCAGGCTGCGCCTGCCACATCTCAGTGATGGAGTTCATGTTAAAAGTCTTTTAGTTCATGTTTACTGGCACTTTCTGGGGACCCTCAACCCTTGTTAATTGTTAAAATAAATGCTAGTCTGGTGATAACATTTACATAATATAAAAATTGTACTAAGTACATACAATAACAATGTCAGGCCCTTAAACTAAATCAAACACACACCTTTATATAAGAAAAACTTCTCTGTCCCAATGGACAGGGCACCTAGAAAATGTGTTAGGGGGGGGGCCGTCGGGGGAGGGGGCCCGTCGGGGGTCACGAGAGCGGCGGTCTGTGAGATAGAGAGTGGGACATGCAGAGACACAGACTTTACCTGCAGTGCAGCTGGTCTTCAAGATGGCGCCTGCTCTCTCCCTGCAAACAGCTGCTCTGCTCTGTGTGACTCTGACCTGCGTCTGCGCAGTACAGAGCCAGAGAGCAAAGTCAATGGAACGGCTCCCGTTCATTGACTCCTATGCACTGTAGCTGCCGTATTCCATGTCTGTATGTGTCGTTAATCGACACATACAGAGATGAAAAACAAAATGGCAGCCCCCATAGTGAAGTAAAAGTTAGAAAAAAGTAAAACACAAATAAATAAAATTTATTTTAATAACATACTAAAAGCAATATTTAATAAAAAGAAAAAATATTTGCGACACCCGTCCTTTAAGTTCTCTTCTCTTTGTGGGAATGATGATAAGGTTGGCACCGGTCTGCCAGGACTGTTCTGTAGGCAAATCAAACAGCTCTAACAGAATTTAGCAGCATCCGCTGTAAAGCCTGGGACATACCAATTAGATCTTACCAAATCGATCCTAGCAGTCTTGGGGGCATATGTGAGGCCACACACCATCAATGCAAGCGCTATCAAGAGTGCCTTGGGTGCTACCGGTTTACCTTCCTTATCCATCCACATTCTCTTAGAATCTGGTTTTCACGGCTTCCGCTCCCAGTTGGACACTTCCTGTGGAGAACAATCTTTTACATTGCATAATCATTAATTGATCTTAATCAGATAATTCAATTGAAGAAAAACATTAACAAATAACATCTTTACATTAAACATTCACATTGAGCAGTAACTAGAAGTGATACATGCAAACTGATTTTTCTTCTTTATATACATACTTCACAGAATTTTCAGCTCTAAAATTTTCCTTTCACATCAAAAAATGTTTTCAAATGGGAATATTCTGCTGCTGTACCTTTTATCTGACGCATGCCTCCAATAGTCCAATGCTAAGGCATGCTGGTCTAGAACTTTACATAAAACGTAACCTCAGTATTTAATATTCCCACAACACTTCTTGAATACAGTTGTTAAACAAATTAACTTTGAGATAAAATCTGGAGAACTGCTGATATCTTATTACTTTTCCATCGTTGTCCCTTTGTCCGCAGGTTGATATCTTTGTCAGGTTGGTTACTGATGAACTGAGAGACTTGAAAAATAATTTCAATGATAATTTAAGCCCAGGTGAACGTAAGGCGTTAAAAGATCTTAAACATATGAATGACATTGTATTTAAACCTGCGGACAAAGGGGGCAATATTGTAGCATGGCCAAGTGACATGTATGAACGTGAGGCAAAGAGACAACTGAATGATGTTCAAACTTATAGGGTCCTTGATCACAATCCAACTTTTTTATTTAAAAACAAACTTGAAGCAATCCTGGATAGGGCTGTTATCAAGGGAATCATTACCAAGGGTGTGTACGAGGGATTGATGGTGAAGGAACCAAAAATTCCCACCTTATATCTTCTGCCAAAGGTCCATAAGGATGTTAAATGTCCCCCGGGTCGATCTATCATCTCCGGGATAGGGAGTCTATGTGAAGCTTCGTGCAGATTTATAGACTACTACCTTAGACCCCATGTTGAGACTCTTCCGTCCTATACTTGTGACTCTACTGACATTTTGCTATCTCTAGTAGGCTTGAAATTTGAACATGACCTGTATATAGTCACAAGTGATGTTGAGTCCCTGTATACCTGCATCCATCACAACCATGGCCTGCAGGCATGTAAATTCTTTCTGCAGGCTGGGAATCTGGCACCTGATCTTGCTGAACTTGTCCTTGAGCTACTGGAATTTGTGCTTTGTCATAATTTCTTTGTTTTTAAGGATAAGTATTATTTACAGAGCCGTGGCACGGCTATGGGGGCCACGTGTGCCCCATCATATGCCAACCTTTTTATGGGTTTGTGGGAACGGCAAATGATCTTGAGTGATAATAATCCTTATGAATCCTCTGTTGTTTCATGGAGGCGATTCATAGATGATGTGCTGTTTGTGTGGCAGGGTTGTGAGCGGGACTTGATATCATTTCTTAACTATTTGAACGACAATGACATGAATGTCAAACTTGTCAGTAAGTATAGCCAAACTGAGATAGAATTTTTAGATCTCAAAATTCGGATAGAATCAGACGGTCGGGTGGTGACGGATATATTTAGGAAGGACACTTCCGTAAATTCCTACTTGAAGGCTGACTCCTCACATCCAAAGCATGTTATCAAGGCTATACCTAGGGGACAATTTATACGTGCAAGACGCATCTGTTCCTCGGACACATGCTTTGAGAATAGATCTAGGGATCTAACTGACAGATTTCTGAAACGAGGTTATGACAACACTCATGTCAAACGGGAATACGAGTATGCAAGGACTCTTAAAAGAAATGACCTTCTGAAAATTAAAACAAAGAAACAACCAGATGATACCACTGTGAGATTTATCTCCAGATTCAATAAAAATTGGAATTCGATTCGCAATATCTTCCAGAAACACTGGTCTATATTGCTTACGGATAAAAGATTAAGGAAGATACTGAATGATAGTCCAGCTATGACACCACGTAGAAGCCCGAATTTACGGGATATGTTGGTTCGTAGTCATTATGTTCCCCCTGTGAACAAATATTTATTTGGATCTAGGGGACCCCGATGGGGCAATGTACCTTGTGGATCGTGTGGTGCTTGCCCAGTAATGGAAAGGACGGATTCTTTTTTGGGGTCAGACTGTGCGAAATCTTTTAGCATAGTACACTTCATCAATTGTAATGTGCGGAATGTGCTCTATCACGCGCAGTGTCCCTGTAATAAAATCTATGTGGGCATGACCACGAGGGAGTGCGCGTGATGGAGCACATTCGTGACATTAAGGGCATTGCCAATGGTGAGCTTGATGAGGGTTTTGGTGATCGTAACAAACCTTTGGCTAGACACTTTAGGGACTACCATGACAAAAATTGGAGGCAGCTTAAAATCAAGGGGATTGATCGGATTTATCAGGGGAATCGTGGTGTGATATCTTTAGGGACCTTTTGCGGAAGGAGACCAAATGGATTGTGATCTTGGATACTATGTCTCCTAAAGGCCTAAATGAATCTCAAAGCTTTGCATCCTTCTTGTAAGTATTGTTTTATGTTTTTAATATATATTTTTAATCTATACTTTTACTACTCTGACTAGATTCCGTTTGACTGATTCTGATATGAATCCATTTGCCAACGATTTATGCATCTGGGTGATGATACTATGGAAAAGAATATCGATGATGAGAAGAATTACTACTATGAAATTCATACTATTATTTGGTTTAATGTAATTTTCATCTGTGAATTCTACCTGTCTTTTGACAGGATTGACATCTGTACTGTAATTCTAATATAATGTGCACAAATTGATGTAATGGATGGGCAGTTGCCTGACATATATGTCTGCCCTAATGATGTTATGCTGTATTTATTTTTCCATTGGTATGTATATGTATGATACTTATTGGGCTTGAATGTATATATATAATACAACATGTTTGTGGAACATCTAAGAAGTTGTTATGCCCATGATTCTCATATACATGTGTGGATATATTTGTTTATTATATTTTTTGTGGTTTTATTGATTTTGTTTCTATTTAGTATTCAGATATACTTATAAATTATTTGTGGATATATGCTTGAAACCACTTAATAGTGGTATATAGTATAATATATGCCCATAATATACACAACTATATAATTATGATTTATTTATATACTTATGATTAAGATATTTATTTTATGTATTACACATATATATAATTAAATTTCTCCTGGTGGTTTCTGATGGCTCTGGCGATCGCCTGGATGTCCGGTGGGCGTTTGGGACCCGGTACTTTTCTGGGCGGAGGGCCCCCGCCTGGTGGGTGTCCCGGGTGACCATCGCCCATTGGGCTTTCGGGTGTTTCGTTGAGGCATTCACTTTCTCACCAGGGAATTCTTCACACTTTTTTGTTATAATTTTTTTCACATTTTTTTCACATTTTATACATTTGTATATCTTATATATATATTTTCTATACACATATTATTATTTATAATCTGTCATATTAACTATGGCTCGTTTATATATCACTTATGTGTTATATATGGATTTTGTGTATTATCACACTTTTTTATATGTATATATATACACACATTAGTTTTTCTCACATATATATCTTTTATATTTATGTATTTTTATTTTTATTCTATATATATATTTTTTATTATTATTTCTTCTTTATTTATTATGAGGTATATGAGTTTTAGTTACCTAAATACACATATATATGCTATCATTATATATTTATATTTTTATTTTTATATTTATTTATTTTTTACTTTTATTTATTTATATTTATTTTCATTTATATTGTTTAAAGGCATGGGATGTTTAGGATAATCATGTATAGTATCGCCAACTGTTTGCACACTGCTAAAATACAAATTGTATCACATCGAGAAATATGTATATATATACATGTTTCTGGTAACATATTTATATGCATCGGATAATTGCTGATGTATACTAAAATGGCACTGTATGGATTGGTATTAATATAACACTAATAAACCAATAATTTAAACATCTCCCCCCTTTATTAAGGAATTCCTTATACATGAATCAGGTCTGTCGTATGCTCGCGGCGCTCTCCTGCACTTACCGTCCTCGGACCTGAAGCTGTCTGGATTATGACGGGCATCTCTATTACGCTTCGCGTTCTGAGGTGCTCGTCTTGACGCTGACGGGATGACGTCGGTGGGTGTGAGTGATGCGCGGCGCGCTATTGGCTACAGGGATCCCCTGACTGGGGATTTAAACAAAGCTGTCAGAGTAGCTACTACACCTCCTGACGAAGGTTGCGAAATGCGCGTCGAGGTGCTCGGTGTCCAGGTGCCCTATATCATACATCACATATTTACCATGTCCTCCTCAGGTATGTTCAACTACTGATTATGGTCATTCCTTTGAATTATCGTGCCATTGCTCGCACTGCCTTTAGCAGGGTTACCAGCATGGTCATGTTGTTTGGAGCTATTAGCACATAAACCGACTGCACTGTGACTTAAATTGCCATGGTGATCGTGCTTTATGAATATATAAGTGCTATTCACTTCACTAGAGGCATAGCTTTGCACTTATTATACCATTTGTAGTACCAATAATATATATTTTTTTCATACTGCTTTTAGCACGGTTACCAGCATGGTTATGTTGTGTGAGTTATATGGCTAGTAAACTTACTGTACTGTGATCTATATTGCTATGTTGATTGTGCTTTACGATAATATAAATGCCATTCACTTCATTTGAGGTGTATCTACATTTCATGAGGAGTCATTATTATTTATGACATCATAATTGAGGTCATCTGGTTTTCTTTTAAAATAATTTTTATATGTCTATAGTATATACTTGGGAAGGGGGGTTATTTTTGTATTTGATGTATATTGTAAAGTAATAAAATAAAAATCTAACTATTTTGATAAAATATTTGTACGATTTCAAGATCTCTTTTTTGGTTTAATATATATCAATATTATGAAATCTTGAGTATGATAGATTGGCAAGAAATATATTTATATAGGTGATGATATCTTATTGTACAAACACCAGTTCAATACTTGGGATAAAAACTATTCCCCTGTCACTACACACAACTTCTGCATTGGGGAAGGTACTGGCCAGGCTTCAGGCCACCCTGAGAACAGGTCTACACATACGAGCACATTTTCATACACACCTACCTCAGGTAGTTGTATGTTCTGCAGTCGCTGGGTGCACTTTTCATAGGTACCTTTGCTGTTTTACCCATGTCACGCCGTGCGCACATCATGAAGGCTGCTACAAACCTAGTGGTGGCATTATTGTATCCAGGGACAAGCCAATTTACTGATACCTGGCTGCACATTCTCTTGTTGTCAGGTCTGTCATCTCTTGCTCTCTCAATTGGCTTACCCGATGATCCAACAAAGGTCCTTCTACCAATGGGCCCATAATTGTGGGCGATGCCAAAAGCGTGCCTTGAGTCAGTGTAAATGTCGGCCGTCTTACTTTTTGCCAGGTTACAACCCTCAGTGAGCACCTCCAGCTCGGCTTCTTGAGATGAACAAGAAGGTGAGAGTGGTTTCTGGATGATTTACCTGGTGCACCGTATCCGGTCTTGTACATCCTCTATCTGATAAAGTATCTCTACATTACAAACCCATATCGCATATAGATAGACTATTTCAAAAGGATGGAGTTTTATTTTTCCACATTCATCTGATAATCCAGAACACTTGTAAATCCCACCCCCACCAGGTCCTGTAAATACCTGATTAATACAAAAACAAACACATTGTTGCTTTTATGCCAGATTTGAGTAAAATAATGTTCAGACAATTTGTTTTTTTTGCCTCCTGCCATTCTAAATCTTTCTGAGCTCTTTCTGAGCTTGGTGGTTTAAGTGGCTTGTGAACTAAGTGGAGTTCTAAAACCGGAGTTGAAAAGAGGAGTTGAAGCCCCAGTAAGTACTCTTCTTTTCTTTTACTTTGACAATTGTTCGCTGTTTTGGTGTAACTTGGATAATGGATAGCAAGATTGGAGGTTTTCTTCAGTGCACAGTTTGCCCTATCTATACACGACTGGAGCCGGAGTTCCAGGGTGAATATCTCTGTGGCAGATGTGAGCATGTTGTTCACCTGGAAGCTCGTATTAGAGATCTGGAGGAGCAGAATGCAACACTGAGGAGGATAGACAATCTTGAGCTGAGCTTGCTGCTCACGGAGCATGCAGTTAGTGGGTTAGAACTGGAGGGCGAAGACATGGGTGAGCAGGATCAGGTAAGTAGCTGGGTTAATGTAGTTAGGGGCAGTAGAAAGGGGTCAAAGACAAGGAAGGCCGATCCGGTTTCTGGCATTCCAAGCAAAATTGCCAGGTTGGGTGATGATGCGAGGGTGTCAGTCTCAGAAAAGGCAGCCCTAGTGGATACTGATCTCCCTAACAGCTGGGAGAACAGCCCAGCTAGTAGTCGGCGGGATGGTAATGCAGGTAAGCCAAGACAATTGATAGTTGTAGGGGATTCTGTAATCAGGAAGACGGATAGAATAATTTGTCGCCAAGACCGCCTCAACCGAATGGTTTGCTGTCTCCCTGGTGCCAGGGTTCGGCATGTGGTGGAACGGGTGGACAAATTGCTGGGAGGGGCTGGTGATGATCCAGCTGTTGTGGTCCATGTCGGTACCAACGACAGAATAAATGGTAGGTGGAGGAGCCTTAAGAATAATTTTAAAGAACTAGGCTACAAGCTGAAGGGAAGGACCTCCAAGGTTGTATTCTCAGGAATACTGCCTGTGCCATGCGCATCACAGGAAAGACAGCGGGAGCTCAGGGAGTTAAATGCATGGCTTAAGTCTTGGTGTAGAGGAGAAGGATTTGGGTTCCTAGAGCACTGGGCTGACTTTTCATTGGGGTACAAACTGTATTCTGCAGATGATTTGCACCTAAATGGCAGGGGGTCCGCTGTGCTGGGGGAGAGAATTCTAGCTGGGGTGGCGGAGTGTTTAAACTAGGGCTGAGGAGGGAGGTCAATGTAGGAAATAAAGGGGTAGTTAGGTTAGAGAGGGGTCAGACTATATTGGTGGGGGGAGAAACAGACGGTGGGGAGAGGACTAGGCAACAAGATAAGGAGATCCTTTCGTTACAAAACAGCAGTGAAAATAAAAAGGCCCAAATGTCAAATAATCACATTTCTGATAGTGAAAGTGAAACATTTAAAGGCAAGTTAAAGTGTATGTTCACAAATGCCAGAAGTCTAGCAAGCAAAATGGGGGAGCTGGAGGCCTTAATACTGGAAGAAGATATAGATATAGTTGGTGTTGCTGAAACATGGCAGGACTCTTCACATGACTGGGCTGTAAATCTACAGGGTTTTACACTGTTTCGGAAAGACAGGGCAAATAGGAAAGGTGGTGGTGTATGTCTGTATGTGAGAAGCGATATGAAGGTGAGTGTAAATGAGGCATTAGAGGGTGAAGACTGTGAGGAGGTTGAAACCTTGTGGGTGGAATTACAAAGGGAAGTAAACACTGAAAAAATTACTTTTGGTGTAATCTATAGACCCCCCAATATAACTGAAGAGATAGAAAGGTCAAATATATAAACAAATGGAGCGGGCTGCACAGGCGGGTACTGTTGTGATAATGGGAGATTTTAATTATCGGGATATTAATTGGTGTCATGGTTCGGCTTCAACTGCAAAGGGGAGACATTTCCTCAACCTGTTGCAGGAAAATTTTATGTGCCAGTTTGTGGAAGACCCGACTAGAGGTGAAGCTCTGTTGGATCTGGTCATTTCTAATAATGCAGAGCTTGTTGGGAATGTCAATGTTCGTGAAAACCTTGGTAACAGTGATCATAATATAGTTATATTTTACCTATACTGTAAAAAACAAACGCAGGCTGGGAGGGCAAAAACATTTAATTTTAAGAAAGCCAATTTCCCCAGGATGAGGGCGGCAATTCAGGATATAGACTGGGAAGAACTAATGTCAAATAATGGGACAAATGATAAATGGGAGATTTTCAAATCTACTTTGGGTAATTATAGTGCAAAATGTATTCCTACAGGTAACAAGTATAAACGACTAAAATTAAACCCCACATGGCTTACACCTTCTGTGAAAGGGGCAATACATGACAAAAAAAGGGCATTTAAAAAATACAAATCTGAGGGTACATCTGCAGCCTTTGTAAAATATAAAGAGCTTAATAAAATCTGTAAAAATGTAATAAAATCAGCAAAAATACAAAATGAAAGGCAGGTGGCCAAGGATAGTAAAACAAATCCTAAAAAATTCTTCAAGCATATAAATGCAAAAAAGTCCAGGTCTGAACATGTAGGACCCTTAGATAGTGGTAATGGGGAGTTGGTCACAGGGGATCAAGAGAAGGCAGAGTTACTAAATGGGTTCTTCCGCTCTGTATATACAACAGAAGAAGGAGCAGCTGATGTAGCCGCTGCCGGTGCTGTTAATATATCAGTTGATATAATGAATTGGATGAATGTAGATATGGTCCAAGCTAAATTAAATAAAATAAATGTACACAAGGCCCCGGGACCAGATGGGTTACACCCTAGAGTTCTTAAAGAGCTTAGTTCAGTTATTTCTGTCCCCCTCTTCATAATATTTAGAGAGTCTCTCATGAGTGGTATAGTGCCAAGGGACTGGCGCAGGGCAAATGTGGTGCCTATTTTCAAAAAGGGCTCTAGGTCTTCGCCGGGTAATTATAGACCAGTAAGCTTAACATCAATTGTGGGGAAAATGTTTGAGGGGCTATTGAGGGACTATATACAGAATTATGTGACAATAAATAGTATTATAAGTGACAGCCAGCATGGTTTTACAAAGGAAAGAAGCTGTCAAACCAACCTGATTTGTTTTTATGAAGAGGTAAGCAGAAGCCTAGACAGAGGGGCCGCTGTGGATATAGTGTTTTTAGACTTTGCAAAGGCATTTGACACTGTCCCTCATAGACATCTAATGGGTAAATTAAGGACTATAGGTTTAGAAAGTATAGTTTGTAATTGGATTGAGAATTGGCTCAAGGACCGTATCCAGAGAGTTGTGGTCAATGATTCCTACTCTGAATGGTCCCCGGTTATAAGTGGTGTACCCCAGGGTTCAGTGCTGGGACCACTATTATTCAACTTATTTATTAATGATATAGAGGATGGGATTAATAGCACTATTTCTATTTTTGCAGATGACACCAAGCTATGCAATATAGTTCAGACTATGGAAGATGTTTGTGAATTGCAGGCAGATTTAAACAAACTAAGTGTTTGGGCGTCCACTTGGCAAATGAAGTTTAATGTAGATAAATGTAAAGTTATGCATCTGGGTACGAAAAACCTGCAAGCATCATATGTCCTAGGGGGAGCTACACTGGGGGAGTCAATTGTTGAGAAGGATCTGGGTGTACTTGTAAATCATAAACTAAATTTCAGCATGCAGTGTCAATCAGCTGCTTCAAAGGCCAGCAAAATATATTGTCGTGTATAAAAAGAGGCATGGACTCGCGGGACAGGGATGTAATATTACCACTTTACAAAGCATTAGTGAGGCCTCATCTAGAATATGCAGTCCAGTTCTGGGCTCCAGTTCATAGAAAGGATGCCCTGGAGTTGGAAAAAATACAAAGAAGAGCAACGAAGCTAATAAGGGGCATGGAGAATCTAAGTTATGAGGAAAGATTAAAAGAACTAAACCTATTTAGCCTTGAGAAAAGACGACTAAGGGGGGACATGATTAACTTATATAAATATATGAATGGCGCATACAAAAAGTATGGTGAAATCCTGTTCCATGTAAAACCCCCTCAAAAAACAAGGGGGCACTCCCTCCGTCTGGAGAAAAAAAGGTTCAACCTGCAGAGGCGACAAGGTTTCTTTACTGTGAGAACTGTGAATCTATGGAATAGCCTACCGCAGGAGCTGGTCGCAGCAGGGACAGTAGATGGCTTTAAAAAAGGCTTAGATAATTTCCTAGAACAAAAAAATATTAACTGCTATGTGTAGAAATTTTTTACTTCCCCTTTCCCATCCCTTGGTTGAACTTGATGGACATGTGTCTTTTTTCAAGCGTACAAACTATGTAACTATGTAACTATGTAACTATGTAAATCTGTAAAGACTCATCTGTGGGTGATGTCACCTCGGCCCCATGTGCAGATTTGCTGGAGGGGTACGGTCTATTACACAATACCTCATATTGGGTGTATACTACAGCACAGCATACCCTGTGCCATATTTACCTTTCTGGAAGGATCTGGAACCATAAATACAGAAAAAACTCAAAATTTAGGTTACTGTCATACACATTTAATCTGGATTACTCATTGGGGTCTCATACACATTTTGCAGACCTAGAACCAAATTCATTAATTCAAAACAAAACAAAATTGTACCTGATCAGTCTCATCACTACTTTCTCCTATTTGGACTCTGCGAAAGTAATGTAGCAGGGCTCAAAACTACATATCTCAACATAATAAGGGTGGGCACTCTATCTGGGGGGGCACTAGTTTGGCCCCTTGTAATACACAATAGCCTGGAACAAAAATTACTTTCTCCTGACAAAAATACATTTTATCTTTAAAATAACTTACAACCATTTACCTTTAAAACATCATACATTTTCAAAAATAACATTTAGGCAGTACTACAGCACTTGCCTGCATGTGTGAAAACAAAAATAACAATTATAATTATTTATTTAATAAAATTATATATCTGCTAATATTTATTACTGCAAACCAATAAACTATATGTGAGAATAGCGAACAGTAGGGGTACATGCATTTTCAAGACCCCGTGTCTCACAATATCTGTATTTTAATTCATTTGAATTAACTTCAAAACATTACAACATTAAATCTTATCACATCATAACACATAAATATGCAACATAACTTTTATCTTTTTGCAGACAAATTCAGCCGGCTGTAATATTTTTTTCACTTAGTACTGATGGACAACAGCGCATGCGCAGAGATAAGAAACATTCCTTTACACAGAGGAGAGGAACTGATTTTAACCCCATACACAAAACACGGCAAATTTTTTTTTAGACCGTACTGCTGTTAAAAATAAGAACATACAATATAGATCTGCTATATTGTGGCCACTAGTTTCAAACTTCACCCATGTTACATTACACACATGTCTCACACATCACACAGATGTCACATCACACCCGTTCACATTACACTCCCCCCGTTCATTAGTCACTGCAATGTACCTGGCTGCTCCGTTTTCTTCACTCTTCCAATCCAAATTTACACCTGTATTCAAATTGTTCTGTCTCACATCAACTTTCTTGTAACCACCTGTAATCACTTATTTTGTCATTTTAACATATGCCTAGTTAACAGAGTTTAACTCCCCTTTTCAACTTTCCACAAACCATTCTATTTATCACATGTAAACATCCATCTTAACGCTGCCAGCCTCTTCAACAATTCTTTTACAGTGTGTTATTTTGTCTTCACATTCTTCCAGCATCACAAGATCCAACTCCCATCACTCTTTAACATTCTTTACAATTACAGCCTCATCTTCTTTTGCTCATTCTACTGTAATGATGGCCGGGACCATTGCCCCAAGGCTGTCCCGCAGTTTTGTCTCACTTTCTCCTGACCCCATGGTCGGAGAGCAGTAGGGTGATCTCCGGTATATCCCCCACCTCCAAGCAAACTGGCCACGTCTGCCGACAGATATCTCAGACCAGTCTATCTCCTAGACTGTCTTACCAATACTATATCAAAAGTCGTTCCTCCACACATTCTAGCAGTAGGGTTTCATTTCCTCTGATCCCTCACTGTATTGAACATCAAGAACAGACAAAATGCTGCCAGTCAACAATTGCAAGAGCAAATTCTTCAACACAATCGACATTCATGAACCTCCATTGAATCAAACAGAAGTTGGTCTCATTCATTTCAAACATCTACAAACCCCTCACTGCCGGGGTATAACTTTTGGTTCATACACCCTGTGATGTATTTTGGTGATAGTTTCTTTAGTGGTCCTTGGTGTGAACTAATACCAATGTCTTTCACTGTAATTTGTGTAGGTAGTTATTCTACTGCGACACATGTGGCAATTGGGGTAAGTGTCAGGGTCATTCACTGAATACATGATATTATTTTACAACGATATTCAAGCCGGCGGTCTGATGTTATACCACTACAGACTGACTGACTATGGATGTTATACTACATCAAAAGTCCATGCCGGATTATCAAATGCATGCTAGAAATCAGTCTGTACTGATTCCCACCTTATGCCAGTCTGAAAACGCAAACAACTGGTGGCTGTTAAGGACCCTTACACAGAGTATTACAAGCTGGCTGTGTGTGCTAAAAGTCTATCAATGATTATTCAAAAAAACATTCAACGTTTTCCCTGTTGCACTGGATTCTCCATTATCGGGACTTAACCATTGAATCCCTTGTACTACAGGATATTACTCACAAATATCCAACTTTTCTGTCACCTACAGACAGTCAGTACCTCCCAGCTATTATCTCAGCGCAAACGGGTAACAGAATAACTATTAATCCTCAACGATTTTACACAACAACTAAATAACAAATGGCATACTACAACGGAGCAGCACAAGTTTTTTTTGTTTTTTTTCTGTACTGTCCTAACTACAAATCCCTTTATTTCGAAAACTTCACATGTGAGTTACAACTTCTCTCCACCATGCGCTACATCACAGCATTCCAAAGGGGGGAGGTCATCACTTCTCCTAACTTTTTTTGGTTAACAATGTTATTGCCGGCAAAAAAAATTATTATCTCATGTTTTTCATATCAACAGTTCAAGATCACGTACGCACCTGCAATCTTTCATCACACAAAAATGTCAACATACCTTTTTGGATCCATCCTTTCATACCATTACTGGATATAGTGCCCCACCCAGAAGATGTGACGTCATGACAGCTAAATTCCAAGGCTTACGCAATACATGTGTGAATGGTGTAAGAATAAGTTCCTTACCTAGCGCGGTTTTTTGTAAATCACAGATGTAAAGCCAGACCTCTCTAGCGACAGCTATCAGACATGCAATCTCCTGGGTTTCGGCACCATTACTGTCGTGGAAGTCAATGGCTCAAAATATATTAGACTGAAATTTAGACGAGTGTTCCAACAGACACTCACGCCAGGAACTTTATCCAGCATCCTAATCAGGAGATTTCATATCGATATATATCGAGAGAGGAGAAATAACTCACAGATGCTGCTGGTATGCTCAAAATACTCCTCTGGAGGTTTATTGCCAAACTCAATTATAATAATATCATTCAAAAGGGGTGTAGGCTTGAGGTTAACCAATCAGAGACAATGTGAGAATATTTCTTATTCAGCCAATAGACCATAAGAATATTTCAAGTGCATAATTATAATTCTTCATTAAAATACTGACATTAGGTAACACCTGGAGACAAGCATATAATGGGGTGTTGTTAGTGGTTCGTTCTCATGGGGGAATTTGTTGCGATAATGAGAAATAGTGGCACTTTATGTCTGGGCGTTCAGCCAACCCACTACAATGGGGTATGAAGACCATGTTATGAACACAATATTATGAACACATGAAGATAAGACATTTCTTTGAGACTCCTCCAGAATTATATAGAGGAAAGGTCATTACAAAATGGAGAATACATATCTTAGTAATTCAGCATCCTGCTTGATAATTCATAATGTAATTTAATACAGAGAATATAAGCAAATAGACCATCCTTCACACTATTGATCATAAAACCTATCTCAGACCATAGTACCTTCTGGTGGATCATAACATGGATGCTAACTTACAGCTTGTTTTGATAATGTATCACAAGGATTAAAAACAAATTGTCAGCATAACGCCAACCATCTATTCATACAGCTATTGTGCTCTGATCTCTTTTTATGAGTGTATAGACAACCTCAGCACCTTGTGCTGAGGTTGTCTTTGCACTGATTAAGGGGTTATCCAACCCGAACCTCTCGAGCACTAGAATTCTCACCACAAGGACTGCATCCCATCTTACTTTTCTCCGATCTCTTTTATGCTCATGTCAAGTTAAACTAACTTTAGACTTTTGTCAATTAAATAAAATTAGAACTGTATTAGCTCGGCATCATGCTGCTCAGCAATGGCTTAATGGCTTATAATAACGTTCAGTTATATATTACTTGTGCATTTGGAAATGTCCTAGAAGTATATAGAGATCAGTTATTCCCAAAAGTTTTCTCCCTCCATACCTTTAATTAAATTTTGTTATTTTAATGCTTTTGCAAAAAAAAAATATATATATATATGTCTCGGTTGATAATGTGTCAATGTTGCGTTTTTACATGCTTCCTTTAGTTTTGGTGGATAAACTCCTATGTCTCTCAATAATAGTTGATGAATCAAAACAAAAAACGCACAGTGTGAACCCAGCCTTAAACAATTTAAGGAAAGCTGGAATGTGTATAATAAGATCATTTTTTGTGTTTCGGACAGAGTTTCCATGTCAAGACATTAAAAACAATATCATTACGATTATAATACTATTGTTGACCCTCTAAAATGAGGTTGTCAAAGCCTTACTCCTGTCAATTATAATTTCTCAGGCAAAATGGAAAAATGTAGTTTTTTGAACTGAGTGTTTGACCCACACCCACCACCTCCTCCATTAGAGTGAACCACTTCCATCTCAATACGGCTCCTACCCAACATGTATGCATATCTACATGCAAGCAGACCAACGCTGCTGCAGCAGATTGTTGCCCTAATAAGACGGCCTAAGAAATACAAGCCCTTAGGTGCTTCTGGGTGCAGGAAACGATAAAAAAGCAGGGAATGGAAGGGAGAGTGTTATGAAGATAAAGGGGATGCTGTAGGGAGTTACAATCTCTTAAGAGTCACATTGCAAGGGACTTCCCATGGTAGGAGAAGTATCCACATTGTACTGGAGTTTACTATATGTTTCTGGATTTTATGTGATGAAGACAAAAGTAGGGCTCTTCCGGAAGTACGATGGAGTTCCATGTGGTAAGGTCTATGACCCCTGTGCAGAGGGCGCTCAAGACAAAGAGGTGCTCCTATATGTTAGTTTGTCAACAGCAATTAATATGTGATAATGGCCCAAGGAAAGGTCATAATCTGGTGTGAAAAGGAGAAGTAGGTCTATAAGGTATCGATCACATGTTGGTCTCCAGTTTCTGAAATCATGCCCAGGTTAATGATGCAAAAGGGAGGTAAGAGAAGAGATCCGAGGGTAACCAAATGTGTCCACAACCCCACCGTACCAGAATATCCATTAGCTGACAAGGTACCACATGGTATTTTGAGAAATGTTCTTGTGCTCATGCTTGTGTGTGATTTATATTCTGTGACAGTTACAACACTTCTAAAAATGTTCTAGTTCTCCCTATACTCAGTTCATTCTGCATAAAAAGAAATGATGACTTCTCCAAAAATGAACATAAGAGGGCCTGGAGGAGTTCATGTATGTAATTGTTTACTTGGCATCTTATGTGTCATGCATAGCCTTAGCCTAGATCACATCTGTTAGTAGTATAAACGTGTTTTAAGATAGGAATAGAACAAGAGATTCTGTCTCTGTTGAGGGATTTGAAGGGGCCATTTTCGGAGTACCAGAAGATCCTCTCGGTGGCCCAGGCCCTAATACAATAATGAGCCTCAAAAAGGTAAAGTAGAAGACTGTTGAGAGTTGATTCACAAACTATTAATGCCTGATAGGTGTGAGTATCACTTTTGTGACCCTCACCTATCAGGAGACCTGGTGATCTCTGGTTCATGGATTCCTGGCTGACACATTTTCCATATACTTAACGCAATTGTATAAGGCCCTCTCTATTAAAGTCTATGGGAGCTACAGAAAGGCAAGCAAGCAGCCCAGGGGCAGAAATACCATTGGTGCAACCTGTGTAGTTGCACAGGAGCCCAGTAGGTAAAATGACCCACTGTTACCTTAAAAAAAGCTTACTTCTGTCTATTAGATTGCATGTAAATGCCTGTGCTAATGAATTTTCTAGCAGACATAAGGGGGTCATCTATGGTGAGATACTGCAGAGCAAGGGGTCCATGTACTGAGGGGCTCTCAGCTGTCTGTGTCCATCCCTGTAGGAGCCCTATTACAAGGCAGCAAGCAGGCAGCAGTATTACTGGGGAAATCAACACATAATCCTAGGAGAGGTGCAGGGACATCATATTCCCCTCTGCTGCACCTTCAGACACTAAAGTGTCCTTCTGCCATAGGGTAAATTAAGCCATGAAGAGATTAACTTGGTCGGCCACAATGCTTAGGTAAGCCCTACTTTCAAATGTACATCCACAGCTATCAGAGGACCCAGGGTGTTCCAAGAAAACATTCCCCACACCAGTGGTGGGTAATATGACACCCTTTGTCTACTTTGACAGTTAGAAACGAGCTGCTCATAGTTAATTTCCTACCCAGAAACAATTATTTGACCAAAAGCAAGGCTAAAATAGGAATCTGCCTTTAAAAGGGTTGTTTTATCAGAGCCGCCATAACGATCATCTGATTGCCTCAAGTCCGGCTACCGGCACCTCAGGTAATGTGGTATGACATCGCAGCCATTCAAATTAAGTGTGAAAGGCATGAATCCGCCAGAACTGGAGTAGCTTTATGACATCCATATACCCTAATAGGCCATATGAACAAGGGTCGTCTTCATGAAATAACTCCTTTAAGCCTTAAATGGGGTAAATACGGCTTTGCAAGGCAGTAGCAGGAAAGTTTATTATAAGGTTGCGATTGCTAGTATTCTGTTAATGAGGATCTGTCACCTCTCCTGATATGCCTGAATTAGTTCATACTTGTATGCCTAATAATCTAACAATTTTAGAGCATCTTTTCTTAGTGGTGCATTGAGTTATCATACCTCCCAACATTCAAGTATTGCAAAGGGGGATAACCGCAGCAAATTTTTTTCCTTTTAAGCCCCGACGCTAACTCCGCCCAATCCCTGCCCATACACACCCGATTCAGCCCACATAGTATAATTCTCCCATGGTGCCTCCCAACAATATAATGCCCCATAGAACCCCCACACAGTATAATGCCAAATAGCTGCCCCTTGCACAGTTTTATGCCCCCCATAGATGCACCCATACAGTATAAAGTCAACACAGATATCCTCATGCAGTATAATGCCTACACAGATGCCCCCAAACATTATAATACCCCATAGCTGTCCCCATTCAGCATAATGCTTCCATACAGTATAATGTCCCCATAGCTGCCTCCAAACAGTGTAATGCCCACACAGATGCCCCCATACACTATAATGCCCCATAGTGCCACAATGCCCCTGTAGATAATGCCCACATAGATGGTGCCAGTGCCACAATGCCCACTAGATAGTGCCACAGTGCCCACATATTAAATGCCACAGTGCTCACATATTAAGTGCCAGTGTCCACATTGTGAAACAGTGCCCATGTAGATGTGCCCATATAGTGCCACAGTGCCCATGTAGATATTGACACCCCCCTTGAAGATAGTGCCAACCTGCCTGTAGATAGCGCTAACACCACCCTGTAGATAAGCCCATTGGGGCTCCCTCTAGGAGTGGAATGCCTAGCTAGAGCATCGGCCACGGTCCAGGAGGAGCCCCTGATGTCACTGCCTATATATGGAAAGTGACTTCATAGGCTCTCGCTAGGAGTCGAATCCCCCGCCAGAGCGTCGGCAATGCGCTAGCCAGGGATTCCTCTCCAGGAGGAGCCCCTGACTTCACTGTCCATATATGGATAGTGACGGCTGGGGCTTCTTCAGGAGTGGAATCTCCTGCCAGCACGTCGGCAACACACTACCCGAGGTTTAGCTTCAGGAAGAGCCCCTGACATCACTGTCCATATATGGATATTGACGCCAGGGGCTTCTCCAGGAGCGGAAACTCCGGCCAGAGTCTCAGCAATGCTCTGGCTGGGGATTCTGCTCCTGGAGGGAGCCCCTGACGTCACTACAGTGATGTCAGGGGCTCCCTCTAGGAGTGGGATCCTGGCCAGAGCATCGGCAACGCTCTGGCCGGGGATTCCGCTCCTGGAGAAGCCCCTGACGTCACTGTCCATATATGGACAGTGACATCAAGGGCTTTTCCAAGACAGGAGTCCACGGCCAGAGAGCTTGCGCTGCTCTGGCCCGGGACTCCAAAGTTAAATGTCGAAGCAGGGAGCCGACGGTTGGATTCAAGCATTGGATTGAACTGTATCTGCATCCTGAGGAAAGAGTTGAAACCGGGACATACCACCGGCCGCCCGGGACACCGCCCGGAATCCGGGAGTGTCCCACTGAATCCAGGACGGTTGGGAGATATAAAGTTATTACTTTTAGAAATGTATAGATAAGGGTCAAGGTTGTATGTCCTGTATTCATACATTTCCAGACGGAATAACAACAGAGAAACGACACAACCCAGAGTTCTAAGAGAAGATGCTCCAGCATTGCAATTTAATGGGGAATACAAGTATTTACTAAAACTTACATGTCAGGAGAGCTGGCAGCTCCTCTTTAATGATAGGGAATTGCTAGTCATGCAGTTCCCTCATATAATTATTAAAAGTACAAAAAGGAGCATAATAAAAGTCTAATAACAACATGCTGTCTGAGTGCCTTTTCCTTCAGAACACTCTAAAATACTAAGAAGGTCTCAGTAACAGGTGTAAAAGTAATTTATTTGACTTATTTAAAGCACCACAGTCAATGCGGCAGATTGTATAAATATATAAACGAACAGCAGGTAACACAGTTTAATATCGATGTAACAAGCAATCAAACTATATAGTCGGGAAGGAGATTTAGACATGGATTTTCTTGCCGGCATCCTGCCGTGTTTGTTGTAATGATTAACTACGGGATACATTTTTGTTTATTGTAGGACTTCTTATTTCTAGGTCTACAGAAGAATCCATAATCAGTATCAAACAGCCAGGGGCCCGTTTTCCATATTTATCTAAGAAAATTATCTAAATTTTTATTTCGAGCCAAGTTCACAGTTTTACAGTGTTATTTTTCATATAAAGGTCATAAATTATGTAATCACTTCCTTAAGCCGACAAAGGGAACCTGCATAGCTCTCTTATAGAATATATTTCCACGTAAAACATTTCTAATTAATCCACTTTAAATTAGGTCACCAAACTACATTGCTTCAGATTGAAATTTTTCATTCTTGTTTAGCCCCCACAAATATATAGCTAAATATTTTCCAAAGAAATGTACAATTAAAGAGGATCTATCACCTTTCCTGACATGTCTGTTTAAGTAAGTAATTGTATTCTCCATGAAATAACAATTCTGAAGCATCCTTTCTTAGAACTCTACATTGTGCCGTTTACTCTGTTATTCCTACTATAAATGTATGAATAAATTGACAACTGGGGGTTACAAGTTGGGGGTGTGTCCTTACACAAACTCTCAATGTCCAATCAGGGCTGACAGAGTGAGACTGTGTAGGACACACCCCTTGACAAGGGAATGGTAACACCCAGTTGTCAATTTATTCATAAATTTCTGGGACTAATAACAGAAGAACGGCACAATACAGTTCTAAGAAAATATATTTCAGAATTGTTATTTCATGGGAATACAAGTAATTACTAAAATATACATGTTAGGAGAGGTACGCTTTGAATTCATTTACATGGGACCCTGTTTATTTATTTTTTTATGTTTTTTTAAGTTAAAAAGTTTGTCCAGGATAAGAAAAAGCATGACTGCATCATACCTGTCCACAGATTGTGTGTGGTATTGCAGCTCAGCCTCATTCATTTCAATGGAGATGATCTGCAATACCAGATTCAATCCATGGACACGTGTGGCTCTGTTTCTGAAAGAATGCAGCCATGTTTTTCTAATCCTGGACCTTTAATCTAAAAACTTCCCACAGTGGAGTTTATTCGAGCAAGCATAGCCTCCTCTGGTGACACCATCTTTATAGAGAATTGTGAACAAATTAAAAACAGATTGCGTAATAGAGGCAATAAAAAAAAAATGGATGTTTGACAGAGTATCCAGATTTGCTGACAGCACAACATAGGAATCTTTAATTTTTTTTATAATCAGAAACAAGAAGGACAAGTCCAACTCCCTTGTTTTTACCACAGCATACAGTGTCTATTTTAATGAAATAAAAAAATATTGTATTAAAATTCATACATGTCTTCATTCAAAACACTGTTTTGGAAAAAATATTTGAGGGAGGATGTAGTTGTATTACTACCTGCAAGAACGATTAAGAAAAACAACTATAATTTTATTGAATATATATTTAAAATGGGCTAATAGCCAAAAAAACTCAGGTAACAGGCATAAGCACTTGGCATCAAGGTGAATGGGAGAGTGCTAGTGACAAGGAGCATCAGCAAAGGTTCACAAGTATCTAACAGCCCCTCTCATACAACAATATAGTAATGATGCAAACTGCCACTAAAAATTACACCTGCCTAAATAAACAGTGTCCCTACGCGTTTCTGCACTCTATTTTATTAAGAGTGCGTCCTCAGGGGTCACAAGCAACCAAGCACTCCTCTGATGTATTTTAGGACTTAGCCCAGTTTCTGTATTTTAAAGTCAATTATTGTAATGCCGGACAGCACTGAAAAGTGCTGTATCGTGTCTCCCAGCGTGCGAACAACACTGATATCTGGCCGCTCGCGCGCTGGGAGAATGCCGAGTATAAATGGACTTAGTCCCGTCCATAGAATCAGCGTCATCGGGGGACCGCGGCCAATCACAATTCAGGGCGTCATACATGAAGTCCGTGACCAGGGACGACCCCGCTGTCAGTGAGCCGGCAATAGAGTTGGTAGGACGTCTTAGCGTCCCTGATCACCAAGGAAACCAAGGCAGCTTGTTTATATTATTAACTGGAAATACCAACGGAGCGGAAAATGAAAAAACAGGTCGGTTAACACCTAGGTAAAGGAATGAAAGTACACATGACCCACACTATAGAAGAAACCATATAGTAGATCATGCATATAAGTAAGGGGAGGAACCTTCCAGAGGGGATTAATAACTACGTCATAGAAATAAACTCAGAATGAAAGGGATAATTAGTATGCTACATCATGGTACATAAGATATCCAAAGGTGGAGGCATTGAATGTACACCTATAGAGTGTACTGACCAGGAGGAGAATAAATATAGGATGATATCTATATCATCAAACTAGTGGTACTGGACAAAAGAGGTCCAGTCGGGATAGCACTAATATATATGTAATGATGGGGGTAGGGAAACAGACAAGTGAGCCCTAATCTACCCGCCACTCAGCCCCTGCCTACATGCAACGACCCGCCCTAGGCAACGGGGTACAACTGAGCGACGGTCCCTACGCTCAATAAGTGCACGACAGACAAACAGACAAGGGTACACAGAAGCAAGGGGAAATGGGTCAGTTGCCCACAGCAACACCGTGAACAACAAGAGTGGTGAACGAGCCGAGTCAAACCAGGAGTGTACGAGGTACAAAACGCAGAGCAGGAGAGTAGTGAACAAGCCGAGTCAAACCAGGAGTGCACGAGGTACCAAACGTAGAGCAGGAGAGTAGTCAGCAAGCCAGTGTCATATGAAGCAGGGTCAAATAGTACAGAAGCTGCAGCAGGGCTAGGAAACCAAACGAGAAGAATCACAAGCAAGGAGGAACAGTAAAGGCAGGTATAAATAGACAGAGGGTGGGAGCTAGCTCCGTCTGGCCAGGCTGTGATAGGCTCTCCCACTCCTAAGCCTGCCATCCTGAGTGGTGGGAGATGGAGTCAGTCTCACAGACATAGAAGCAGGTGCAGACTGATTACCTATGGGTGTAGACACAGAAGCTGTGCCTGGCAGATCCTTAACAGTACCCCCCCCCCTTTTATGAGGGGCCACCGGACCCTTTCTAGATGGACCTGGTTTATTGGGGAAACGAAGGTGGAACCTCCTGACCAATACCCCAGCGTGAACATCCCGGGCGGGTACCCAAGTCCTCTCCTCCGGCCCGTATCCTCTCCAATGGACCAGGTACTGGAGGGAACCTTGGACCATCTTGCTGTCCACAATCTTGGCCACCTCTAATTCTACCCCCTCAGGGGTGAAAACGGGGACAGGAGGTTTCCTCGGGGGAGCCAAGGACGGGGAGCAGCGTTTAAGGAGGGAGGCATGAAACACGTCGTGTACTCGAAAAGATGGGGGCAACTCCAGTCGGAAGGAGACAGGATTGAGGACTTCAATGACCTTGTACGGCCCTATAAACCGGGGAGCAAACTTCTTGGACGGGACTTTAAGGCGCAAGTTCTTAGACGATAGCCACACCAGATCCCCGACCATAAACAAGGGGTTAGCAGAACGTCTTCTATCTGCCTGAGTTTTTTGTATGCTCTGGGATGCCTCTAGGTTCTTCTGAACCTGGGCCCAGACTGTGCACAGTTCCCGATGAACGACATCTACCTCGGGATTGTTGGAACTACCAGGTGAAACGGAGGAGAACCGTGGATTAAACCCAAAATTACAGAAAAAGGGGGAGACCCCTGATGAGTTACTGACCCGGTTATTAAGGGAAAATTCGGCGAGGGGAATGAATGAGACCCAATCATATTGACAGTCAGAGATAAAACACCTTAAATATTGTTCTAGAGACTGATTAGTCCTCTCGGTTTGGCCAGTAGTTTCAGGATGGAAGGCAGAGGAGAAGGACAGATCAATCTCCAACTTTTTACAGAAGGCTCTCCAAAACAAAGAAACAAATTGTACCCCTCTGTCAGAAACAATATTGACAGGGACTCCATGGAGACGCAGGATGTGTTTGACAAACAAGGTAGCTAACGTCTTAGCATTGGGTAGTTTCTTGAGGGGCACAAAGTGGCACATCTTACTGAAGCGGTCTACTACAACCCACACCCCCGACTTGCCTTGAGATGGAGGCAAATCGGTGATAAAATCCATGGAGATATGGGTCCAAGGTCTCTGGGGAATGGGAAAAGAACGTAGTAAGCCCGCTGGTCGGGACCTGGGAGTCTTGGACCTAGCACAAAACTCACAAGCGGCGACGTAGGCCTTAACGTCTTTAGGCAACCCAGGCCACCAATAGTTTCTGGCAATGAGGTGCTTGGTACCCAGGATGCCTGGATGACCAGATAGTGCGGAGTCATGATTTTCCCTAAGTAACCTTAGCCAGAATTGCAGGGGAACAAACAGCTTGTTCTCAGGAAAGTTCCCGGGAGCTGAACCTTGATCAGCAGCAATTTCAGAGACGAAATCAGAATCAATAGAGGAAATGATTATACCTGGAGGCAAAATGCAAGCAGGATCTTCCTCCGAAGGAGGGCTGGCCATGAAGCTACGCGACAGTGCATCAGCCTTAATATTTTTAGACCCAGCCCTATAAGTAACCAAAAAGTTGAATCTGGTAAAAAATAACGCCCATCGAGCTTGTCTCGGGTTTAGCCTCCGGGCAGATTCTAGGAAAACAAGATTCTTGTGGTCGGTAAGGACCGTTACCTGGTGCCTAGCCCCATCCAGGAAGTGGCGCCACTCTTCAAATGCCCATTTAATGGGTAAGAGTTCGCGGTTGCCAATATCATAGTTACTCTCAGTGGGCGAAAACTTCCTGGAGAAGTAGGCACAGGGACGGAGATGGGTGAGGGAACTGGTACCCTGGGACAAGACAGCCCCCACTCCCACCTCGGACGCGTCAACCTGCACGATAAATGGCTCCATTTGGTTGGGCTGAACCAGCACCGGGGCCGAGATAAAGCACTTCTCAAGGACCGCAAAAGCCTGGACAGCCTCAGGAGGCCAGTGGAGGAGATCAGCACCTTTGCGAGTGAGGTCCGTAAGAGGCTTAGCGATGACCGAGAAGTTAGCAATAAATCTCCTGTAATAATTAGCGAACCCCAAGAAACACTGTAACGCCTTCAGGGAGGCAGGTTGGACCCATTCCGCCACAGCCTGGACCTTGGCGGGGTCCATGCGGAATTCATGAGGAGTGAGGATTTGACCCAAAAATGGTATCTCCTGCACCCCAAACACACATTTTTCGGTCTTCGCAAACAGTTTGTTTTCCCGAAGGACCTGGAGCACCTTCCTGACATGCTCAATGTGGGAGGACCAGTCCTTGGAAAACACAAGTATGTCATCAAGGTACACTACAAGAAATACCCCCAGGTAATCTCTTAAAATCTCATTTATGAAATTCTGGAAGACCGTGAGAGCATTACACAACCCAAAGGGCATGACGAGGTATTCTAAATGACCTTCGGGCGTGTTAAACGCAGTCTTCCACTCATCCCCCTCTTTGATGCGGATAAGGTTATACGCCCCCCGTAGATCAAACTTAGAGAACCATTGGGCCCCCTGAACCTGATTAAAGAGATCAGGAATCAAAGGAAGGGGATACTGGTTCCTTACAGTGAACTTATTCAAGTTACGGTAGTCAATGCATGGCCTAAGACCACCATCCTTCTTCCCTACAAAGAAGAAGCCAGCACCTACCGGAGAAGTAGAGGGGCGAATGTAACCCTTGGCCAGGCATTCCTGGATATACTCTCTCATGGCTTCACGTTCGGGACAAGAGAGATTAAATATCCTACCCTTAGGGAGTTTAGCTCCTGGTACCAAATCGATGGCACAATCGTATTCTCTATGAGGAGGTAACACTTCGGAGGCCTCCTTAGAGAAAACATCAGCGAAGTCCTAAACAAACTCAGGTAGCGTGTTCACCTCCTCAGGGGGAGAAATAGAATTAACAGAAAAACATGACGTCAAGCATTCATTACCCCATTTGATAAGCTCCCCAGTATTCCAGTCAAACGTGGGATTATGCAACTGCAACCAGGGAAGGCCTAAAACCAAATCGGACGATAATCCCTGCATCAACAGTACAGAGCACTGTTCCAAATGCATGGAGCCAACAAGGAGTTCAAAAACAGGGGTATGCTGTGTAAAATAACCATTAGCAAGAGGAGTGGAGTCGATACCCACTACCGGGACAGGTTTAGGCAAATCAAACAAAGGCATAGCTAGAGACATAGCAAATTCCACAGACATGATATTAGCAGAAGACCCTGAATCCACGAAGGCACTGCCGGTAGCAGACCTACCACCAAAAGAGACCTGAAAGGGAAGCAAGATTTTATTACGTTTCATATTTACGGGAAATACCTGTGCGCCCAAGTGACATCCCCGATGATCACTTAGGCGCGGAAGTTTTCCGGCTGCTTATTCTTACGCCTAGGACAGGTGTTCACTTGATGCTTGTCATCCCCACAATAGAAGCAGAGACCATTCTTCCTGCGGAACTCTCTACGTTGTCGGGGGGACACGGAGGCCCCAAGTTGCATAGGTACCTCCGACTCTTCCGTGGAAGAGCGAAGCAACGGAACCTCGGGAGGCATCAGAGGGGAAAACACAAAAACGTTCAAGTTGTCGTTCCCTGAGCCGTCGGTCAAGTCGTACCGCTAAAGCCATAACCTGGTCTAGGGAGTCAGAAGAGGGATAGCTAACTAGCAGGTCTTTGACAGACCCAACCTAAACTGGCACCTTAAGGCAGGGTCATTCCACCGAGAAGCTACGCACCACTTCCTAAAGTCAGAACAATACTCCTCCACAGGTCTCTTAACCTGACGTAAGGTCACCAGCTGACTCTCGGCAAAGGCAGTCCTGTCAGTCTCGTCATAAATGAGTCCGAGAGCAGAAAAGAAAAGATCAACGGAGGAAAGTTCAGGGGTGTCAGGAGCCAAGGAGAAGGCCCATTCTTGGGGCCCTTCCTGGAGCCGGGACATAATTATACCCACCCACTGGCTCTCAGAACCTGAGGAGTGGGGCTTTAAGCGAAAGTGGAGCCTACAACTCTGCCGAAAGGAGAGAAAGGTCTTCCGGTCCCCTGAGAACCGGTCAGGCAACTTGAGGTGGGGTTCAAGAGGTGAGGTGAGGGGCACTACCATGGTAGCATCAGGCTGGTTAACCCTCTGAGCCAGGGCCTGGACCTGTAGGGAGAGACCCTGCATTTGCTGAGCCAGGGTCTCAAGGGGGTCCATAGTAGTGTGAGGGACCAGGGTAGACTAGGTAAAGGGCTTGTGATTATGTAATGATGGGGGTAGGGAAACAGACAAGTGAGCCCTAATCTACCCGCCACTCAGTCCCTGCCTACTTGCAACGACCCGCCCTCGGTGACGGGGTACAACTGGGCGACGGTCCCTACGCTCAATAAGTGCACGACAGACAAACAGACAAGGGTACACAGAAGCAAGGGGAAATGGGGCAGTTGCCCACGGCAACACCGTGAACAACAAGAGTGGTGAACGAGCCGAGTCAAACCAGGAGTGTACGAGGTACAAAACGCAGAGCAGGAGAGTAGTGAACAAGCCGAGTCAAACCAGGAGTGCACGAGGTACCAAACGCAGAGCAGGAGAGTAGTCAGCAAGCCAGGGTCATATGAAGCAGGGTCAAATAGTACAGAAGCTGCAGCAGGGCTAGGAAACCAAACAAGAAGAATCACAAGCAAGGAGGAACAGTAAAGGCAGGTATAAATAGACAGAGGGCAGGAGCTAGCTCCGTCTGGCCAGGCTGTGATAGACTCTCCCACTCCTAAGCCTGCCATCCTGAGTGGTGGGAGATGGAGTCAGTCTCACAGACATAGAAGCAGGTGCAGACTGATTGCCTATGGGTGTAGACACAGAAGCTGTGCCTGGCAGATCCTTAACAATATATAGACATGCATCGAGGGAACAAGACCTAAAGTCCCAGAAAGTGAAAACTAATACCTCTAGTAGTCACTATGGTCAAAGAAGACATGTAAATGAGATTTGTTCATTTAAACCCAGTGATTTCGTCGTCTCCATTCTGAAAATCCACTGGGCCTCTTTTTGGAGAATACGTCTGTCCCAATTTCCACCTCTGTCAGGTGGGCGAACCTTTTCTATTCCTTGGAACTTGATCAATCTGTGATCTCCCTGGTGAACATCCCACACATGCCGAGAAACAGTGGTATCATGTTCCCTAAGAATATCACCTACGTGATCACTGATACGTCTCCTAAATTCTCTAATTGTTTTTCCTATGTATTGGATATTACAAATACACGTTAGGAGATAGACCACACCTTTGGTTTTACAGTTGATAAAGGACCTATTTTCATAGGTCTTCCCGGAAGAATTACTCTTAAAGGTTTTGCTCGTCAGAATTGAGTCGCAGACCTTGCATGTCCCACATCGATGGGTGCCCTTAGTAGACGAGGTCAGCCACGTTGTCATTTGGAGTGGAGTGAGATGACTATGTACCAGCCTATCTCTAATATTACGCCCTCGTCTAAATGTAATCGAAGGGTATTCTCCTACTTAGTCTCCCACATTAGGGTCAGCCCTTAAAATCCTCCAGTATGTTTCTAGGATCTTATGGATTTCCCAGGTGGCTGTATCATACGTCCCTATAATTCTAAGCTGGTCTTCCCGGGTCTGCTTTTGTTTAGGGTTAAGTAGTTGGTCTCTGTTACAACCTATGGCATGTTGGTATGTACTCTTTAAGACTCCCTCAGGATAACCTCTTCTTTTAAACCTCGCTTTCATCTCCTGGGCCGAAGTTTTAAAATCGGAAATCGATGAGCAATTACGTCGAGCCCTTTGATATTGGCTCTTGGGTATCCCCTTCTTAAGGGCTGTTGGATGACAACTCTCCCATCGTAACAGATTATTCATAGCAGTATCCTTCCTGTGCATATTTGTCCGAATAAATCCCTGTTCAGTTTTCAATTTTTAGTGGCAGTTGCATCATTACTATATTGTTGTATGAGAGGGGCTGTTAGATACTTGTGAACTGAGCTGATGCTCCTTGTCACTAGCACTCTCCCATTCACCTTGATGCCAAGTGCTTATGCCTGTTACCTGAGTTTTTTGGCTATTAGCCCATTTTAAATATATATTCCCTAAAATTATAGTTGTTTCTTCTTAATCGTTCTTGCAGGTAGTAATACAATATATCAAATTGAACGTATATCACATATCAGCATTAGGTGGAATTACTTACAGGATGTAGTTGTGTAGTGAAAAATATCGAAAATCTTTGAGATTCTATCACCAAGCCTTTTGGGAGCTACAAAACATTTACTAAAGTTTATAACAGGGAAACCAACAGTTTTCAGTTCTATGGAATCAAATGAGTGCAAAAACAATTAAAGGTGACAATTGGAGAAGGTATCTTCTGAGCAAGGAAGCCTGTTAAATTTTACGTTTAGATACTAGATTTCCCCAATGTCTGAATTGGAGAATGTTTGTTGTATATTAATTACCGTAGTATAATTTTGCATCTATTGATGGGAACTTTGTTTTGCTAAGTTAATATCTGTACTTATTTGCTCCCTTCTCATTGTTTAACGTGATTGGTTCACTTGCCACTAGGGTCTATTTTGTATAGGTTCATTTGCAAAACACCTTCTAGGCCTCATTGGTATGTCCTGTGTATACAATGAAAACAACAAAGTTTACATTGCACATGTTCTGTAGATGGGCCCTCAAAATGATTTCCTCTGCTGGGCCTAAGGAAACCCAGTTTAATGCGGAAACTTTTAGACTATTTCTAGGTGTCTCAGGACTACTACACATAAGTTAACTGTGCCAAGTCTGAGCTAAAACAGCTTTATAGAAAAAGCTGCTGGCAGAGCCCTCTGGTAGAGGCTTGTCTCCCGCAGGAACAAAATATTGGGCATGTTGAAATCCAACCTGCCCCATATCTCTTTCCCTGAATCTGCCATTGGGGACAGTCAGCAGATCATGGGCTAAACTGTCATTATCGGCCGGTTCGGACAAGTTTTCCATTTCTTGTATGGCCAGCTTGGTAATTTAGTTTTGTACTATTATAAAATGTTTCAACCATAAGACCATTTAAGGTTTTTTTCCTGGATTTACATTTGTCTGCTTAGTCATGTGTCATACACAGCTATGTATGAAACCAGAGTATACCGGATTTTGTTACATGTGAAGGTGGCGCATCAGAAACTAGAATTCCATTAATCTGTACATAGGTGTCAGGTTAATCCTTAGTCTACCATTTGAATTACTTTTATACCTCATGTGTATTTACATGACTAATAGAAAGTAGGGTCCATTTGTATGCAGTTTCACCACCAGATATGAAGCCGGTTGTAATGAAAACTATTCTGCACGACAACTATGTTTGCAAGTTTTCACACAAGTGGTGTAACTTTCATTGAATTAGTCTATTTTGTGTTATAGACCATCACAGTGTCTGTCACTCTCTAATTAAATTAGATTTTATTTCAATGTGAAGCAGAGTTCAAGTTCACATATCAAAACATTTAAGAACATGATTACTTTTCATTCAGTTCTATACACTGCATGCAGACATAGTATCTTCTATTTTATCTGGATCGTTATAATTAGGACATGCATCATCTCCATGACAAAATTACATTTGGGCAGTAAAGTTGGCTGGGATTTACCTGGACATAGAATTACACCCAAATGTTCCTGGAAGATGGTCAGGGTAGGTAAAAGGTGGAAAGGCCATTGCCTTGGGTGATTGGTCTTAAGGTCAATTGCATGTAATACGTTACCTACTTTAAGTTGGAATGTTTCTTTATGTTTCCTTAAAGGAGATCTTCTTTAAAGTCCCCTGCCATTCCTTTCCTGTCCCCCGACCATCTATCACTAAGGATTACATACCTAGAGATCCAAGCTCCAGCCACCAGAGGTGCAATAATTGCAATAAGCACCACCAGCCTTCCTGAATTACATTGAGTGAAACATCAACAAGAGCATGGAGATCCAAATTGCTATGTGACAGCCAGGGCAATTTTGGGGTGACCAATATGTGCGTTTGCACAGGGTGCATTAGCTGTCACCAATGAAGGGGCACCACTGGCCCTAATGACCTGGTAGCTCAGAGATTCCCTAGTTTATGGAATGAACCTTCCAGCAATGTTGTTTCAGGCACTGTATGATTGTATTAATTGGACACTATAAGGTACACCGACAGACATTTCTTGTAATAACCCAAACATATCTGAGCTCCTGTTCGGCAAATAGAATGGATAAAAACATTGACTAGTAGGTCTGAAGGTCTTACTAATGAATAATTACATAGAGGAATGTGAGAGTATGTCATGTTAAGCATTAGCCGAGAATACTGCTCGCCATGCAACATTGTTTTATTTTGACTACAGCAACCAAAAATTCAAGGTATGTTGCAAACTGGCAGTGGTTGCACATTTTTTAATCAAGTGTCCAATTTTTTTCTCCTATTACTGGGTAGAAGTCACTGATAGTAAAAAAAACTAAAACATTTAGGCATCTATACATTTATGCATCGGACATGTTTGGTGCCTGGATACATTATAACGTTCTAATGCACTATATTTGTTCTAATTCAGAATAACTCTAGGTTAGTAATGTATGAATAGATTTGCAGAATAGCTTAAACTGTAGGTCATATAGTTTTTTTTCCCAAACCAGACTGGCATAAGCGTAAATTATGATCAGTAGGTTTTTTGGAAAATACTTTTGAATTATCTTCTCAGAAACCTTTTCAACTGATATTTTTACTATCAATTGCTTAGAAGCTTTTTTAAAAGTGACAACAGGTATGGCCAATCATCCTGTTGCCACTTTTTCAGAAATGTCGACCACAACGGAATAGAAAACTGCCAACATCTCCTGTAAAAAAGGAAACATAATTACTAAACTTTTACTACCATTCTACTATTTACCTTAGGCAGAGGCGTAGCTAGGTTCTCCTGCACCCGGGGCAAAGATTCAGATTGGTGCCCCCCCCCACAACTTATTTCCCGACATCTCCTTCCCCCTCGCCATGTTTTCTTTCCCTACCAATCATTGAGGTGTAATTTTTTTTCACAATTTTTTTAATGTAACGCGAGTATAAAAGCATTTCTACATTTTACAAGCGATATAGTTCTATAATGTAATTAACATAAAAATAAATTAAAAGCAAATAAATTAAAGAGGCCACACACAGCCCCCCTTGTAGATAGTGCCACACACAGCCCGCTTCCCCCCTAGTAGATAGCGGCACACCCCCCCCCCTTGTAGATAGTGCCACACACAGCCTGCTGCCCCTTTGTAAATAGCGCCACACTCCCCCCCCTTGTAAATAGTGCCACATTTCCCCGTTTTAAATAGCGCCACACTCCCACCCCTTGTACTTAGCGCCACACTGTGAACAGACCGGTGAGCGGTAGCCTACCGCTACCACTCTCCGCTCTGCCTGGTGTGACTTACCGGAGGAGCCGAGGAGGTCATGCGGCGCAGGCAGCGGCGGAGTTCCTTCTGACTAGAGTTGGTGACAGCCAGGGCCGGCCTTAGCTTGGATGGCGCCCTGTGCGGGACTCTCTATTGCCGCCCCCTACACAAACCAAAACGTAACCACATATATGGACACACTAGAACATATATACTGTACATACAAAAAGATAGATATTTAGACATACAGGCAAATATACATACACACATTCTGGAATACATACATACAGGTAAATATATAGACGTACAAACACATATACACACACACACACACACACACACACACACACACCGGCAGATAAATACACAGACAGGAACATATACAAATACATAAAAGGCACAAATATACAAGCACAAAGACACATTCATAACACAGACCCATATATATGCACACAGGCACATATGTACACAGCACAGATAATGTAGTAGTGTTACCTGCAGTCCTATGTAACACCACAGATAACACAGTGATAATTCTGAGTACAGATAATGTAGTAACTGCTGCCTGCAGTCCTATGTAACACCACAGATAACACATAGTGATAACTCTCTGATTACAGATAATGTAGTAGCTGTTGCCTGCAAGTCCTATGTAACACCACAGATAACACATAGTGATAACTCTCTGAGTACTGATAATGTAGTTGTGTCGCCTGCAGTCCTATATAACACCACAGATAACACATTGTGCTAAATTACAATCTCAGCTCTGCTACACAGTACAGATAATTTAGTAGATGTTACCTGCGGTCCTATGTAACACTACAGATAGCACAGTGATAACTCTCTGAGTACAGATAATGTAGTAGATATAAGAGACAAACACATGCAGAGACACAGACAGACACACACACACACACACACACACACACACACACACACTGTAACATATACACATACAAACACAGAGACACACACTGTATTCACACTACACACACAGACACTCACCATGTCTCCTTGCTGACAGGTCAGGACGGGCTGTGGGCGGAGCTTCCTCTCTGCTTCCCGCAGAGCACAGAGTAGAGGCAGATGCAGGGAGGCTGCAGCACGGGAGTGGACCTGTCCCCTGACCTGAGTCATCTGACCTCATGTCACTGACATGAGGTCAGGTGACAGGTAAGGTGACTGGACTGGTCCACTCCCTGGCCGTCACAGACCCCAGTCAGAACGCCCTTATTTCCTGGCTCTTCCTAAGCTGCTGCAGGTGTCCGACATACGGGGCGCCTGTCAGCAGCGATCAGCTTCTCTTCGGCGCCCCCCCTTCCCTTGCGCCCGGGGCACATGCCCCGCCTGCCCCCCCTAGCTACGCCCCTGACCTTAGGTCAGTTTCACAAGAGCGTAATACAGGCAATTTATTTCCCCTATGATGTTTATAGTTTAGGTCATTAGGCGTGCAGTGAGGATTTGCTGCTGTATAAATGTGCCCTGTGTAAAACCGGTCATAAGAAGCTAAGTGTAATGTCCGTGGCTGTCAGCTCCAACCTCCCCCTGACAGCCGCAGCCACGAGTCGGCAAGCGCTGGCCCTAGCTTCCTCCTCAGGAGACGCCAGCGCTCGCGTCCACTCACCTCTGCCGGATCCCTTAGGGCGTGAGCGCACTCTCGTGCCCGCTCTTAAAGGGGCAGCGCGCACACCGGACCTCATGGACGAACTTTGACCTGTGAGTCCCTGACTATAAGAGGGGTCCAGCGCCCTAGTTCTATGCCTGAGTGTTGTTGTGTTCCCTATAGTTTGTCTATGCAAATGGTCCCCTAGTGTTTCCTGCTCCCAGTGTTTCCTGTTCCTGTAACCTGTATCCTGATCTAGTGCCGTGCTTAGCTGTAGTCATGCTGTGCTGGATACCACGCCTGTCCTGCTTCTCCACGCCTGATGTCTACCTGCTGCCTAGTTCCTGCCAAGCTACTGTCCGTGCTGCCACAGGTACCCTATATAACTATAGACTCTGACCTGGGCCCTTTTGGCCAGCTGCCTTACCGCCAAGACGTTATGGCCCAGTGGGTCCACAGACCCTTCGGGACACTACGCTCAGGCCATGGACCCCGCTGGTCGGTTCAAGACTATGATGACGACACAGGAGATGCGAGCGGATATGCTTGACCTCCGGTCTTGACAGGACCAACTCCTCCAGGCGTTGAACATTCTTGCACGTCGGCAGGAGGCACAAGCTGCCGTTCCTCCTACTACACCTCCTGGCAATGTGGATCCTCAGTTTACACCTCTTGGCAGTATTGACCCACGTGTTTCTTTGCCACTTCCTGACCGCTATGATGGAGAAGCAAGTACCTGTCGTGGTTTTCTTAATCAATGCCAGATCCACTTCAGCTTGTATGCTAGGACATTTTTGTCTGATGGTGCCAGGGTCGCTTTCATCATTTCTCTCCTCACCGGAAAGGCTCTTGCATGGGCGAACCCTATCTGGGAGAAACAAGGACCAGAGACCCGTGACTTCCATGTCTCCCTCCTGAAACCAGTGATCCTGAACCGCTATTCCAAGACTCCCAGCCCTGCGGTTGCCTCCAGCGGCCCCTCGGACATCTTTGTGGTCAAAGAGATCTTGGACACCAAGAGTGTGAGAGGAAAGACTTTTTATTTGGTGGATTTGAGGGGGTTCGGTCCTGAAGAGAGGTCCTGGGAGCCAGAGGAGAACCTCAATGCCCCTACTCTTCTGAAGAAGTATCTCTCTCGCTCTGGTCCCAAAAAGAGGGGGCGTACGAGGGGGGATACTGTAATGTCCGTGGCTGCGGGCTGTTAGCTCCAACCTCCCCCTGACAGCTGCATCCACGAGTCGGCAAGCGCTGGTCCCAGCCTCCTTCTCAGGAGACGCCAGCGCTCACGTCCACTCACCTCTTCCGGATCCCGTAGGGTGCGCGCGCACGCTCGTGCCCACTGTTAAAGGGGCAGCGTGCGCACCGGACCTCATGGACGAACTTTGACCCATGAGTACCTGACTATAAGAGGGGTCCAGCCCTAGTTCTATGCCTGAGCGTTGTTGTGTTCCCTTTAGTTTGTCTATACAAATGGTCCCCTAGTGTTTCCTGCTCCCAGTGTTTCCTGTTCCTGTAACCTGTATCCTGATCTAGTGCCGTGCTTAGCTGTAGTCATGCTGTGCTGGATACCACGCCTGTCCTGCTTCTCCACGCCTGACGTCTACCTGCTGCCTAGTTCCTGCCAAGCTACTGTCCGTGCTGCCACAGGTACCCTATATAACTATAGACTCTGACCTGGGCCCTGTTGGCCAGCTGCCTTACTGCCAAGGCAGTACGGCCCAGTGGGTCCACAGACCCTTCGTGACACTAAGCTTTCTTTCACCCGGGGCAAAGATTCAGTTCGGCGCCCCTTCCTCCACAATTAGAAAATAACTTTACAAGATTTTTTTTTCTACATGCCTTTTATAGTAACAAAAGCAACAGAGAACTGATTATTGCACAAGGTCGTATGACGGCTTCATTTTGTAAGGTGTCATAGGGCTCCAGTAGAGGAAACCGGATACCTCCAATTTTATGTGGGAACAGAGTTGTTTTTTCCTGTTGGATTAAGTACAAATCTGGCAAAAACAATTGTGGCATGCCTTATTGGGTGGGGCAGGGCCGCCATCAGAACAGTAACAGTGGTTCTGCCGTATGGAGCCCGGCCACAAGTCTTACAAAAAGGGGCTTTCCACCAGTGCCTGCCAATGCTGCCCACTGTTGCAAGCCAGAATCAATGGTGCCAATACAGTGTCATCTAGGTCAATAGAACAAGCTAAAAACGTCATGGCGCCCGTTTCTTTAACCTAAGTAAAACTAAATGGGCCCAAAATAACAGTCAGGGCCTCCCTCATTTCTTCTGGTTCCTCCTGCCTCTATCCCTCTCTCCTGCTCCTCACAGTGACGCGACATGCATCTGCATCCATGTGAGGAGGCAAAGCTTTCTTTCTGGCGGTGGTAATCCAGGCAGCAGAGCGCATCAGTGAGGACAGCCTGTGAAGCAGGATAGTCTCAGGTAGGAAGACTACCTGGCTGCCAACACCCTCTGGCGGCCTGTCATCTACACTCTTCCCTTTGCTCCCCCAAAGAACCTCGACCACCTTCTATGCCCCTCTCCTCCTGCCCCACAGAGCTTGTACCACCATCTGTGCCCAACCACACTTAATGAGCCAAATCCTCTTCTGTGTCCCCTGCAGCCCCCAGAGACCCCTCTACCACTTTCTGCTCCCCACAGAACCCCTACCACTTTCTGTGCGCCTTCCCCTTACAGAGCCCCTGCTCCCCTAGCAAAGCCCATGTCCCTTGTATTTCCTGTCTGGCACCCTCACAGAGCGCTGACACCATATCACCCCTCACCCCTAAAGAGCCACTGTCACCTTCTGCCCCCTCTTACAGTGCCTGTCTCCTTCTATCTACCCTGTTCATGCTCCCTTACAGAGCCCCTGGCACCTTCTGAACCTTTTCCCTGAGTCCCTGTTTTCTTTGGTCTTCCCTTTCCCACCCTTTTACAGAGCCCCTGACACCCTCTGACCCCCCATACACCCCCAAAAAAAGCCCCTTGCACCTGCTTCTGTCCCCCCTAACAGTGGCCTGTCTCCTTCTGTCTTCTCTATCCCTTCCCCCACACAGAGCCCCTACAACCTGCTTCTGTCCCCCCTCTTACAGTGCCCTGTCTACCCTGTCCCTGCTCCCTCAACGAGCCACTAGCAACATCTAAACTCTTGCCCCCACAGAGCCCCTGCCATCTGCTTCTGTTCCCTCTCCCCAAATAGAATCCCTGTCTCTACTTGTTTATTTATTCCCACCCCTCACAGAGACCCTGGAACCTTCTGATCTCTCACACCCCTCAGACTCCCTGCCACCTGCTTCTTTCCTCTTGCCCCTAACAGAGTCCCTGTCTTCTTCTGTCATCCCTGAACCTGCTCCTTCACAGAGCCCTTGGCACCTTCTGACCTCCTTCCCCTAAAGAGCCCTTTCTGTCTGCTTCATTCCCCCTTCGCTAATAGTGCCCCTGTCTCCTTGTGTTCCCTGTCCCTCCTCTCTCACAGAGCCCCTGGCCCCATGCCCCCCACAGATACGCCACCACCTGCTTCTGTCCCTCCTCCCCTTACAGAGCCCCTGTCTCCTTTTTCTCCACCCCCGAAAAGCCCATCCTACCTTGTAACTGGACCTGCCCCCACCCCAGCAATGAGGGGTCTGGAGCTCAGAGTTTTTGTCAGTATGGGGCCCAGAATTTTTTTGTGGCAGCTCTAGGATCGAGCATTGTTTCTGGGAGAGAGTATCCCCCTCACATGGCATCCATTGAAACATGCCATAGTGCTGCCATACAGCCTCCTGCACTCAGCCTAACATTTAAATTTAAGCTTGTTTTGCCCGTGCTAACCACTCTCCTCCTTTATGCAAATTGAGTCTGCTGCCAAAATAGTATGTATTTCCATTATCATTACATTTACATTTTACTATTAACTCTTACTGCAGCCTCGCTTTCTAACTATGCCCTCATATATACCATTTCCTTATATGTAACAAGCCCCTAAATTGTTCTAAAGTTTTATATGCACTTGTTTTCTGGGATTTAAGAGAGACAAATGTACTTGGCAATGAGTTAACCTTGTCTTTTGAAAAAAGGAAATGCTCGTATTTACTTTAAAATCAGCCTGGCTCGTTGTACTGGTCAAGGGTTTATTTGATAAGGCAGGTGAAATGGAGAATGACGCCTCCCAGGTTTATGTTGCTTGAAGTGGTGTCAGTTACCTATACAGAAGTGAAACTCCAGCCTACCTGAGAAGATTACCAGGGAAGGACAGAGTCTGATCACTCAGCACGAATTATATGAAATATCTTTGCACTAAACAGATGAAGAAATGATTGGAAAGACTGAATCGGCCTTGCACTGGCTCATGATCATAGGAATTTTGTTAAACGTTAAAGCTGGGGACACGGTGGAACCAAATGCCTACGTAAACCTGTCGTACTTCAACCCCGAGCATAACCTCACTATTACAAAGTATTGTGAGTGTGGTTTGTTTGGGCTTAACTCGCCTATAAGTGATTTCCAAGGACTGGTAGGCATTCCCATATCACCTAATCTACAAGGGTGTGATCCAAGTACCAAGTTTTCCGTCACATCGAAACCTTGGATTGCTCTTATTGAAAGAGGGAATTGTACCTTCTCAGAAAAGATCCTCCTGGCTTCCAGTAAAGGTGCACAAGCAGTGGTAATATACAATGCTCCCCCCAGCACCGGGAATCAGACCATCCCAATGGTACACTATGGTAAGCAAGTGCTAATTAACTCTTTGAAGAATGCTATTTTTCTGTCTGCTGTGAGTTGTAACACACCAGTTTATGTCTGCATTAATGATACACTGAAATAATGCTCGGTGTCATGCTATTGTTCGCAGTGAACTATCTAAACAAATGCTTTTAGTTGTGAGAGGCAGCTCTGTGACCTGGAATTGCTATACGGCTGTGTATCGCAATTGGTTTTGTAAATGCAAATTAACTCCCTTGCATATTGTTCGCTGACAAGTGCTTATTAAAGACATTTAATTCCAGTGCAGGAAGATTCTCGGAGGTGACAGTTTTCAAGCTATGAAAGTGGCGTTTTTAAACGCTTCTTAACACTTGCACTGCTAACATAAGAAGATGCGTGTTTTTAATTGCTTTGTTTTCTCAGTATTTCCCTGTGGCTACCAAAACCAGCTATTTAAAGATGGCATTTAAGTGCTTTGTCAAGCGACATTCCACCTTAAGAAGGCCTACTGCTACTTTTACTACTATCGTCAAAATATCAGTTGGGGAGAAGAGGTCAATCTTCTTGGATCATGGATGGACTACCCATAGGGCTACCTTTCATATCTAGTTGTCTTAGAACATGGCCACACACTACTAACTTAAACCAGTCACAATATTATTTCTATGGGCTATACTAGAACAACCCTTATGTTAAACTGTATACTTATCTATGTACTGATATAACATAAGCAATTTCTTACCTAGTAATTTGAACACTTTCAGTATAGTCATGATATTAACTGATTGTTTTAGTCTCTTTAAAAGGATAACAAAGTATATGTTTAGAGTAATATCAGTATAATGACATTCTAATTAATGGAGGATAGTATGTTGACCTATAGCAGAAAACTACAGAGCGGCTACCCAGTAGAACAGAACAATTCTATCGCTTTTGCTCCTTTAGAAGATAAGTGAAACTCTGCTGAATGTGGTGGTGGGTGGGCCCATTTTATGACAAATGCTCTTTTTGTAAAGCCAAAGCCTGAGACATGCAGAAATATTTATATAAGCTAGACACACCATTAAAGGTGTTGTCCACTACTGGACAACTGATGACCTATCCGCCGGATAGGTCATCATTATATCAACTGTGCGTGTACGACACCTGGATCCCGCACCAATCAGCTGCTCCGGTGGCCTGCAGGCACCGGATGTCATTGCACACTATGCATTGTACGGAGCCGGAAGCAGTTGGCTCCGTACATTGCATAGCGGTTGTGCTGCAGAACAGTAGCACTAGTACTATTCACTTGTGTAGGAGCAGATCTGCAGTACTGCAGCTTGGACGATATTCCGAGGCCGGAGCCAACTGCTTCCGGGATGTGCGTCCGGTGCCCGGAGGCAGTCGGAGCAGCTTAACGGTGTGGGGTCCGGGTGTTGGACCCGCGCCGATGATATACTGATGACCTTTCCAGTGGATAGCTCATCAGTTATTCAGTAGTGGACAACCCCTTTAAGACAAATTCTGGGAAAAACTTAAAAAATCCTTTTGAATATAACCACTCTCCCCATAACTCTTGACATTGCTGGGTCCCTCACTTATGTGATAACATATCTGAGGGTGAATTCTCAGGGTGAAACATGCGCCTCTGTACTTAAAGCTCTGGTAGGGATAAATGATCCCATGGGTCATATACTTTGATGGGTGCAAAAAAATGTGTGACCCAGAAGAGGTAAGCGTTAAGGGCATGTGGGGCTGGTGCACCTTGGGCCCAGCAGAAATTATTTTGAAGAACTGGCGTATGTTTACAGGTAATTTAATTAACAAATTGTAATAAATTATCTGTGAATCACCCCATAAGAACTGTCCCTAGAAGACAGTGAGGGGCTCCAAATCAGCTTCAAATGGGGTTGCCTTCTACTGGGCCTTTGGAGCCCAATATTGTGTCAAAACCTAGGCCCATCTGACGAACCTCTGGAAGTCTGGTGGGTGTTTGACCCTGCTTACAAGGGAGGGAAGAATGAAAAAACATTTTTTTTCTTAAATAGCTCAATGAAAAAAGTTGTGACTAAGGTAAATCAGCACAATATGTGAATAGTTTGTAAGATCATGGCAAGTCTCGGGCAGTCAATATTGCTTGTAGACTCCTTTGCTAGTAAGTTGTATATAGTGTATGATTCTCGATGGTGCATTTGTTTTCCATCCTCTGGTGATCCATGATTAAAATAGCTTCTGTTCACCGGTTTCAGTGGTGGATATGAAGTCAAATACCTGGTGGCCAGCAGTAAATGCAAGTTCCAGTCTCTGGTGGCTAGTATTATATTTCATTCTCCAGGAGAACTTCAGTAGCACCATTTCTTAGAGTTACTCGGTTGGAGTAGACATTTAACTTTGGCCAGCTACACTGTTGGTGAAATATACTCCACTCTCTTGTCAGTCAACAGCAGCAACATTTGCACCCCTTGCCTGAAAAACCCTTGACATGTGTTGCTACTCTACAAAGTGGCTTTCTCATGAAACATCTATTTTAAAATGTGCATACTCCTAGTATTACTGTGTGGTGACAGCTTATATAGTAAATAGACTATGCATAGTGCTGCATAAAAGAACAAAGCAATGATAAAGATATATTTATTTAGACAGAGACTACAGACACTTTTTTATTACAGCTAAGTACATATTTATTCCATATTTGTTTCAGACAAAGAAGACATCTAATTACAATGATAAGAGATATGATGAAATGTAATATTATTGTATTCATGATACATAGCGGGCTTACGCAGTGACCTTTGTGCTTGCTCCAGCTGTCCTGATAATTGCAGGTGGCTTTCATGTTGGATATTAGTAAGATCTATAGATAAACAAGCAGAACTCAGACATCACCCAGACACCCACGTACAACTAAATCAATGAAGCCACTTACTGTACTAGGGTCTGGGTGTAGCACAAAAAGAATCATGCCTGGTTATATTTCTGTAGATCATAACAATGAAAGTATTTTAACTTGGAAATACTACATGTGGCATCTTGCAGGGTTGGTTGTAGAGATAATACTATCTAGCGATACACTATATGGCCAAAAGAATGTGGATTCCCCTCCTAATTATTAAATTGAGATGTTTCGGACTCACCCATAGCAAACAAAAGCATAAAATCAAGCACACAGCCATGCAGTCTCTATAGACACACATTGCTAGTAGTATAGGTCCTACTGAAGAGCTCAGAGACTTTATCAAGGCAATATCATAGGATGTCAACTTTGCCACAATTCAGTTTGTGAAATTCTCGATCCGCTAGATCTGCCCTGGTCAACTAATAGTGCTATTATTGTGAAGTGGAAGATTTTAAGATTAACAACAGCTCAGCCACGAAGCGAAAGACCACACAGACTGACAGAGCGGGGTTGCGGGGGTGCTGAAGCATGTGGCGCATAAAAATTGCCAATCCTCTGTTCCAATGCTCACTAAAGCGTTCCAAACTGTCTCTGGAAATAACCTCAGAACAAGAACTATGCGTCAAGAGCTTTATGAAATGGATTTCCGCAGTCGAGTAGTTGCACACAATCTAAGATCACCCCGCACAATGCAAAGTATTGGCTGAAATTATGTGAAGCACGCCACTACTAGACTCTGGAGCAGTGGAAACCTATTCTCTGGAGTGATGAATCACATTTCACTATCTGGCAGTTCGATGGATGAATCTGGGTTTGACAGATCCTCGGAGAACGCTACCTTATAGAATGCAAGGTGTCTACTGTAAAATGTGGTGGAGGAGGGATAATGCTCTATTTTGGCTGCTTGCAGGGTTTGGACTAGGCACCTTATTTTCAGTGAACGGTAATGCTACAGCATACATACACATTTCAGACAATTATATGCTTCCATCTTTTGGGGAAGCCCTTTCCTGTTCCAACATGCACAAAGCAAGGTTCAAAAAGACATAAGCTGATGGGTTTGGTCAAGACGAACTTGAGTAGCCTGCGCAGAGACCTGACCGCAACCCTATCTAACACATTTGGCCATATGTTTGGCCATGTAGTGAACATATCCATCACCCAAATGTTTATACTCGAAGAGTCACGTACTGTGCCCATATGATACCACCATAAAGAGCAAAAATGAATGCCTCTATTCGTTTACATAAGCCTTTATATAGGATTTTCACCACCTGACTCAGCTTAATGTCAATTCTATTTTTTGTTGTTATACGACTTCTGTGTAGACATATTTCATTTACTCAGTTCTTTCAGTAAGCTTTACATTGAAAGGCACTCATGTATATAGTTTCCTAGTTCATTCTTACAGGTTATCAGAGGCAGAAATCTTCGAAAATTTTGGACCATTCTATTGTGAATATTAACATCTTAAAATGATGAGAAATGTACTTCTTTTTTCGGTCTTAATGCTATGGTGTTATGGAATGTACTGTCGCAGAATGGCGAAATTTGGTAATTTGTTCATATATCTTTCATATGGCTCTGTATTTTGTTATATCCAAACATAAGAGATTTACAACAAAGAGCAAAAATGATACCCCAATATATTGTCCACATAATACTGCAATACACATCCCACATAACACATACAATTGCCCGAGGGACAGGTGTGGGGCTGTTTTTGGAAAAACATAGCCATGTTTTTTTGATACTCGACAACCAGGTTAGCCTCCTCTCGCCCCATGACCTAGTATGTCACGAGGAGAGCTTGTTACCGCTAACCCCCGTACTATTACGTCATACCCAGACCATCACCAACCGACATCTCACTGTAACTTTTAAACCCTTAGATGCCATTGTCAAGAGCGACGTGGCATCTAAGTAGTTAGACAGAGGGAGATGGCTCCCTCTGTCACCCCATCGGCACCCAAGCGTTGTCGTTGTGGGGTGCGACGGGTTGTCATGGCAGCCGGGGACCTAACATGTGTATGCGCCTATTAAGCTCTACCTTTTAATTTGAAGCACTGACAGGCAATAATAAACTTCAATACGATGTAGTATCTTCTGTATTATAATCTTCTTGCAGATTATAAAGGCCAAACATATTAATAAGAATTGGGATTTCAGGTTATACTATAATCGAGTAAAAGCATGTCTAACTTTTCCGATAGTTTTAAACTTTAAGCTCTCATAAAAAAATAAAAAAAATAGCAAATGCATTTCTCTGCTACAAACACACCAGAAGTGTCTAGAGAAAGGATGCTGAAAGCTTTGAACGCTACGGGGTGACCTTATGTCTTGGGGATATGAAATAAAACACAACATGGCTTGTTTTCACTAATGCACAACGTTTGCTTGCCTCACTGGAGCCTCGGCCACAGTACATGTCACAATGGATTCTTCTCATACTCGCACCCTTGTGACCAGAAAAAAAATCTCATAAATAGAGTATCTTCATATATCAAGATCCTCTGTTAATGTTAGTGTGAGCGCATGCATTGCTTTCCCAGCAGCACAGGAATTTACTGGCTTCATACAAACAGAGAGTGATATTGTGGAGAGGATATTAATTGTCATGATCAAAAACCTTTACCTGCACATCATTTTCCTAATACTGATATGTGGCATCTGGTCTCTGAACAGCGTCCTTATGTGGCTTTGCAGATTGCCGCCATCACAGAATTTATCAATCATCAATACTAACCATTGCATTGTGTTGATTATAGCAAATTTCTGCATTAAAAGTACAATTTTATGATTATTATTCTATATAAAAATATAATGTAAATACATGTACCTTGCACTGATCCTGAGTTACAGGCTGTATTACAGTCTAGAGCTGCATTCACAATTCCACAGGCTTCAGAGCTGAAATCTCCCAATATTCCTTGCTGGCTCAATGTCTGCACAAAACTTGTTCTGATTATTTTCATTCTTGTATCTACAGCATTTACACCAGTACTGTACTGCAAACTGATGTAGGAAAAGGTAACTGCTTTATAGGTGCTCATGTAATGTTGTCAACTGTTTCCAATGACAGCCATCCAGCAGAACTGTGAATGCAGCTCTGGAATAGAAAACAGGCTATAACTCAGGATAAGTATGTGCAAGAGAAAATTTTTTACAAAGTTGATCTTTTTTATGTCGAACACAACAAAGGGTCTTTCTAGGGTTACACAAGAAAAGAGTGCTTCTTGTCTGCTACATTATCTCACGTGGAGTTAACATCTCTGTCAGCTGGCCAAGTGCAAAACCTACAAGCCTGCGTCTGTCTACCCGCTCTTTGTTTTTCCTCCCACTCTCTTTGTCAGCTGTTGCTGGCAACCAATCACGATGACACATCCCTTTCTAACCATCTCAGGGTGCAGAGTCATACTTGACTGATCTATGCTTTCAGCTGTCGAGGTCTGGCCTATATGCCCTCTAGAGCTGCATTTAGGCCCTGTTAATCACTATAGAGCAATATATTGCACAATTTCATTTTCTCTGTGTATGTTCAAAGCAAATGCTATAAATGGGGATGTATATTTCTTATATATACATTAGTGGTGTGCAACATGTGACTGAAGGCTGCATACTGTTACTGCACACTGGGATCTGTCCTTCCACAGAAGCTGGAGAGTCACTGGTTGAAAACCACTGATATAAATGTATAGTCAAACAATAAATCGGTAAATGTATATAAGGTCCTATTCACATCTCTATTTTATCTAGCGTATCTCGAGAAAGCTAAACGTGTCCATAGGGCACCATTAGGCCGATGAAGGCCAAATCATATCCGTTTGGCCTGCATTGGGTGGTATACATCAGTATAAGTATGGAATAACATAGAGGACTACACTATTCCATCCCATGGGATCCATCCAGCAAAAAAAATGTGACTGCGCAGTATACATTTTAACATGGAAGCCTTTGGCTGACATATGGCATACTGTACGTCACAGGCATTTGTTTAATATGTACGTCATGGGCCTTTCAATAGCTTTTCATGACGTATACGTTAAATGGATACTATAATAGTCTATGCGTGATGGATGCCATTGTTAGACAACCATCACAGCCTACGTTTAACGTATGCATGGGGAGTTTTTTTTTACAGCCTATAAGTTAAATGTAGACAAAAAACGAGCTGTAAATGGGACCTTCAGCACATATATAATAAATCTAAGCATTAAAAACACATTGAATATTATATGGACAGGTATTGATGGCTCCAAAGTCAAGTACCTGGCAGATAATCACACTGGCCAATGACGTACAGCGATGACTTTATTGACAGATGAATTAGCTGCATGTAGGGGGATTTAGACCATACATTGAGTGTGCAGTTCATGTTGAGCCTTGTGCATCTATAGCAAATGTAGTCAAACATTGTTATCCTTCTGTAACCATTAAGTAGGTCCGTGGACTGGCACAGCCTCTCGCCTCACTGCAGCCATGGATTAGACTATGTGTGTCTCTTCCCTGTAGAGTGCTGCCCGGCCTCTGTGCCTATTAGCAGCGTGACAGAGCAGGTGAGATGTATTTGTATCATGTACTCGGTGGTCAAATAGCCTACAGTGCACTGTTTAAGAGTCTCCTTTTACAGCCTACAGTAAAATTGAATGTTATCAGTTAACTAGTAGGTGGTGGATTCATGACAGATGCATTGTACCGCCCCAAATAAGAGACAAGAGGAAGGGTGTAGAGACTTGACACAGAGCAGAATGACAGGGTAGGGATGGTGATGTCACTCCCCAACTTCCAGACTCCTTTGACTCAACTGTACAGCATCTATCTCCGGGGGGGGAATCAGCAAGTAAAGAAAACATTACAAAATAAAGTACAAAATGGAAATTGAGGAAAAAAGTTACAAATTCCATGTACAACTGACGTTTACTTGTTTTAAATAAGCTAAAAAATTATTTTGGCGATATCACCCTTTAATTCTGGTAGTTCCCTACAGAGATCAGGGAGAAAAGGCTTGCTTTCTGTTTCCAACAAGTAAGGCCCCATGCACACGACCGTAGAATTAGTCTGTAATTACGGACTCATTCACTTCTATTGCCCACAGACACCTTCCCATATATTTAAGTGAAGGTCTCCGTGCTGTAGAAAGGCTCCGCAAAAGATAGGACATGTCCTATTTTTTGCTTTTTACCGTGCTCCCATACTTTATATGGGAGCACGGTCCGCAAATCCACAGCCGGCCATGCCCGTAATCACGGACTGCTATTACGGGCGTGGGCGTGTGCATGGGGACTAAACCAGCAGTGCCAGCGTTCATGAGGAATGGTCTCAGCAGGGTGCCATAGCCACATCTCCAATAGCCCTGCTCAATGCATAATACAATTGCCACTCACTTATGCATGAGGCAGGGCTGCAGGAGGGAACTAGTAGGTGAGTCAGCTTGGCAAACCGTTTAGTCCCTGGTATCTGACTGACTGCCATGGGCTACACTACGGTTTGTATTTGCACTACTTTGCCCCAAATACATTATTAATTGTTACTGATATTTCCCAGTGTTAACTCAAAAACATAAATCTAAAAACATAAATCACCCACCCACAGCTTTCTGTATATTTCTCCATCAGTAATTACATTGCTATAAATATAGTCATCTTTATAAAGCCATCACTGATAGTTAATCCCTATCAGCCTGGAGCCGTCTGCTTTGGTGGATGTTAAAGGATTATGCAATTTACTTTTAATACAATAGGATTTAAAGTGTTTGTTTTTTTTTCAAGTATTTGGAACATTTCATAAAACACATATTGCCAGATGTTCAATATTAAGCTGGGTGGTGATCCCAATATGAAAGCTCTTTTCTCCGTAAATCTGTTTGACAGTAGTACAAACAGAAGAAGCTCATACAGTACAGGAGATTGTATGTAGACCATTGCATGCCTGACCTCATGTATTTCCTGGTGGCATAATGTAGTGTAACTGCAGGAATGTAGTGCCATTAGTTACGTGATTATTTCTACACATACATTACATGAGCACATTACTTCTGTTGTACTTTGCCTCACTAGGATACTGATTTTCCTTGCGTAGATCCAGCAAATGATAGCAAACTAACAGGAAACTGCTGTAAAAAAAAATTGCTAGATCTTGCCTCCTGACCAGGATCAAGATTGGTGGAGGATCCCTAAGCAAATCATGAATAAGGACCCTTTTACATTTTTAGAAAAGAGGAAAATGATGAGTTGCATAATACTTCCCAAATAATTTTACATTACACTGCCTAAATAAGACCACAACTCAATGCCAAAAGAAGAATAACAAATACGGTGCCCACATAATGTCAAGATAATACTGCCACACAGTACCCAAATACATTTTTACATATGCCGAAAAGAGGTATTCTTATTTATATGTGCTGGTTTTTTTAGTGCTGCATGTGTGCTGTTGTGCTGTTTTTGTTCCCACTAGGTGGCGGTCTAAAGAAGGGGAGGCCTATTCAGCCTATTGCATATACGTGGCCAGTCCAGCCTGTGTATTTATGTTGTGCTGCTGATGTTCAAGGAACTGTAATGTTATGACCGTTTATTTGTACAGATATGATGATGTTTTGGCTTGCTGGCTATTCTAAATTGTATGCGCCGGGATGTACAGCCCAGATGCCATTCTGCCTGAATTGCAGTTCGATCCAGTCCGGTTATGACGTGTTCTGATGCTGAGGGTGGTGCTTGCTCTATAAAACGGTGGTGTTCCCACCAGTGACTGTTCAGTTTCGGTGGAAAATTGGAGAGAAACTGGGCTGGAGAGAGAAAGCTGCTGCAGGGCTATGTGAAGAGAATGCTGGTGTGCAACAGCACTATCATTTAGCCTACGTCTGTGGTCCTGATTTGAGTCGCGGGTGACCGGCAGGAGTACCCGTCGTATGAGCAGTGGTCGTATGAGCAAGCAGTCAGCTAATTGTGGCCTTCTAGGACTTACATTGCCGGACCAACCCCTATATCAGGGAGGGGCCCAGTCCGCAACAGTAAAGCCAAGCCAATATGCAAAAAATATACAAGGCACCGCCAGATAAATTTTTTAAATGTTTTATTGTGCAGCACATAAAGACATTACAGCGACGTTTCAGGACACAGGCCTTCCTCAAGCTATATATGCACATATACATATCATATGCACATACCTCCCAACTTTCAAGAATCGCAAAGAGAGACAACTGATGCGGCGCATGTAGCACAGCAATTTTTTTTCCTTTTAAGACACACTTCTAACCCCGCCCAATCCCCACCCATACACACCCGGTTCAGCCGACACAGTATCATGCTCCCATAGTGCCTCCCCACCATACAATACCCCACACAATATAATGCAACTATAGCTGCCCCCCACAGTATAATACCCCATGGTGCCTCCCACATAGTATAATGCCAAATAGCTGCCCCCCAAACAGTATAATGCTCCCATACAGTGTTATTCCCCCATAGATGCACCCATACAGTATTAAGCCAACACAGATGCCCCCATACAGTATAATGCCCACAAAATTCCCCAATCAAGCATAATGCCCCATACAGCATAATGCCCCCACAGCTCGTCCTACACAGTATAATGCCCCCATAGCTGCCCCATACAGTATAATGCCCCCATAGATGCCCCATACAGTATAAAGCCAACACTGCTGTCCCACACAGTATGATACCCCATAGTGCCTCCCACACAGTATAATGCCAAATAGGTGCCCCCACATAGTATAATGCTCCCATACAGTATAATCCCCCATAGATGCACCCATATTTTATAATGACCAAACAGATGCCCCCATACAGTATAATGCCCCCAAACAGTATAATGCCCCCTGAGCTACCCCCATGCAGTGTAATGCCCCCTTAGCTGCCACAATACAGTGTAATGCCCCATAGTGCCATACTGCCCCTGTAGATAGTACCAGTGTCAGCTGTAGATAGTGCCCACATAGTTGATGCTAGTGCCACACACACAGTGCTTATGTAGATAGCATCACAGTGTCCTCTGTAGATAGTGCCCATATAGTGCCACAGAACCCATGTATATAGTGTCGCGCCACCCCCCTGTAGATAGTGCTAACACTTCTTCTGTAGATAGCGCTAAACCCTCCTGTAGATAGCGCCTTTGGGACATAAATGGACAGTGACGTCAGGGTCTCCTTCAGGAGTAGAATCCCAGGCCAGAGCGTTGGCAATACTCTAGCCGGGGATTCCACTCCTAGAGGGAGCCCCTGACGTCAGGGGCTCCATCTAGGAGCGGAATCTACAGCTAGAGCGCCGGCAATGCTCTGGCCAGGGATTCCGCTCTTGGAGTAGCCCCTGACGTCACTGTTCATATATGAACAGTGATTTTAGGGGGTTTTAAGATGCTGGAATCCCAGGCCAGAGCGTCAGCAATGCTCTGGATAGGGATTCCGCTCCTGGGGGAGCCCCTGACGTCACTGCGGTTAAACTGCACTCATACCCTATAGGGAGTTGGCTATACAGCCATTTCTAATATGTTGTATATGCTCTTTTATAGTGTGTGTTCTTTTAATTGAGCAGTTCTAGTATTTCCAGTTCCCACTCATTGGCCTGCAACTTTGCTCAACTCTAGGCTGCTGTTTATGACAGACTTTGTTCATGAAATAGACACAAGCTACAGGATGCAGTAAACAGATTGTAGTTTGCGGATGAGCTGATAGAGGAGTCAGGACCTGTTCGCACAGTTTTTTTGCAGGCAGAAAAAATGTGCCTCAAAATTCCTTCAGGAATTTTGAGGCAAATTTAACCTGCCTGCAATAATTTGCTGCAAGTTTTGCTGTGTTTTTTATCCACGGCAATTGAGCACTGTGGGCAAGAAATGCTGCGAAAAACGCTTTCTCTGCCTACCATTGATTTTAATGGGAGTTCAGAGGCGTAGCCGCGGCATGTCGCTTTTTTTTTTACTGTGAGCGGCTAAAAGCCGCCATCAAAAAAAGAAAACGATCAATGGGAGGCGGTATCGGACGGTTTTTGGCGCTGATTCCGATGCAGTTTGCGCATCAAGATCAGCGTAAAAAAAAAATCTCTGTGAACTGGGCCTTAAAGTAAATGTTTGTGTGGAACTTACAGAACAGCAAGCGCAATCTCGCGAGATCACGCTGTAAATCATGCTTGCTGTCATTAACTCCCACACTAACGTTAGCAAAGTGTCGGCAGTGATGAATAGACATCCCGTCCTGGTTCTACACTATGTCTATTAACTCTCAAAACACGTCAATAACTTTAGTTTGTAAAGTGTAAATGAATGGAGAGAAATGTATGGCGCTGATTGGTCACTGATTGGTCAGCGTCATACACTTCTCTCCACAAAGCCCACTTGGTCAAAAAGTAAAAACACGCTGAGTTGTCTATTAAGAAACTCATTAGCATAAATGTAAAATAGGTCAAAAATGAAAGTTTTTCTAAATAAAAACCACTGCTGTAATCTACATTACAGTGCAGATCACATTATGTAGGAGATAGGGCACTTATAATGTCGTGACAGAGCCTCTTTAAATAAAATTCTAGCTGCCACAGTCACCACTAGAGGGAGCTTAGGAGCTTAATGTATACTGTTATATGTTGAACTCAATAATAACACAGTATGCAGTAAGCTTCTAAGCTCCCCCTAGTGGTGGCTGCAGGTTTCCAGAATATTACCTTTGCTCAATGTCTATGCAGGGAATTTGGAGCTTTGTGTAAGAAAAACAGAACTCTGACAGCAGTAAAAATACATTTTAAACTTATATAGCTAAATTAAAAAAAGGGTGTTCAAATGTGGAAATTCACTTTAAGTCTGGGGCTACAGTTGCGCACAAATCATGGGAAAAATGCGGTCGCAATGCAACTTCCATTATTCCCTACGGGGGAAGAAAATCGCATTAGTGTTATGACCGCAAGTTCTGGCCCGACCACGGGTCTAATGACCCTGTGATGCTGTTAATTCAGAACATTACCCCCTGTGGGATTTGTAATACGGACGCTAAAATGCTGCCGCTTTACAGCCATCTGAATGAGGCCTACGGCCCGGATCACAAACGCAGTTTTGATGCAGTTTTTGGCTCTGTTTTTTTTAGCCAAAGCCAGAAGTGGATCCAAAAAAGAAAGGAAAGGTATAGAAAAGACTGATGCATCTTATTTCTTTTGCGTCCACTCCTGTGTTTGGCTAAAATAACAAAAACTGCATCAAAACTGCGTGTGTGATCTTGGCCTCAGGGTATCGATCCTCGCCGCTTGTCTGCTCCAATAGTGAACACTCCCTTCACCACTTGCCGACACAGGATGAGAATACTTTGCGCATTAAGATGAGCATTCTCGTCCGTCGTCCTGTGTGACAGCCGTGTCCGCGCACGATCAGGAGCAGGGCAATGGCTGTAATACACAGCCGCAGCACCGCTCTAACGGCGGAATGAAGAGAAGCCTCTTCTCTCCGCCGTTAACCCCTTGAATGCCGCAATCAAAGCTGATTGCGGCATTCAAAGTAAATAAGAGAAGGGGGAACTGCCCTTTGTTCGCGTCACAGGAAATCCCTGTGACGCGATCAAAGCCCATAAATTCTATGGCCAGACAGCCCAGGGTCCATTGTAGGACCCCAGGGCTTTCTGACCATATTTCCATACTGAAGTATGCTCTAACAACTGCCTGTGTAATAACAGTACACAGCATAATGTACTGGCATATAGATATATGCCAGTACATTACAGTTAAAAAATCAATATCAAAATTAAAAATCCCTCTATGGGATGAAAAAAAAAAGTTAAATTAATTTAAAAAAAAAAAAGCATGTTAAATAAATAAAAAAAATAGTAAAAAAAATACACGTTTTTAAACTGTCCTCAAGGCCAAAAGTGGCCATGTCCTTAAGGGGTTAATGGTATTGATAATAAAGCCGTTGTTATTTATGCAGTTTTCGAATATTTTCTTTATTTTCACTACAAAACACCACATTTACTAACTCTGCCTTGACGGAAAATACATATTGGATGAATTAAATTCCAGTTTGCCACAACTGCTCACTTACTACTGAAAGAAATCCTGGCATCTTCCATTACTGACCAAATCATTAAAATTCCAGCAGCTTTAACCACAAATCAACAAAACCTAATTTCCATTTTATGCCTGATGTCTAACAAGCACAATTATATAACCCGAATCCTTCAGATGCCTGGTATTAGTTATAGAATACATATATCTGCAGCAACGCTAATTTGATATGCAGGCTGTTGTATTTCTTCTAAGTAACCCAATGCGCCATACAACCCTGTGCTTTCATTACTGGATCCATCAAAAGTTTCAATTTGTAATGGACTTATTATTTTGTGAAGTTCTCTCAGATTACGGAGTCCATGCTGTCAGGATAGGGTCACTGCAAGCCGCATAGACTCTGGCCCTCTGCATAAAGTCACAGCAATGAGCCTTCCGGGTGCCAACCTCATGATAATTAATATACATTGCAGAAGAAAGCAATTTATGTAAAGGACTGCATACGTGACAGCTATTAAATTAAAAATAAACTACAAATCAATGTTTCTTTTTATGCAATCTCCCCACTCATTTTCTCACTAGCCCATATACAATATATACATGCAAGTAAACCTACAGCAGGATCAGTCATGAGGCAACAGTGCCACCTAGTGGCAACTTACTAGTATTATCGCTTGCTGCTGAATCTTTTTTTTACAGTGCAATTGGGAAGTTATAGGGCAATATTAAAGTGATTTTTCTTAAAGAGGCTCTGTCACCAGATTTTGCAACCCCTATCTGCTATTGCAGCAGATAGGCGCTGCAATGTAGATTACAGTAACGTTTTTATTTTTAAAAAACGAGTATTCAGAACGCCCAGCTTCTGGCAGTGCAGACAGCGTGTTCTCGAGAGATCACGCTGTGACGTCACTCACAGGTCCTGCATCGTGTCGGACGAGCGAGGACACATCGGCACCAGAGGCTACAGATGATTCTGCATCGGCGTTTGCAGGTAAGTCGATGTAGCTACTTACCTGCAAACGCTGATGCTGCTGCAGAATCAACTGTAGCCTCTGGTGCCGATGTGTCCTCGCTCGTCCGACGCGATGCAGGACCTGTGAGTGACGTCACAGCGTGATCTGCCAGAAGCTGGGCGTTCTGAAGAGAAGTGGATGATACTTCTCGTCAGAACGCCCAGCTAGTAAAAGTATTAAAAACGCCCCGATGTACGCACATAATACACGCCCACTTGGACTTTTACTTTTCAACACGCCCAGTTGGACTTTTACAAGCCTCATTTGCATAAATACAAAAATGGTCATAACTTGGCCAAAAATGCTCGTTTTTTAAAAATAAAAACGTTACTGTAATCTACATTGCAGCGCCGATCTGCTGCAATAGCAGATAGGGGTTGCAAAATCTGGTGACAGAGCCTCTTTAATGTTCTCAATCTTGTTGAGTCCTAAAAATACGAGGCTCATTTAAAAAGAAAACAGACTCTGAATGCAGGTGTTTTGGAGGATTTTTTTGAAGTGTCATTGGGAAAATGGGAAAAATCATCTTGTACAACGCTTCAAGAAGAGACATGTCACTTCTTTTTTACGAAGCGTAATTTTACGAGGCTTTTTTTAAATTCAGCAGTGTATGCCTCGTATTAAATAAACACTGTGTATTTCCAACAGAAATCAATGGGAAACTCTTTGCAGGCGTGTTTTACAATACAAGCGTTTTACGCTCTGAAAAACGCATGAAAATATGGCGTGATCATGGCTTCATCCTTCCTTGTCAGGATTATTGATTGTAAGTCTAATTTAGCATTTATATTTGAACACATATTTACAGTACAACTCTTTAGTCCTGATTTCTATGGCTGGAAATTCCTTCCAGTCTAGTATGTGGAGGATCAAAATGATGACATTAAAGGGATATTTCAAAGAATAACATTTATCACCTATTCACTCATTTATTGTTTCTGTAACTCACATAGAGTTGTATAGAACAGCAGCGTCTATAATCGACTACAAACCCCTCTTCAATGTGGGCATGCTGGTTTGGGATGGGTGGGGAGCCTTAGTGGCATATTTGGTGGCATTTTTCATTTAGTGTCATCTTGTACATGCTTTTTTTTTTCTTACGTTTTAAGATGCCACATCCAGAGCATGCTGCGTTTGGAAAAAAAACGCCACTGACAAGAAAATTAACACAAATTGACACGAAAACACCACAAACAAAAACAGTGTATGCACTGCTTTTTATATTTGACTATAGATGCCGCAAAAAGTGTCACAAACACGCATAAAAACGCAGCAAAACTCTGTGTGTGTAACCAATCTAAGGCCTGATTGACACTAACGATGTATATGTCCGTGTGCCGTGCGTGAAAACAACAGACAGCACAGGGACCTATTATTTAGACATGCGTGATTCATCATCACGCAGCGTGTTTCCATTGCGTGAAACTCACTGCATGTCCTATTTTGGTGCATTTTTGCAGATCACGTACCAGAGAAATGCAGAGAAAAAAAGAAAGAAATAAAAAAATGTGCACCAACACTGACATAAAAAACGGATGCCACACGGAACACACACTGATGCCACATGGAACTGCAATGCTGCGTTTTTTGCGGACGCAAAACGGACACGTTCGTGTGAATCTAGCCTAAGACTGATTCATGCTGCGTTTGGAAAAGAACGCCAATGATCGCAAAATTGCCTCACAAATGCCACAAACCAAACCAAAACGCAGTTGTATGTAGTGCAATTAATATTGTACTATATACTTAAATGTAACAGCTGGCTGCACTGAAACACGCCTGAAAAAAACCTCAGCAAAAAAGCAATTAAAAACGCCATGAAAAACACACAAAAACGCAGCAAAACGATGTGTGTGAATCCGGCCTTAGGGTTAGCTTGTGTGTTAGAGGCACACAGGAGCCGCTGTCAGCTGAGTCGTCCAGCTGACAGACGGATTTAGCTTACAGTGGCGTTATGCAGTCTTTGTGTAGTGGATACATAGAAGCTGCAGCCCTAAAACAAAATCATTTTTTTGTATAAATGTATATTTGATAAAAAATGTAAATGACAAAACACATACATTACATTAAAAAAGCCTTCAAAGGTTTACACAGCCGTTAAATTGAAAACATAACATTCTGACTGCCTGCAACTGCCACTAGGTGGAGCTTAGGAGCTAACTGCATATTGTTATATATTGAATTCAGTAATAAGGCCTCATGAACTCAGCTGTGCCCGTAATCACGGTCCGCGATTATGAGCACGGCCGGCCGCTGGTGGCCGCAGACAGCCATCCGCATTTTTGGCCTGTGCTCCCATACATACAAAGTATAGGAGCACGGTCCGCAAAAAGCAAAACATAGGACATGTCCTATCTTTTGCGGAGGCTTTATACAGCTCGGACACCTTCCCGCAAATATACGGGAAGGTGTCCGTGGTCAATAGAAGTGAATTGGTCTGTAATTGCGGACCGTGCGATGGAGAATCTACAATAAAGGAAAATCCTCATCTTGTATTTTCATTGGTCGCATAGCTTCATTTTTATTCATTCATTTTAGTCAAATCATTAAAAAATTCATAAGTTATGGCTAAGTGAAATAGCATCACCTAAGAGTTGATGGTGACTACCTGTGATGTCACTGCCCTATTCACCAGACCTGTCACCATGGCACAAGTACATCAGTGTTACAGGAGATGCCCGCAGGCCAGAAGCAGCCTGTGATCTGCCACACCTTGATGGTGTTATGTGAGACGAGGTTCTCATATTGCCTCACATAGGGAATTACTGTTTTGTAATGAGCTGTAAGTGCTGGTGATCTTGGTTATTAATAGGCCTCTCCCAGGCTGGCCATAAATTGAGTATTTGGCAATTATAGCCATGAACTGAAGGCAGCTCTAATACCCACTTGATATAATATATTTTTTATCAACAGCATCTTTTCATTGACAGAATTCAGGTACAATAAATGGCGCTTGTAGTCTGTTCACAATTCCCAGGTAGAGCAGTCACGGACACCAGTATCCATTCTTTCCTATTTGGCTAATGCAGGAGCGTTGCCAGGGTCTTAAAAGATCAGGGGCACAAGCACCAATACATATGTTTACCACCCTCCCCCGGAAAAATAAATAAATCTATATCTCAGAGACAGCATATCCATAAGATTATGGCCCCCATAGCTCCCCCCTGTAGATAGTGCAAAACACACACACCCTGTATATAGTACTAAACACACATCTGTAGATATGCCACACACACACACACACACACACACACACACACATCCCTGTAGATAGTGCCAAACAGCACCCCTTTGTAGATAGCGCCACACACCCCCCTTTGTAGATAGTACCACATACTCCCCCTTTTGTAGATCGCGCCACACAACCCCCTTTGTAGATAGTACCACATACTCCCCCTTTGTAGATAGCGCCACACACCCCCCTTTGTAGATAGTACCACATACTCCCCCCTTTGTAGATCGCGCCACACAACCCCCTTTGTAGATAGTACCACATACTCCCCCCTTTGTAGATAGCGCCACACACCCCCCTTTGTAGATAGTACCACATACTCCCCCCTTTGTAGATAGTACCACATACTCCCTTTGTAGATAGTGCTACACACCCACTCCTTTGTAGATAGTGCCACATACTCCCTTTGTAGATAGTGCCACACCCACCCTCCTCTGTAGATAGTACCACATACTCCCTCAGATACAATTGAACGTGGCAGTCGCCCAGGGCATCGGGCCAAAAATCTGGGGCTTGGGCCCCAGATGCCCGGTGCTAGTGACGCCACTGGGCTAATGTATAATTTGTATCGGGAAAATGCAGGAATTTTAAATGGGAGTTTTCAAGCGCGGTGATGATCACAGTGGAGATGGCTAAATGGTGCAGGGGTTAACAGAGGAAAAATTTACCTAGAATTTAATTCTGTTTAATCTTAATAAGTTTTCCTGAAACAGAGCAGCAAATGTACTGCTTCCCTTTCACACAACCATAGAGTCAAATAATAAAATGATGTTCGCATGCAGCCACCACAAGGCGAGCTCACTGTATTGGGATGTAGAGTATACAGCTCCCATTAAGCTCTATAATAAATATCTATGCAGTCCTAATGCAATTCCCTAGTACAATAAAGGGGCATTTACTTTATAGACATTTATGGCACATTTCTCCGTGTTCTGGAGATAGGACCAAGAGGTGGGACCTGCACCTATCAGATGTCTATGATGGGAATATCCCTTTAATGAAGGTTCACCTAAGAAGCTTTGTTTTAAAAAGTGTAACTCCAGGCAAAAAAAAGTTCAGAGCTATGAAGCTCTTGCCCACAATCTTTTACTTCATTTACTTTTACTGACTTCAATGGCACCAGCCTTCATCTGCAATAAAATGACGAAAACTTTATAATCTAAGGTACTATGAGGGTACACAAGGGCCCACTGAGTCCACTGTGATTCAGGTGGAAAATAAGGATAACGGTAGCAAAGGATCCCTTGTGTTTCTAACCTGCCATGGTAGACCAAAATTTATAGCCATCAAAAATGTCATGTCCGGTTTCTTTATCATCCCTTTTTCACACCCATAAACATGCCTGACAACTGTAATATAGACATGGGTTGTCGTGATGAGACAATCTCTTTTAATGTACAAAATCCACATGTAGTGAGCTCCCCCTAGTGGTGGCTGCAGGCAGCCAGTTTAAGCATTTATTTCTCTGACTAAGGGAAGCAGGTCATTCAGAGCTATACGAGTATAAAAATGAGCCCCAATCCCTATTAAGATGCATTACAAAACTACAGTGGACATTAACTCTCAGTGTGTGTGTGTGTGTGGTGGGGAGGGGGGAGTATTCCAAGGTTTGTTATCTGCTGCACCATTACTGACACATGTGAATCTACCATAATGTCAATGAGACATTAATAGTTTTATCACAGTGCACAAGAGTTCAATGTCAGCATACAAATATAGATAGGTAAGCGATTGCTAGCTCTGTGATGGAGAACGCTATGTATGGGTTTGTTGTCAGGGGAACTGTAGACACAATGGGCACTGTATGTCTTATTTATCTGGGCAAAGTACGTTACTCTCTGAGCAATGGTTGACACTATATCACTATATGTAGGTGCAAGACAGTTGTCATGAAGGGTCTGTGGACCTACTGGGCCGTACCACCTTGGCGGTAAGGCAGCTGGCCAACAGGGCACAGTTGAAAGTCTATAGTTCGTATAGGTACCTGTGGCAGCTCAGACAGCAGCAGGGCAGGCTCGGCTGGGACTAGGCAGCAGGCAGACGTCAGACGAGGTGACGCAGGTCAGACGTGGATACAGCACGACACGACTTTGGCACAGCATAGTGCTCGACCAGGAAGGTATGGAATGCTAGGAACAGGAACAGAAACTGGAACTGGAACAGGAACTGGAACAGGTACAGGTACAGGTACAGGTACAGGTACAGGTAACACACTAGGAGGCCATCACATAGACAGACTAGGAATACACAACAAAGCTCAGGCGTGGGAGGATGGGGCTGGGACCTTCTTATAGCCCAGGGTGCTCTGAAGTAATCAGCTTAACTACCAACATGCGTGCGCTCTGGCTTCTCAAGTCTGGACTGAGCTCGTGAGCGCAGCCTGGTGGTCACTGTGGAGCCGGACGGCCGTATGTGCAGACATCTCTTGAGAGAAGGGCGTCGACTGGATGGAAGGAGTTCGTGGTCAGCGACCACAGACGTTACAACAGTATGGTTCTATGTGGGAAAATTATGTAATTCTTGGGCACTGTCTGGAACTATTTGGGCCCTATATGTCTCCATGTGGGCACAATATGGCTTTATGTTGGCAAAACATGGCCGCATGCAAGACAATTCCAATAAAAAAAAAGACATTTTTTAAATAAATCTTTTGCAGAAAACAGACATGATTTACTTTTGTCTCCCCCTATGATAGTTGATGCTGATCATTTGTTACTATAGTTCTAAAGCAGACACATTTGAGAACTTTCTGGATGACAGTCTCAGTGATTATTAGTAAAGAATAAATGTAGAGTAACACGCGTTATACCTTGTCTATATATATCTAATAGTAAACAAGGAGCTCCATCATATGAAGAGAAATAGGAAAATCAATTACTTATTTATTTTTTCATTTGATCAAACAACTGAATAATCAGACAATTTGCACAAGAACTAAGAACTTTTCTTTGAAATAATTTTTAGGAATTCAGAACATCCCCTTCACCCTCAAAATCAACAATTGCCCGAAACTGTTGGAGATGCACCTACACCCAAAGGGGGACACTGCTTGAAGGGGTTGTCCAGTCTTCAGGATAGACCATCAATGTCTGATCATTGGGGGTCCAACTCCCGGCACCCCCGCCCATCAGCTGTATTGAAGGGGCCGTGGTGCTCAAACGAGCAATGCTTCCCCTTCATTCCTTATCTATTCGTACTGTGAATCGCCGACAGACTTGTAGTAGCAGCTCACAGTATTAGTCATCTCCTATTGAAGGGAATGGGAGAAGGCTGTAATACTGTGAACCCCCTCTACAAGTGTGTTGTCGGTTCACATTACGAACAAAGACAGTAATGAAGAGGAAGCATCACTCGTACGGGCACCGCGGCCTCTTCAAAACAGCTGATTGGTGGAGTTTCGCGCGTTGGACCACCACTGATTAGATATTGATGACTTATCCTGAGGACAGGCCATCAATTTCTTATGACTGAACAACCCCTTTAATGACAACGCTTAGTACTGGACTTGGGTAATTGAGCCCACCAGAGGAAATTATTATAGGGACCCACTCTCCATCTAAACAAAACTTTTAACAACATCCTAAACTATAAAAAGGATGAAAAAACTGCCACACTCCATGTATAAATCAAACGTGAATTCATTATTCACACAAAAATGTGCAACGTTGCAGCCAGGCTTAACAAAGAACTCATGGAGTCTAAAAAGTATATTTGTGTGAATAAAGAATTTACGTTTGATCTATAAATGGAATACAACGTTTTGTTTTTTTTTGCATCCTTTTTATAGTTTATGATGCTGTTAAAAGTTAGGGGCTAAAGGGACCCCAGAGCCATGGGCCCCCTCAGAGCCCAGGGTCCCAGGCGGTCGCCCTATCCGCCCCTCTGGTAATCCACCACTGTTTCAACCCTGCAAGGCAACAGAGCTATTCACTCTCTAATATGGGCACCAATTTTTAAACTTAAACGTGTTGTTCTGAACATTCTGTGCAGTCACGCTGGCAAGGCTTTATTTAGCGGAACAATACTTGTACACATTACCAGTTTGGTGTCCCTATAAATAGTGACGTGCTGTTTCATAACTTTAATTATGCATGCTCATGCTTTCATAACACCCTGAATGAACTATAATTGCCTGCGTTTATCTAATGTTCCAGAGATTATAGATATATAGGCGGCAGCACATTGCCTTTAATTGTTAACTTGTGTCAACTACACATTTACTGACTACATGCATCTTATGCTGTCTCATTGCTCCGATCATTGTAAAGTTGGAGATATGTTATACAATCCTAGTACTTGCTCCTATCTATAACCTTCCAATGACTATTGCAATAAAAGAGTCCATAAAGTACCTGCTAAGTAACTTATAGGCCCCAGGCAAACCCTGTACGCCTTTCCCCCAACTACTGTCACGCCTATGGGGTATGTGGACCCACTAAGCCACTCCGCCGTAGCGGGGTAGTAGCTGGCCAAAGCATAGTCAATAACAGTCTCTGGGACAAGAGTACCTGGATAAATGATTTGGTAGACACTTGGCGTAGCAGACACGTGGCGTATCAGACACGAGGAGTAGCAGACACTTGGCACTGATGACACTAGGCGTGGCAGATGATGCTTGGCACAGATGATACTTGGCACAGATGACACTTGGTGTGGCAGATAACACGTGGCATGGCAGATGAGACGTGGCACAGAGGATGAACTCAACTCCAACACTAGACTTTGCTCAGGGACAAACACAATTACTGGATACGGGATACAGGATACGGGAACACAGGTTACAGGATACAACTAAGGGACCATTTGCAATAACGAACATGGGTAGACACAACAACGCTCAGGCAAGGAGGAAGAGGGTAGAGTCCTTTTTTTAGTGCAGAGTGAGCTGGGGATTGGGTAGGGAACAATTTACTGGGCCAGGGACGAGCGCGCATGCACCCTAGAGGCAATAGCAGAACAAGTGCAGCCGCGTGTGCTGGCCTCTCCTGGGAGGGAGACGCCGGTAAGCTTTCAGTGTCCTGTGGTCGCGGCTGCTGATTTGTACAGCGTGGACTTCAATATTGAAGGTGAGATGTTGGTTTATTCACCACAAAATGAACAGAATGAAGGGGGGAGGGCAGAGGCCAATCATATATTTAAATGACTTATAATGAAGTTTAAGGAAAAGACTTACAGCGCCATATCTTCAATATGCCTGAAACACGCCGGCATCCTGCAAAAAAAAAACAACGGACAGCACATGGACGTGAAATACGCTCATGTGAATGAGGCCTAACTGCTTTGCCAAGCTTAAAAAAATGGACAGCACACGGACCTATGCAATTCAATGGGGATACTCACAGGTCCGTGATTTTTCACGCATCCGTGTTTCCTATTCTGGTCCGTTTTGAAGTCTATGGGTGCGTGAAAATCATGTTTCACATACCTGTTGCTAAAGAAATGCTGAAAAACATAAAAATAAATAAAAAAAATGTGCACCAACACTGACATTAAAAACTGATGGCACACGCACAAACACTGATGGCACAAAGAAGTGAAATGCATTAAATACGTTCTGTTTTTTGCAGACACAAAACGGACCCGCTCGTCTGAATAAGGCCAGAACCTATGAGACTCAGAATGAGTCAGAGAAACTGCCTTCCAGTCCATGCATAAGACGTTGTAAATCGTTTTTTTATATACAAAAAAATATATAAAAATTGTAAAAAACCCTTTTCCCATTTTTCCCCAAGAGTAATGTAAAAAAAAAAAAAACATAATTGGTATTGATGCGACCTTAATAATCTGAACTAATAGGGTATGTTCACACGCTTAACCAAAAACGTCTCAAAAGAAGGAGCTGTTTTCAAGGGAAAACTACTCCTCATCAGATTTTTTTTAGCCACTTGCGTTTTTCGCGGCGTTTTTTACGGCCATTTATCAGAGCAGTTTTTCAATAGAGTCAATGAAAAACGGCTCCAAAAACGTCCCAAGAAGTGACATGCACTTCTTTTTCGCGGGCATCTTTTTAAGCACAGTTTTCGGAAAATGAGGCGTAAAAAAAACACCTTGTCGGAACAGAACTCTGTATTTCCCAATGAAATCAATGGGCAGATGTTTGTAGGCATTCTGCTTCTGATTATTCAGCCATTTTTCGGGACGTTTACGGCCCGAAAAACGGCTGAAAACACTACGTGTGAACATACCCTTACAATGTAACATTATTTAGCCCACACGGTGAACACTGTAAAAACAGAAGTAAAAACCCAAGAATTTCTGTTGTTAGGTCATCTTGCCTCCCACAACAAATGGAATCAAAGTGATCATAAAGTCGCATGTGCCCCAAAAATAACAATTCCCCACACTGCTCAATCGACGGAAAAATAAAATAAGTCCCAGAATTAGCGACACAAAACAATTTTTTTTTTGTTTTTTCTTTAAAAGTAAATGTAGTAAAACATAAAGAAAACTATATAAATTTGGTATTGTCGCAATTGTATTGACCTGCAGAATACAGTTAACATGTCATTTTTACCGCACGGTGAACCCTGTAAAAATGAAACAAAAAAAAACTGTTTAGGAAGTTCTGTTTTTTTTTCCCATTCCACCCCACAAAAAAAAATAAAAAATTCAGTTTCCCGGTACATTTTATGGTACAATAAATGATACCATGAAGAACTAAAACTCGTCCTGCAAAAATTTTTCTCTCTGTTTTACTCGCTACTTTTGTTACAAAATTCTGCTGGAGCAAAGTAGGCACATGTGTTCTGTGTTTAGTCTACTGTTAGGGTATGTTCACACGACAGCGTCCGTAACGGCTGAAATTACGGGGATGTTTCCGCCTGAAAACATCCCCGTAATTTCAGCCGTAACGGCATGTCCATTACGGACGTAATTGGCGCTGCTATTCATTGGAGTCAATGAATAACGGCTCCAATTACGGCCAAAGAAGTGACAGGTCACTTCTTTGATGCGGGCGTCTATTTACGCGCCGTCATTTGACAGCGGCGCGTAAATATACGCCTCGTGTGAACAGACAAACGTCTGCCCATTGCTTTCAATGGGCAGATGTTTGTCAACGCTATTGAGGCGCTATTTTCGGACGTAATTCGGGGCAAAAACGTTTGGGGCAAAATACCCTTAGGGTATGTTCAAGGGAAAACTGCTCCTCATTTTCAGACGTTTTTTTAGCAACTCGCGATATTCGCTGCATTTTTTACGCCCGTTTTTGTAGCTGTTTTTCTATAGAGTCAATGAAAAAACACCCCGTCGGAACAGAACGCTGTATTTCCCATTGAAATCAATGGGCAGATGTTTGAAGGTGTTTTGCTTCAGTTTTTTCAGGCGTTCTTCGAGGTGTAAATGGCCATAAATACGCCTGAAAACAGTCCGTGTGAACATACCCTTAGGGTATGTTCACACGCAGTGACAAAATACGTCTGAAATTACGGAGTCAATTAAAAAGGTCTCCAAAAACGTCCCAAGAAGTGACATGCACTTCTTTGACGCGGGCGTCTTTTTACGCGCCGTCTTTTGACAGCGACGTGTAAAATTACACCTCTTGGGAACAGAACATTGTAAAAGCCATTGCAAGCAATGGGCAGATGTTTGTAGGCATAATGGAGTCGTTTTTTCAGGCGTAATTCGAGGCATAAAACGCCAGAATGACGTCTGAAAACAGTGCGTGTGAACATACCCTTATTGTGTCATCTTGTCACTGCTTTCAGTTTACTTCTTCTGATATCAAACCTAACAGCACCTAAATATAATAACTGCTGCCAGATTTATTATTATTGTACTATATTGAAACTGTCTTAGGCTTCTTTCACACTATCGTTAATATACGTTTACCTCTCTTCCATCAGAGGAAGAGAGGATCGAAAGATTAAATGGAAAGCAACGGTTCCGTTAGAATTACCATAGATTTCAATGGTAATTCTTTTGTTTCAGTTGCTTTCCGTTTGTCTCCGTTCATTAGGTTTCCGTTTTTTTTCACGAAAACAAAAGTTCTGCAGACTACACTTTTGCTTCCGTCAGAAAAACTGTAACCTAGCAGAACAATTGCTTTCTGTTTAATATTCAGATTCTCTTTTCCTCTGATGGAAGAGAGGTAAACATATACTAACGCTAGTGTGAACTTATCCTTACTGGGAAACCATGTAATATTTATTTAGGAGGGACTGGCATCAGAACGCTATTCTCATTCTTTATCGCATGCTGGGCTGTATGTCTGGATGACTGGATGGGAGCACAGTCAATAAAAATCCAAATACAGGACATGTCCTTTCTTTTTCGGAACCTTTCTACGGCTAGGACACCTTCCCGTAAATATATGGGAAGGTGTCCGTCGGCCATAGAAATGAATGAGTCCGTAATTATGAAAGAAATATACGGTCGTGTGCATGGGGCCTAACTCTCAGCCAATGAGAGTGAGGAAATCCCAGGACTCAGCCTTTCTCATTGGTTTAGAATTTTAAAATGGCCTTGTTTACACTAGTTTTTTTTCTCATGTTGCTACTGTGGTCAATGCCTAGGGACTCTTATTTTATACGGAGGCATCCGGAAATCCTTGTATGGAATCCGAAAGAAAACAAATACTGTAACATGCCAGTTATAGCCAGGGTTACACCTGCCCTATAGCCTGGTTGTTTTCTGTCCACATTTACCCACTGTGTTCATTTTCAATTGGCCATGAGATAATTCTACAACTAGCCCAACACATCTAAGCTGCAGGAGTTAGGCTTGGTTTACATCTGCGTCGGGACTCTGTTCCGTCGGAGCTTTCCATCGGAATGGAGCCCTGACTGACAAAAACGGAAACCATAGGTTTGCATTTCCATCACCATTGATTTCAATAGTGACGGATCTGGTGACAATAGTTTCCGACGGAACCCTTGCACAAAGTAGACCAACGGACACCATTGGCACCGGATCCGTTACCATTGAAATCCATGGTGATGCAAACCTACGGTTTCCGTTTGTGTCAGTCAGGGCTCCGTTCTGACGGAAGGTTCTGACAGAACGTCGGAACGGAGCCCTGATGCAGATGTGAACATGGCCTTACTCAGGAGTCTACAAGTTTTATCCAATTTTCTGGACAGAAAGAGGTGCAATACTTCTCATCTGTTTTAGTAATAATCATCCTGTAGAGCCACTTGACTAGCACAATGACAAACTCACTTGGCTATTACATGAGAACATGAGTTCCAAAACCAGCAAACACAAAACAGCAATCTCTAGTAAAGAACATTGGAGTGTTTAATTGTTTTGTGTAAATAAATAAAGACAGTAAGACCTAAAAATGAAAGTTGATGATATAACTTGATATTCTGTTTATATAAAATACAATTTGTTAAAAGCCAAAGCAGATAAACTTATTATTCTGACTGTAAATACAAACTTATTGTCATGTCTAAGGATCAAGGTTATTGTCTGTTTATGTAACCATATTATGAGATCCAGACATACACAGTCGAGTCACATTATTATGACCACCTCCTACTTTCGACGTCGGGCTACCCATGAAGGAAGGGATGTGTCTTGGACTGGCTTGGTGGATAAATAAGGTGTGTGATAGGCTGTCTGAACACATATCACTCGTTGTTGCCATGTGTAAAAGGGGCGATTTATCAGAGTTGCAAAAAGGGATGATTATTGGCTTTCAGTCCAAGGGCAGCAGTATTTCTCAAACAGAGCAGTTTGTGAACTGTTCGCGTGCTGCTATGCTTAAAGTGTATCATGAGTGGACAAAAGGCATAATGGGGAATAACCGACGTGGAAACTACGGAGCACCACATGCCATTGATGTGGGAGGTGAATGTCGGCTACTAATGTGTGCGAGAGCCGAACTACACGCTACAGTGGAGCAGCTCACTGTGAAAATCAAACAGGGCTAACAGACGTGTGTCTAAAACAACAGTTCAGCGAACCCTACTGCGTATGGGTCTCCGAAGCAGACGGATGGTCAGTGCTCCTATGCTAATAAAGGTGCCCCAGAAAAAAAGGCTTCAATTTGCAAGGCAGTATCGGAATTAGACCACCAATGATTGGCACAGGGTTGCCTTTTACGATAAGCCATGTTTTCTGCTTCATCGAACGGATGGACGTTGGCATGCCAAGCGAGCTGGTGGCGGCACCGTTATGGTCTGGGGAATTTTTTCATGGCATTCACTGGGCCCACTCTTCTATTTTGAATTCACTCTGAACCTATTTGGGTATGAATCCATCGTTGCAGATCACGTTCACCCATACATGCTGTTTGTCTTCCCTGGGGCAGATGGAATCTTGCAGCAAGACAATGCGACATTTCACACGGCTAGAAATGTTTGACAGTGGTCAGAAGAGCACGACCAAGACTTCCAAGTACTTCCCTGGCCCCCTAATTTGCCAGACTTGAACCCAATTGAGCATCTGCGGGACCACCTCGATCATCTCGCTTGCTCTATGGATCCACCCCCACTCCCCCTCCAGCAAATGTGGGATGCAGCTGCAGTCAGCATGGCTCCTGATACCGGAGACAACCTACCAGGTGCTATTGAGTCACTCCCAGCCCGTCTAGTTGCTATCGGTGCTGCACACGCCGGTTAGTCTGGATATTAGCTGGCGGTCATAATGATGTGACTAAACTGTGTAGAGTGATATGTGTAGAGCATTTCATGAAGTTTAACCACCAGTAATCGGAATGTAAACCTTTTTTTGTTATAGTTGTCCAAAATTGGTTAAAAAAACAGAGAACTTTAATGTGCATAAGTATTCACCCTCTGAATGTCAATACTTTGTGGAGCCACCTTCTTCTGCAATTTCAGATGCAATTCTCTTGGGGAATGTCTCTATTAGCTTAGCACATCTAGACACTTGGATTTTTGCCCATTCTTGCAGGCAAAACTGCCCTAACTTCGTCAAGTTAGATGGTTGCGTTGGGGTAGAACAATCTTCAATCATGCCACAGATTCTCAATTTGATTGACTTCGGGGCTTTGACTCGGCCATTCCAAGATATTTAAAAGTTTCCCCTTAAACCACTCTAGTGCGGCTTTATCAGTATGTTTATGGTCATTGTCCTGCTGGAAGTTGAACCTCAGTTCAAGTCTCAAATCTCTGGCAGACAAATAGGTTTTCCTCAAAAATTTCCCTGTATTTACTGCCATTTATCTTTCCTTCAATGCTGACCAATATTTCATGTAAAGCATCCCTACAGCATGATACTGCCACCACCATGCTTCACTGTGAGAATAGTGTTTTTTGCAGTGATGGGAAGTGTCGGGTTTGCCAAGCACATAGTATTTCTCATGATGGCCAAAAAGTTACATGTTAGTCTCATCCGTCCAGAGAACCTTCTTCCATGTGTTTTGGAGAGTCTGCAACATGCTGTTTGGTGATTCAAAACGTGTTTTCTTATCTTTTCTTTAACCTGTTAACGCCGAAGGACGGATATATCCGTCCTCTGCAGGTGCTAATTCGCGCAGGAGGACGGATATATCCGTCCTGTGATGGCGCGGGTACTGCCACTGTACCCACGCGATCAGCGGCAGGAGCACGGCTGTTATATACAGCCTGGCTCCTGCTGCAACTGCCGGAATCGAAGCACGCTCCAATTCCGGCAGTTTAACCCATTAAATGCCGCTGTCAATAGTGACAGCGACATCTAATGTGTTTGACAGAGGGAGGGAGCTCCCTCTGTCACCCCATCGGCGCCCCCGCAAAGAAATCGCGGGTAGCCGTCGGGTTTCCATGGCAGCCGGGGGCCTAACAAAGACCCCCAGGTCTGCCTTCAGCAAATGCCTGTTTTACACTGACAGGCAATAATGCTTTGGTATACTAAGTATACCAAAGCATTATATATGCGATCAGCAGATCGCATGGTTAAGTCCCCTGGTGGGACTAAAAAAAAAAGCTGTTAAATAAAGTTTGTGACAAAAAAATAAAAAAAATTCAAAATCAAATAAAACTACTTTTTTGCCCATAAAGTGATTTTATTTAGTAAAAGTGTCAAAACAAATAACACATGCACATATATGGTATCCCCGCGATCATAACAACTTGAACAATAAAATGAACACATTAATTAAACCGCAGGATGAACGGCGTCCGAAAAAAACTCAAAAAACAACGTCAAAATTCTCTCTTTTCTCCCATTCCCCCCATAAAAAATGTAATAAAAGTTAATCAAGTCCTATGTACCCCAAAATAGTACTAATGAAAACGACACATTGGCCCGCAACAAATCAAGCTCAGATACCGCCATATTGACGGAAAAAAATAAAAATAATTAAGTCTCTTGGAATGCGGCAATGCGGAAAAAAAGTAATTTTTTTCTAGAAGGCTTTTTATTGTGCAAACGTAGGAAAACATATAAAACCTTTACATATTTGGTATCCCCGTAATTGTGCCGACCCATAGAATAAAGTTAACATGTTATTTACACTGCATAGTCAACAGCGTAAATTTATAACGTGAAAATTAATGCTGGAATAGCTGCTTATTTTCAATTCTATCCTAAAATAAAGTTAATAAAAGTTAATCAATATATTATAAGCATCTAAAAATAGTACAATTACAAAATACAACTCGTCCCGCAAAAAACAAGCCCTTATACGGCTATGTCGACGGAATATAAAAAAAGTTACGACTCTTGGAATGCGACGGTGAAAAAACAAAAAATAATCCTTGGTCATTAACGTGCAAAATGGCCTGGTCATTAAGGGGTTAAGCAATAACTTTTTTTCTGACCACTCTTCCATGAAGCCCCACTCTGTGAAGTGTCCGACTATAGTGGTCCTATTGACAGATACTTTCTTCTTCAATGTGGATCTTTGGAGCTCCTTCAGTGCTATCGTTGGTGTCTTTGTTGAATCTCTAATGAAGGCCCTTCATGCCCGATCTGTGAGTTTTGGTAAGCAGGCTTCTTTTGCCAGGTTTGTAGTTGTGCCATATTCTTCACATTATGTTATAATGGATTTAATGGTGTTCCGTGAGATTTTCAAAGTTTGAGATATTGATTTTATTACCCAATCCTGATAGCTACTTCTCCACAACTTTGTTTCTGACCTGTTTGGAGGGCTACTTGGTCTTCGTGTTTCTTGCCTAGTGGTGTTGTAGACTCAGGGGCCTTTCAGAACAGGAGTATTTATACTGACATCATGTCACAGATCATGTGACACTTTGATTGCATATAAGGGGGCCTTATTATACTAATTATGTGACTTCCGAATTGAATTGGTTCGACCAGACCTTATTTAGGGGTTTCATAACACTAACAACTTTTCAGTTTTTAGTAGTTTTTTTTCTTTTTTAAATGAGGTTTGTTTTTTCCATTCCACTGTAAGGGTATGTTCACACGCTAGCTGTCATTTACGTGTGAAAAGACAGACTGTTTTCAAGAGAAAACAGCTGCCTCGTTTCACACGTAAATGCTCCTCCTCGCATTTTGCGAGGCGTCTGATACGCTCATAAATCTTGAGCTGTGCTTCATTGAGTTCAATGAAGAACAGCTCAAATTACGTGGCAAAGAAGTGCCCTGCACTTCTTTGCCGAGGCAGTCCATTTACGCGTCGTCGTTTGACAGCTGTCAAACGGCGACGCGTAAATTACAGGTTGTCTGCACAGTACGTCGGCAAACCCATTCAAATTAATGGGCAGATGTTTGCCGACGTATTGCAGCCCTATTTTCAGACGTAAAACGAGGCATAATACGCCTCGTTTACGTCTGAAAATAGGTCGTGTGAACCCTGCCTAACAATTTGGGCTATTTTGTCAGGTCCATTACAAAAAAATCTAATTTAAAATCCATTTTAATTCCAGGTTGTAATGGTATAAAATAGGAAAAACACCAAGTGGGTGATTACTTTTGCACTATATTGTTCAGAACACTGTATTGGACTGAACACTGCAGCAGTGAACACAAAAGACTTCAATAATGAGTCACTATATTACAGCACAGGTTTGTACACAGAAATCACTGCAAAACTCAGAATAAGATTCAGACCCATTGAGAGCATTTAAAATCTACTAAGTTAATGTCCTTCTTATTTTATCATTTATCATTATAGTGATGAGAGCTGCATTTTTACTAATAGAGCTAAAAATCTCCTGCTTCCCTTCACAGTTGTAGAATTAAATAATAAAGTCCTGAATTATTGCCGCAACCACCAGGGGCAGTTAAGTGCATTTAGTTTAATATAGGCTGAATAAATCTGTATGCAATAAGCTCCCCCTAGTGGTGACTGCAGTCAAACACTATAACTGTGTGACAGGAAGCAGGGAAAGCAGTTTAGTGCTGGAGTCCCTCTCACCACATGCCCCATAACAGTCATGAGGTCTGCCACTATAGTAGATATGCCACTGCTTCTTTACCACAGGGGGTGGACTGACCATTTAGGTATTAGGGTAGCTACTGAGATCCCATAACATTTAGATGCGGCACTCTTTAAAGTTGTAGAAGCAGCCAAAATGTAAAATACCCATACATATAGATATATCCAACATCGTCGTTTTTAGAGGAAAAAAGACATACCAATAATTTCTCATTATTATTGTAGAAAAGAAGAATTCACGCACAATGCAGTGTAATGTCTAAACAGACGCAGTGTTCCATTATGACATTTTGTCAGAGTGGAAAATCAATTTGGTCTATAACCAATGACAGTATGTGAGAACATCAGAAATCTCCGGTATATTCTTTTTTTTAGGATGTTTTACAATTAATGTCATTATTTATAATAGAAACCATTTTTTTTTTAATAGAAACTCTATGAGAATATTTGTACGTTGTCTCACTTTACATAATTCCTGAGTACGCTATTGTCCTTTCTATCCCAGTTAGTTGATAGGTGCACTTACAAGTATGAAGCAAGTGGTGTAGAAATGGAATGCAGATTAGTTATAAAGATTAGCTTTGTTACTCTGTGCTTACACAAAGCAGTATATTATACAGCTGGAGGATAATATTGCATGACCCTTAGTTCAAACTGCAACAAAGTACTGTAGATAGACGTACATTCTCGGATACTGTAACCACGACAGTGCAATAGACACACATAGTGTAATATAAATCTCAACTCTTTTCTATCGTGTATAGCTTTGCTTGTTTTGGACACACTGTATGTCTAAAATAACCTTCATCTTCAACAAATATGTACTGTATATTTGGGGAGTTGTTGTATGAGTTAAATAGTTTAGCCAAATATTACTCAGAACTGTTAGACTGTTAGTGCTGGCAGCTCGTAGTGCAATACAAGAACTACTCATTATACAATACACAATATCTATAACAATAAAATCGTCACGGATGTAGTTCAGTATAAGAACATACCCTATACCCTATACCTCCCAACTTTCAAGTATCCTAAAGAGGGACAAACAATGCGGCCCGCGTAGTGCGGCAAATTTATTCCTTTTAAGCCAAACCTCTAACCCTGCCTAATCCCCATCCCATACACACCCGGTTCAGCCCACACAGTATAGTCCCTCCACACAATATAATTCCCCATAGAACCCACACACAGTATAAATTCCCTATAGCTGCCCCCACACAGTATAATATCCCTTAGTGCCTCCCACATAGTATAATGAAATATAGCTGCCCCCAAACAGTATAATGACCACATAATTGCTCCATACAGTACAATGCCCCATAGATGCCCCCCGTACAGTATAAATCCAACACTGATGATTCCAAACAGTATAATGCCCAAAAGCTACCCTGATACAGCATAATACCCCCATACAGTATAATGCCCACATAGCTGCCCCATACAGTATACTACCCACACAGATTCCCCCATACAGTATAATGCCCACACAAATGCCTCCATACAGTATAATTCCCCCATAGCTGCCCCATACAGCATTAAGCCCCCATACAGTAAAATTCCCCCATTGCTGCCCCGTGCAGCATAATACCCCCCACAGCTGCCCCATACAGTATAATGTCCCATAGCTGCTCTTATACAGTATAATGTCCCCACAGTTGCCCCATATATTATAATGCCCCTATAGCTGCACCCATACAGTATAATGCCCCCATAGCTTTCCTCTTAGCTGCTCCCATACAGTATAATTCCCCATAGCTGCCCCCATTAAGTGTAATGCCGTCTTAGCTGCTACATATAGTATAATGCTCCCTTAGCTGCCCCTAGTGCCAGTGCTCATATAGTGAAATAGTGCCCATGTAGATAGTGCCGCACGTCCCTTGAAATTATTGCCATCCCCCTGTAGATAGCAGTACTCCCCCTCTGACGACAACGCCATTGGGACTCCCTTTAGAAACAGAATCCCTAGCCAGAGCATCGGCTACGCTCCAGGAGGAGCCTCTGACGTCACAGTCCATACGTTATTGTTTCCGTGAAAAAAAATGGAAACATAGTGGAACGGTGGGAAACTGATACCAACTGAAAGAGAAAAAATACTATTGAAATCAATGGAAATGCAAATAGAAGCGATACTTTTTGTTTGACTTTCCGTTCACCTGTTCCTTGTGATGGAAAGGTTGAGCAGAACAGATGAACGGAAGCCCGACGCTGATGTGAACAGGCCCTTAGGCTGAATTGACTGTTTTAGAATATATATTTGTTCTGACTTTCTATTTTTTAACCATAATACAGTATATACAAATTTTGGTATGAGGCATTTATTGTTCATCTACAAACACATACTTGTTATAATGTATCTAATAAGGGAAATGTAAGATTTTCTGGTAATGTGGCCAATTAAAAATCAGACTTGGTGTCATATGACGTAGTTCAAGCAAGCCATAACTTTATACAACTGAAATAAACAGGTGAGAGGAAGGATAGGCGGCTGCAAGATGTGTGTATTCATCCTTCAAGGATATATTTGTAGCGGAGCAACGTCATCATCATCATTACACCACTGATAAGCTGCGATGGTGATGTCATCACTTGTATAAGAGTACAAATATTTCCATTATGATATGGAAAAAGTGCACATGACATTACAAAGTTATTTCTTCAGTTTTTTCATAATCATTTTTGGCTACCATAATCCCTCAGATTACAAATATTTACGCAAATCGCCTTTTTCTGTGTGCCCACTGAGTGCCCACTTATGCTGAGGATTCAATATTAGCCTGTTCCACTAAAGAAAGAGAATGATGAATACTTTACCTGCTCCTATATATATATATATATATATATATATATATATATATATATATATATATATATATATATAGTTAAAAAATGAATGGGCAGCCCCATGGTGGTTTAGTGGCTAGCACTGGGGTCCTGAGTTAGAAGTCAATCAGGACAACATCTACATAGAGTTTCTGTGTACCTCTCGGGTTTGTGTGAGGTTCTTCTTACACTTAAAACTTGGTGTGGTTCTGGCTTATAGAAGAATTTGATTATAATACATGTGAGGGAGACGAGAGTGGAAGCTCCATGTGAATGAGTACAAGCCTCGTGCAGAATATGCTGTTTCTATATATATAAATAAAATTAATGATAACTCATTTCTAAATATAAAACCTGATGCGCAGACACATGATATGTGCAGCTCTCCCAGATCATGACTTATATAACCAGTTTTATAGATATAATCTGTCACTGATACCTAGAGTTGTGTTTTATCAACAAAGAACTGTTTTAATTGAACTTTTTTTCAGGCAGGAAGAAGGATTATCTTCTATGTTGTTAATTCTTTGAGTAAAGCTCATGTTTCGTTTGTTTCTGTTTATAGAACATAACGCAGGTGTTTCCCCATTGTTACTTTCAAGGCTCTGTTCACACACTTGTATTATTTATTTTCCATGTGATTTCCATTGCTCTTTGACAGCCAGTAGTAACAAATGCAGCACTATTTTATCTAGTAAAACAGAAAACCTTATAATCCAAAGGATCCATGACATCTGCCATGGTTTCTATATAAACAGAAGCCATGATGCCACTAATGCTGGCCAACCACACAAAACAGCTGTGGCCCAACAACTATTACCTCTGACCCCTCAGCAGAATGTGCATTATGTCAATGGAGGGGGATGTCAATGTGTGTATATATATATATATATTTATATATAAGTACCGCCATACAGCCTCCTGCACACGCCTGGTTGTAGTCTGTCGATTTCACACTGCAGCTTGCTAAAATTTATTCTTGGGACAGGCAAACTGGGGTTAAAGCAAAACCTTTCTCATTACGTAAAACTGGTAGAACCTGCTTGTAGTGCAGATACAGACAATTTCACTGTAGAACAAAAGGAAACCCTTTTGGTTTCTCTATATAAAGTATTTTCTGTTTGCTTTTAAAGGGGGTTTGTTATCACATACAAAACCCTTTAATATGAGAGTCACTGCGTTTTTTTAAATCATCACCGTAGGTCTGATGTATACCAGCCTGACAGAGGCCAAAAGGAAACTTTTGAGGCCTTCGTTAGTCTACATTCACAAAAGCGTGTCCGATTTGCGTGCGTAAAAAACTCAGCGTATTTCCAGAAGTTCAGTGCCATCAGTATGCGTTGCGTGTGGTATGCGTCTCTCACGTCCGCGCAAGCACTTTTTACCCGTTGTTACAGGATTCCGTTGTTTTGACGGAATCAATAGCGCAGTTGCATCAAGAACAATGGAACCCTGTCACAACAGTGACAAACGGAAACCTTCAGCAACGTTTCCATCACCATAGAGATCAATGGTGAGGGAAACGGAAGCTGAGGTTTCAGTTTGCCGTTCCGTTGAGGGGTTACCCGACAGAAACCTCAGACGGAAGGGCAACGGTGATGTGAACACAGCCAAACACATATGGTAGGCTTAGCTACAGGGTCCATGTGCATGTGTGATACTGTTTATTAGACCCTGTATCTAAGCCTTAGGTAGGCTTAGATACAGGATCCAGCAAACAGTAATCTTATACAGTATAAGATTACTGTCTGCTGGGGCCCTGTATCTAAGCCTACCACATGGTAGGCTTAAAATGGGTTGTCCAGTCCCTAAACATTGATGGCCCATTCTCAGGATAGGCCATCAATAGCTGATGGGTTGGGGTCCGACTCCCGGGACCCCCAACAATCAGATGTTTTGAAGGGGGTGCAGCTCTTGTATGAGCGCTACTTCCCCTTCATTTCCCTTACTTGCTCACACTGTGAATCACTGACACATGAATGAAGGGGAAGTAGCACTCGTACAAGTGCTGCATCGCCTTTAAAACAGCTGATTCGCGGGGGTCCCTGGAATCAGACCCCGACTTATCCGATCCAGCAGACAGTGGTATTAAACTTACCCTCTTCTTCGGCCGCAGCGGAGGTCCTGACTCCATCCGGGGTCGGGATATTGTGCGCATCGCATAGCGTTGTGACGTCATGAGCTGTGCACAGCGCTGTGACGTCAGGACCGCTGCTGCGCTCTGGAAGGAAGTATGTAAGTAGTGTCAGTTACTATAGTAACGGGGAGCGTGTAGATTATTACATAGGCCCGAGTTACTATAGTAACTTTTCATGGATGTAATGCGGGGGGACGCGGGCCCCCCTGGCTTCAGGGCCTAGTCGCAATTGCAACCGCTGCTACGCCTATAGTTACGCCACTGCACGGACGAGTATTACGCTCGTCTGAATGAGCCCTAAGGCTAATAAAGCCCTATAGAGAAGTTTATTGTGTACGCCGGAGCTTTCCCAACGTACACGATAAGATTATGGCAAAAACGTGATGTGCAGGGAGCCTAGTCCATATAATTCGCCCCTTGTGGGGTTTATCTTTCCTTTTCAAACGAATCTGTTAACGGATCCATGTTTTTAATGAGACTTTCGACATGGTTAAAAGTGTCAATTTGTCTACGTTTTACAGGTTTCCATTAGGATCCATTTTTTCAACAGAACCGACAAATGAAAGCTGTCTTATTTTCTGTTCTGTAAACAACTGGATCCTGACAGATCCGTTTCTCTATACAATGCTAGTCTATGGCAACAGGATGCTACAGGATATGCATCCTGCTGCACTATCCATCAGTTTTTTTCATGACAAAGAAAAACAGGACGTTTTAATAGGATGCTAAAATGTCATGTGAACCTAGCCCTCAGCCCTGTTCACATCCCCGTCGGGACTTTTCGTTTTTCTGCTCCATCAAAGGAGCAGAACAACAAAAAAACAGAGTCGCTGGCTTCGTCACATGACGAAAACCAACAGCGCCCGACAAAAACCATTGACTTTAATGTGTTCCGTTGGGTTATCATCACAGCGTCCGTCGTTTTGTCTCACAAAACAGCTCTGTTACCCGACAAAAAAGACAGAATCTGCATGGGGCCTCCGACGCATATATGAACTCAGCCTAAGTTCCTTTTATAAAGGACTCTTTGTATTTGTGATTCCTTCAGACAGATACGTAGACAGCTTGAAGTCGATGAATCAAGATTAGAAATAAATACAGGTACATGTAGTGCAACTCTTCATACTATAGTTGGAAACCTTTGCTTTGCGAAAACCCATCAGAAATAACAGCTTTTTAAATACAAAGGGTGATGGCTGTAAAAAATATTTGTCACGATGCGGGGCATGGACCCACTGGACCATACCACGTAGCGGGACGGCAGCTGACCAAACAGGTGTAGTACAGAGTCTATAGTCCAGAGAGGGTACCTGTGGCAACTCGGACGGCAGCAAGGCAGGCACGGCTGGGACCATGCGTCAGGTAGATGTCAGGCGTGGCGTAGCAGAACAGGCGTGGAATGCAGCACAACACGACAACAGCTTCAGCAGGGTACTTGATCTAGATAGCACGGGAAACAGGATACAGGATACAGGAACAGGGAACACTTGGAAACTGGAAGACACTAGGACACCATTTGCAAGACAAACTAGGGTAATGAACAACGCTCAGGCAAAGAGCAAGAGGGGAGAGCCCCTTTTATAGTCCAGTGGCATTCTGGGCTTGATTGCAGACTTCCTGCAATTATGCGCGCACTGGCCCTTTAAGATCGTGCACGCGCGCGGCCTCCGGGAGACAGTCTCGATACCAGGAAGTGAGTGTCGGCGCCTCACTGGGGGGGGGAAGCTTCAGAGAAGACACAGGATCATGGCCGTCGAGGGGTAAGTCAGAACGACGGGCCGTGGCCATAGACGTTACAATATGTGATAGGCTGTATGGGGGCGTCTGGAGCCGCAGGGCCTCTGTGCATCGTTTGGTGTTCTGTGGTGTGACGTATGTTGGATATATCGGGGAAACACCTACGTAAAACAGCATCCAATTAAACATGGTACAATTACTTTGTCTGTTGGATTTATAGGTAATCCGTTAAAAAAACATCTGGATGCCTTCATATGATATCAGAGGCATATGGAGGTACAGTAAAGCCCCAGAGAATAGCGATACTGACTGTACATGACCGACCAATTTTTAATCAGATATTGGCAACAATTGTTCATACAATATTTTCACACCTCTATCGCCCAAAACTGTCAAAATCTGGCATTTTGTTTTCATTTTATCTCTTGTGTATGGCTAGATTTTAACAAGTTCTAGCTGGCCGTAGTCTGTGCATTTCACACTACATCTTGTTATGCTGTATTTTGGGGGCAGGTAAACTAGAGTTAAAGGCTATGTAAACCTTTGATGGGCATTTTTTCTTTTAATACACAGGTCAGTCTGTGTGTCAATTTGATTTACTTTTTTAGATATAGCTGCATGTAGCGCTAAATCCTGTTCCCGTCAGGTCCGCAGGACTGATGGTTCAGTGGAAGCGGGTCCTCGGGTAATCTATCACATCTAAATTATGAATTTAGATGTGATAGATTACAGGTGGATTACAGGTAGATAACAGGTGGATCCTGCGTGTCAGAGACATTGAACCGTCAGGTCCGTGGGACTGACGGATTCAGGTCATAGCGAACGATACAGCTGCTCTGTATAGAGAATACAGAGCAGCTGTACCTTAAAAAGTAAAACTAATATTTAATAAAAGATAATTATAAAGTTACACCAAACACACTAACTGACATGTTTGTAAAAAAAAAAAAATGCCCCACAAATGTGTACATAGCCTTTAAAGCAAAACCATTCTCAAGTGTAGATTTCTACTTACATGAAACTGGTAGAACCTGTTTGTAGTGTAGACATGTCCAATGTCACTTAAGAACCAAAGGGAATACTTTTGGTTTCTTTATATAAAGTATTATTCCGTTGTTTGATGTTAGGCCAGTATCACACACACAGTTTTTGTGGCAGTTTTTAACAGTTTTTTTTTTTTCTTTATATTTTTCCTTCCTTTTAGATCCACTTCTGACTTTGGCTTAAAAAAACGGAGCCAAAAACGACATCAAAACTGTGTGTGTGAGCCTGGCCTTAAAGGGGTTGTGTCACCACATACAAACCCCTAAATATCCTAAAGAGCCGCTCATCCTGATTTTGCCAGGGGGAAGATGCGGTATTATAATATTACACTGCAGCCATTCAAATTAATGCAACTTTGCAAGAGTTTTATACATGTGTCCCAGTAATTTAATGTGGTCGTGCCTATGGTTTTAAATAAGTCTGGTTTACACATCACAGTTTCCGTGGCAGTTTTGGTAAACACAAAGGGGGAGATTTATCAAAACAGGTGCAAAGTAAAAGTGGAGGAATTGCCGATAGCAACCAATACGATTGCTTCTTTCATAATCAAAAGGGCCTCTCTAAATGATAGCTGGAGTCTGATTGGTTGCTATGGGTCTCTTCTATATTTTTACTTCCCTACCAGTTTTGCTAAATCTCCCCAAAAGTTGATCTTTGTTTATTTTTTAATTATAGGACAACTAAATACAGTAAATCATTGGCCAGCAACCTGTGGCTCCTGTGCACTTGTGTTGAGCGCTGTTGTGAGGTTGACGGCGCTGAACACAGGAAGAAAGAGTGGCGTTTCATCTTGCGCTTGACGATGATGATCGCCAGGGGAGAAAGCACTGCTTCATTGTTTGTTGCTGCTGGACACCTGGCAAGCAAACAATGCAGCTCTGCTCTCTCTCCTGGAGTACAGTGTCGCCAAGCCAATAATGAAGCGCCGCTCCCTCCTGGTAGTCAGCGCCGAAAGGATAAAATTTAGTAACCGCTCTGTAAAAAGTTTGCAAACTTGTCAGCTCTCTCTTCTATGTGCATCCCCCAAGCTGGTGTTAAGCAGCCGTGTTCTCTCCTATGAGCACCCCCAAGCTAGTGTTCAGTAGTCGCTCTCTCTGTTCTGTTTGCATTGCCCTTAGGCCGGATTCAGACGAGCGTGATTTGCATCCGTGCAGCCTGCGTGGATTTTACGCGGCTTGGCAGACCAATACAAGTCTATGGGGCAGTGCAGACAGTCCGTGTTTTTTGCGCAGCGTTAGTCCGCTGCGTAAAACTCGCGACATGTTCTATATTTCAGCGTTTTTCACGCATCATTCACCCATTGAAGTCAATGGGTGCGTGAAAATCACGCATGCCCCACGGAAGCACTTCCGTGGGACGCGCGTTATTCGCGCAACAGCAGTAAAAGAATGAATGTAAACAGAAAAGCACCACGTGCTTTTCTGTTTACAAACATCCAAACGGAGTGTCATAATGATGGCGGCTGCGCGAAAAGCACGCAGCCGCGCATCCATATGAACAGGGCACACGGAGCTGACACACTGCTGCCAAGCTTCCCAAGCTTGTGTTCAATGGCCGTTCGTAGGTGTCCATGTTTGCATGGCACGCTGAGTACTTCATCATTGCTGTAGATCATGACTGATACAGATTAATGAACAATGATACTGATTGGCATTGGGAGTATTTAAACCATATTTTAACGAACTCAAACGCGAATTAATAATTTGCTTTGGTTGAAGATGTTGTGACTTTCCAGTTCTGGGTAGAAAAGGGGCAGTGAACGATACCAGGTGAAACATATGTGCAGCATATACAGTAGCTTATACGTTGTGTGACATTTTTACGCCTCCTTCACACAGAATTTTCAAGAGGCATTTAAAACGGCATGAAAAAAACACATATAAAAACACTGCATTTTTTAAATGTAACATGTTTTTTTCTGGCGTTTTTACATGTTTCTTTGTTGTTGTTTTTTTTAATTTAGTGTTATTTTGTACATGTGTTTTTTTATGGCGTTTATAAAGTATTATTGATAAGCCTATGGGAAAAATGGCAGAAAAAACACCATATCCAAAGCGTGCTGTGTTTTTTAAAAAAAAAAAAACACCACTGACCCAAATAATGCCACAAAAATGCTGCAAACCAGAATGCTTTGTATGTAGCCTCTTCAATAATTCACGATCGACTTTAAAGTAAAATCTGGCTGCAGCATTTCTTTACCTAAGAAAATAACGCAGTGAAAAATGAAGGAAAACGGTGTGTGTGAATCCAGCCTTATGTATATGTCCCACAGAGACAAATGACGCCGCAAAAGTCGCAACACTTGGCTTTCTGTTGGGGGATTTGAATCCCCATTGAATTCAATGGGGAAATACTGCAACGGAAAATCAACAAAAACGCAGCATTCACATGCTGCGGAATCAACTTCCACATTTACGCTACGTGGGAACCCAGCCTAACAGATCAATGTTGCAAGGCACCCATTAAAATTTATGAGCTCATACTGTCTTCATACAGAGACATACGAAATCTTCAAGGTAGAAAAATGTGGCATGCTTCATTGCACCATGTTATGGAGGCACCATATGGCACCACACAGGCTAAAACTAATTGCCATGTGCTCTGTGTGCATTTATTTTTTCTCTTGGAATTTGAAAAAACTCTTAAATAAAGAATTTACAACATATATATCCATAACCTTCTTTTAAAATTAAGCTTTTTCTCTCTTGGTGTCAAACAAATACAAATATTTCCTAAACACTGCTGACTCATAATATGTCAACCTAGGAAATATTAACCCCTTAACGCACCATGACGTAACTGTACGTCATGGTGAGCAGTAAGTTCGCGCACCTTGACGTACAGTTACGGCAGTGCTTTGACAGTTAACCGCCGCGCGGCGCTACACCGCAGCGGCGGTTAACTGTGCAGGGTGTCAGCCCTGCTCTCCCCGTTGCCGATCAGCGGCCTGTCGCCGCTGATATCGGCAGTTAACCCCTTAATTGCGGCGCTCGATTTTGAACGCCACAATTAAGGTCTTTAGCGCCGATCGGCAGCCCCCATGTGAAATCACGGGGGCTGGCGATGGTACCCATGGCAACCGGACGCCAGACAATGGCTTCCGGGTTGCCATGTACAGAAGCCTATGAGGACCACCCCGAGGGTGGTCGTCGTAGGCTTCCTGTCAGTGTGACTGTCACGTCACAATGACAGTTGGAATGCATTACACTACGTGTGTAGTGTAATGTATTCCAGCAGCGATCAGAGCTGCAAGTCTAAGTGTCCCCTAGTGGGACAAGTGAAGAAAGTAAAAAAAAGAATAAAAATGTTTTAAAAAAAGTGTAAAAATAAAAGTTATAAGTGATATAAACAAGAACTGCTTTTTTTCCTATAATAAGTCTTTAATTATAGGAAAAAAAATGAACACGTAAAAAAAAAGTACACATATTTGGTATCACCGCGTTCGTAACGACCCCAACTATAAAACTATAATATTATTTTTCCCGCACAGTGAACCACGCAAAAAAAACAAACGAAAAACAATGCCAGAATCACTATTTTTTGGTCACCACCCCTCACAAAATATGTAATAAAAAGTGATCAAAAAGTCGCATGTACGCCAAAATAGTACCCATACAAACTACAACCCGTCCCGCAAAAAACAAGCCATTACACAGCTTTTTTGACTGAAAAATAAAAAAGTTATGGCTCTCAGATTATGGTGACACAGAAAATACATTTATTTTCTAAATAAGTTATTTTATTGCTCAAACGCTGCAAAACATAAAAAACCCTATATACATATGGTATCGCCGAAATCGTACCGACCCGCAGAATAAAGTATAATAGTCATTTATAGCCCAGGGTAAACGCCGTCAAAAATAAATAAAAATCATTGTCAGAATTGATGGTTTTTGGTCACCTGGCTTGCCGAAAAATTGAATAAAAAGTGATCAACAAAATCGCATGTACCCCAAAATGGTACCAATGAAAATTACAGATTGTCCCGCAACAAATAAGCCCTCACACGGCTCCGGTGGTGAAAAAATAAAAAAAGTTCCGGCTCCCAGATTATGGCGATGCAAAATGTACAGAGTGTTCCAAAAGTGGATAAGATCGGGCACCATTTATCAGTGCGACACTGGCCACATATCTGTGGGTTATTATTTATTTACAACCATTATTATACCCTCTTATTATGCCCCTGATGTACTTTGCCCAGCCTACATGTGCCCCAACATTATAAACTGAAATACCAGCAAAACGCCAGAGCTACTACCAAGCAAAATATGCGCTCCAAAAGCCAAATGGCGTCCCTCCCTTCTGAGCCCTACAGCGTGCCCAAACAGCCGTTTATGTCCACCGATATGGCATCGTACCAAAAAATGGTACCAATAAAAACGACAGCTCGTCCCGCAAAAAATAAGCCCCCACACCGCTCTATTGACAGAAAAATAAAAAAGTAGTGGCTCTTGGAAAGCGGGGAGGAAAAACTAAAAAGCAAAACATGAATCAGTTCGTAAAGGGTTAATTACTTTCTAATGAAAAAACATTTATGACCACATGTGGGGTATTGCCGTACTCGGGAGAAATTGCTTTACAAACGTTGGGGTGCATTTTCTCATTTATCCTTTGTGAAATTGAAAAAATTCAACATTTTAGTGGAAATAATGTTGATATTAATTTTCACGGCCTAATTCTAATAAATTCTGCAAAAGACGTGTGGGGCCTAAATGCTCACTATACCCCTAGATAGATTCCTTAAGTGGTGTAGTTTCCCAAATGGGGTTACTTTTGGGGGGCTTCCACTGTTTCGGTCTCTCAGGGGCTTTGCAAATTCGACATGACACCCAAAAACATTCCAGCTAAATTTGAGCTCCAAAAGCCAAACGCGTAAATGGACTGCCTCGGCAAAGAAGTGCAGGGCACTTCTTTGCCGCGTAATTTGAGCTGTTCTTCATTGAACTCAATGAAGCACAGCTCAAGATTTACGAGCGTCTCAGAGGGCTCGCAAAATGCGAGGAGGAGCATTTACGTGTGAAACGAGGCAGCTGTTAACAGTCTGTCTTTTCACACGTAAATGCCTCTCATCGTGTGAACATACCCTGAAAGGGGTGAAATCTGCTGTAAAAATCCACAGCACAACTTCATATGCTTTGGATTTTAAAATCCACAACCACAACCCATTTCACTTTCTGTGTAGAAAAATTCTGCATCTTGTGGCTGAGATTTATTGAAGTTTCAAACACACGGCTTTTTTCCAAATCTGCAGGGAAAATTCACAGCATTTCCTGTACGTGTATAAAAGCCCCCCAAAAAATCAAGAAACTTCCGACAAAAAAAACAAAAATACATTCCTTGTTCCATCAGATATCGCATTACAAAGGTGTTGCATGGTGAAGCAGTGTGGCATTTGGTGCTGTAAAAAGTTACCTTTGCAAAATTTTATGTTTCATATAATAAAACAATAATGTTTACATTTTAAAGGGATGCTCTTTAATATAAGGGAATGAATTATGGGTAATTCCGTGAAAAAAATATTATTTAAATTGTTACAGGCAGGATCGATTTAAAGACATTGGGGGGAATTTATTAACTTTTCTACGACAGTTTTCTGGTATAAAAAAAGTTTCAAATGGTACAAAAGTCGCAACATGCAGTAAACTTTTTTTTTACCTTTGTGCCGTTTCTGATGCTCACACCACTTCTCTAAAAAGTGTGTGAAGCTGGGCAGAAGGGGTGGTCCTACCCCGCGGCTCGACAAATTTATCATAATTTACGCTAAAAACTGATGTAATTTATGGTGCAAATCTATGCCAGCTTATGGCTGGCGCAGATTTCACTCACTGCTGTATGGATGCCAGAGCTGGATGCCTAGTTTATTAAAAGATGTCCTCTTAAGGGTAAGTTCACACGCAAAACGCCTGAATTACATCTGAAAACACTGCGTCTGAACATACCCTAATACATTTTGCGCATCTTACTCCAGTGATCTTTATATTAGTAAATAAAAACACCAGTCTTTATATATCCCCCCCCCCCCCACTGACAAGTACAGTAATAATTACATATATATAACACAGGCTGACATAAATGAGGCTTTGTGTTGATGGTGCGAGCCGTTAATGCATTTGCAGCCCTGGAGGTTCAATATGTGGTTATATTATAATATTATATTAAAGGGGTTTTCCCACCAGGGACATTTATGGCATATTGACAGGATATGTCATAAATGTCAGATAAATGCGGGTCTCACCTCTGGGACCCGCACCTATCTCTAGAACGAGGCCCCCTATACCCCGTTCTATCTTTCTCTGTTCCCGCTGCGACATGTCCTTACCGACCATGTAAGTAGAAAACAGCGTAGCTCGCTGAGCTACGCTGTCCGTAACTCCCATAGAACTGAATGGCAGTTACGGAAGCAGCGTAGCAGTGGGAACAGAGGATGATAGAACAAGGTTTAGAGGGCCCCGTTCTAGATATAGGTGCGGGTCCCAGAATGCTTGATGGAAACACCAACTGAACCCTGAAGTGATAGTGTGACCAGAGGCTTAGTTTTTTGTGCTCACTTGATCCAAAACATATATAGGGTGAGATTAATCAAAATTAGAGCAAAGGAAAAGTTGCAACAAATCAGATACCAACTCTAATTTTTTAGTGGCCCCTTGCAAAATAAAAGAAGTAACCTGACAGGTTGCTAGGGGCAACATCACCAGTTTTTCTTTGCAGTAGTTTTGGTAAATATCGCCTCATAGTGTTATCATCATTGTCTATAGACTTTCCTTTCCACCTTCTTTCTATCAGTACTATAGTCGATCTCCACACAACGATCCCGCCCTGTATTTGCCTATATCAATGCTTGCTTCTCACATCCTTGTTTCTACCTTGTATCCAGGTGCCTGTTTCTGAAAATTAGCATTTTCTATTTTATTAACACCAATGTTAATCTAACGTCCCTGTCAGTTGACATAATTCCCATTACTCAATGTAAAGATTTATTGTGGTTAAGAATAATTGCAGCTTTTTACAATATGAACAGAATCTAAGCTGCAATTAGATTAGCATTGAGTCTAACAAAGGGTTAAGTAGTAGTCCAACCTACATGGGAGGATCTGTGCAGCACCTGGAAGCAGGTAAAAAAGGTAAAGGGAGGACTCAGTGCAAACAAAACAGACAAGTCTTCCTGTATCCAGGACATACTGTCTAGTACTGCCTAAGGAGTCGTGCCTGCCTGTTATTTTCTTAGAAGCAAGATGAGGCTCATGTCATGGGGAGCCGGAGCTTCCTGGCATCGTGTGGCATATTGTGGGTTGCTGCTCTCATGTTTGGTTATACAGGGTTCTTTTGCTGATGTGCTATGGACAGCCAATGTGAACTACTCCTATGTGATGGGAAATAAGTCATTTTCCGAAGAGGCAGAGATTGGGATCTATGGCCATGACTCGCTGGTGGACACGGCAAATGGACTGGTACTCCTTCCAAAGGATAGGAAGCACCACATGTCATTATCACCAAGTCTAATGTGTCCACCAAATCTTAACTTTAGTCTCCCTGAGCACTATAATGGTCCTTGGATTGCTCTTGTACAACGCGGAGGTTGTACATTTAGTGAGAAGATCAAGACTGCGTCAGAAGCTGGAGCCAGAGCGGTGGTTATATACAACAACGAAGGAAACGAAAATGGGGTCTTTGAAATGTCTCATCCCGGTAAGTTTATAACCTTACAGATAAGAATCTTTACAATATATAATAGAGGTTATTAAAGTCACATGAAGAATCTGTAATTACATCTACCATACAGCACTTAGCGTGATTCGTTTGTCCTTTCAGACTTTGTGTTCTCAAAGAGGTATTGCTGTATGTAAGTTGTAGAACAAGTCAGCGAAACTTGTCCCTCTTCACTGAAACCACAGCCTGGGACTTGCTTTTCTTGGAATTGGTGAATGGCCCAGCTACTGCCCCTACTGGCCTGATTTTTATTTATGATGTGTGAATGTGATTTGACGTGTAAAAAAAAAAAAAAAAAAAACAAATGTACAAAAAGTATATTCATCTACAGTTCCTGGCGTCCGGAATTTGCTTTGTAGTGTGTTGTCAAAAACGTCCCTGGTTTATAACAATTGACTCTGCTATATTTCTTTTAGCCTGGTCTTACACCAAATCTAACCTTAGCGTGCTGCGGATTATCCAGTCACATGCTGCAGAATTTCCCCATGAATTCTGTGTGGATTTTATCCACAGCAACAGATTTGTTGGAATCTCGTCCACTTTGCTGCTACTGTAAATGTTGCTCATTTTCCGCATGTTAATCCTTGCGGGAAGTCCGCAGTGTATCTAGCCTGTGGGAACATTAACCTTAATCCCAAATGTGAGAACCATTTGTAATGAAACTTCTAGGGTTTTATGGGGATCAAGAGAACCATGGGCAGTCCAGGTACTGCGGCAGCAATCTGTACAGTAAAATGCGCCTTATTACAGCCATGTGACTGTCGGCATTTTCACAGAACTGTTGCATGGTTTATAGGGGACCCGGTGTACTTGAGATCTCATATGACTGTTACTATAATTCTGGGTTGACACATCCTGCAATGTGGGGCCTTTGCCACTCATTTTTGCTTTTGCCAAATTAGAGAAGGGAGATATATATAGGAAATCAATCGTGTTTTTTGGCAAAAGAGCTGCACTAAAAGTACTATGTTTGATCTATAGCACATACCATTCTACCTTATCCCAGAGAAGTCTCTATTGAAATAAAATTTTTCCCCTGCCATGTTTATGTGGGAGCCGTGGGTGATAACTGTTGGCCAAATAACTATCTCTTGTGTATGGCCCGCTTAAGGCTTCCAGAATTCTGATATTGTATATTTGACATGTACTGTGACTATACCCTTTGCATTAGTACATGACAATGTACATCCCTTGTAAACAACATTGACCTTTACTCTTTCCAATAAAAGCGATGGCGTCTACAATGCAAACCCGCCATTAAAGGGGTTTTCCTATCAGAAACATTTGACATTCCCACAGGATGTGTCCTAAACGTCGTCTGGTAGATCTGGGGCCCGCACCCATCTCTAGAACGAGGCCCCCTAAACCCTATTCTACTGCTGTGTTGTGGCTGTAGCGTGTCATTCCCGAGCATAAATTACGGAAACAGCGTAGCTCACTGTGGATATGTCATAAATGTTTCTGATGGGGAAAACCCCCTTTTAAGCCTCGTTCAGAAGGACATATAGTATTCGTCTTTAACAGTGTTTATATTCTGGATGCGACACCTGGACCCCTGTTGTTCTCCTGAACCAAACTATCAGCATAGATCCCTTTTAGGCCAGGATCACACACCGTTTTTGGCGCAGTTTTTTGAGCCATACACAGAAATGGACACAAAAGAAAGGAAATGCATCAGTCTCTTCTTTATACCTTTCCTTCCTTTTTGATGCACTTCTGGCTTTGGCTCAAACTGCTGCAAAAACTGCATCAAAACTCTGTGTGTGATCCTGGCCTTAGACCCCATGCACACGATTGTAAAAAAAACGTCATAATTGTGGCCCGCAATACGGTCCGCAATTATGGACCCTCCCGGTTCTATTGGCTGTGGACACCTTTCCATATCGCTACGGAAGGGTGTCCGTGCCGTAGAACTGTGCCGAGAAATATGGAGCATGTCCTAATTTTTGGATTTTGCGGGCCGTGCTCCCATACTTCGTATGGGAGCACGGCATGAAACTGTGGCCCATGGGCATCGGCGGCCGGCTGTGCCCGCAATCGCGGGCCGTGAATACATGTGGCCATAGGGTGCTCTCACACTACGTGAACTTGCCCTGTAAATCATGAACTCTAATGATGGCAGAAGAGTCATTAAGAGGGATTTTAATGATATGGCCTTTACTGTTCTCTGTCTGATAAAAATCTAACTGTCGAACATGTTATCCTAATAAAAGGAGCGTTTCATTTGGAGACTATCTTAAGTGTTTATCTTACTGGTGTAGTCGGCATTAACCAATGTTTCCAGCTTTGTGTTTTAATTTCCTATTGTAAATCGAAACTTATCTTTCAATTCATTACATGGATTCTATTAGCGTTTGTTCCATGCAGTTATTGGGAGCTCTTCTATTTATAGGACTTTTGCATCCGCAGTTTATTCGCATTTTTGTGGATAAATTGTGGACCCGTTCATTTCTAAGGCCTCATGCACACGGCCGTGGTTTTCACGGAGCTGTTCTTGGTCGGTGAAACCGGACCGCAAAAACTCAGGACAAGTTATCTTAGTCTGGATTTGCGGGTTCACGCTACTGGTGAAATTGTTGTGAATCCTGATGACACATTGATGCACAACAAAGGTTTTTTGAGGTCTGATGGACTGCAACGGACCTGTTTTGCGCACCGCAAAACCAATGCGATCGTGTGCATGAGGCCTTAGTGCCCTTTCTTGGCAACTTGCATATAACAGGATTACACTGTCCTATAGATAAATATTGTATGTATAGTTCAATGATCAGTAAATGGTTAAAACTCGTATTAAACCAGTAGTAGGCCTTAGAAGATATTAGGGCAAATTTACTAATGTGATTGTGCCAGACCTTGTCGTAAAATGTGCCAAAATGTAATGCATTTCTGGCGCATAATGCCGCATCGCGTTTAAGACCTATTTATGAAGCAGATGCGACAAAAAGAACAGATGTATGTGCCTCACTAGACTATCTTCAAAAATGTCTCCTAAAAGGCGTGTGGCTTAGCGAAATGGGGGGGGATGGCTTAAATGCACCAAAATGTGCAAAAGGAACTGTTGTAAATGAAGCCAACCAAGAGGTGGTATAACTAGTAGCGCTATTTTGCTTCCTTTTTTTCTTCCTTGATGTAAGTGGTGGTATAAGGAAGAGAAACCTGTCTACATGTCTAGCAAGATGCCACATTTATCATGCAGCGTTTGCCACTGTGATAAATGCTGCCAGTATTAAATCCAAATAAGTAGTAAATGTAAAGTACAAAACTTATAACGCATATTAATAACTTCTAATTATTTCAAGCCAGAGTATGGGATGCAGTAAGGCCAGGAGCACACACGCACGCACACCTCCACTCCTGTGTTAGGCTTAAAAAAAAAACGAGCCCAAAACAGCATGTGTGATGCTGGCCTAAGTGTGAAAAAATAAAGTTGAGACCGTTTTGTCCACTTTCACACAACTTTTTTTTTTTTTTTTTTTTTTTTTTTTTTTTATTGAGCATTTTGCATCAGTATTTGTAAGCCAAATTCAGGAGGGGTCCATAACACTCAAGAGGTGGAAATGTTTCCATCAGGGCTTATTCAGACGAACGTATAATACGTCCGTGCAACGCGCGTGATTTTCACGCGCCTCGCATGGACCTATGTTAGCTAATGGGGCCGTTCAGGCAGTCCGTGAATTTCACACAGCGTGTGTCCGCTGCGTAATACTCACGACATGTGCTATATTTGTGCGTTTTTCGCCCATGACTCACTTATTGAAGTCAATGGGTGCGTGAAAATCACGCGCAGCACACGGAAGCACTTAAGTGTGACGCGCGTGATTTGCGCAACAGCAGTAAAAACTATGAATGAAAACAAAAGCACCACGTGCTTTTTGGTTTACAAACCTACCGTGTTATAATGATGCCGGCTGCCACGCAGCCACGAATCATACGCTGCTGACACACGGAGCTGTTATGTACGTTTTGCGCGCGCAAAACGCACACGCTCGTGTGAATCCGGCCTTAAACATTCTCTCTGTGTAGGTTCCATTCCTGGTTCTGACTTCCAACTACTGATATAAGATACTGCTGTGTGAAAGTGGCCTAAGGATGCACACACAACCTTTTTTTAAGGTTTTTATGGCAGCGTTTTTCATTTAGAGTCAATTTGGACAAGCCTTTTTTTTTTCTTCTGGGGTTTTTTGAAGTCCTATAGAGAAGCCTATGATATAAAACGCCTGTAAAAATGCCATACCCAGAGAATGCCACTGACCACAAAATTGCCTCAAACCAAAACACGCTTGTGTATATCACATATAATATTTTACCTAAGACTATAATGTAATATCTGGTCGCACTTAAAAAAAAAAAAAAAAATTGACAAAAAACGCAACCAAAAACGTGTGCAATTCCAGCCTTCTAGAAAGATTTGTGTTTTGGACCCACTCCTAGTTTTGGCCTGCAAATACTAATGCAAAATACTGCCGTGTGAAAGTGGTCTTTAAATTACTTTGTCAAACACTGAGACTGCACCCAAATACTGGTCTTTTGTTCTTTATGTTTACAGTCATTGAATACAACGAATATTTGCGTGACAATAAGACCAGTTGTTTGAGTTAAGCCAACATCACTGCAGAAGGGGGTGGTACAAGAAGTCGTCTTAGTGGGAAATCCCGATACAAACCTTCCTGTACTTTGTAGGTATAATGGGACAGATTTAGGAATACTATATACGTTTTAGACCGTGTAACTCAAACAAGGTAGTCGGAAGAAGCGCCAAATTAACCGCAGTGGTGCATGCTACTGTATATAATAAATTTGGTGCATCTTGATAGACCTGTTACTTTTTTTTTTTTTTTTTTCCTTATGCCACGCCTTTGTTGGCTTAGTTTACAGCAGTTTTTTGGTAACACACCGTTTCTTCTAAACCACGCGTGTCTAGAACAGTTAAATGTGGCGCACAGCATGTATGCCAGAATTGTGGCTCAATTTGAATAGTAAATCTGCCCCGTGTGCCTTTTTCAGCAATATCCCTACCAAATATTTACTTTTCCCAGAGAGATAAATACATGTGAATACTTAGAATACATGTGAATACTTAGAATACATGTGAATACTTAGAATGTATTAGTATAATATAAGTGAAAGCAAAGATTGTGGAACCGCTCTATAAGGCCTCATGCACACGACCGTAGCCATGTGCATGGCCTTGATTTTCGGGTCGGCCGGCTGCGGACTGTCAGCCCCAAGCAGCCCGCAAATCGCGGGCTGTGCACATGGCCGTAGCCATTATGTTCAATGAGCCCGGACCGCAGAACACGGCATTAATAAGGCTTGCCCATTCTTTCTGTGGTGCGGGCTCCTGGGCCATACACAGACCGTGGAAACCACGGTCGTGTGCATGGCCACATAGGAATGAATGGGTTCGCAATTCTCCCGTGGATTTTCGGGGGAATTGCGTCCGCAAAAGCACGTTCGTGTGCATGGGGCCGTAATAATAATTTAGGCTACATTAAAAACTGATCAACTATTAGTTATTCATGGCCATTTTGCATCAGTGTGTCACTAAATTTTCATCCATTAACAGTCAATCTGTCCCTTTTTAATGGCAGTTTGGTATTCGCTTCTATGGTACTAAAAAAAGCAACAAAACGATTTCATTTGTGAGGCTACATTCACATGACCGTTAAAAACGGCCGTGTGACAGACATTTTTTTGAACATTGATGTTCTATGGGTGTATTCACACAGACGTTTTTGTAACGGCCCGTGAATATTGTCTGTCCTTTAATAGGACATGTCTTATTTTTGGCCGTTTTCACAGCCAGACGGCCCCCCCCATACAAGTCAATATATCCGTTTTTAACGGCCGTTAATACATGTAACAACCATTAAAAATCTGTTAAATGGGATTTAAAGAGGCAAGTGAGCTATTGGTTCCCTTGCTGGCCATCGGCGGCGTCATGACACCGAATGCCCTACACACTCACCGATGCAGCGCCGTTGTCTTCAGGTATGGTCTCTAGTCTTCACGAGTTCTGCGATGACGTCATCGTGCCGTCTTCGCAGAACCCGTGAAGACTAGAGACCACACCTGAAGAAGACTGCGCTGCATCGGTGCGAGTGTAGGATGTTCAGCTGGACGTTTATTAAATGTCGGGTATTGTTGTGCTCACTACAAGGGTAGTGTGGCGCTACTACAGGAGGCATTGTACATAGTTGTCAACTATAGCGAATTTTCCGGGACTGTCCAGAATTTAGAGACCGTCGCGGAAAATTACTACAGGGAGGGTGTGGTGCTTCCTCCGGAGATGTGTGTGGCATCATCTACAGGGGGCTGTAAATGGTGTCTAGGTGAACATATGACCCTCCTTTTGGGCAGGGCTTCAAAGGAGACTGTCAGAATCACGATATACTGCAATACATTAGTATTGAAGTATATCCTGCAAGTGATCCAACGATTACTGCTTCAAGTCCCCTCGGGGGACTAATAAAAAGTAGACTGTTAAGGTAAAGACTTTTTTTATTTTATTATATAATCGTGTGAACAAAAAAACTTGTGGTACGATTACATCATCGGAAGTTGGAAAAAGCATGTTAAATCCTGTACCATCACGTGGAATTGTGCTCCACATTCCTCTTATTGCATTCTTTCCTCAAGTGAACTCTACTCCAAGAAACCGAAAACCACAGTACTGAAATTGCAGTATTCAAATATTCAGGCACTAAGAAGATTAGCAAAAACTGTCTTATGGCTCTTTCACACACACAAACTTTCAGAAAAAAATTAAACCATCAAAAAACACTTCTAAACCTCGGCGTTATTAAAATGTAATTTTCTGGTCCTATAGAGAAGTCTATGGGAAAAATGCCTGAAAAAACACCATATTCAGAGCATACTGCGTCTGGGAAAAAAAAAGCCACGGACCAAAACAGTTGACCGTAGTGCATTTGATATTTTACTATAGACCTTAATGTAACATCTGGCAACGCTAAAATGCCACGAAAAACTTTACTGCCCATAGCAACTACACTCAGCACAGCTTTAATTTCTTAGGGTATGTTCACACGCTTAACAAAAAACGTCTGAAAAATATGGAGCTGATTTCAGAGAAAACTGCCTCTGATTTTCAGGCGTTTTTGAAGCTGAGAATGACATTTTGGAGCTTCTTTTCAGCCTTTTTTTTTTATTTTTTGTTTTTTTTTCATAGTGTTCAATGCAAAATCGGCTCCAAAAAACACCAATAAGTGACATGCTACTACTTTTTACGGAGCGTCTTTTTACTCTCCGTTTTTTGACAGCGAAGCGTAAAATAAAGGCTCGTGGGAACAGAACATCCTAATCCCCATTGAAAGTAATGGGCAGATGTTTGTAGGCGTATTAGGGGCGTGTTTTTCAGGCATAATTCGAGGCGTAAAACGCCTGAATTAGGATATGTGCACACGATAACTGCAATTACGTCTGAAATTACGGAGATGTTTTCAGGAGAAAACCGCTCCTGAATTTCAGACGTAATTGCATGTACTCTCGTTTTGCGGGGCGTCTTTTACGGAAGTAATTTAGAGCTGTTCAATGGAAAAACGGCTCCGATTACGTCCCAAGTAATGTCCTGCACTTCTTTTGACGAGGCTGTAATTTTACACGCCGTCTTTTGACAGCGACGCGTAAAATGACAGGTCGTCGGCACAGTACATCGTAAGACCCATTGAAAGTAATAGGCAGATGTTTGACGTATTGGAGCCGTTTTTTCAGACGTAATTCGAGGTGTAAAAACGCCTCCATTACGTCTGAAAATAGGTCGTGTGAACCCAGCCTTACGTCTGAAACAACTGCGTGTGAACATACCCTTATTGTTTCTGATTAGTTGTTAGGGGGCAACACACAGTTTTCATGAATCTCCCCCCTTAGAGCTCTCTACAATAAGGCCAGGATCACACACACTATTTTTATGCAGATTTTGGCTATGTTTTTGAGCCGAACACCGCAGTGGACACGAGAGGAAATACATCAGTCTTTTTTTTTTTTTTTCTTTTATACCTTTTTACTTATTTTTGGATCCACGTCTGGCTTTGGTTCAAAACATTGAGCCAAAAACTGCATAAAAACCTTTGCGTGTGTGATCCTGGCCTTAGACAAGTCATGACTTTTTTGAGCTTCGAATTACTTTGTTACATAACATGCAATCCATGAGAGAGAAACCATGGAGGCATACAGTGGCACATAATGGGCTCATAGCAGACCGTAGGTCAATGTCTGTATCTGCAGTATCTTAGAGCCTTTCTTATGCTTCCATCTTGGCAAATTCCCTTTATTGTTAATACAGGCTTTGACGCCCGTCTCCATTTGGTTGTGCACTGCTCATCCACCAGTTGTTTCCTTCTATGGCCTAATGCGCTCGTATTTCACATATGCTTAAATGGAATCCGTTTATTTCCAGAGGTTTAAAACCAAAAAGTCAGCATAGTGCAAAATACTTATGTCTGACTTATGTCGCAGACTGACCTCCTATATTGATTTACATTAATACTATATAGGAGGGGGAAGCTCTGGAATGGGGTTTTTGTCCAATCGCTGTGTTCTCAATGGGTAGCAGATCCTGACAATCCCAGCACAGGGGTCCTGGGTTCAAATCCAACCAAGGACAACATCTGCATGGAGTTTGTATGTTCTCCCTGTGTTTGTGTGGATTTCCTCGGGGTACTCTGTTTCCTCCCACACCCCAAAAACATAGATAGGGAATTTAGATTGAGAGAGAGAATGGGGACAGTAAAAAGAGGACCTCTGTACAGCGCTGCAGTACAGCCTTTTTGATATTTTTTTTGCGTTTCAAATCCGTGCCGTTCACAGTGCGACATAAATAATGTGTTAGATTTAGTTCATAGGTTGGTTTAATTATGGTGATATCTAATATGTATAGTTTTATTTTATGTCTTGCTACTTTTTTCACAATAATAGATTTCATGGGGGGAAAAAAAAATCCTTTTTATGTTGCTGCGTTCCAAGAGCTAGAACTCCTTTTTTTTTTTTTTTTTAAATAATAATTGCTGACTATAAAACGTTAACTAAGTAGAACCCCCTTTTAAGATTCCTATGTTTTATAATGTTGTTACATCGGCCCCAGGTTAAGCCTAGGTTCTATTTTTTTTTTTTTTTTATGACGTGTCTTGATTCTCCATTTACAGAACACCCTGGTATAAAATGTAAACATTGACTGGAGCTGAGCTGTTAGGACAAGGAAGAGACTTATTAAATTGAAAGCTTTCCCGGATCATTGGCTGTCATCTGGCGCTGCGTCAGTGAAAATGGTTTCAAAGTTCATCTTTACTAATTGCTGCTTCGTTATGGGAATTGACCTTCATAAACCTCCAGATGGAATAAAGTTAAAGTGAATCACAATTCTAAACAGACTAATATTTTCTGTCACCCTGTTTCTCTGTTACCATGTCCGTAGCCATTCAATGAGTGGGGAGGGCTCCATAGCAGGTATCAAAATTAGGCTCTTTTCCACCACATATCCATATCAAGGGCTTTCCTTTTAAGCTGACTATACGCATTAGATGTATGTCGGAAGGTTTCGGCGATACTGGCCAACTATCTAATGTCTGTGTCCCGACTTTGCCCTGACGCTATGTATGGCCAGCCTTCGGTTTTTACCATACAATGGTAAGTAAACGACGGCCTGCATGAGTTACATGGACACCAATAGCAGCTGCATCAACTGACTCTATTATATGTAAGCCCTTTACCATAATGGAGAGGCTCTCCGCACTACTCAGTGCCTTCTATTTTGTGTTTTTAATTGCTTACCATTTTCAAGATCTCTGATTGCTGGTAGTTAGTAGAAATCTTCCTTATTCAGAGGCTGGCTGAAAACCTTGCCTGCTGTTGTCCAGCTCACACGGTTTGGCGTTGTACAGGATTAGGACAAGTTTTCATCTTGAATATGAACAAGAATGCAGAGAGGTTGAAAATGTTGAACTTGAAACGCAACGTAAATTTAGAAAGTTGAGTAACCTTTTTTCACTTTAGAGTGATTTTTAAGCGTTTAAAACCGAAAAACCTATTTGAGTAGATTGTCCTTGGGGTCACTAAAGGTGATCCTATGCTTTTAAATGCACATCTGAATTATAGAAAACTTTTTTAAAATTTTCTACTGAATTAAAAGATGAGATGATGCCTAGCATTTTTAAAGGAGTATTAAATGGGTTATGTGGGGACCAAAAAGTATTAGCAGTATATGAGTGCACTCGCTAATATACATTCCGGTACCCCGTCATGCTGATTATGAGATTTTAATAGATTCCATGTGGCCAGTTATATGATGAAGAGTTGTGTCCTCATCAAGGAAGACACTGCCACTGGACATCCGGTCCCCCGACAGTGCTATAAAACTATTAAAATCTCAATCGGTGTGACGGGGACCGGGATGTATATTAGAAAGTACTCGCATACCGCAGTGAGTACACTTCTAATACTTTTCGGTCCCCACATTACCCCTTTTAACCTTATTCTTATAAACACTGATTAGAAAATGCTTCTAGTATCCTTCATAAATGTATCTATGGGTTCTCCGATCTTGATTTATATGTAACACAAAGCAATGATCACAACAGCATATGTTGTTCTGACTTGGTCTGTAAGTTCATGGAAGATGACTAGAATCTGTCTCTCTCCAACCTGAGGCTGGGTTCACACACCCTATTTATGGACGTAATTCGGGCATTTTAACCTCGAATTACGTCCGAAAATACGGCTCCAAAGCTCCGGCAAACATCTGCCCATTCATTGGAATGGGTTTTACGATGTACTGTGCCGACGGTCATTTTTTTTACGCGCCGCTGTCAAAAGACGCCCGCGTCAAATAAGTGCATGCCACTTCTTGGGACGTAATTGGAGTCGTTTTCCATTGACTCCATAGAAAAACAGCTCCAATTACGGCCGTAGTGGACGCAGCGAAAAACGCCTGCACTTGCCATTACGTCCTGAAATTCAGGAGCTGTTTTCTCCTCAAAACCGCTCCGTAATTTCAGGGGTATCGGACGTGTACGTGTGACCATACCCTAAGGTTCTACTATTCCATGTTAGTATGAACACATCCTGCTGTGAAACTGGTCTTGTTTATAGAGCAGTAGATCTTCTGAGTTTTCTACTTGGGCCTAATGTGTGCTAAAATGATGCCAAAGGTTTTGTTTCGACCTGCTCTGTTTACCGTCTTTTGAAATGTGTGACTAGCAGCGTGATTCACAAAGTATGACCGAGACTGTAGCACCAGTAATCGTCTAAGGGGGAATTTATTAAGACTGGCGTATCATATGCCAGTCTTAATAGAAAACAAGCTGAAGTAAGAACCGACTTTCGTTAAGAGGGGCATGCCGGCTGTCCATGCGCCACGGAGTGAAACCTTTGCCAGCCTGGTGTAAATTTCCACTAAAATTTACGCCAGCTTCTGATGTAAATTATAGTAGATGCATCAGGCCACTTGTGGCCGTCCCCTTCTGCTTTGCTCTGTCCACTTAGAAAAGTGGCAAGCGCTGCAGAAACAACTCAAGTCAAATTTGTTTACAAATTTTAACGACTTTTCAAAGATCGTTTTCTAATGTCTTCTGCCCACAGCATAACAGTCCATGCTTGTTCTCAACATAGATTATTATATATATATATATACCCCCCCCCCCCCCCCCCCAAAAAAACAAAAATCAAACCTAACATACACCATAAAATACATAAAGGGCACCTCCATTTATGAAGTCTAAGTATGTTGCTGGGTGATGTATCAGGCAAAGTGTGCAGTCCTGTATCCTGTAATCGTACAATACTGGAAGCCTCCCCTGCAAAACTCAAAATGAATAGGTTGTCTAGGATGCACGACCATCAAACTAATGGGAAGCTATATAAAGCCAAAATAGTGAAGATCCGTGCTTAGGGTCTCTTGCTTATGTGAACAGAGGAAATGAGTAATACTTGGTTAAATTTTTCTCTTCTTCATACTACACCCAAAATTGTTTACTATGCTCTGAGAGGTAACGCTCAAAATGGTTGTTTTATTCTGCGCGTTTTGTAAATGAGTCATTTTGTGTGTGACATGTAATTTTGTGCCCCAAAAAAATTCTAAGGTAGTTTAACCCTAGAAAAGAACAGGTGATGGTGGTTAGTACATATTTGCTTTGCGAAGGAGTGGTGAGAGTAAATAGTGTTAAGTGCCTGAGGACGAGCTGAAACTCTAGCGCACTATACTACAGCAGTGGAGTCAAAAATAAACTTTCTGTCTTTTTGTAGTCTACAGTTTGCTAAAAGCTATCTCCCTGGGAGCAGTAACAATAGAACTGACCTGCTTTGCCACTGTTCTGAAGTTGCCCAAGGAAAATGTGGTGAATCATGTTTGCCTCTTTAAACCTAAATAGCCTGAAGTTCCTTTTGATTGGTCCAGCTTTTAAAAAGTGAAAGGCTACGTTTGAACTCTACACCCCCCCCCCCCCACAACCCCAAATCTCGCATTACTACCTTCGTGATTAGGACTCTCTAGGCCCATAGTAGCAGTCGAAGCTGATCTTTCCTAATGGGACAACCCCTGTCCATATGCCCCATTATGGCATGGGGATGTCATAAAGGAACCCCCATCTATTGGCCAGGGCTGAGAACCGCTGCAAAAAAATGGTTTCCGCGCAAAGACTTTTTATTACTCTAATCTATTTGAATAATTTCCTAGCCACGCACAGAGTATCAGCACCAGATATTCAGTTTTGTGCAAACCCAATGTCCCTCTCCTCGTATTGAAGTGCTAGTAATATGCTAACAGCACTTCTGGAGAGATGATGACCATAGTCTGGATTCATTATTCCATTCCCAACCCCCAAATGTGTCAAGTGTTTTGGGGATTTCTTTTTTTTTTTTTTCCCTTCAACAAAATAATTTATTAGGTCTTTCATATAGTATTTTCCACTAATCTACAGGCAATAATCATAAATGAGTTAATAATTAAAGCAATAGACTTTGGTATTAGACGACTGGTTTCTTTTGGCATGACTTTCCATGATACATATCCCCGTTGGATGAAGATTAGGATTATCAAACTTGACCACAGTGTTTTATTGTGGTAAACAATCCAGTCTCAGAAGTAAGATATGAACTGAACACTTTCCATTACCAGTGTAGTCAAAGTGCAAACCTGAGATGGTAAACAAAGAAAACGCAACATGGATCGAATTGATCCTCCTAGAAGCAAAACTCCCATCAGCCCTTTATACACTATGCTTAACATTTGTTTTTTTAGTACAAAGTCATACCTACGGTCGCTGCTCTTGTGATCAATATTTCGGCGTGTATGTGGTGGGATGGGGGGGGGGGCAGTCTGTGACAATGGAATTGGAGCTTTTCTTTTACTTTCAAAAACCTATGAACGTGGTGTCTAAGAGTCCACCACACACGTGAGACTGCTATGTGAACCTGCCAAAAATCCAAATGCCCAAGACCATGTTGCAGTGTCTTCTGTTTGTCTATGGATCTGTACTGTTGGCACTCCAACCAGGATATGCCCTATTCCTGGATAACTTTGCATAGATCCCTATTGCCTTCTGCCTTTCTTTCCCACATATTACTACTTGTGGTCAATTTTCACCCCCCCCCCCCCCCCCAATCTTCCGTTTTTTTGTTTTTTCTTTTTTTGTTTGTTTGCTTGTTTCTTCTTACCCCTGATGCCAGACTCACTGTAAATGCTGCTCACATGTAAATATTTAAAACGTACACCTTTTATGGTAAGTTTAATAATTAAAGAGGGTGTCTGGCTTAGAAAATCCTCTTAATTGAACTTTAACTTGTTTTGAGTTAATAGTGGGTAGCCCACTGTTTAGGACTCTTAGGGTATGTTCACACGAGGGCGTCCGTAACGGCTGAAATTACGGGGATGTTTCAGCCTGAAAACATCCCCGTAATTTCAGCCGTAACGGCATGTGCAGGCGCTTGAACGCCGCGTCCATTACGGATGTAAATGGCGCTGCTATTCATTGGAGTCAATGAATAACTGCTCCAATTACGCCCAAAGAAGTGACAGGTCACTTCTTTGACGCGGGCGTCTATTTACGCGCCGTCATTTGACAGCGGCGCGTAAATTACGCCTCGTGTGAACAGACAAACGTTTGCCCATTGCTTTCAATGGGCAGATGTTTGTCAGCGCTATTTTCGGACGTAATTCGGGGCAAAAACGCCCGAATTACGTCCATAATTAGTGCGTGTGAACATACCCTTATCAGGCAGAGTGAATAATGTTGGCCACACATTAGGGATTTAAGATGGCTGTTTTTCTTATTGACGTTATGGTTATTCTATGAAGATTGCCATATGCGAAAACCACAAATCAAGGATCGATTTTCTTTCTTCATCTGTGACCTGGTTTTGGCTTGTATTGCTCAATGCAGGTTTGTTGTTTTGGCATGAAAGACTTTACAATACACCCAAAACTATTTGTTGCTTCCTGCTGTGAGCTAGGAGTCCTCAGTCTTTGAGCTGTGGGTTCCCCTCCTTTTTCCACCACTGATGGACAGCTTTAACTGATAGTGTAAATTTCAGCGTGTCAGTCACACTTCACACTGCTCTCAGAAAAGGCAACCTAAATGTCATGGCATATTCACTTTAAGGGTATGTGCACACGGCTTATTTTCGTACGTTTTGCGGCCCAAAAATCTGTTTGATTATTTTACCCGGCCGCTTTGAAAAAACGGCCGCGTAAAAAAAACACCCGCGAAAAAGTGCATGTCACTTCTTGAGCTGTTTTTGGAGCCGTTTTTCATTGACTGTATATAAAAACAGCTCCAAAAACTGCAGTGAAAAACGCGAGTTGCTTAAAAAATGTCTGGAAAATCGGTTTCCCCTGAAAACAGCTCCGTTTTTTTGCTAAGCGTGTGAACATACCCTTAGCGTCAGTTTACACGTTGCGTAAATACTGCAGATTTTCAGCAGCTGAATTTGTTGTGGAAAATCCGCAGCAGAGTGAATGAGCGAGAACAAACCTCATCCACACGCAATATAGACAAACCATTCAGAAATTGACCCATGGTGTAGAATTTTATTCCACATGTCACTTGTAGTGGCGTAAACTCTGTTTATTTTTTTTGTGGTTTTTTTCCCCATTCAGTTCAATGGGGAGGTAAAACCCACAACAAATAGAAGTTGTTGCGTTTTTTTTTGGGTTTATTTTTGGCGCAATCGCAACGAATCTGCCGCAAAAAAAAAGCAACTAAAAAAAAATAAAAAGTGTACTTACCAAGTAGCCTGTTTCTTCCTCCAGGGATGATGTTTCAGCCCATGTGACCGTCGCCGCAGTCAATCTCCGTTTCATCCCAGGAGGCTAGCCTGGTAGTAGGCTGGATAAATGCTGTGGTTTTTTGCAGCGGATATTCCAGGTGAAAAACTGCACCACAATTTTTAGTGCGGTTTATCACCTGAAATTCATTGCGGCGCGAAGGGCAGATATGCTGCATGCTTTTACGCAGTGGATATGCCCTGTGTGAACTCAGCCTGAAGGAACTTTCCAGGCAAAACTGATGTACTATTAAACCTTGTTCAGAACTTAATGGGAATGTGTTGCTAGAAATTATGTTGTTTTTTTTTTAGTTAAACTATTATTTAAGTGATTCCACATTGGTTTTAAAATTTTTCACAAGGCAGCAAATATTATAAATTAGATTCTAATTTATAACATTTCCATGTGCAGGTCACTAGAGGGAGCAGTTCCCAAAATTGCAGCATGGTCAATGTGGTAAAGCAACCTCATTGCTTTATGCTGTAAATTTGGGGTAGACACACTCGATCTAGTGTCCTCACACAATCCCCCCTCCCTTATTCTGGCTAGTGTCAGAAGAAGGAGTGGGTTGAATCTTCAAACCTCCTACACTGTGTGCTGCCATTTTCTGAGCGAATGCACAGTGTAGGAGGATTAGATACAGTGCTAATCAGACAGTATAACACGAACATAATACACAAATCAGATACACAAACATAACTTACCTGCTCCTGCTGCCGCCTCCGGTCCTATTCCTTGCGTCTTCGCTTCCTTAAACATATGGCCGGAAGCTGCGGCCGGAAGTCGTCATCTGACTGTTCGGCAGCAGCTTCCGGTCCACATGAAAATGGCGCCGGATTTCGCTCTGCTAACTAGCTTTGTTTTGGTCTGTGTGGGAGCGGCGCATACGCCGTTCCCACACGCACGGCGTATCCTGCAGTGAATGGAACGGCTGCCATTCGCATTCTCTATGGGGATGTATGTGCTGTATTCCATCTCTGTATGTGTCGTTAATCGACATATACAGAGATGAAAAAAAAAATGGCAGCCCCATAGAGACGTAAAAGTAAGAAAATAAATAAATAAGTAGAACATAAATAACATTTATTTTAATATCATACTACAATATTATAAAAAAAAAAAACGCATTTCATGACTCCTTCCCTTTTAAGGGGGCTGTGCATAGCACGGAGATACTCCCATTTGGTGTTCATTGAATCCCTAAGCCCGGGTTTCGATCTGCGTTTTCGATTTTTGTTTTGTTTTCTTTTCTTTTCTTTGCTCTGCTCAATCATTGGAGCAGAACAACATAAATACTGGAAGCTCAGGATCTGTTGCATGATGGAACCATCAGTGCCTGACTTTAATGGATTTCGTCAGGTCTCAAACATGTTTTCTTTCTTATGCGCAGCATGCTGTGCTATTTTTTGTTTTGGCGAAAACAATGGACTTTGACAGAAGCCCTTAAGGAGATGTTGTTTTTTCAACTACCTGCATGTCCATTTTGCAAACTTTAAAAATTTCACCCGAAAGATGGACATTTTAAAGTTGACATACAATTGCAAAAGCAATTTTTCTTTTTCAGGGGGGGATTGAGCAATTGATATATGAAGCAGGATACACTCATTCGGTCTACAGAACTTGATCTAGATTAGAGCTTATTCACACTTCTGTAATACGGCTCCATGTGGAAATGCAGGAAAGCCTTTCTCATAAAAATAATTATACAGTATATTTTTCTCGTGTGTGTTTTATAACTTTCACTCAAAAACCGAAAACTCTACTATCTCTTCCAAAATACGTGTACACAGTCATAGTCGTTGCTTGTTAAAGCAGGCTTCTCATATCTTTGCATAAAGGCCAAAACTAAACCTTATAATTGTTCTAATTCGAGTTAATGTTTTTTCTTAACTGTGTGTAGTTTGGCATTTGTTATGGTAATAATAATATGAATTACAGGACAGTGCCTTCAAAATAATGCAATACAGCAGGTCTAGGATCGTGACTTGGCTTTTCTCATAGCTTGCGATTAATTATAATTACTCCTTAGCAGTTCCACCCAGGTCCTGGTGTCTCAGTGGGTCCAAAGGCTCCTCTGACACATAACACGGCATCGGTTTTATAAAGGACACATGGTAGGCAGGGAGCCTGGTACAGACATGACCTTGGGGCCCACAAGCTTTGAGTTACTGCCTTCATGGACCTCTTTTCCAGAAATCACATACACTTTTTATAATACTACATACATAACTTGCTGTAACACCTTAAGAGAATTTAGATTTTATCAGTCTAGTCACTACTGGGACAAATGTTTTACATTCAAGCTGACCACTCTTCCCTTCAAACTGGTCACAAGAAGACTTATGCAGTCAACAGATTTATTAACCCACCTTTAGTAATGCTGTGTAAGATTTAACAGTACAAAAAGTGCCAAATCACAATGGCGCATGCTTATGATTTTGTCGCATCTTGCAGGACATGCTAAACACTTTTTATTTATTTTTTTATTTTTTCCTCTACCTTGTACAACTTTTGATTTGGCTTACTAAAGTTTCGTTCACATCTGGGTTGGATTGGCAGGGATTACCAGAGACCATAGCATGCTGCACTATTGTGTCTGGTAAAATTACGGACACCCTGACAGAAAGCTGATGGAACCTATTAAAGTCAATGGGTTCCGTCGTCCGGTGGCGTTGTCTGTCGTGCAACATAACCGTTGCTTCCATTATTCCCTTGTTCTGCTCCTCTGACCGAGCATAACGGCATATCTCAACGCAGATGTGAATGAAGCCCTAGTGCCAGAATTTTGTCTTTGTTTATTTTTAAGCCATGCCTCTTTTTTAGACCTAGACACAAAAGTAAATCGGCCCCATTGTGTTTGAGACATCCAGGCTAGTTAGATGTTGGGAGCCTGTAAAATATAGAAAATGTTATATACAGAGGCGTAACACGTAGGCCCTGATGCAAAATCTGTTACAGCATCCTTAAAGAGGCTCTGTCACCAGATTATAAATGCCCTCTCTCCTACATAATCTGATCGGCGCTGGAATGTAGATAATAGTGGTTTTTATTTTGAAAACAATCATTTTTGAGCAAGTTATGAGCAATTTTAGATTTTGTTTCTTAATGCCCAACTGGGTGTGTTTTTACTTTTGACCAAGTGGGTGTTGTAAAGAAGTGTATGAGGCTGACCAATCAGTATCTTTCACTGCACAATCTCACTGTGCTGTGGATCATGCTGGGCTGGAACAATGAGAAGTGTAGGACACTGATTGGTCACTGATTGGTCAGCCTCATACACTTCTTTACAACACCCACTTGGTCAAAAGTAAAAACACACCCAGTTGGGCATTAAGAAACAAAATCTAAAATTGCTCATAACTTGCTCAAAAATGATTGTTTTCAAAATAAAAACCACTGCTGTTCTCTACATTCCAGCGGCGATCAGATTATGTAGGAGATAGGGCATTTATAATCTGGTGACAGAGCCTCTTTAAGCTACCACGTGCAAATTTTAATACTGGTGTCTACTTATTTTGCAGAGGTTTTTTCTGGGCCCCCTCCGATACTCGAGCCTGGGTGCGACTGCAATCTTTGCACGCCTCTATAGCTACATCCTTGGTTATTTGTGCCTGGTCTTTGCGCATTGCGGATACAGTCACGTATAGTTTGAGCTCTACTTTTTTTTTTTTTTTTTCATTTTATGCAGGGTTTTATATTTATAATGCATACAATAAAAATAACTATTCTGTTTCATAGTTAAGCTTTAGCTAAATGTTTAAAAGGAGAGATTTCCTTTACCAACATTCTTCAACATTCCACAATTTAAACCTACATACAATTTTGAGTAAATGCTTTGCTTCAATTTTCTGTATTGTTCCCCTTCTAAAAATTGTGTTTCCAGGTTTAAAGGTGAAAAAATAGGTATTAAAAAAAAATGGAAATGTGTAGTTCAACAGACCATAACTCATTAAGGTATTGGGAAAGTGGCACATTGGCTATTATATGGGCAAAAATTTTTTTGTCTAGCAGTTACTCACGCCCCCTCCCCCTAAAAAGCCAAAAAAAACAAAACGCACCACTTCTCTCAGCGGAGCATTAATTGTCTAAAAATAAAAATGAAGAAAAATCCAACCTAGCTGATGGGATAAGACCTTTTTTTGCAGGGTCCAGAAGAGCTGGAAGTGAGCTTTACCTCCGCATTTTTGTTCTAAAAGCCTACTTTGTCACTTTTTTTTACAGGCACGAAAGATACAATTGCCATCATGATCGGATTCCAAAAAGGGATGGAGATTGTAAGACTCGTAAATCAAGGTATTCAGGTGACCATGGTTATTGAGGTTGGAAAGAAACATGGATCCTGGATGAACCATTATTCCATTTTCTTCGTCTCCATATCTTTTTTCGTGGTGACAGCTGCGACTGTAGGCTACTTCATCTTCTACTCTGCTCGCAGGTGGAGACACACAAGGGCTCAGAACCAGAAAATGGTAAGAAAACCTTGGCCATGTCCGCAAAACACATCATGAGTGAACATCATTGACTTTCACGTACATCAAATCCAAACTGTTTATCTCACGTAGGATTGCCTAGACTGAATACGATTGTAGCAAACTATCAGCTCTGAGAAATTGTATCTGTATGTGTTTTTAGCTTCCAGCTGTAAATAAGAATGTTCATATTCACTTGACAGCAAGCAGAAATATTGAAATGGTAAGGATTTTAGGAACAAAATATAATCGAAAGTATAAGTGAAAAGTATATTTTAATCACATGCGTACAGTTTTAAGAAACTCTGCTATAACTGAAAATTCAGTTTAGAAGTATTCACCAACACCTACAGTACAACGTGGAGATATTGAGGGTTCTATTAACTTTTTCTGGGCAGAACACCTTTTTTTTTTTTTTTGCCTGACTAGTGTGATGTCATAATCCACCCTGTCCTCTGTATGAATAAATATTTCTGCTAGTTCCTGTAATATCTAGCAGAGTAAAGATTTATTGATAGGGCAGATTGTGACAATGCCACCTAGTGGAAGCAGGACAGAATCGCTCCTTGATGGACATGTTTTTTTCAACTGTACTATGTAACTCCCAGGAAAGCGAGATTTAGAGTGACTAGAAGAAGGAAATGGATAAAGTAGAAAAATATCTGTTCGTGTGCCCCTCTTTCTCCCAAAGGTTTTTTACTAGGGAACCATCTTTAGCAGAAGCATCTTACCCCCACATAGCTAAATTGAGCAGCATTCTTTCCTATTTGCATCTACACTCACCTGCTGATGAAACTGGGAAATTTGTTCTTGGATTTATGTAACTAAACATTCATTTATATGAACTTTCATGGGAAATGTGTAGTTTTTTTGAGTTTTTATTTTTCTGCCATTAAAAGTTTTAAACCCAACACTATATCATCTCCTAAGCCATTGAATATATTTTATAAACATTATCATGCCAGATTTTTAAAAAAGTCACTCTGCAGTAATGACCTATATTAGAGGCAATGTAAACCTTTTGAAAGGGGGTTGTTTGACCTTTTTATTATTAAAAAAAAAATATCTGTGTAATTGGTGCAACTTTATAATTGGCTTTTATTAAATATTATTTTTTACTTTTTGAGATACAGCTGCTCTGTATTCTCTATACCGATCCGCTATATCGTTCGCAAAGACCTGAATCAGTCAGTCCCGCGGACCTGATGGGTTCAATGTCAGCGGGTCCTGCGTGTCTGTGACACGCAGGATCCACCTGTAATCTGTCACATCTAACGGGTGGATCCAGCGTGTCAGACACGCAGGACCCACTTTTACTGAGCCAGTCAGTCCCACGGACCTGAGGGAAACGGGATTTAATGAACGAAACAGCTGATCGGTATACAGAGCAGCTGTATCTCAAAAAGTAAAAATAATTTTTAATATAATCGAATTATTAAGTTGCACCAATCACACTGAACTTTTTATGAAAAAATATCCATTTTAAAAGTTTACATAGCCTTTAAAGTTGGGCTCCATCAACTTGGAAGTGATGATGGATGAAAATCCCCCCTGCTCATAAACTGTGTCGCTTATTTCAAGTATTAGAAAACATGTAACTGGCTATTATTGTTGGGTAGGACAGTGGTCTCAACTCCGACTCTGCCGCTGTTGCTAAACTACATCTCCCAACATGCCCTGGCAGCCACAGACTGGGGGCTGTAGATTTGTGACCACTGATTGGCCACAGGTTTTTAGCGTGCTGATGTAGTCTGATCTGTGTGTGTGTGTGTGTGTGTGTGTGTGTGTGTGTGTGTGTATATATATATATATATATATATAAGTAGAGGAAAACACAGCACTCAATGCAAACTGAACATCAGGCCATGTGCACGTTACCAGTAGAAGGATGAATCAATTCCTTAGGTTAGAATACCAAAAGACAAAAGAGCAAGTAACAGCACCAGGACTTCAGCGTTGGGGAGATGTTGGTTTATTCACCACCAGGTGGAAGAGTGAGCAACGTTTCGGTTCACACCTGAACCTATCTCAACCTTGAGATAGGTTCAGGTGTGAACCGAAACGTTGCTCACTCTTCCACCTGGTGGTGAATAAACCAACATCTCCCCAACGCTGAAGTCCTGGTGCTGTTACTTGCTCTTTTGTCTTTTGGTATATATGTATGTGTGTGTATATATATATATATATATATATATATACATGTGTGTGTTAAAGGGGAGCATCGTGTCCATATTCTTGGGACCCCCTCTATGTGCTAGAATGGAGAAGTAAATGAAAAGTCGGACCTCTGGCAATTGCCACCCCGGCTTCTTTTGGAAAATTGGTGGTTTTCATGATACAACCCAACCCATACATATGAGACATAACTTGACAAGCAATGATAATGTTCATTGTTTTTCAGATAAACAATCTATAGCTATAATGGTAAACTTGTCCTTGTGTGACCCGGCAATTTACTACAGTTCTTACTCATTGCAGTGTCAATAATGGGCATGATATAAACGGTGAGCACTTTATATACCTCTACAATGTTCATAGCAGTAAGTCATTATACCAGGTATCCTACTGGGAGTGACTGCTATACGCTCTACCAGGAACTCCTGGCAAATACATTAGGGAACATAGAGTTCAGGAGCACATTTCTACTACCCTTCCCCTTTAATTACTTAATTATAATGTGACAATACATAGATTAAAAGACGTGGTTTGTGATATTTGAGACAAGGCTATTGTCATGAATGTGCTTCAATCTCCCATTCTGTATAATCGACATCTTGCAGTGTAAGGGTATGTTCACACGCTAGCTGGCTTTTACGGCTGAAATGACAGCCTGTTTTCAGAAGAAAACAGCTGCGTCGTTTCAGCCGTAAATGCTGCTCCTCGTAATATACGAGGCGTCTGTGACGCTCGTATATCTTGAGCTGCTCTTCATTGAGTTCAATGAAGAATGGCTCAAATTACGTTGCAAAGAAGTGCCCTGCACTTCTTTGCCGAGGCAGTCAATTTACGCGTCGTCGTTTGACAGCTGTCAAACGACGACGCGTAAATTACAGGTCGTCTGCACAGTACGTCGGCAAACGCATTCAAATGAATGGGCAGATGTTTGCCGACGTATTGTAGCCCTATTTTCAGACGTAAAACGAGGCATATTACACCTTGTTTACGTCTGAAAATAGGTCGTGTGAACCCAGCCTAACAAATTTTGTCTCGTTCAAGGTCGGGTCACGTTTCTCAAAAACATTTCTGCTTTCAACCGCAAAAACACCTTGCTTTATGATTCTGGAGTTTTGTGTCGTGTTCACATATGGAGTTTCACAATTGTGCTCATTGCCCACAGTTACAGACAGCGCCACCCCCGTTTCTTAGAAACTCATGGTAGAACCAGTGTTTGCCCATGCAGGCAGAACAACATTCGTTTACGATCTGTCCAATAGTTTTACTGTCCGTTTCTGAGAAGCTAATTCAAAGGTGACAACCAGGGGTCTACATAAAAATCGCAGGACCCCACAGCAAAAAGATTCCCCTGCCCCCTTTCCCAAGAAAAAAAAAGTGTGTCATTTTATTGCAATGGATAGAAATCCACTTTAACAGCTCTGATTTATGCAATTTATATGATGTAATGAATTGAAAATATTTGTTTAGCATTTTTGCAACTATATTGGGAAGGCTAATTGCATATATTCCAATTTCTTACACGCTATGCATTGCAATCTCTTGGATGAGTGACATCGAAATGTAGTGCTTCCAGGACTATTGTATCATGACTCAGAGGGAGTGTTGCAGTTTCTATTTATTTACAGCCTGTGATAAAAAATAGCGTGAAACTTGGGATTCAAAATGGAATACCTGGCATACAAATGTTTCACAGAACAGGTTGAAACTGCAATAAACTAATATCTAAGTTGTTGTTTTAGGCCGAAAGCATACAGAGATTGTCTTGTCGTTCACAGCAGAAAGAAAATCCCTTGCGGGCTTTTTTTTTATTTATTTTTTTAAATCCCTCTACATGAAGAGACGTGTGTGGTTTTCTCAATAAAACTGACCTCTGGTGGCCTTCTTTCTTTGTCAACACTATAAATGATGCAACGCTCTATAAATCTGGATGCAAAATTCAGTCCGAAGTCCCTCTCCTCTGCCTTGGTCACTTTTATGCACTCCAGCACGAGAAAACCACTTTTGAAAACTAAATAATGTAACTTGGTAAAACCGGAACATAAAAGCCTTCCTCAAGGGCGGATATACCATATGTGCAGCTGGGGGGCCCAGGGTCACCCTAAAAGCAGCTAGCAGACTTTTATTAGACTGCATTTAATGGACTCTGTTACTGGTGGATTATTAGAGCCATGAGGGGAGGCTCAAATGATGACCTGTTGACAGACAAACTGACAATGTTTGCCCTGGAGCCCAATACTGTCTGATCTGGCCCTCACTGAGAACCTACAAAATAATAATATATTAAGACCTCATAATCTAGTGCCTGCTGGCCAAAGGTGTATTCACTAGTTTCCCTTGTTCTCCATATAAAATTCAGTGCCTGATACCAGATAATCCAACTATAAAAACAATGGGAAATTCCAGCTTTTACAGTAGATTCTTTAAAGTGTTTTTTCAGTACTAAGAAATTGGCCCATTCTCATGATATAAGTGAGAGGCCATCCGTACCCGGTAGGTTGGGGTCCCCCTACCTGCACCCCCGCTGGTCAGCTGTTTTTGAAGGGTCCACAGCACTTGTATTAGCGTTGCCTCCACTTCATTCCCTTTACTGCTCATACTGTAAATTGCCAACACACATGTAGTGGGGGTACACCATATAGAACAGCCTTCTCTCATTCATTTGAATGTGAGAAGGCTGTAGTACTGTGAACCGCCGCTAGAAGTGTCTGATGCACAGTATGAGCAGATAAGGAATGAAGGGGAAGCAGCGCTCATAAAAGCACCGTGACCCCTTCAAGACAGCTGATCGGGGGGTACAGGTTTGGAATGCCCACTGATCTGGTATTGATACTCTATCCTGAGGGATATGCCATTAATTTCTTGATGGACTGGAAAACCCCTTGAATTGTTGTTCGAGGTGTGCTGTGCGGTCTTCCATCTCTACTAGACCGTGTAGTCCTATATGAACTACACATAACCCATAGCAGTATGGTTTACATGCAGCTGTAGGTTTTTGTGAACCTGAACAGCATGAACAAGAAGGGAAAAGGGCTTGACAATTGCTTATCAGTAAAAAAATAAAATTATTGTAAGATTATGTCCGTAGAAGGAAAAAAATAAAAATAAAATCTATTATAATATACACCTATATGAGCTTTTTGGACATCCCATTCTAAACTATGGCATTAATATGGAGCTGGCCCCTTCTGTGGCTACAACAGCTTCAAAAATCTTGTGGAAAGCGTTCCCAGATGAAGTGGGAGTGTCTGGGGAATTTGTCTATTCGGCCCAAAGAGCATTTGTGAGGTCGGAAACTGATGTATGTGAAGGTCTGGCTTGCAATCGGCGTTCCAGCTAATCCCAAAGGTGTTTGACGTGGTTACAGTCAGCGCTCTGGAGCCACTTGAGTTACTCCACATCAAACACGTCACCATGTTATGGACCTTGTTTTGTGCACTGGGGCACAGTTATGCTGGAACAGGGAAAGGATCTTCCCTAAACTGCGGCCACAAAGCTAGAAAGCTACAATTTTGCCTAAAACTTATTTTTATGCTGTACCATAAACATTACCCTTCACTGGAAATAATGGTCTAGCCCATTCCTTAACTATAGCTCCAGACCATTATCCCTCTTCCACCAAATTTTACCGTAGGAACTGTGCATTCTGGTAGATGGCGTCGCTCTGTGATCTGCCAAACCCAGAATTCTCCATCAGACTGCCAGATAGTGAAACATGAATGATGAATCCGCACTCCAGAAAATACATTTCTATGGAAATCCATTTCATGAAGCTCCTGACGCACCATTTCTGTGTTGCTGTCCCTTCCAGAGGCAGCTTGGAACTCTGGAGTGAGTGATGTAACAAAGGGTTTACGTACATATGTAATTACACAATATATATTTCTTTCTGGAAAACCCCTTAAAATCGTTACTACTTATGAATAAAATTGTAATTAAATGCCAAGCAAACAAAATACCCCCTTTAGTAAATTCTTATCCAGCCGATTCTTAGCACAGTATAGTGACCGCGCTTAATGTTGTTCCTCCATGAATTCTTATCAGCCTCTGTTGCCTTGACACACACATTTAATTGGCCCTATTGATATTATATACCAGGTTATTTGGAAAGACTTTCAGGAAGGCCCGTAAGGTTTTAGTTTTCTTACAAAAACGGGGATATTTCCGACACAAAAGGAAGTCTTATTTACTACTATATTGATTTATAATCAAGCATACCTGATGATTTTGGTTGATGGGGTAGTGGGGACCTTAGATCATCTTTTGTTTGTTATTTCCTAATGTAAATTAACCTTCGATTATATTTTGTTGTTGAGCTTCTTTTTCATGTGTATCTGTTACTCATCTACACAAGCCAAATAGTTGAGTGTATTTTCCCACTACTGGTGGTGTACTGGCACGTTTTTACAGACCATATGGAGAGTTGAGTGCAAATGAGAACGTACTCTATATGCTGCTTACTAAATAACGTGTGTGTGTTTTCTTGGCAGTCAGATGTAGGGTGACTTGTGAGGATCTTAAAGTGGATGTGCATACCAATAAACGCCTACAATTGTTTAACCCGTTAGTGACCGCCAATACGCCTTTTAACGGCGGCCACTAACTGGCTTTATTCTGATGCATATGCCTTTTTACGGCACTGCATCAGGATAAAGTAAACAGAGCAGGGAGCGTCAAATCTCCCTGCTCTCAGCTGCTAGAGGCAGCTGAGGGCTGGGGGCGTCCCTGCTCTGCCGGGTGAGATCGATATTAGTATCGATCTCACCCGTTTAACCCCTCCGATGCGGTGCACAATAGCGTGCACCGCATCTGAGTGGTTTTGGAGAGAGGGAGGGACCTCCCCCTCTCTCCCGGCGATACGATCGCCGAGTGTCTGTGTCTCTAATGGCAGCCAGGGGCCTAATAAAGGCCCCCAGGTCTGCCTGGAGCGAATGCCTGCTAGATCATGCCGGAGGCATGACCTAGCAGATGCCTGTCCGTTTTAAACGGGCAGGCAGTAATACACTGCAATACAAAAGTATTGCAGTGTATTATAATAGCGATCGGATAATCGCATATTATAGTCCCCTAGTGGGACTAGTAAAAAAGTAATAAAGTTAATTGAAAAAAAAATTAAAAACACAGCTTTTCCCCTTACAAAATGCTTTACTATTAAAAAAACAAAATAAAGTAAAGTTACACATATTTGGTATCGCCGCGTCCGTAACGACCCCGACTATAAATCTATTACGTTATTTAACCCGCACGGTGAACGCTGTAAAAAATTTAATAAAAAACTATGGAAAAATTGCTGTTTTCTGTGAATCCTGACTTAAAAAAAATGTGATACAAAGTGATCAAAAAGTCGCATCTATTCCAAAATGGTACCAATAAAAACTACAAGTCTTCCCGCAAAACAAAAGCTCTCATACAACCGCATCGGCGAAAAAAATAAAAACGTTACGGCTCTTCAAATATGGAGACGCAAAAACAAAATAATTTTGAGAAAAAAGCGTTTTTACTGTGTAAAAGTAGTAAAACATACAAAAACTATACAAATTTGGTATTGTTGCAATTGTAACAGCCCGCTGAATAAAGTTATTGTGTTATTTATCACACGGTAAACGGCGTAGATTTAAGATACGAAAAAGAGTGGTGAAATTTCAGGTTTTTTTTCTATTCCTCCCCCCCCCCCCCCCCAAAAGAAAGTTAATAAAAGTTAATCAATAAATATGTCCCCCAAAATGGTGCTATTAAAAAATACAACTTGTCCCGCAAAAAACAAGACCTTATACAGCTATGTCGACGCAAAAATAAAAAGGTTATAGCTCTTGGAATGCGACGATGGAAAAACTGAAAAAATGGCTTGGTCATAAAGGTTTAAATAGGCTGGTCATTTTCCATAGCTGCCCAGCTTTTATTTTTCTAACCTGAATAGCTTCTGTAAAGTACCTGCAAACCATAAGGTATTCTTCACAAAATCGACAGGAATTCTATATATGTTTTATGGCAACTGGGGAGCCTAGTCTGAGGCAGAGAAGAGAACTACTGGCTTACTGCAATAAGCAGCTCTAGCCCTAGCTACCAAAAGTTATGTTTTCCTTTTTTAATTATCCATACGCTGATCTATTTCAAACCACTTATGTTTTTGTGATGTGCACAGATCATTCAATCTTCTTTTTTTTTTTTTTTAAGTCCCATCAATTTCAACTGGACATCCCATAAATATACCACAGAGATAATGGCTTAGAGGCAGTGCACTTAGTAGAATGAAGGGGTAACTACGCACTACTGTTTAATGGGATTATCCAACCAATGACCTTCTGAGATCTCAATGTCCTGTCAGAAACTGTATAATAGAGAAGCTTCACTTTTTTCAAAAGCTATGAAAACCTTGTGAAGGCACCATGCTGGGGATATAGCAAAACGATGAATGGTTCCTTTATAAAAGTGTCGTTTGGGATTGGACATGAACTGAAGAGCTTTAACAGTCCTGAACATTGGACAAACGTGCCCGTGAAGTGGATATTCAAAAATAACTTCTATAAGCTTTACTGCCACGTGATGCTTGCCTACGCACAGATTTCCATAAAACTTGACAAACAGAAGAATAAACTCTGCGCACATTCGAAGAAAATCAGCCATGATCTAGAGCTCTCGAGTTGTGGAAACCAAAGCGGATTGAGACTGTTGGAACTAGAATTTTTATTTTCGTTTATCTTTTTCTGGTTTATCTTGAATACCTAGTGAGCTAAATAGGTGTATACATTTCTGGGTGGACACCAATTCCTGAGAAACCTGTTGGTCGTGATGTTTGTATCTAATCTTAGTTACCATTGCAATATCATGGAAGTAATTTTGTTTTTACCACTCCTGTCACAACAGGACTGATCTTAAAAGGCTACAGCATGAATTGTAGAGAACTGAAGAATCTCTGTACTATTGTGAGGTGTAAGGCCCTTTTACACTGGGCGATTATTGTGCAGACGAGCCTTCATATAACGCTCGTTGCCGATAATTGCCATGTAAACGGCAGCTATCAGCAGATGAACGCGCAAATGCTTGATCTGCTGGTCGTATCGTTTTTAAAAAAACCAAAAAGATTTTCGTTGTCGGCAGCACAACTCCTTGTGTAAACGGGGAGACGCACTGCCGACACGGACGGGGACGAGTGTTCGGAGTAACGACCGCTCGTCCCCATCCATAGCTCCGTGTGACAGGAGCAAACGAGCGCCGATCAACGAGACTAGCAGCACCGGCCTATTTGTTGGCCGGTGTAAAACGGCCTTTACTGTGTCGTCAGAAACCTCTGTACTTTCACCCTTGTACAGTGCAGCAGAATGCTAATCCTTTAGATAAGATAATTCTAATCTCCATATTGTGAAATCCATTTTATACAAGAAAGTGGAATATAATCTAGTCCGAGACATAGCTAGCAGGGGGAGGTGGCAGTGGTGGGGCCCAGGGTTAGTCCCCCCCGTGGTGGTATGTCCCGGTTTCAACTATATCTGCGTTCTCAGGAAGCAGATACAGTTGAACCCAATGCTGGAGCAGGGAGCTGACGGTGCCTTGCTCCAGGATTCACTATATAATGCCAGCTAGGAGCGGCTCAACGCAGCCAGGAGCAACGTAGTGACGTCATCTCGCCTGTCTGCGCAGAGCCACACACTGCACAGAGAGGAGCAGAAGAATCTCCCCCCACTTGTCGTAGGAACATGGGTAGGTAAATATTTTTTTTTTTTTATTGGACATTATACTGTGTGGTGGCAGCTATGGGGGCATTATAAGTATGGGGGCTGCAATGGGGAAATATACTGTATGGGGGCAGCTTTGGGGGCATTACTGCGTAGGGGCATTATACTGTGTTGGGGCAGCTTTGGGGGCATTATACTGTGTGGGGGCAGCTTTGGGGGCATTATACTGTATGGGGGCACCTATTGGGCATTATACTGTATGGGGCAGCTGGGGGATTATACTTTGTGGCGGCAGTCTTCTGTGTGGGAGGCGCTATGGGGCCATTCTTCTGTGTGGGGGCCCACTAAGGTGGTCATTATACTGTGTGGGCCCACTGTTTTACCCCCCCCCCCTCCCCATGTTAAACTCCTAGCTACACCTCTGAATCTAGTGTTTGCACTATACACCACACAATCATGGTTGAAAAGTCTACAGAAAGGAGAACTCTGCAGGGGAGACAAGCTAACTGCTTTATTCCCCCAGTTGTCTCAAAATCTATTCTTAGTAACGTGGTTGACATGGGATCATGAAGTTCAGGGCATTTAACCCCTTGCCATGGGTGACGAGTGTTGCTAAGCAAATGGCCTGAACATATATGGATTCTGATCAGAAAAAATAAAGTATAAATATACAAAATTGTTTCCCCCCCACACAAACAAACCCCTGTAAAAGTTAATATATACATCCCATGTACCCCAAAATGGTGCCATAGCAAACTACATCTCTTCTCGCAAAAAAACAAACCCTCATGTGGCTACATAGACAGAAAAATATAAATGTTTTGACTTTTGGAATGCGGCGATTATTCTTTTTACTGTGCAAAAGTAGTAACATTTGAGAAAAACTGTACGTGTTTTGTATCTACATAATCGTATCGGCATATAGAATTAAGGTACCATTGCATGGTTAACTACTTAATTAAATATGCAAAAAAAAAAACTGTGGTGGAATGTTTTTTGTTTTTTTTGCTTTCTCTCTTCCCTCCCCCCCCCCCCCCCCAATAAAAGGTGATGTCCGTTAATCAATAAATGTTGTACCCAATAATGGTGCCGTTGCATTGGAAAAATATAACTCATCCCGCAAAAAGAACCCCTAATACAGCTATGTTGATGGAAAAATAAAAAGTTATGGCTCTTTGAATGCGACGATGGAAAAAATTGTGTCATTTAAGGATTGTTCTTAACCCCTTCAGGACCCAGCCATATTTAGGATTTTATTAATTTTTTCCCCACCTTTAAAAAGCTCTAACTTTTTATTTATTTTTTATTTTTCTGTCATTAGCCATATAAGATTGTTTGTTTGTTTTTTGCGGGGTGAGTTGTAGTTTTTAACGGTACCATATAATGTATTGGGAAACTGTAATAAAAATTCTTTGTGGGGTGGAATACGAAACAACAGTGATTCCTCAATCTTTTGAGGGGTTTTGTTTTTACGGCTTTCACCATACGGTAAAAATGGCACGTTAACCTTACTTTACTGGTCTATACGATTATGGCGATACCAAGCTTTTATATTTTTATTTTTTTTTATTTTTTTCAATTTTATTTTTTTTTTTACTACTTTTACAAGGAAGAAACAAATTAATTGTTAAAAATAAAATTTTGGATTTTGTCGCCATTACTTTTTATTTATCTTTCCGGCGATTGAGCAGTATGAGGGTTTTTTAAATTATTTTTTTTTGTTTTTGTGGGGCGAGCTGTAGTTTCTACTGGTACCATTTTGGGCTACATGAGGCTTTTTTTTTATTTTTTATTTTTTTTGTTTTTGCGAGATATAAAGGGACAAACACAAAAAAAAACAGCAACTATGGCATTTTTTTTATATTTTATTTTGGCAGCGTTAACTGTGCGAATAAAAAAATGCTATAGTGTAATAGTTTGTACTTTTACGGACGCAGCGATACCAGACTTGTAGTGTGTTTTTTTTGTTTTTTCCACATTTTATTAGTCCCTCTAGGGGACTTGAACCCGCAATCGTTAGATTGCTGGTACAATACACTGCAATACTAATATATTGCAGTATATTGTCATTTTTACAGACTCTTGTTAAGCCGTGACATGGCTTCACAGAAGATTAAGAATGGCAGCCCTGGGGGCTTTATTAGGCCCCTGGGCTACCAGGACAACCATTGGCGTCCCCAATTGCTTTGTGGGGGGGTGTGATGATCTATCAGAGGAGGGCACCCCCTGCTTATAACTTCGATGACACGATTGTGCTTGATTGCAGCATGTAAGGGGTTAAACAGCCAGGAACAGCGTGATGGCTGTTCCTGGTTATTATTCCCGGGTGTCAGCTGTAAAACGCAGCTGACACCCACTGCGTACGCAGCGGGCTCAGCGGATGAGCCTGCCCTGAATGTTACCTCCGCCACCACGACTTAATAGTACGTCGTGGCACGGGAAGAGGTTTAGAGGTAAAACCACTGACGGGTGAAGTGAATAACATTGATTATTTCATTACAATGGCACCTGTCAAGGGGTGGGAAATATTAGACCGCAATGGAACAGTCCATTCTTGAAGTTGAAGTGTTGGTAGCAGGAAAAATGGCTATGCGTAAGGATCTGAGCAACTTTGACAAGGGATAAAATATGATGGCTAGATGACTGGGTCAGAGCATCTCCAAAATGGCAGGACTTGTGGGGAGTTCCAGGTTTGTAGTGGTTAGTACTGTACCTACCAAAAGTGGAAGAACTGGAGAACAGGTGACCCGGTCATGCATGCCCAGGTCCCATTATTGCACACAGGAAATCGAAGGGTAGACAGTCTGTTCCAATCCCAAAGAAGAGCTACTGTAGCAAAAATTGCTGAAAAATGTAATGCTGGCTTATGATAGAAAATTGTCAGAATACACAGTGTAACACATCTTGCTGCATTTAGGGCTGCGAACCAGTCAGTGCCCATGCTGATTGCGGTATGCCCATTCAGCGGTAGGTGCGCTTCAGAACTAGACCATGGAGCAATGGAAGGATGCCTAGTCTGATGAATCACGTTTTCCATTGCATCATGTGGACGCCCGGGTAGAGATGGCACTAGAATGCATTATGGTAGGAAGGCGCCTACCATAGGACGGCTGTAATTCCTACTGATCACTAGCACAAAGTGTCAGTGTCGCTATGAAAGTGCTAAGACCCTTTTGTCTTGTGTCTGCTCCCCCTGTTTTGTCAGGGCGACTACTTGCTTAGCCATTTTAACTCTTTGGATTTTACTTCAGATAGACAAATACATGGCTACTTTTTTAAATTTTGGTGGATATGCTTATTAACCAGGCATTTAATGGAACTTTATAGGTGACCGATTTTTAAAATCTTCAGGATTATTAGATGATTGCAGGAAAGCATATAACCTTTTGTTAGGGTAGAGAACCTATGGTTGACCTTAATGGTGTGTGAGTTGACCCACGTAATTGCACATTAGCTGAACCAATATCCTGGGCCCCCGAGGCTAAAGACTAGCACAGATGTGAAAATTGTATCGCAGTTTTATTTAGACATTGTACTGCACTGTTAGATTATTTTATGTATTGAGCTATTATTTTGTCATGGTATCTTGGTATTATATGGTAGTATTAGGTGGTACTTAGGAATTGTGTGGCACTTCTAAGAAGGCACTTTACAGTATATTCTTTTTGCAGTGCATGGTGGCAGCACTGCAAAATTAAAGCACTCCTCCTCCTGCTTTATCTAGACCACTGTATGGAAGTGTTAAAATGGTGGCCATTTAGGACCATACATCGGCAAACTGTTTGGAATGCTTCTAGTAAGGTTGTTTCTATGTCACAATTCACTGTCTTGCATAACTATTAGATTTCTCTTTATTTTAACATGAACAGTAGATGTGAGTTTGTTTGCCTATTTGTCTTACCAGTAATTTGTGTGTGTTTTATACTGATAAATCCTTAGTAAATGTAACAGGCAATTTGGCCGTATCTGTTAAAGCAATATTTAATGTATCGGCCAGAGACGGCTCTGTCTTGAAGTACCTCCTGTGATGAATAAACCCGATCTCTGTCAGGCTTTTGTTAGGTGGCTGTCCTGTTGATATAATACACAAGCATAGCAGATTGATTTGTAAAATAAGTGACTGGCACAGACTATCTCTGGACGTTACTCTGCGCTTGTGGAATTTGACCACTTGTACAGATCCATATTTACACCTGCGTTGCACCACTAAATATGCACCTGTTCATAAACCTGTTTGCAATTGATTTGTAGAAAATGTTATTAACTTCCCACCCCCCCCCCCCCAAATTAGGGATTTTTTTTATTAAGAGATGTAATTATGCTATATGTTAATGGTATAGAATAATGACTATTTTTATATACAAGTATGAGGGGAAACTGTTAAGATGGGGTTTCCCACTTTAGCAGTTCATCGAAGAATAACTGCATGGCCTGGTTTGCTAGGCAGGTTTTTACGTTTTGGGTCATTCCTTACGAACAAACCTAAAATGTGTTCAGCAGGGGTTACACTACATCTCTCCTTTTGAGAAACATTTAGATCTCCTAAGAACATGGCCGTTACTCTCCCAGCATTAGACCGGAGAATAATCCGGTATGGCTATGTTCAAATCCATCGCAGATTCTGTCCAAAATGCCAGAAAAAAATCGTAAAAGCGAAAATTTCAGGTATGACTGCAGTCTGTTCACTGTTTGCAGTGTATGTTCACTGTATGTGGCGGAAAATACTCCTGGCACATGTGCCTAACCTGCCCATAGATTTATATTGGACCAACAGATGCCAAGTGTCCTTTTGGCAGCAGGTATGACAACCCCATTCCCTTCACCACCTTCAATATCACAGGAGGGAACAGGGACTACTAAATTTGTTCTGTGAGGACCCTGTTGAACAACTGCTTTCTGGTCCCCTGCGAGTGTGACAAGGGCCTATAAGGAGACCGCTCATTAGCTGCCTCTATGGTGTGAACATTTTATATTTTCCTTCTTCAAGCATCCCACCATTTGCAAACAAGGGAGAGGGAAAACAGAAGGGAGGTGAGTAAGACAAACCAGTGCAATGCCCTACTTTCCTTGGATAGGCAGAGTAATGGCACAAATTCAGATTTATTTAACTTGGTTAAGAAAATCATCCTGGCTTTGCTATATCTGTTTAGTAGTGGACCTGGGAAAACCTGTATATAAACACTGTTCACACTATAAACAGATGCGTAATCTATTTTTTCTATTCAGCTCTTCTTGGTTATCTTAAAGTCTGCAAAATCTGGGCAACAAATTATATGGCTGTCCTAAAAGGTTTGCCCCCTCAACTACTTGGTTATGCAAGGATGTTGGAAAGAGGGCTGTAGAGTCGCAAGTTGAAGCTCTTGGGCCGCAAACTCTCGTATAATATAGTAACGGCCTCCTCACGTGGTCAGAAGGACCTTTTGCGCCCTTCCAGGTTCCAAGGAATGGATGTGACCTCAAATTCTAGTGGGTTGTATCATGGCTTATCCCAGTGGAAGCTATAATGGTAACTAAATTCCATCCAGCATTGCCAGAAACATATATAACGAAGAAATGTCAGCATTTGCCTTACTAATGTTTTTCACTTTTTTTTTTATTTTTTATGCTCATTTTGGAGGGAACTGCTCATTAAGTGAGCTCTGTGCTAGACCAGAAAGTTGTACAGCAATACTATGAGATATATATATATATATATATCTCTCAATCTCTATCAATTTATTTATTGGCATATCCGTATATTTATGGGGTGTGGGAGGAAATCAAATGAGATCATGCTAAAAAGATGATCGCATATTTTCCTTTAGCAGGTTCCTTAATTGTAAAAAGATTGGCAATCTGTATAACCTTTCTTTAACCTTGACATAATAGTCACTATTCTGTTCACTATAAGAAGTTTTACATTACAAGGTAAACAGGTAGCTTTTGAGGTATTTATGTAGCTAGGGAAAATGTTGTGGTGTGTATTGCCCTGGAAACCTCAGGCTTTCTTAGTTATTAAACAGTCTTTATGTATAGACTTTCATCAGGGTGTAATGTTCAGCTCCTTCTTAAACTGCTTTGCTTTTTTCTTGCAGAGAAAGTTAAAAGACGAAGCTAAGAAAGCAATCGGTCGACTGCAGCTGCGCTCCATCAAACAAGGAGATAAGGTAATATTAGTTGGAAAGACTACAAAACTTAAAACACTTCATGGTAAAATTATTTCATAATCTTTCCATACACTAATACCAAGGGTTTTGTTAAACATTTGAAAAACTTTGATCCATGATTACATGGGCTCCAACGTAATATGCTGTACCATTGCCATCCATTACTCCTGCTTTGTAATATATACCTGTAGGTACTTCTGTACCGGAGTTAAAGCTGTTGCCTTCTCTGACCAGGTGTTTTCACTGCAGTGGCCACTGCAGGGAAAATGTAGTATTACATAGCAGCCGTTCTGACTCGAGTCTTCCAGAACGAAAGCCGCTCCCTTTTTAAGTTCATAGGGTCCCGAACAGGGCACCGCCTCTGACGTCTATATGCCCTAATAGGGCATATGGACAGGGGTTCTCTTCATGGGACAATCCCTTTTTAAGATCAGTTTTTGCTGCTTTATGGACAAGAAGTCCTTGCTTACTCACATTAATGGGGTTGGGAATCTATACTGGTAGATGCGAATAGTCCCTTTGGGGATCGAATTGACCAAGTTTTAGCAATTATAGTGCTCATACTTGCAAACTCTAAGTATCTGCTACCTATATTATCCTTTTCGCTTTTTTTTTTTTTTTTTTTTTGAATGGGATTCTATTTATTTATTTTATTTTTATTTTTTTACATACCATTGTATAAATACTGCTCCTGAGTGGTTATCTTTAGTTCTAGACTGGATTCAACTCCTCAATACCTTCTGAGCAGATAACATTGGTGGGGTATATACAGGGGCGTAGCTAAAGGCTTATGTGCCCTGGTGCAAGAACTCTGCTGCAGGGCCGCCCTACCCCTCGCCAACACCACCCCCTGTGCACGCCTATGCCCAGCCGCCTTGCCCAACGGCCCCCTGAGGACGCAGAAACAGTTGGAACCAGGATTAATGCGGTCAGCGCTGTTTGGCAATGGGGGCTCTCCAGGCTTAAAAGCCCGGTCAAAATTGGGACCCCCCCCCCCTATAGCTTCGCAACTGGGTATATGAACTAAGCCACTCCAATCACAATAATAAAGGGCTCTGAGGTGCACTCATCAAAACCTAAACAGTTGGTAGAGATTTTTAGATCTTGGAAACTTTGTCAAAGAGTCCATTGAATTGTGCACATTCTGATTGGAATGCTTAACATGAGGCAAGCCTGTACTGTAGATTTCACTTGCAGTCATTGCATTACATCTGCTGACGTGAATTTCTCATATCCGTCACAATGCTCCAATTTGTAAACACCTGTTTTACACAGGAGGAAACTGTATATCCTACATTTCTTGCACTGAGCTGTTCACTGTAAAGCTGGGTTCACACGACCACATTAACGTCCGTAATGGACGGACGTATTTCGGCCGGAAGTCCCGGACCAAACTCCGTGCAGGGAGCCGGGCTCCTAGCATCATAGTTATGTACCATGCTAGGAGTCCCTGCCTCTCCATGGAACTACTGTCCCGTACTGAAAACATGATTACAGTACGGGACAGTAGTTCCATGGAGAGGCAGGGACTCCTAGCATCGTACATAACTATGATGCTAGGAGCCCGGCTCCCTGCACGGAGTTTGGTCCGGGACTTCCGGCCGAAATACGTCCGTCCATTACGGACGTTAATGTGGTCGTGTGAACCCAGCCTAATAGTCAGTGGATTTAACCGGAGTAATTCCGTAGAGTTTAGTGGAATCAACAGATTTTAGCTCCTTAGTGCAGTGAAACGCAACACTGTACACGATATGACCTTTCATCCGCTCCAATAACCAGCTCCATAACTACACCTGGGTTAGTAA